>NW_024609884.1:69082750-69735250 GCF_016920785.2 Ixodes scapularis | reverse complement strand
GGAGAGACGGACAGACGGAGAGACGGAGAGACGGACGGACGGAGAGACGGAGAGACGGATAGACGGACGGAGAGACGGAGAGACGGAGAGACGGACGGAGAGACGGAGAGACGGAGAGACGGAGAGACGGAGAGACGGACGGACGGAGAGACGGAGAGACGAAGAGACGGACGGACGGAGAGACGGACGGACGGAGAGACGGACGGACGGAGAGACGGAGAGACGGAGAGACGGAGAGACGGAGAGACGGACGGACGGAGAGACGGAGAGACGGAGAGACGGAGAGACGGACGGAGAGACGGAGAGACGGACAGACGGAGAGACGGAGAGACGGAGAGACGGACGGACGGAGAGACGGAGAGACGGAGAGACGGACGGACGGAGAGACGGAGAGACGGATAGACGGACGGACGGAGAGACGAAGAGACGGAGAGACGGAGAGACGGACGGACGGAGAGACGGAGAGACGGAGAGACGGAGAGACGGACGGACGGAGAGACGGAGAGACGGAGAGACGGAGAGACGGACGGACGGAGAGACGGAGAGACGGAGAGACGGACGGACGGATAGACGGAGAGACGGACGGACGGAGAGACGGACGGACGGAGAGACGGAGAGAGGGAGAGACGGAGAGACGGAGGGACGGACGGAGAGACGGAGAGACGGAGAGACGGAAGGACGGAGAGACGGAGAGACGGATAGACGGACGGACGGACGGACGGAGAGACGGAGAGACGGAGAGACGGAGAGACGGACGGACGGAGAGACGGAGAGACGGAGAGGCGGACGGACGGAGAGACGGAGAGACGGAGAGACGGAGAGACGGACGGACGGAGAGACGGAGAGACGGACGGACGGAGAGACGGAGAGACGGACGGACGGAGAGACGGACGGACGGAGAGACGGAGAGACGGACGGACGGAGAGACGGAGAGACGAACGGACGGAGAGACGGAGAGACGGAGAGACGGACGGACGGAGAGACGGAGAGACGGACGGACGGAGAGACGGTGAGACGGAGAGACGGAGAGACGGAGAGACGGACGGACGGAGAGACGGAGAGACGGAGAGACGGACGGACGGAGAGACGGAGAGACGGAGAGACTGACGGACGGAGAGACGGACGGACGGAGAGACGGAGAGACGGACGGACGGAGAGACGCAGAGACGGAGAGACGGAGAGACGGACGGACGGAGAGACGAAGAGACGGAGAGACGGAGAGACGGAGAGACGGACGGACGGAGAGACGGAGAGACGGACGGACGGAGAGACGGAGAGACGGACGGACGGAGAGACGGAGAGACGGAGAGACGGACGGACGGAGAGACGGAGAGACGGACGGACGGAGAGACGGAGAGACGGACGGACGAAGAGACGGAGAGACGGACGGACGGAGAGACGGAGAGACGGAGAGACGGACGGACGGAGAGACGGAGAGACGGAGAGACGGACGGACGGAGAGACGCAGAGACGGAGAGACGGAGAGACGGACGGACGGAGAGACGGAGAGACAGGGAGACTGACGGACGGAGAGACGGAGAGACGGAGAGACGGAGAAACGGACGGACGGAGAGACGGAGAGACGGAGAGACGGAGAGACGGACGGACGGAGAGACGGAGAGACGGAGAGACGGACGGACGGAGAGACGGAGAGACGGACGGACGGAGAGACGGAGAGACGGAGAGACGGACGGACGGAGAGACGGAGAGACGGACGGACGGAGAGACGGAGAGACGGAGAGACGGAGAGACGGACGGACGGAGAGACGGAGAGACGGAGAGACGGACGGACGGAGAGACGGACGGACGGAGAGACGAAGAGACGGAGAGACGGACGGACGGAGAGACGGAGAGACAAGAGACGGAGAGACGGACGGACGGAGAGACGGAGAGACGGACGGACGGAGAGACGAACGGACGGAGAGACGGAGAGACGGAGAGACGGACGGACGGAGAGACGGAGAGACGGTGAGACGGAGAGACGGAGAGACGGACGGACGGAGACGGAGAGACGGAGAGACGGACGGACGGAGAGACGGAGAGACGGACGGACGGAGAGACGGAGAGACGGAGAGACGGACGGACGGAGAGACGGAGAGACGGAGAGACGGACGGACGGAGAGACGGAGAGACGGACGGTTGGAGAGACAGGGAGACGGAGAGACGGACGGACGGAGAGACGGAGAGACGGAGAGACGGACGGACGGAGAAACGGAGAGACGGAGAGACGGACGGACGTAGAGACGGAGAGACGGAGAGACGGACGGACGGAGAGACGGAGAGACGGAGAGACGGACGGACGGAGAGACGGACGGACGGAGAGACGGAGAGACGGAGAGACGGACGGACGGAGAGACGGACGGACGGAGAGACGGAGAGAAGGAGAGACGGAGAGACGGAGAGACGGAGAGACGGAGAGACGGACGGACGGAGAGACGGAGAGACGGAGAGACGGAGAGACGGAGGGACGGACGGAGAGACGGAGAGACGGAGAGACGGACGGACGGAGAGACGGAGAGACGGAGAGACGGACGGACGGAGAGACGGAGAGACGGATAGACGGACGGACGGAGAGACGGACGGACGGAGAGACGGAGAGAGGGAGAGACGGAGAGACGGAGGGACGGACGGAGAGACGGAGAGACGGAGAGACGGAAGGACGGAGAGACGGAGAGACGGATAGACGGACGGACGGACGGACGGAGAGACGGAGAGACGGAGAGACGGAGAGACGGACGGACGGAGAGACGGAGAGACGGAGAGGCGGACGGACGGAGAGACGGAGAGACGGAGAGACGGAGAGACGGACGGACGGAGAGACGGAGAGACGGACGGACGGAGAGACGGAGAGACGGACGGACGGAGAGACGGACGGACGGAGAGACGGAGAGACGGACGGACGGAGAGACGGAGAGACGGAGAGACGGACGGACGGAGAAACGGAGAGACGGAGAGACGGACGGACGTAGAGACGGAGAGACGGAGAGACGGACGGACGGAGAGACGGAGAGACGGAGAGACGGACGGACGGAGAGACGGACGGACGGAGAGACGGAGAGACGGAGAGACGGACGGACGGAGAGACGGACGGACGGAGAGACGGAGAGAAGGAGAGACGGAGAGACGGAGAGACGGAGAGACGGAGAGACGGACGGACGGAGAGACGGAGAGACGGAGAGACGGAGAGACGGAGGGACGGACGGAGAGACGGAGAGACGGAGAGACGGACGGACGGAGAGACGGAGAGACGGAGAGACGGACGGACGGAGAGACGGAGAGACGGAGAGACGGACGGACGGAGAGACGGACGGACGGAGAGACGGAGAGAGGGAGAGACGGAGAGACGGAGGGACGGACGGAGAGACGGAGAGACGGAGAGACGGAAGGACGGAGAGACGGAGAGACGGATAGACGGACGGACGGACGGACGGAGAGACGGAGAGACGGAGAGACGGAGAGACGGACGGACGGAGAGACGGAGAGACGGAGAGGCGGACGGACGGAGAGACGGAGAGACGGAGAGACGGAGAGACGGACGGACGGAGAGACGGAGAGACGGACGGACGGAGAGACGGAGAGACGGACGGACGGAGAGACGGACGGACGGAGAGACGGAGAGACGGACGGACGGAGAGACGGAGAGACGAACGGACGGAGAGACGGAGAGACGGAGAGACGGACGGACGGAGAGACGGAGAGACGGAGAGACGGAGAGACGGACGGACGGAGAGACGGTGAGACGGAGAGACGGAGAGACGGAGAGACGGACGGACGGAGAGACGGAGAGACGGAGAGACGGACGGACGGAGAGACGGAGAGACGGAGAGACTGACGGACGGAGAGACGGACGGACGGAGAGACGGAGAGACGGACGGACGGAGAGACGCAGAGACGGAGAGACGGAGAGACGGACGGACGGAGAGACGAAGAGACGGAGAGACGGAGAGACGGAGAGACGGACGGACGGAGAGACGGAGAGACGGACGGACGGAGAGACGGAGAGACGGACGGACGGAGAGACGGAGAGACGGAGAGACGGACGGACGGAGAGACGGAGAGACGGACGGACGGAGAGACGGAGAGACGGACGGACGAAGAGACGGAGAGACGGACGGACGGAGAGACGGAGAGACGGAGAGACGGACGGACGGAGAGACGGAGAGACGGAGAGACGGACGGACGGAGAGACGCAGAGACGGAGAGACGGAGAGACGGACGGACGGAGAGACGGAGAGACAGGGAGACTGACGGACGGAGAGACGGAGAGACGGAGAGACGGAGAAACGGACGGACGGAGAGACGGAGAGACGGAGAGACGGAGAGACGGACGGACGGAGAGACGGAGAGACGGAGAGACGGACGGACGGAGAGACGGAGAGACGGACGGACGGAGAGACGGAGAGACGGAGAGACGGACGGACGGAGAGACGGAGAGACGGACGGACGGAGAGACGGAGAGACGGAGAGACGGAGAGACGGACGGACGGAGAGACGGAGAGACGGAGAGACGGACGGACGGAGAGACGGACGGACGGAGAGACGAAGAGACGGAGAGACGGACGGACGGAGAGACGGAGAGACAAGAGACGGAGAGACGGACGGACGGAGAGACGGAGAGACGGACGGACGGAGAGACGAACGGACGGAGAGACGGAGAGACGGAGAGACGGACGGACGGAGAGACGGAGAGACGGTGAGACGGAGAGACGGAGAGACGGACGGACGGAGACGGAGAGACGGAGAGACGGACGGACGGAGAGACGGAGAGACGGACGGACGGAGAGACGGAGAGACGGAGAGACGGACGGACGGAGAGACGGAGAGACGGAGAGACGGACGGACGGAGAGACGGAGAGACGGACGGTTGGAGAGACAGGGAGACGGAGAGACGGACGGACGGAGAGACGGAGAGACGGAGAGACGGACGGACGGAGAAACGGAGAGACGGAGAGACGGACGGACGTAGAGACGGAGAGACGGAGAGACGGACGGACGGAGAGACGGAGAGACGGAGAGACGGACGGACGGAGAGACGGACGGACGGAGAGACGGAGAGACGGAGAGACGGACGGACGGAGAGACGGACGGACGGAGAGACGGAGAGAAGGAGAGACGGAGAGACGGAGAGACGGAGAGACGGAGAGACGGACGGACGGAGAGACGGAGAGACGGAGAGACGGAGAGACGGAGGGACGGACGGAGAGACGGAGAGACGGAGAGACGGACGGACGGAGAGACGGAGAGACGGAGAGACGGACGGACGGAGAGACGGAGAGACGGATAGACGGACGGACGGAGAGACGGAGAGACGGAGAGACGGAGAGACGGAGAGACGGACGGACGGAGAGACGGAGAGACGGACGGACGGAGAGACGGAGAGACGGAGAGACGGACGGACGGAAGACGGAGAGACGGACGGACGGAGAGACGGAGAGACGGACGGACGGAGAGACGGAGAGACGGAAAGACGGAGAGACGGAGAGACGGACGGACGGAGAGACGGAGAGACGGACGGACGGAGAGACGGAGAGACGGAGAGACGGACGGACGGAGAGACGGAGAGACGGAGAGACGGAGAGACGGAGTGACGGACGGACGGAGAGACGGAGAGACGGACGGACGGAGAGACGGAGAGACGGACGGACGGAGAGACGGAAAGACGGAGAGACGGACGGACGGAGAGACGGAGAGACGGAGAGACGGACGGACGGAGAGACGGAGAGACGGAGAGACGGACGGACGGACGGAGAGACGGAGAGACGGAGAGACGGACCGACGGAGAGACGGAGAGACGGACGGACGGAGTGACGGAGAGACGGACGGACGGAGAGACGGAGAGACGGAGAGACGGACGGACGGAGAGACGGAGAGACGGACGGACGGAGAGACGGAGGGACGGAGAGACGGAGAGACGGAGAGACGGAGAGACGGACGGACGGAGAGACGGAGAGACGGAGAGACGGACGGACGGAGAGACGGAGAGACGGAGAGACGGAGAGACGGACGGACGGAGAGACGGAGAGACGGAGAGACGGAGAGATGGACGGACGGAGAGACGGAGAGACGGAGAGACGGACGGACGGAGAGACGGACGGACGGAGAGACGGACGGACGGAGAGCCGGAGAGACGGAGAGACGGAGAGACGGACGGACGGAGACACGGAGAGACGGAGAGACGGAGAGACGGACGGACGGAGAGACGGAGAGACGGAGAGACAGAGGGACGGACGGAGAGACGGAGAGACGGAGAGACGGAGAGACAGACGGACGGAGAGACGGAGAGACGGAGAGACGAACGGACGGAGAGACGGAGAGACGGATAGACGGAGAGACGGAGAGACGGAGAGACGGAGAGACGGAGAGACGGAGAGACGGACGGACGGAGAGACGGAGAGACGGAGAGACGGACGGACGGAGAGACGGAGAGACGGAGAGACGGAGAGACGGAGAGACGGACGGACGGAGAGACGGAGAGACGGAGAGACGGACGGACGGAGAGACGGAGAGACGGAGAGACGGACGGACGGAGAGACGGACGGACGGAGAGACGGAGAGACGGACGGACGGAGAGACGGAGAGACGGAGAGACGAACGGACGGAGAGACGGAGAGACGGAGAGACGGAGAGACGGACGGACGGAGAGACGGAGAGACGGACGGACGGAGAGACGGAGAGACGGAGAGACGGACGGACGGAGAGACGGAGAGACGGAGAGACGGAGAGACGGACGGACGGAGAGACGGAGAGACGGAGAGACGGACGGACGGAGAGACGGACGGACGGAGAGACGGAGAGACGGACGGACGGAGAGACGCAGAGACGCAGAGACGGAGAGACGGAGAGACGGACGGACGGAGAGACGGAGAGACGGACGGACGGAGAGACGGAGAGACGGACGGACGGAGAGACGGAGAGACGGAGAGACGGACGGACGGAGAGACGGAGAGACGGAGAGACGGAGAGACGGACGGACGGAGAGACGGAGAGACGGACGGACGGAGAGACGGACGGACGGAGAGACGGAGAGACGGAGAGACGGAGAGACGGACGGACGGAGAGACGGAGAGACGGAGAGACGGACGGACGGAGAGACGCAGAGACGGAGAGACGGAGAGACGGACGGACGGAGAGACGGAGAGACGGAGAGACGGACGGACGGAGAGACGCAGAGACGGAGAAACGGACGGACGGAGAGACGGAGAGACGGAGAGACGGACGGACGGAGAGACGGAGAGACGAAGAGACGGAGAGACGGACGGACGGAGAGACGGAGAGACGGAGAGACGGACGGACGGAGAGACGGAGAGACGGACGGACGGAGAGACGGAGAGACGGAGAGACGGACGGACGGAGAGACGGAGAGACGGAGAGACGGAGAGACGGAGAGACGGAGAGACGGACGGACGGAGAGACGGAGAGACGGAGAGACGGACGGACGGAGAGACGGAGAGACGGAGAGACGGAGAGACGGAGAGACGGAGAGACGGAGAGACGGACGGACGGAGAGACGGAGAGACGGAGAGACGGACGGACGGAGAGACGCAGAGACGGAGAGACGGAGAGACGGACGGACGGAGAGACGGAGAGACGGAGAGACGGACGGACGGAGAGACGCAGAGACGGAGAAACGGACGGACGGAGAGACGGAGAGACGGAGAGACGGACGGACGGAGAGACGGAGAGACGAAGAGACGGAGAGACGGACGGACGGAGAGACGGAGAGACGGACGGACGGAGAGACGGAGAGACGGAGAGACGGACGGACGGAGAGACGGAGAGACGGAGAGACGGACGGACGGAGAGACGGAGAGACGGAGAGACGGACGGACGGAGAGACGGAGAGACGGAGAGACGGAGAGACGGAGAGACGGACGGACGGAGAGACGGAGAGACGGAGAGACGGACGGACGGAGAGACGGAGAGACGGACGGACGGAGAGACGGAGAGACGGAGAGACGGACGGACGGAGAGACGGAGAGACGGAGAGACGGAGAGACGGAGAGACGGACGGACGGAGAGACGGAGAGACGGAGAGACGGACGGACGGAGAGACGGAGAGACGGACGGACGGAGAGACGGAGAGACGGACGGACGGAGAGACGGAGA
Source organism: Ixodes scapularis (assembly GCF_016920785.2). Lineage (NCBI taxonomy): Eukaryota > Metazoa > Arthropoda > Arachnida > Ixodida > Ixodidae > Ixodes > Ixodes scapularis. Next base: position 69,727,144 of record NW_024609884.1, on the reverse strand, counting down.
GACGGACGGACGGAGAGACGGAGAGACGGAGAGACGGAGAGACGGACGGACGGAGAGACGGAGAGACGGAGAGACGGAGAGACGGACGGTTGGAGAGACGGAGAGACGGAGAGACGAACGGACGGAGCGACGGAGAGACGGAGAGACGGAGAGACGGACGGACGGAGAGACGGAGAGACGGAGAGACGGACGGACGGAGAGACGGAGAGACGGAGAGACGGACGGACGGAGAGACGGAGAGACGGACGGACGGAGAGACGGAGAGAAGGAGAGACGGACGGACGGAGAGACGGAGAGAAGGAGAGACGGAGAGACGGAGAGACGGAGAGACGGACGGACGGAGAGACGGAGAGACGGAGAGACGGAGGGACGGACGGAGAGACGGAGAGACGGAGAGACGGAGAGACGGAGAGACGGAGAGACGGACGGAAGGAGAGACGGAGAGACGGATAGACGGACGGACGGAGAGACGGAGAGACGGAGAGAAGGAGAGACGGACGGACGGAGAGACGGAGAGACGGACGGACGGAGAGACGAAGAGACGGAGAGACGGACGGACGGACGGAGAGACGGAGAGACGGACGGACGGAGAGACGGAGAGACGGACGGACGGAGAGACGGAGAGACGGAAAGACGGAGAGACGGAGAGACGGACGGACGGAGAGACGGACGGACGGAGAGACGGAGAGACGGACGGACGGAGAGACGGAGAGACGGAGAGACGGAGGGACGGACGGAGAGACGGAGAGACGGAGAGACGGACGGACGGAGAGACGGAGAGACGGACGGACGGAGAGACGGAGAGACGGAGAGACGGACGGACGGAGAGACAGAGAGACGGACGGACGGAGAGACGGAGAGACGGACGGACGGAGAGACGGAGAGACGGAGAGACTGAGAGACGGACGGACGGAGAGACGGAGAGACGGAGAGACGGAGAGACGGACGGACGGACGGAGAGACGGAGAGACGGAGAGACGGACGGACGGAGAGACGGAGAGACGGACGGACGGAGAGACAGAGAGACGGACGGACGGAGAGACGGAGAGACGGAGAGACGGAGAGACGGACGGACGGAGAGACGGAGAGACGGAGAGACGGACGGACGGAGAGACGGAGAGACGGACGGACGGAGAGACGGACGGACGGAGAGACGGACGGACGGAGAGACGGAGAGACGGACGGACGGAGAGAAGGAGAGACGGAGAGACGGAGAGACGGACGGACGGAGAGACGGAGAGACGGACGGACGGAGAGACGGAGAGACGGAGAGACGGACGGACGGAGAGACGGAGAGACGGAGAGACGGAGAGGCGGACGGACGGAGAGACGGACGGACGGAGAGACGGACGGACGGAGAGACGGAGAGACGGAGAGGCGGAGAGACGGACGGACGGAGACACGGAGAGACGGAGAGACGGAGAGACGGAGAGACGGACGGACGGAGAGACGGAGACACGGAGAGACGGAGAGACGGAGAGACGGACGGACGGAGAGACGGAGAGACGGAGGATCGGAGAGACGGACGGACGGAGAGACGGAGAGACGGAGAGACGGAGAGACGGAGGGACGGAGGGACGGAGAGACGGAGAGACGGAGAGACGGACGGACGGAGAGACGGAGAGACGGAGAGACGGAGAGACGGAGACGGACGGACGGAGAGACGGAGAGACGGAGAGACGGACGGACGGAGAGACGGAGAGACGGAGAGACGGACGGACGGAGAGACGGAGAGACGGAGAGACGGACGGACGGAGAGACGGAGAGACGGAGAGACGGACAGACGGAGAGACGGAGAGACGGAGAGACGGAGAGACGGACGGAGAGACGGAGAGACGGACGGACGGAGAGACGGAGAGACGGAAAGACGGACGGACGGAGAGACGCAGAGACGGACGGACGGACGGACCTAGAGACGGAGAGACGGAGAGACGGACGGACGGAGAGACGGAGAGACGGAGAGACAGAGAGACGGACGGACGGAGAGACGGAGAGACGGAGAGACGGTGAGACGGAGAGACGGACGGACGGAGAGACGGAGAGACGGACGGACGGACGGACGGAGAGACGGAGAGACGGAGAGACGGAGAGACGGACGGACGGAGAGACGGAGAGACGGAGAGACGGACGGACGGAGAGACGGAGAGACGGAGAGACGGACGGACGGAGAGAGGGAGAGACGGAGAGACGGACGGACGGAGAGACGGAGAGACGGAGAGACGGAGAGACGGACGGACGGAGAGACGGAGAGACGGAGAGACGGACGGACGGACGGACGGAGAGACGGAGAGACGGACGGACGGAGAGACGGAGAGACGGACGGACGGAGAGACGGAGAGACGGACGGACGGAGAGACGGACGGACGGAGAGACGGAGAGACGGACGGACGAAGAGACGGAGAGACGGAGAGACGGACGGACGGAGAGACGGAGAGACGGAGAGACGGACGGACGCAGAGACGGAGAGGGACGGACGGAGAGACGGACGGACGGAAAGACGGAGAGACGGAGAGACGGACGGACGGAGAGACGGAGAGACGGAGAGACGGACGGACGGAGAGACGGAGAGACGGAGAGACGGACGGACGGAGAGACGGAGAGACGGAGAGACGGAGAGACGGAGAGACGGACGGACGGAGAGACGGAGAGATGGACGGACGGAGAGACGGAGAGACGGAGAAACGGACGGACGGAGAGACGGAGAGACGGAGAGACGGAGAGACGGACGGACGGAGAGACGGAGAGACGGACGGACGGACGGACCTAGAGACGGAGAGACGGAGAGACGGACGGACGGAGAGACGGACGGACGGAGAGACGGAGAGACGGACGGACGGAGAGACGGAGAGACGGACGGACGGAGAGACGGACGGACGGAAAGACGGAGAGACGGACGGACGGAGAGACGGAGAGACGGAGAGACGGAGAGACGGAGAGACGGACGGACGGAGAGACGGAGAGACGGAGAGACGGACGGACGGAGAGACGGAGAGACGGAGAGACGGACGGACGGAGAGACGGATAGACGGAGAGACGGAGAGAAGGACGGACGGAGAGACGGAGAGACGGAGAGACGGACGGACGGAGAGACGGAGAGAAGGACGGACGGAGAGACGGAGAGACGGAGAGACGGACGGACGGAGAGACGGAGAGACGGAGAGACGGACGGACGGAGAGACGGAGAGACGGAGAGACGGAGAGACGGAGAGACGCAGAGACGGAGAGACGGACGGACGGAGAGACGGAGAGACGGAGAGACGGACGGACGGAGAGACGGAGAGACGGAGAGACGGAGAGACGGAGAGACGGACGGACGGAGAGACGGAGAGACGGACGGACGGAGAGACGGAGAGACGGAGAGACGGACGGACGGAGAGACGGAGAGACAGGAGACGGAGGGACGGAGAGACGGAGAGACGGAGAGACGGAGAGACGGACGGACGGAGAGACGGAGAGACGGAGAGACGGAGAGACGGAGAGACGGAGAGACGGAGAGACGGAGAGACGGAGAGACGGACGGACGGAGAGACGGAGAGACGGACGGACGGAGAGACGGAGAGACGGAGAGACGGAGAGACGGAGAGACGGACGGACGGAGAGACGGAGAGACGGAGAGACGGACGGACGGAGAGACGGAGAGACGGAGAGACAGAGAGACGGAGAGACGGAGAGACGGACGGACGGAGAGACGGACGGACGGACGGAGAGACGGAGAGACGGAGAGACGGACGGACGGAGAGACGGAGAGACGGAGAGACGGACGGACGGAGAGACGAAGAGACGGACGGACGGAGAGACGGAGAGACGGAGAGACGGACGGACGGAGAGACGGAGAGACGGAGAGACGGAGACGGAGAGACGGACGGACGGAGAGACGGAGAGACGGAGAGACGGACGGACGGAGAGACGGAGAGACGGACGGACGGAGAGACGGACGGACGGAAAGACGGAGAGACGGACGGACGGAGAGACGGAGAGACGGAGAGACGGAGGGACGGAGAGACGGAGAGACGCAGAGACGGAGAGACGGACGGACGGAGAGACGGAGAGACGGAGAGACGGAGAGACGGAGAGACGGAGAGACGGAGAGACGGACGGACGGAGAGACGGAGAGACTGAGAGACGGACGGACGGAGAGACGGAGAGACGGAGAGACGGACGGACGGAGAGACGGATAGACGGAGAGACGGAGAGACGGAGAGACGGACGGACGGAGAGACGGAGAGACGGACGGACGGAGAGACGGAGAGACGGAGAGACGGACGGACGGAGAGACGGAGAGACGGACGGACGGAGAGACGGAGAGACGGAGAGACGGAGAGACGGAGAGACGGACGGACGGAGAGACGGAGAGACGGAGAGACGGAGAGACGGACGGACGGAGAGACGGAGAGACGGAGAGACGGAGAGACGGACGGACGGAGAGACGGAGAGACGGACGGACGGAGAGACGGAGAGACGGACGGACGGAGAGACGGAGAGACGGACGGACGGACGGACCTAGAGACGGAGAGACGGAGAGACGGACGGACGGAGAGACGGAGAGACGGAGAGACAGAGAGACGGACGGACGGAGAGACGGAGAGACGGAGAGACGGAGAGACGGACGGACGGAGAGACGGACGGACGGAGAGACGGACGGACGGAAAGACGGACGGACGGAGAGACGGAGAGACGGAGAGACGGACGGACGGAGAGACGGAGAGACGGAGAGACGGACGGACGGAGAGACGGAGAGACGGAGAGACGGACGGACGGACGGACGGAGAGACGGAGAGACGGACGGACGGAGAGACGGAGAGACGGACGGACGGAGAGACGGAGAGACGGACGGACGGAGAGACGGACGGACGGAGAGACGGAGAGACGGACGGACGGAGAGACGGAGAGACGGAGAGACGGAGAGACGGACGGACGGAGAGACGGAGAGACGGACGGACGGAGAGACGGAGAGACGGAGAGACGGAGAGACGGACGGACGGAGAGACGGAGAGACGGACGGACGGAGAGACGGAGAGACGGACGGACGGAGAGACGGAGAGACGGAGAGACGGACGGACGGAGAGACGGAGAGACGGAGAGACGGAGAGACGGAGAGACGGAGAGACGGACGGACGGAGAGACGGAGAGACGGACGGACGGAGAGACGGAGAGACGGACGGACGGAGAGACGGAGAGACGGACGGACGGACGGACCTAGAGACGGAGAGACGGAGAGACGGACGGACGGAGAGACGGAGAGACGGACGGACGGAGAGACGGACGGACGGAGAGACGGAGAGACGGACGGACGGAGAGACGGAGAGACGGAGAGACGGAGAGACGGAGGGACGGAGAGACGGAGAGACGGAGAGACGGAGAGACGGAAGGACGGAGAGACGGAGAGACGGAGAGACGGAGAGACGGAGAGACGGAGAGACGGAGAGACGGACGGACGGAGAGACGGAGAGACTGAGAGACGGAGAGACGGACGGACGGAGAGACGGAGAGACAGAGAGACGGAGAGACGGAGGGACGGAGGGACGGAGAGACGGAGAGACGGAGAGACGGACGGACGGAGAGACGGAGAGACGGAGAGACGGAGACGGACGGACGGAGAGACGGAGAGACGGACGGACGGAGAGACGGAGAGACGGAGAGACGGAGAGACGGACGGACGGAGAGACGGAGAGACGGAGACGGACGGACGGAGAGACGGAGAGACGGACGGACGGAGAGACGGAGAGACGGAGAGACGGAGAGACGGAGAGACGGAGAGACGGACGGACGGAGAGACGGAGAGACGGACGGACGGAGAGACGGAGAGACGGAGAGACGGACGGACGGAGAGACGCAGAGACGGACGGACGGACGGACCTAGAGACGGAGAGACGGAGAGACGGACGGACGGAGAGACGGAGAGACGGAGAGACAGAGAGACGGACGGACGGAGAGACGGAGAGACGGAGAGACGGTGAGACGGAGAGACGGACGGACGGAGAGACGGAGAGACGGACGGACGGACGGACGGAGAGACGGAGAGACGGAGAGACGGAGAGACGGACGGACGGAGAGACGGAGAGACGGAGAGACGGAGAGACGGACGGACGGAGAGACGGAGAGACGGACGGACGGAGAGACGGAGAGACGGAGAGACGGAGAGACGGACGGACGGAGAGACGGAGAGACGGAGAGACGGACGGACGGAGAGACGGAGAGACGGAGAGACGGACGGACGGAGAGACGGAGAGACGGAGAGACGGACGGACGGAGAGACGGAGAGACGGAGAGACGGACGGACGGACGGACGGAGAGACGGAGAGACGGACGGACGGAGAGACGGAGAGACGGAGAGACGGACGGACGGAGAGACGGAGAGACGGAGAGACGGACGGACGGAGAGACGGAGAGACGGACGGACGAAGAGACGGAGAGACGGAGAGACGGACGGACGGAGAGACGGAGAGACGGAGAGACGGACGGACGGAGAGACGGAGAGACGGACGGACGGAGAGACGGACGGACGGAAAGACGGAGAGACGGAGAGACGGACGGACGGAGAGACGGAGAGACGGAGAGACGGACGGACGGAGAGACGGAGAGACGGAGAGACGGACGGACGGAGAGACGGAGAGACGGAGAGACGGAGAGACGGAGAGACGGACGGACGGAGAGACGGAGAGACGGACGGACGGAGAGACGGAGAGACAGGGAGACGGACGGACGGAGAGACGGAGAGACGGACGGACGGAGAGACGGAGAGACGGACGGACGGACGGACCTAGAGACGGAGAGACGGAGAGACGGACGGACGGAGAGACGGACGGACGGAGAGACGGAGAGACGGACGGACGGAGAGACGGAGAGACGGACGGACGGAGAGACGGACGGACGGAAAGACGGAGAGACGGACGGACGGAGAGACGGAGAGACGGAGGGACGGAGAGACGGAGAGACGGAGAGACGGACGGACGGAGAGACGGAGAGACGGAGAGACGGAGAGACGGACGGACGGAGAGACGGAGAGACGGAGAGACGGACGGACGGAGAGACGGAGAGACGGACGGACGGAGAGACGGATAGACGGAGAGACGGAGAGACGGAGAGACGGAGAGACGGACGGACGGAGAGACGGAGAGACGGACGGAGAGACGGAGAGACGGACGGACGGAGAGACGGAGAGACGGACGGACGGAGAGACGGAGAGACGGAGAGACGGACGGACGGAGAGACGGAGAGACGGAGAGACGGAGAGACGGACGGACGGAGAGACGGAGAGACGGAGAGACGGACGGACGGAGAGACGGAGAGACGGACGGACGGAGAGACGGAGAGACGGAGAGACGGACGGACGGAGAGACGGAGAGACGGAGAGACGGAGGGACGGAGAGACGGAGAGACGGAGAGACGGACGGACGGAGAGACGGAGAGACGGAGAGACGGAGAGACGGACGGACGGAGAGACGGAGAGACAGACGGACGGAGAGACGGAGAGACGGAGAGACGGACGGACGGAGAGACGGAGAGACGGAGAGACGGACGGACGGAGAGACGGAGAGACGGAGAGACGGAGAGACGGACGGACGGAGAGACGGAGAGACGGAGAGACGGACGGACGGAGAGACGGAGAGACGGACGGACGGAGAGACGGAGAGACGGAGAGACGGAGAGACGGAGAGACGGACGGACGGAGAGACGGAGAGACGGAGAGACGGAGAGACGGACGGAGGGAGAGACGGAGAGACGGAGAGACGGACGGACGGAGAGACGGAGAGACGGAGAGACGGACGGACGGAGAGACGGAGAGACGGACGGACGGAGAGACGGAGAGACGGACGGACGGAGAGACGGAGAGACGGACGGACGGAGAGACGGAGAGACGGACGGACGGAGAGACGGAGAGACGGAGAGACGGACGGGCGGAGAGACGGAGAGACGGAGAGACGGACGGACGGAGAGACGGAGAGACGGAGAGACGGAGAGACGGACGAACGGAGAGACGGAGAGACGGACGGACGGAGAGACGGAGAGACGGAGAGACGGACGGACGGAGAGACGGAGAGACGGACGGACGGACGGACCTAGAGACGGAGAGACGGAGAGACGGACGGACGGAGAGACGGACGGACGGAGAGACGGAGAGACGGACGGACGGAGAGACGTACGGACGGAGAGACGGAGAGACGGACGGACGGAGAGACGGAGAGACGGACGGACGGAGAGACGCACGGACGGAGAGACGGAGAGACGGACGGACGGAGAGACGGAGAGACGGAGAGACGGAGAGACGGAGGGACGGAGAGACGGAGAGACGGAGAGACGGAGAGACGGAGAGACGGACGGACGGAGAGACGGAGAGACGGAGAGACGGAGAGACGGACGGACGGAGAGACGGAGAGACGGAGAGACGGACGGACGGAGAGACGGAGAGACGGAGAGACGGACGGACGGAGAGACGGAGAGACGGAGAGACGGACGGACGGAGAGACGGATAGACGGAGAGACGGAGAGACGGAGAGACGGACGGACGGAGAGACGGAGAGACGGAGAGACGGACGGACGGAGAGACGGAGAGACGGACGGACGGAGAGACGGAGAGACGGAGAGACGGTCGGACGGAGAGACGGAGAGACGGACGGACGGACGGACCTAGAGACGGAGAGACGGACGGACGGAGAGACGGAGAGACGGAGAGACGGACGGACGGAGAGACGGAGAGACGGAGAGACGGAGAGACGGAGAGACGGACGGACGGAGAGACGGAGAGACGAAGAGACGGAGAGACGGACGGACGGAGAGACGGAGAGACGGAGAGACGGACGGACGGAGAGACGGAGAGACGGAGAGACGGACGGACGGAGAGACGGAGAGACGGAGAGACGGACGGACGGAGAGACGGAGAGACGGAGAGACGGACGGACGGAGAGACGGAGAGACGGAGAGACGGACGGACGGAGAGACGGAGAGACGGAGAGACGGACGGACGGAGAGACGGAGAGACGGAGAGACGGAGAGACGGACGGACGGAGAGACGGAGAGACGGACGGACGGAGAGACGGACGGACGGAGAGACGGAGAGACGGACGGACGGAGAGACGGAGAGACGGAGAGACGGAGAGACGGACGGACGGAGAGACGGAGAGACGGAGAGACGGACGGACGGAGAGACGGAGAGACGGACGGACGGAGAGACGGAGAGACGGACGGACGGAGAGACGGACGGACGGAGAGAGGGAGAGACGGACGGACGGAGAGACGGAGAGACGGAGAGACGGACGGACAGAGAGACGGAGAGACGGAGAGACGGACGGACGGAGAGACGGAGAGACGGAGAGACGGACGGACGGAGAGACGGAGAGACGGAGAGACGGAGAGACGGAGAGACGGAGAGACGGAGAGACGGACGGACGGAGAGACGGAGAGACGGACGGACGGAGAGACGGAGAGACGGAGAGACGGACGGACGGAGAGACGCAGAGACGGACGGACGGACGGACCTAGAGACGGAGAGACGGAGAGACGGACGGACGGAGAGACAGAGAGACGGACGGACGGAGAGACGGACGGACGGAAAGACGGAGAGACGGAGAGACGGACGGACGGACGGACGGAGAGACGGAGAGACGGAGAGACGGAGAGACGGACGGACGGAGAGACGGAGAGACGGAGAGACGGAGAGACGGACGGACGGAGAGACGGAGAGACGGAGAGACGGACGGACGGAGAGATGGAGAGACGGAGAGACGGAGAGACGGACGGACGGAGAGACGGAGAGACGGACGGACGGACGGACGGAGAGACGGAGAGACGGACGGACGGAGAGACGGAGAGACGGAGAGAAGGACGGACGGAGAGACGGAGAGACGGACGGACGGAGAGACGGACGGACGGAGAGACGGAGAGACGGACGGACGAAGAGACGGAGAGACGGAGAGACGGACGGACGGAGAGATGGAGAGACGGACGGACGGAGAGACGGAGAGACGGAGAGACGGACGGACGGAGAGACGGAGAGACGGAGAGACGGACGGACGGAGAGACGGAGAGACGGAGAGACGGAGACGGACGGACGGAGAGACGGAGAGACGGACGGACGGAGAGACGGAGAGACGGAGAGACGGAGAGACGGACGGACGGAGAGACGGAGAGACGGAGACGGACGGACGGAGAGACGGAGAGACGGACGGACGGAGAGACGGAGAGACGGAGAGACGGAGAGACGGAGAGACGGAGAGACGGACGGACGGAGAGACGGAGAGACGGACGGACGGAGAGACGGAGAGACGGAGAGACGGACGGACGGAGAGACGCAGAGACGGACGGACGGACGGACCTAGAGACGGAGAGACGGAGAGACGGACGGACGGAGAGACGGAGAGACGGAGAGACAGAGAGACGGACGGACGGAGAGACGGAGAGACGGTGAGACGGAGAGACGGACGGACGGAGAGACGGAGAGACGGACGGACGGACGGACGGAGAGACGGAGAGACGGAGAGACGGAGAGACGGACGGACGGAGAGACGGAGAGACGGAGAGACGGAGAGACGGACGGACGGAGAGACGGAGAGACGGACGGACGGAGAGACGGAGAGACGGAGAGACGGAGAGACGGACGGACGGAGAGACGGAGAGACGGAGAGACGGAGAGACGGACGGACGGAGAGACGGAGAGACGGAGAGACGGACGGACGGAGAGACGGAGAGACGGAGAGACGGAGAGACGGACGGACGGAGAGACGGAGAGACGGAGAGACGGACGGACGGACGGACGGAGAGACGGAGAGACGGACGGACGGAGAGACGGAGAGACGGAGAGACGGACGGACGGAGAGACGGAGAGACGGACGGACGGAGAGACGGACGGACGGAGAGACGGAGAGACGGACGGACGAAGAGACGGAGAGACGGAGAGACGGACGGACGGAGAGACGGAGAGACGGAGAGACGGACGGACGGAGAGACGGAGAGACGGACGGACGGAGAGACGGACGGACGGAAAGACGGAGAGACGGAGAGACGGACGGACGGAGAGACGGAGAGACGGAGAGACGGACGGACGGAGAGACGGAGAGACGGAGAGACGGACGGACGGAGAGACGGAGAGACGGAGAGACGGAGAGACGGAGAGACGGACGGACGGAGAGACGGAGAGACGGACGGACGGAGAGACGGAGAGACAGGGAGACGGACGGACGGAGAGACGGAGAGACGGACGGACGGAGAGACGGAGAGACGGACGGACGGACGGACCTAGAGACGGAGAGACGGAGAGACGGACGGACGGGGAGACGGACGGACGGAGAGACGGAGAGACGGACGGACGGAGAGACGGAGAGACGGACGGACGGAGAGACGGACGGACGGAAAGACGGAGAGACGGACGGACGGAGAGACGGAGAGACGGAGGGACGGAGAGACGGAGAGACGGAGAGACGGACGGACGGAGAGACGGAGAGACGGAGAGACGGAGAGACGGACGGACGGAGAGACGGAGAGACGGAGAGACGGACGGACGGAGAGACGGAGAGACGGACGGACGGAGAGACGGATAGACGGAGAGACGGAGAGACGGAGAGACGGACGGACGGAGAGACGGAGAGACGGACGGAGAGACGGAGAGACGGACGGACGGAGAGACGGAGAGACGGACGGACGGAGAGACGGAGAGACGGAGAGACGGACGGACGGAGAGACGGAGAGACGGAGAGACGGAGAGACGGACGGACGGAGAGACGGAGAGACGGAGAGACGGAGAGACGGACGGACGGAGAGACGGAGAGACGGACGGACGGAGAGGCGGAGAGACGGAGAGACGGACGGACGGAGAGACGGAGAGACGGAGAGACGGACGGACGGAGAGACGGAGAGACGGAGAGACGGAGAGACGGACGGACGGAGAGACGGAGAGACGGAGAGACGGACGGACGGAGAGACGGAGAGACGGACGGACGGAGAGACGGAGAGACGGAGAGACGGAGAGACGGACGGACGGAGAGACGGAGAGACGGAGAGACGGAGAGACGGAGAGACGGACGGAGGGAGAGACGGAGAGACGGACGGACGGAGAGACGGAGAGACGGAGAGACGGACGGACGGAGAGACGGATAGACGGAGAGACGGAGAGACGGACGGACGGAGAGACGGAGAGACGGACGGACGGAGAGACGGAGAGACGGACGGACGGAGAGACGGAGAGACGGAGAGACGGACGGGCGGAGAGACGGAGAGACGGAGAGACGGACGGACGGAGAGACGGAGAGACGGAGAGACGGACGGACGGAGAGACGGAGAGACGGACGGACGGAGAGACGGAGAGACGGAGAGACGGAGAGACGGACGGACGGAGAGACGGAGAGACGGACGGACGGACGGACCTAGAGACGGAGAGACGGAGAGACGGACGGACGGAGAGACGGACGGACGGAGAGACGGAGAGACGGACGGACGGAGAGACGGAGAGACGGACGGACGGAGAGACGCACGGACGGAGAGACGGAGAGACGGACGGACGGAGAGACGGAGAGACGGAGAGACGGAGGGACGGAGAGACGGAGAGACGGAGAGACGGAGAGACGGAGAGACGGACGGACGGAGAGACGGAGAGACGGAGAGACGGAGAGACGGACGGACGGAGAGACGGAGAGACGGAGAGACGGACGGACGGAGAGACGGAGAGACGGAGAGACGGACGGACGGAGAGACGGAGAGACGGAGAGACGGACGGACGGAGAGACGGATAGACGGAGAGACGGAGAGACGGACGGACGGAGAGACGGAGAGACGGAGAGACGGACGGACGGAGAGACGGAGAGACGGACGGACGGAGAGACGGAGAGACGGAGAGACGGTCGGACGGAGAGACGGAGAGACGGACGGACGGACGGACCTAGAGACGGAGAGACGGACGGACGGAGAGACGGAGAGACGGAGAGACGGACGGACGGAGAGACGGAGAGACGGAGAGACGGAGAGACGGACGGACGGAGAGACGGAGAGACGAAGAGACGGAGAGACGGACGGACGGAGAGACGGAGAGACGGAGAGACGGACGGACGGAGAGACGGAGAGACGGAGAGACGGACGGACGGAGAGACGGAGAGACGGAGAGACGGACGGACGGAGAGACGGAGAGACGGAGAGACGGACGGACGGAGAGACGGAGAGACGGAGAGACGGACGGACGGAGAGACGGAGAGACGGAGAGACGGAGAGACGGACGGACGGAGAGACGGAGAGACGGAGAGACGGAGAGACGGACGGACGGAGAGACGGAGAGACGGACGGACGGAGAGACGGACGGACGGAGAGACGGAGAGACGGACGGACGGAGAGACGGAGAGACGGAGAGACGGAGAGACGGACGGACGGAGAGACGGAGAGACGGAGAGACGGACGGACGGAGAGACGGAGAGACGGACGGACGGAGAGACGGAGAGACGGACGGACGGAGAGACGGAGAGACGGAGAGACGGACGGACGGAGAGACGGAGAGACGGACGGACGGAGAGACGGACGGACGGAGAGACGGAGAGACGGAGAGACGGACGGTTGGAGAGACGGAGAGACGGAGAGACGAACGGACGGAGAGACGGAGAGACGGAGAGACGGACGGACGGAGAGACGGAGAGACGGAGAGACGGACGGACGTAGAGACGGAGAGACGGAGAGACGGACGGACGGAGAGACGGAGAGACGGACGGACGGAGAGACGGAGAGACGGAGAGACGGACGGACGGAGAGACGGAGAGAAGGAGAGACGGACGGACGGAGAGACGGAGAGAAGGAGAGACGGAGAGACGGACGGACGGAGAGACGGAGAGACGGAGAGACGGAGGGACGGACGGAGAGACGGAGAGACGGAGAGACGGAGAGACGGACGGACGGAGAGACGGAGAGACGGACGGACGGAGAGACGGAGAGACGGATAGACGGACGGACGGAGAGACGGAGAGACGGAGAGACGGACGGACGGAGAGACGGGGAGACGGAGAGACGGACGGACGGAGAGACGAAGAGACGGAGAGACGGACGGACGGACGGAGAGACGGAGAGACGGACGGACGGAGAGACGGAGAGACGGACGGACGGAGAGACGGAGAGACGGAGAGACGGAAAGACGGAGAGACGGAGAGACGGACGGACGGAGAGACGGACGGACGGAGAGACGGAGAGACGGACGGACGGAGAGACGGAGAGACGGGGAGACGGACGGACGGAGAGACGGAGAGACGGACGGACGGAGAGACGGAGAGACGGAGAGACGGACGGACGGAGAGACGGAGAGACGGACGGACGGAGAGACGGAGAGACGGACGGACGGAGAGACGAGGAGACGGAGAGACGGAGAGACGGAGAGACGGACGGACGGAGAGACGAAGAGACGGACGGACGGAGAGACGGAGAGACGGAGAGACGGAGAGACGGACGGACGGAGAGACGGAGAGACGGAGATACGGAGAGACGGAGAGACGGAGAGACGGAGAGACGGAGAGACGGACGGACGGAGAGACGGAGAGACGGACGGACGGAGAGACGGAGAGACGGACGGACGGAGAGACGGAGAGACGGAGAGACGGACGGACGGAGAGACGGAGAGACGGAGAGACGGAGAGAGGGACGGACGGAGAGACGGAGAGACGGAGAGACGGAGAGACGGACGGACGGAGAGACGGAGAGACGGACGGACGGAGAGACGGAGAGACGGAGAGACGGACGGACGGAGAGACGGAGAGACGGACGGACGGACGGACCTAGAGACGGAGAGACGGAGAGACGGACGGACGGAGAGACGGACGGACGGAGAGACGGAGAGACGGAGAGACGGACGGACGGAGAGACGGAGAGACGGACGGACGGAGAGACGGACGGACGGAGAGACGGAGAGACGAACGGACGGAGAGACGGAGAGACGGAGAGACGGAGAGACGGAGGGACGGAGAGACGGAGAGACGGACGGACGGAGAGACGGAGAGACGTAGAGACGGAGAGATGGAGAGACGGACGGACGGAGAGACGGAGAGACGGAGAGACGGACGGACGGAGAGACGGAGAGACGGACGGACGGAGAGACGGAGAGACGGATGGACGGAGAGACGGATAGACGGAGAGACGGAGAGACGGAGAGACGGACGGACGGAGAGACGGAGAGACGGAGAGACGTAGAGACGGAGAGACGGACGGACGGAGAGACGGAGGGACGGACGGACGGAGAGACGGAGAGACGGAGAGACGGACGGACGGAGAGACGGAGAGACGGACGGACGGACGGACCTAGAGACGGAGAGACGGAGAGACGGACGGACGGAGAGACGGAGAGACGGAGAGACGGAGAGACGGAGAGACGGACGGACGGAGAGACGAACAGACGGAGAGACGGACGGACGGAGAGACGGAGAGACGGAGAGACGGACGGACGGAGAGACGGAGAGACGGACGGACGGACGGACGGAGAGACGGAGAGACGGAGAGACGGAGAGACGGACGGACGGAGAGACGGAGAGACGGAGAGACGGAGAGACGGACGGACGGAGAGACGGAGAGACGGAGAGACGGACGGACGGAGAGACGGAGAGACGGAGAGACGGACGGACGGAGAGACGGAGAGACGGACGGACGGAGAGACGGACGGACGGAGAGAGGGAGAGACGGCCGGACGGAGAGACGGAGAGACGGAGAGACGGACGGACAGAGAGACGGAGAGACGGAGAGACGGACGGACGGAGAGACGGAGAGACGGAGAGACGGACGGACGGAGAGACGGAGAGACGGAGAGACGGAGAGACGGAGAGACGGAGAGACGGAGAGACGGACGGACGGAGAGACGGAGAGACGGACGGACTTAGGGACGGAGAGACGGAGAGACGGACGGACGGAGAGACGCAGAGACGGACGGACGGACGGACATAGAGACGGAGAGACGGAGAGACGGACGGACGGAGAGACAGAGAGACGGACGGACGGAGAGACAGAGAGACGGAGAGACGGTGAGACGGAGAGACGGACGGACGGAGAGACGGAGAGACGGACGGACGGACGGACGGAGAGACGGAGAGACGGAGAGACGGAGAGACGGACGGACGGAGAGACGGAGAGACGGAGAGACGGAGAGACGGACGGACGGAGAGACGGAGAGACGGACGAACGGAGAGACGGAGAGACGGAGAGACGGAGAGACGGAGAGACGGACGGACGGAGAGACGGAGAGACGGAGAGACGGACGAACGGAGAGATGGAGAGACGGAGAGACGGAGAGACGGACGGACGGAGAGACGGAGAGACGGACGGACGGACGGACGGAGAGACGGAGAGACGGACGGACGGAGAGACGGAGAGACGGAGAGAAGGACGGACGGAGAGACGGAGAGACGGACGGACGGAGAGACGGACGGACGGAGAGACGGAGAGACGGACGGACGAAGAGACGGAGAGACGGAGAGACGGACGGACGGAGAGACGGAGAGACGGAGAGACGGACGGACGGAGAGACGGAGAGACGGACGGACGGAGAGACGGACGGACGGAAAGACGGAGAGACGGAGAGACGGACGGACGGAGAGACGGAGAGACGGAGAGACGGACGGACGGAGAGACGGAGAGACGGAGAGACGGAGAGACGGACGGACGGAGAGACGGAGAGACGGAGAGACGGAGAGACGGACGGACGGAGAGACGGAGAGACGGAGAGACGGACGGACGGAGAGACGGAGAGACGGACGGACGGAGAGACGGAGAGACGGACGGACGGAGAGACGGACGGACGGAAAGACGGAGAGACGGAGAGACGGACGGACGGAGAGACGGAGAGACGGAGAGACGGACGGACGGAGAGACGGAGAGACGGAGAGACGGAGAGACGGAGAGACGGAGAGACGGACGGACGGAGAGACGGAGAGACGGAGAGACGGACGGACGGAGAGACGGAGAGACGGAGAGACGGACGGACGGAGAGACGGAGAGACGGAGAGACGGACGGACGGAGAGACGGAGAGACGGACGGACGGACGGACCTAGAGACGGAGAGACGGAGAGACGGACGGACGGAGAGACGGACGGACGGAGAGACGGAGAGACGGACGGACGGAGAGACGGAGAGACGGACGGACGGAGAGACGGACGGACGGAAAGACGGAGAGACGGACGGACGGAGAGACGGAGAGACGGAGAGACGGAGGGACGGAGAGACGGAGAGACGGAGAGACGGAGAGACGGACGGACGGAGAGACGGAGAGACGGAGAGACGGAGAGACGGACGGACGGAGAGACGGAGAGACGGAGAGACGGACGGACGGAGAGACGGAGAGACGGAGAGACGGACGGACGGAGAGACGGATAGACGGAGAGACGGAGAGACGGAGAGACGGACGGACGGAGAGAGGGAGAGACGGACGGACGGAGAGACGGAGAGACGGAGAGACGGACGGACGGAGAGACGGAGAGACGGAGAGACGGACGGACGGAGAGACGGAGAGACGGAGAGACGGACGGACGGAGAGACGGAGAGACGGAGAGACGGAGAGACGGAGAGACGGACGGACGGAGAGACGGAGAGACGGAGAGACGGACGGACGGAGAGACGGAGAGACGGACGGACGGAGAGACGGAGAGACGGAGAGACGGAGAGACGGAGAGACGGAGGGACGGAGAGACGGAGAGACGGAGAGACGGAGAGACGGACGGACGGAGAGACGGAGAGACGGAGAGACGGACGGACGGAGAGACGGAGAGACGGACGGACGGAGAGACGGAGAGACGGAGAGACGGACGGACGGAGAGACGGAGAGACGGAGAGACGGAGAGACGGACGGACGGAGAGACGGAGAGACGGAGAGACGGACGGACGGAGAGACGGAGAGACGGACGGACGGAGAGACGGAGAGACGGAGAGACGGACGGACGGAGAGACGGAGAGACGGAGAGACGGACGGACGGAGAGACGGAGAGACGGAGAGACGGGCGGACGGAGAGACGGAGAGACGGAGAGACGGACGGACGGAGAGACGGAGAGACGGACGGACGGAGAGACGGAGAGACGGAGAGACGGACGGACGGAGAGACGGAGAGACGGAGAGACGGAGAGACGGACGGACGGAGAGACGGAGAGACGGAGAGACGGACGGACGGAGAGACGGAGAGACGGACGGACGGAGAGACGGACGGACGGAAAGACGGAGAGACGGACGGACGGAGAGACGGAGAGACGGAGAGACGGAGGGACGGAGAGACGGAGAGACGGAGAGACGGAGAGACGGACGGACGGAGAGACGGAGAGACGGAGAGACGGAGAGACGGACGGACGGAGAGACGGAGAGACGGACGGACGGAGAGACGGAGAGACGGAGAGACGGACGGACGGAGAGACGGATAGACGGAGAGACGGAGAGACGGACGGACGGAGAGACGGAGAGACGGACGGACGGAGAGACGGAGAGACGGAGAGACGGACGGACGGAGAGACGGAGAGACGGAGAGACGGACGGACGGAGAGACGCAGAGACGGAGAGACGGAGAGACGGAGAGACGGACGGACGGAGAGACGGAGAGACGGAGAGACGGACGGACGGAGAGACGTAGAGACGGACGGACGGAGAGACGGAGAGACGGAGAGACGGAGAGACGGACGGACGGAGAGACGGAGAGACGGAGAGACGGGGAGACGGACGGACGGAGAGACGGAGAGACGGACGGACGGAGAGACGGAGAGACGGAGAGACGGACGGACGGAGAGACGGAGAGACGGACGGACGGACGGACCTAGAGACAGAGAGACGGAGAGACGGACGGACGGAGAGACGGAGAGACAGATAGACGGACGGACGGAGAGACGGAGAGACGGAGAGACGGAGAGACGGACGGACGGAGAGACGGACGGACGGAAAGACGGACGGACGGAGAGACGGAGAGACGGAGAGACGGACGGACGGAGAGACGGAGAGACGGAGAGACGGACGGACGGAGAGACGGAGAGACGGAGAGACGGACGGACGGACGGACGGAGAGACGGAGAGACGGACGGACGGAGAGACGGAGAGACGGACGGACGGAGAGACGGAGAGACGGACGGACGGAGAGACGGACGGACGGAGAGACGGAGAGACGGACGGACGGAGAGACGGAGAGACGGAGAGACGGACGGACGGAGAGACGGACGGACGGACGGACCTAGAGACGGAGAGACGGAGAGACGGACGGACGGAGAGACGGAGAGACGGACGGACGGAGAGACGGAGGGACGGACGGACGGAGAGACGGACGGACGGAGAGACGGAGAGACGGACGGACGGAGAGACGGAGAGACGGAGAGACGGAGAGACGGACGGACGGAAAGACGGAGAGACGGAGAGACGGAGAGACGGACGGACGGAGAGACGGAGAGACGGACGGACGGAGAGACGGAGAGACGGACGGACGGAGAGACGGAGAGACGGACGGACGGACGGACCTAGAGACGGAGAGACGGAGAGACGGACGGACGGAGAGACGGACGGACGGAGAGACGGAGAGACGGAGAGACGGACGGACGGAGAGACGGAGAGACGGACGGACGGAGAGACGGACGGACGGAGAGACGGAGAGACGGACGGACGGAGAGACGGAGAGACGGAGAGACGGAGGGACGGAGAGACGGAGAGACGGAGAGACGGACGGACGGAGAGACGGAGAGACGGAGAGACGGAGAGACGGAGAGACGGAGAGACGGACGGACGGAGAGACGGAGAGACGGACGGACGGAGAGACGGAGAGACGGAGAGACGGACGGACGGAGAGACGGAGAGACGGAGAGACGGACGGACGGAGAGACGGATAGACGGAGAGACGGAGAGACGGAGAGACGGACGGACGGAGAGACGGAGAGACGGAGAGACGTAGAGACGGAGAGACGGACGGACGGAGAGACGGAGAGACGGACGGACGGAGAGACGGAGAGACGGTCGGACGGAGAGACGGACGGACGGACGGACCTAGAGACGGAGAGACGGACGGACGGAGAGACGGAGAGACGGAGAGACGGACGGACGGAGAGACGGAGAGACGGAGAGACGGAGAGACGGAGAGACGGACGGACGGAGAGACGGAGAGACGAAGAGACGGAGAGACGGACGGACGGAGAGACGGAGAGACGGAGAGACGGACGGACGGAGAGACGGAGAGACGGAGAGACGGACGGACGGAGAGACGGAGAGACGGACGGACGGAGAGACGGAGAGACGGAGAGACGGACGGACGGAGAGACGGAGAGACGGAGAGACGGACGGACGGAGAGACGGAGAGACGGAGAGACGGACGGACGGAGAGACGGAGAGACGGAGAGACGGACGGACGGAGAGACGGAGAGACGGACGGACGGAGAGACGGACGGACGGAGAGACGGACGGACGGAGAGACGGAGAGACGGACGGACGGAGAGACGGAGAGACGGAGAGACGGAGAGACGGACGGACGGAGAGACGGAGAGACGGAGAGACGGACGGACGGAGAGACGGAGAGACGGACGGACGGAGAGACGGAGAGACGGACGGACGGAGAGACGGAGAGACGGACGGACGGAGAGACGGACGGACGGAGAGACGGACGGACGGAGAGACGGAGAGACGGAGAGACGGAGAGACGGACGGTTGGAGAGACGGAGAGACGGAGAGACGAACGGACGGAGAGACGGAGAGACGGAGAGACGGACGAACGGAGAGACGGAGAGACGGAGAGACGGACGGACGTAGAGACGGAGAGACGGAGAGACGGACGGACGGAGAGACGGAGAGACGGAGAGACGGACGGACGGAGAGACGGAGAGACGGACGGACGGAGAGACGGAGAGACGGAGAGACGGAGAGACGGACGGACGGAGAGACGGAGAGACGGAGAGACGGAGAGACGGAGAGACGGACGGACGGAGAGACGGAGAGACTGAGAGACGGAGAGACGGAGAGACGGAGAGACGGACGGACGGAGAGACGGAGAGACGGACGAACGGAGAGACGGAGAGACGGACGGACGGAGAGACGGAGAGACGGAGAGACGGACGGACGGAGAGACGGAGAGACGGAGAGACGGACGGACGGAGAGACGGAGAGACGGAGAGACGGAGAGACGGACGGACGGAGAGACGGAGAGACGGAGAGACGGACGGACGGAGAGACAGAGAGACGGAGAGACGGAGAGACGGACGGACGGAGAGACGGAGAGACGGAGAGACGGACGGACGGAGAGACGGAGAGACGGACGGACGGAGAGACGGAGAGACGGACGGACGGAGAGACGGAGAGACGGAGAGACGGACGGACGGAGAGACGGAGAGACGGACAGACGGACGGACGGACGGACGGAGAGACGGAGAGACGGAGAGACGGACGGACGGAGAGACGGAGAGACGGACGGACGGAGAGACGGAGAGACGGAGAGACGGACGGACGGAGAGACGGAGAGACGGACGGACGGAGAGACGAAGAGACGGACGGACGGAGAGACGGAGAGACGGAGAGGCGGACGGACGGAGAGACGGAGAGACGGAGAGACGGACGGACGGAGAGACGGAGAGACGGACGGACGGACGGAGAGACGGAGAGACAGAGAGACGGACGGACGGAGAGACGGAGAGACGGACGGACGGAGAGACGGAGAGACGGACGGACGGAGAGACGGACGGACGGAGAGACGGAGAGACGGACGGACGGAGAGACGGAGAGACGGAGAGACGGAGAGACGGACGGACGGAGAGACGGAGAGACGAACGGACGGAGAGACGGACGGACGGAGAGACGGAGAGACGGAGAGACGGAGAGACGGACGGACGGAGAGACGGAGAGACGGAGAGACGGACGGACGGAGAGACAGAGAGACGGACGGACGGAGAGACGGACGGACGGAGAGACGGAGAGACGGACGGACGGAGAGACGGAGAGACGGACGGACGGAGAGACGGAGAGACGGACGGACGGAGAGACGGAGAGACGGACGGACGGTGAGACGGACGGACGGAGAGACGGAGAGACGGAGAGACAGACGGACGGAGAGACGGAGAGACGGAGAGACGGACGGACGGAGAGACGGAGAGACGGACGGACGGAGAGACGGACGGACGGAGAGACGGAGAGACGGAGAGACGGAGAGACGGACGGACGGAGAGACGGAGAGACGGAGAGACGGACGGACGGAGAGACGGAGAGAAGGAGAGACGGACGGACGGAGAGACGGAGAGACGGACGGACGGAGAGACGGAGAGACGGACGGACGGAGAGACGGAGAGACGGACGGACGGAGAGACGGAGAGACGGAGAGACGGACGGACGGAGAGACGGAGAGACGGAGAGACGGAGAGACGGACGGACGGAGAGACGGAGAGACGGAGAGACGGACGGACGGAGAGACGGAGAGACGGAGAGACGGACGGACGGAGAGACGGAGAGACGGAGAGACGGAGAGACGGACGGACGGAGAGACGGAGAGACGGACGGACGGAGAGACGGACGGACGGAGAGACGGAGAGACGGACGGACGGAGAGACGGAGAGACGGAGAGACGGACGGACGGAGAGACGGAGAGACGGACGGACGGAGAGACGGACGGGCGGAGAGACGGAGAGACGGAGAGACGGAGAGACGGACGGACGGAGAGACGGAGAGACGGAGAGACGGACGGACGGAGAGACGGGGAGACGGAGAGACGGACGGACGGAGAGACGGAGAGACGGACGGACGGAGAGACGGACGGACGGAGAGACGGAGAGACGGACGGACGGAGAGACGGAGAGACGGAGAGACGGACGGACGGAGAGACGGAGAGACGGAGAGACGGACGGACGGAGAGACGGAGAGACGGACGGACGGAGAGACGGAGAGACGGACGGACGGAGAGACGGAGAGACGGAGAGACGGACGGACGGAGAGACGGAGAGACGGACGGACGGAGAGACGGACGGACGGAGAGACGGACGGACGGAGAGACGGAGAGACGGAGAGACGGACGGTTGGAGAGACGGAGAGACGGAGAGACGAACGGACGGAGAGACGGAGAGACGGAGAGACGGAGAGACGGACGGACGGAGAGACGGAGAGACGGAGAGACGGACGGACGTAGAGACGGAGAGACGGAGAGACGGACGGACGGAGAGACGGAGAGACGGAGAGACGGACGGACGGAGAGACGGAGAGACGGAGAGACGGACGGACGGAGAGACGGAGAGACGGAGAGACGGACGGACGGAGAGACGGAGAGACGGAGAGACGGAGAGACGGACGGACGGAGAGACGGAGAGACTGAGAGACGGAGAGACGGAGAGACGGAGAGACGGACGGACGGAGAGACGGAGAGACGGACGAACGGAGAGACGGAGAGACGGACGGACGGAGAGACGGAGAGACGGAGAGACGGACGGACGGAGAGACGGAGAGACGGAGAGACGGACGGACGGAGAGACGGAGAGACGGAGAGACGGACGGACGGAGAGACGGAGAGACGGAGAGACGGACGGACGGAGAGACGGAGAGACGGAGAGACGGAGAGACGGACGGACGGAGAGACGGAGAGACGGAGAGACGGACGGACGGAGAGACGGACGGACGGAGAGACGGAGAGACGGACGGACGGAGAGACGGAGAGACGGAGAGACGGACGGACGGAGAGACGGAGAGACGGACAGACGGACGGACGGACGGACGGAGAGACGGAGAGACGGAGAGACGGACGGACGGAGAGACGGAGAGACGGACGGACGGAGAGACGGAGAGACGGAGAGACGGACGGACGGAGAGACGGAGAGACGGACGGACGGAGAGACGGAGAGACGGAGAGGCGGACGGACGGAGAGACGGAGAGACGGAGAGACGGACGGACGGAGAGACGGAGAGACGGAGAGACGGACGGACGGACGGAGAGACGGAGAGACAGAGAGACGGACGGACGGAGAGACGGAGAGACGGACGGACGGAGAGACGGAGAGACGGACAGACGGAGAGACGGACGGACGGAGAGACGGAGAGACGGACGGACGGAGAGACGGAGAGACGGAGAGACGGAGAGACGGAGAGACGGACGGACGGAGAGACGGAGAGACGGACGGACGGAGAGACGGACGGACGGAGAGACGGAGAGACGGAGAGACGGAGAGACGGACGGACGGAGAGACGGAGAGACGGACGGACGGAGAGACGGAGAGACGGACGGACGGAAAGACGGACGGACGGAGAGACGGAGAGACGGACGGACGGAGAGACGGAGAGACGGACGGACGGAGAGACGGAGAGACGGACGGACGGAGAGACGGAGAGACGGACGGACGGTGAGACGGACGGACGGAGAGACGGAGAGACGGAGAGACAGACGGACGGAGAGACGGAGAGACGGAGAGACGGACGGACGGAGAGACGGAGAGACGGACGGACGGAGAGACGGACGGACGGAGAGACGGAGAGACGGAGAGACGGAGAGACGGACGGACGGAGAGACGGAGAGACGGAGAGACGGACGGACGGAGAGACGGAGAGACGGACGGACGGAGAGACAGAGAGACGGAGAGACGGACGGACGGAGAGACGGAGAGACGGACGGACGGAGAGACGGAGAGACGGAGAGACGGACGGACGGAGAGACGGAGAGACGGAGAGACGGAGAGACGGACGGACGGAGAGACGGAGAGACGGAGAGACGGACGGACGGAGAGACGGAGAGACGGAGAGACGGACGGACGGAGAGACGGAGAGACGGAGAGACGGAGAGACGGAGAGACGGACGGACGGAGAGACGGAGAGACGGACGGACGGAGAGACGGACGGACGGAGAGACGGAGAGACGGACGGACGGAGAGACGGAGAGACGGAGAGACGGAGAGACGGAGAGACGGACGGACGGAGAGACGGAGAGACGGAGAGACGGACGGACGGAGAGACGGACGGGCGGAGAGACGGAGAGACGGAGAGACGGACGGACGGAGAGACGGAGAGACGGAGAGACGGACGGACGGAGAGACGGAGAGACGGAGAGACGGACGGACGGAGAGACGGAGAGACGGAGAGACGGAGAGACGGACGGACGGAGAGACGGAGAGACGGACGGACGGAGAGACGGAGAGACGGAGAGGCGGACGGACGGAGAGACGGAGAGACGGAGAGACGGACGGACGGAGAGACGGAGAGACGGACGGACGGAGAGACGGACGGACGGAGAGACGGAGAGACGGAGAGACGGAGAGACGGACGGACGGAGAGACGGAGAGACGGAGAGACGGACGGACGGAGAGACGGAGAGACGGACGGACGGAGAGACGGACGGACGGAGAGACGGAGAGACGGACGGACGGAGAGACGGAGAGACGGAGAGACGGACGGACGGAGAGACGGAGAGACGGACGGACGGAGAGACGGACGGACGGAGAGACGGAGAGACGGAGAGACGGAGAGACGGACGGACGGAGAGACGGAGAGACGGAGAGACGGAGAGACGGACGGACGGAGAGACTGAGAGACGGACGGACGGAGAGACGGAGAGACGGAGAGACGGACGGACGGAGAGACGGAGAGACGGAGAGACGGAGAGACGGAGAGACGGACGGACGGAGAGACGGAGAGACGGAGAGACGGAGAGACGGAGAGACGGTGAGACGGAGAGACGGACGGACGGAGAGACGCAGAGGCAGAGAGACGGAGAGACGGAGAGACGGAGAGACGGACGGACGGAGAGACGGAGAGACGGAGAGACGGACGGACGGAGAGACGGAGAGACGGACGGACGGAGAGACGGAGAGACGGAGAGACGGAGAGACGGACGGACGGAGAGACGGACGGACGGAGAGACGGAGAGACGGAGAGACGCAGAGACGGACGGACGGAGAGACGGAGAGACGGAGAGACGGAGAGACGGAGAGACGGACGGACGGAGAGACGGAGAGACGGACGGACGGAGAGACGGAGAGACGGAGAGACGGAGAGACGGACGGACGGAGAGACGGAGAGACGGACGGACGGAGAGACGGAGAGACGGACGGACGGAGAGACGGAGAGACGGAGAGACGGACGGACGGAGAGACGGACGGACGGAGAGACGGAGAGACGGACGGACGGAGAGACGGAGAGACGGAGAGACGGAGAGACGGAGAGACGGAGAGACGGACGGACGGAGAGACGGAGAGACGGAGAGACGTAGAGACGGACGGACGGAGAGACGGAGAGACGGAGAGACGGACGGACGGAGAGACGGAGAGACGGAGAGACGTACGGACGGAGAGACGGAGAGACGGACGGACGGAGAGACGGAGAGACGGAGAGACGGACGGACGGAGAGACGGAGAGACGGACGGACGGAGAGACGGAGAGACAGGGAGAGACGGACGGACGGAGAGACGGAGAGACGGAGAGACGGAGAGACGGACGGACGGAGAGACGGAGAGACGGAGAGACGGACGGACGGAGAGACGGAGAGACGGACGGACGGAGAGACGGACGGACGGAGAGACGGAGAGACGGACGGACGGAGAGACGGAGAGACGGACGGACGGAGAGACGGAGAGACGGAGAGACGGACGGACGGAGAGACGGACGGACGGAGAGACGGAGAGACGGAGAGACGGAGAGACGGACGGACGGAGAGACGGAGAGACGGAGAGACGGACAGACGGAGAGACGGACGGAGAGACGGAGAGACGGAGAGACGGACGGACGGAGAGACGGTGAGACGGAGAGACGGAGAGACGGACGGACGGAGAGACGGAGAGACGGAGAGACGGACGGACGGAGAGACGGAGAGACGGAGAGACGGAGAGACGGACGGACGGAGAGACGGAGAGACGGAGAGACGGAGAGACGGACGGACGGAGAGACGGAGAGACGGACGGACGGACGGAGAGACGGAGAGACGGACGGACGGAGAGACGGAGAGACGGAGAGACGGAGAGACGGAGAGACGGACGGACGGAGAGACGGAGAGACGGAGAGACGGACGGACGGAGAGACGGAGAGACGGAGAGACGGAGAGACGGAGAGACGGAGAGACGGACGGACGGAGAGACGGAGAGACGGAGAGACGGAGAGACGGACGGACGGAGAGACGGAGAGACGGAGAGACGGACGGACGGAGAGACGGAGAGACGGACGGACGGAAAGACGGAGAGACGGAGAGACGGACGGACGGAGAGACGGAGAGACGGAGAGACGGACGGACGGACGGACGGAGAGACGGAGAGACGGACGGACGGAGAGACGGAGAGACGGAGAGACGGACGGACGGAGAGACGGAGAGACGGACGGACGGAGAGACGGACGGACGGAGAGACGGAGAGACGGACGGACGGAGAGACGGAGAGACGGAGAGACGGAGAGACGGACGGACGGAGAGACGGAGAGACGGAGAGACGGACGGACGGAGAGACGGAGAGACGGAGAGACGGAGAGACGGACGGACGGAGAGACGGAGAGACGGAGAGACGGAGAGACGGAGAGACGGAGAGACGGACGGACGGAGAGACGGAGAGACTGAGAGACGGAGAGACGGAGAGACGGAGAGACGGACGGACGGAGAGACGGAGAGACGGACGAACGGAGAGACGGAGAGACGGACGGACGGAGAGACGGAGAGACGGACGGACGGAGAGACGGAGAGACGGAGAGACGGAGAGACGGACGGACGGAGAGACGGAGAGACGGAGAGACGGACGGACGGAGAGACGGAGAGACGGACGGACGGAGAGACGGAGAGACGGAGAGACGGAGAGACGGACGGACGGAGAGACGGAGAGACGGAGAGACGGACGGACGGAGAGACGGAGAGACGGACGGACGGAGAGACGGAGAGACGGAGAGACGGACGGACGGAGAGACGGAGAGACGGACGGACGGAGAGACGGAGAGACGGACAGACGGACGGACGGACGGACGGACGGAGAGACGGAGAGACGGAGAGACGGACGGACGGAGAGACGGAGAGACGGACGGACGGAGAGACGGAGAGACGGAGAGACGGACGGACGGAGAGACGGAGAGACGGAGAGACGGAGAGACGGACGGACGGAGAGACGGAGAGACGGAGAGGCGGACGGACGGAGAGACGGAGAGACGGAGAGACGGACGGACGGAGAGACGGAGAGACGGAGAGACGGTCGGACGGACGGAGAGACGGAGAGACAGAGAGACGGACGGACGGAGAGACGGAGAGACGGAGAGACGGACGGACGGAGAGACGGAGAGACGGACGGACGGAGAGACGGACGGACGGAGAGACGGAGAGACGGACGGACGGAGAGACGGAGAGACGGAGAGACGGAGAGACGGAGAGACGGACGGACGGAGAGACGGAGAGACGGACGGACGGAGAGACGGACGGACGGAGAGACGGAGAGACGGAGAGACGGACGGACGGAGAGACGGAGAGACGGACGGACGGAGAGACGGAGAGACGGAGAGACGGACGGACGGAGAGACGGACGGACGGAGAGACGGAGAGACGGACGGACGGAGAGACGGAGAGACGGACGGACGGAGAGACGGAGAGACGGACGGACGGAGAGACGGAGAGACGGACGGACGGAGAGACGGAGAGACGGACGGACGGTGAGACGGACGGACGGAGAGACGGAGAGACAGACAGACGGAGAGACGGAGAGACGGACGGACGGAGAGACGGAGAGACGGACGGACGGAGAGACGGACGGACGGAGAGACGGAGAGACGGAGAGACGGAGAGACGGACGGACGGAGACACGGAGAGACGGAGAGACGGACGGACGGAGAGACGGAGAGACGGAGAGACGGACGGACGGAGAGACGGAGAGACGGAGAGACGGACGGACGGAGAGACGGAGAGACGGACGGACGGAGAGACGGAGAGACGGAGAGACGGACGGACGGAGAGACGGAGAGACGGAGAGACGGAGAGACGGAGAGACGGACGGACGGAGAAACGGAGAGACGGAGAGACGGACGGACGGAGAGACGGAGAGACGGAGAGACGGACGGACGGAGAGACGGAGAGACGGAGAGACGGACGGACGGAGAGACGGAGAGACGGACGGACGGAGAGACGGACGGACGGAGAGACGGAGAGACGGACGGACGGAGAGACGGAGAGACGGAGAGACGGAGAGACGGAGAGACGGAGAGACGGAGAGACGGACGGACGGAGAGACGGAGAGACGGAGAGACGGACGGACGGAGAGACGGACGGGCGGAGAGACGGAGAGACGGAGAGACGGACGGACGGAGAGACGGAGAGACGGAGAGACGGACGGACGGAAAGACGGAGAGACGGACGGACGGAGAGACGGAGAGACGGAGAGACGGACGGACGGAGAGACGGAGAGACGGAGAGACGGACGGACGGAGAGACGGAGAGACGGAGAGACGGACGGACGGAGAGACGGAGAGGCGGACGGACGGAGAGACGGAGAGACGGACGGACGGAGAGACGGAGAGACGGAGAGACGGACGGACGGACGGACGGAGAGACGGACGGACGGAGAGACGGAGAGACGGAGAGACGGACGGACGGAGAGACGGAGAGACGGACGGACGGAGAGACGGACGGTCGGAGAGACGGAGAGACGGACGGACGGAGAGGCGGAGAGACGGAGAGACGGACGGACGGAGAGATGGAGAGACGGACGGACGGAGAGACGGACGGACGGAGAGACGGAGAGACGGAGAGACGGACGGACGGAGAGACGGAGAGACGGAGAGACGGAGAGACGGACGGACGGAGAGACGGAGAGACGGACGGACGGAGAGACGGAGAGACGGAGAGACGGACGGACGAAGAGACGGAGAGACGGAGAGACGGAGAGACGGAGAGACGGACGGACGGAGAAACGGAGAGACGGAGAGACGGTGAGACGGAGAGACGGACGGACGGAGAGACGCAGAGGCAGAGAGACGGAGAGACGGAGAGACGGAGAGACGGACGGACGGAGAGACAGAGAGACGGAGAGACGGACGGACGGAGAGACGGAGAGACGGACGGACGGAGAGACGGAGAGACGGAGAGACGGAGAGACGGAGAGACGGACGGACGGAGAGACGGACGGACGGAGAGACGGAGAGACGGAGAGACGGAGAGACGGACGGACGGAGAGACGGAGAGACGGAGAGACGGAGAGACGGAGAGACGGACGGACGGAGAGACGGAGAGACGGACGGACGGAGAGACGGACGGACGGAGAGACGGAGAGACGGACGGACGGAGAGACGGAGAGACGGAGAGACGGAGAGACGGAGAGACGGAGAGACGGAGAGACGGACGGACGGAGAGACGGAGAGACGGAGAGACGGAGAGACGTAGAGACGGACGGACGGAGAGACGGAGAGACGGAGAGACGGACGGACGGAGAGACGGAGAGACGGAGAGACGTACGGACGGAGAGACGGAGAGACGGACGGACGGAGAGACGGAGAGGCGGAGAGACGGACGGACGGAGAGACGGAGAGACGGACGGACGGAGAGACGGAGAGACGGAGAGACGGAGAGACAGGGAGAGACGGACGGACGGAGAGACGGAGAGACGGAGAGACGGACGGACAGAGAGACGGAGAGACGGACGGACGGAGAGACGGAGAGACGGAGAGACGGACGGACGGAGAGACGGAGAGACGGACGGACGGAGAGACGGACGGACGGAGAGACGGAGAGACGGACGGACGGAGAGACGGAGAGACGGAGAGACGGAGAGACGGAGAGACGGAGAGACGGACGGACGGAGAGACGGAGAGACGGAGAGACACCGGACGGAGAGACGGAGAGACGGAGAGACGGACGGACGGAGAGACGGAGAGACGGAGAGACGGACGGACGGAGAGACGGAGAGACGGAGAGACGGACGGACGGAGAGACGGACGGACGGAGAGACGGAGAGACGGAGAGACGGAGAGACGGACGGACGGAGAGACGGAGAGACGGAGAGACGGAGAGACGGACGGAGAGACGGAGAGACGGAGAGACGGAGAGACGGACGGACGGAGAGACGGAGAGACGGAGAGACGGACGGACAGAGAGACGGAGAGACGGACGGACGGAGAGACGGAGAGACGGAGAGACGGACGGACGGAGAGACGGAGAGACGGACGGACGGAGAGACGGACGGACGGAGAGACGGAGAGACGGACGGACGGAGAGACGGAGAGACGGAGAGACGGACGGACGGAGAGACGGAGAGACGGACGGACGGAGAGACGGAGAGACGGAGAGACGGACGGACGGAGAGACGGAGAGACGGACGGACGGAGAGACGGACGGACGGAGAGACGGAGAGACGGACGGACGGAGAGACGGAGAGACGGAGAGACGGAGAGACGGACGGACGGAGAGACGGAGAGACGGAGAGACGGAGAGACGGACGGACGGAGAGACGGAGAGACGGAGAGACGGACGGACAGAGAGACGGAGAGACGGACGGACGGAGAGACGGAGAGACGGAGAGACGGACGGACGGAGAGACGGAGAGACGGACGGACGGAGAGACGGACGGACGGAGAGACGGAGAGACGGACGGACGGAGAGACGGAGAGACGGAGAGACGGAGAGACGGAGAGACGGACGGACGGAGAGACGGAGAGACGGAGAGACGGACGGACGGAGAGACGGAGAGACGGACGGACGGAGAGACGGAGAGACGGAGAGACGGACGGACGGAGAGACGGAGAGACGGAGAGACGGACGGACGGAGAGACGGACGGACGGAGAGACGGAGAGACGGAGAGACGGAGAGACGGACGGACGGAGAGACGGAGAGACGGAGAGACGGAGAGACGGACGGAGAGACGGAGAGACGGAGAGACGGAGAGACGGACGGACGGAGAGACGGAGAGACGGAGAGACGGACGGACGGAGAGACGGAGAGACGGAGAGACGGAGAGACGGACGGACGGAGAGACGGAGAGACGGAGAGACGGAGAGACGGACGGACGGAGAGACGGAGAGACGGAGAGACGGACGGACGGAGAGACGGAGAGACGGACGGACGGACAGAGAGACGGAGAGACGGACGGACGGAGAGACGGAGAGACAAGAGACGGAGAGACGGAGAGACGGAGAGACGGACGGACGGAGAGACGGAGAGACGGACGGACGGAGAGACGGAGAGACGGAGAGACGGAGAGACGGAGAGACGGAGAGACGGACGGACGGAGAGACGGAGAGACGGAGAGACACCGGACGGAGAGACGGAGAGACGGAGAGACGGACGGACGGAGAGACGGAGAGACGGAGAGACGGACGGACGGAGAGACGGACGGACGGAGAGACGGAGAGACGGACGGACGGAGAGACGGAGAGACGGAGAGACGGAGAGACGGAGAGACGGAGACGGACGGACGGAGAGACGGAGAGACGGACGGACGGAGAGACGGAGAGACGGACGGACGGAGAGACGGAGAGACGGACGGACGGAGAGACGGAGAGACGGACGGACGGAGAGACGGAGAGACGGACGGACGGAGAGACGAGGAGACGGAGAGACGGAGAGACGGACGGACGGAGAGACGGAGAGACGGAAAGACGGACGGACGGAGAGACGGAGAGACGGAGAGACGGAGAGACGGACGGACGGAGAGACGGAGAGACGGAGAGACGGAGAGACGGACGGACGGAGAGACGGACGGACGGAGAGACGGAGAGACGGACGGACGGAGAGACGGAGAGACGGAGAGACGGACGGACGGAGAGACGGACGGACGGAGAGACGGAGAGACGGACGGACGGAGAGACGGAGAGACGGAGTGACGGAGAGACGGACGGACGGAGAGACGGAGAGACGGACGGACGGAGAGACGGAGAGACGGAGAGACGGAGAGACGGAGAGACGGACGGACGGAGAGACGGACGGACGGAGAGACGGAGAGACGGACGGACGGAGAGACGGAGAGACGGAGAGACGGACGGACGGAGAGACGGAGAGACGGAGAGACGGACGGACGGAGAGACGGCGAGACGGAGAGACGGAGAGACGGACGGACGGAGAGACGGAGAGACGGAGAGACGGAGAGACGGACGGACGGAGAGACGGAGAGACGGAGAGACGGACGGACGGAGAGACGGACGGACGGAGAGACGGAGAGACGGAGAGACGGACGGACGGAGAGACGGAAAGACGGACGGACGGAGAGACGGAGAGACGGAGAGACGGACGGACGGAGAGACGGAGAGACGGAGAGACGGAGAGACGGACGGACGGAGAGACGGAGAGACGGAGAGACGGAGAGACGGAGAGACGGACGGACGGAGAGACGGAGAGACGGAGAGACGGACGGACGGAGAGACGGAGAGACGGAGAGACGGACGGACGGAGAGACGGAGAGACGGAGAGACGGAGAGACGGAAAGACGGAGAGACAGAGAGACGGACGGACGGAGAGACGGAGAGACGGAGACGGACGGACGGAGAGACGGAGAGACGGACGGACGGAGAGACGGAGAGACGGAGAGACGGACGGACGGAGAGACGGAGAGACGGAGAGACGGAGAGACGGAGAGACGGACGGACGGAGAGACGGAAAGACGGAGAGACGGACGGACGGAGAGACGGAGAGAGGGAGAGACGGACGGACGGAGAGACGGAGAGACGGAGAGACGGACGGACGGAGAGACGGAGAGACGGACGGACGGAGAGACGGAGAGACGGACGGACGGAGAGACGGACGGACGGAGAGACGGAGAGACGGACGGACGGAGAGACGGAGAGACGGAGAGACGGACGGACGGAGAGACGGAGAGACGGAGAGACGGAGAGACGGAGAGACGGACGGACGGAGAGACGGAGAGACGGAGAGACGGACGGACGGAGAGACGGAGAGACGGAGAGACGGACGGACGGAGAGACGGAGAGACGGAGAGACGGACGGACGGAGAGACGGAGAGACGGACGGACGGAGAGACGGAGAGACGGAGAGACGGACGGACGGAGAGACGGACATACGGAGAGACGGAGAGACGGAGAGACGGACGGACGGAGAGACGGAGAGACGGACGGACGGAGAGACGGACGGACGGAGAGACGGAGAGACGGACGGACGGAGAGACGGAGAGACGGAGAGACGGAGAGACGGACGGACGGAGAGACGGAGAGACGGAGAGACGGACGGACGGAGAGACGGACGGACGGAGAGACGGAGAGACGGACGGACGGAGAGACGGAGAGACGGACGGACGGAGAGACGGAGAGACGGACGGACGGAGAGACGGAGAGACGGAGAGACGGACGGACAGAGAGACGGAGAGACGGACGGACGGAGAGACGGAGAGACGGAGAGACGGACGGACGGAGAGACGGAGAGACGGAGAGACGGACGGACGGAGAGACGGAGAGAGGGAGAGACGGACGGACGGAGAGACGGAGAGACGGAGAGACGGACGGACGGAGAGACGGACGGACGGAGAGACGGACGGACGGAGAGACGGAGAGACGGAGAGACGGACGGACGGAGAGACGGAGAGACGGAGAGACGGACGGACGGAGAGACGGAGAGACGGACGGACGGAGAGACGGAGAGACGGACGGACGGAGAGACGGAGAGACGGAGAGACGGACGGACGGAGAGACGGAGAGACAGAAAGAGAGGGGTAGAGGGGGGTAGAGGGGTAGAGAGGTTAAAAAGAAAGGAAGCCTGGAAAGTGAATAAACAAAATTGTGTTTACTGTGCACGAGTGCATAGTCGGCAAAGATAAAATACCGCCTGGGGTGCCTCTGGCCCGCGAAGCTATAGAACCGACACTGATTGCGACAACCGGAAAAACTCAATCGTTACGTTTGGAACTATACCATAAATGTATTGCCTTACTTTGTTGTACTGAATTGTGTTTTGCCTGTATGTATTCTTTTTTTTTTTTTGCCAATATTCTTTTTCTTGAATTTGTCTTTTTGTATTGTTTTCTGTGCCACGGCTGCCAAATGTAAGGATGCGGGGCCGAGGGCTCGTCAAGCTGCGTCATGCAGCTTTTTTGCCTCGGTCTCCCTCCATCATATACTTTTTGACGGAAAATAAAACACATTAGTATTAGTATTATATTCTATTGGATATGCTGTGTTATTGAAGACCTTTCTCAAATCCTGTTCGTATAACGCGGCAGACTGGGGTATGTACAATATATGTTGTTCGATTGATGAGACTCGTTGAATTTCAATGTTTGTTTCATAAGATTAAACAAACATTCCAGTTGTATTTGTTCCGCGCACGGACTCGCCAAAAATATCTTTCATTAGTTTTATTCTAAAAATAGTACAATGCGTTCTTAAAATCCTTAAGAAAATCTATTCGCCACGAAAAAAAAACGGCCATTTAGCCGTTTTTAAGCGCGAGACACATGCGCGGAAAATTCATATGATCCGACGTCTGATCCGGCAGTACGACTGCGTGATCCGTAAAATTTCGTCGCTTCAGACGTCAGATCGGCGATCCGGCGTGCGTCCAACGTGCCAGATAGTTTCGCACGACGGACGGACTGTCGGAAGCGTCCAGCCAATGACAGCACAGCTAGCGCGAACGTTATGATGACGTCTGGGTCTGGCGGGACGAACAAGAAAACGGGACGGGCGACGGGAAGCGGGACATGTGGATCCCGCTGACCCATTCGAAAAAGATGGCCCCGGCAAAGAATGCACGCGCTAGCGAGAACGAGCTCCTAACTTCGCTCGTGCGAGCTAAACCGTCAATCTGGGACACGGTGATCTGGGACCAGAGATCTATGAACACGGACCTCCGGTGAAGAGCTTGGACCTCCTGGGCGGATTCTAACAATGACTGATCCCTCCGTACTCCTAGCACTATCATGCAGGAGGCCGAGGAGGTGGCAATCGCTTTGGCCGTCTCCCATGCCGCACGTTCACACAACACCGACACTTCCCACAAGATTATGATCATCACCGATTCCCAAGCTGCCTATCGCGCGTATGCAAGGAATACTATCCCATCACGCGCGGAACGTATAATCAACGCAATACCCACGGACTGGTCTTCTACACAAGATATCCGAATTCTGTGAGCCCCAGCACACTCCGGTCTACCCGGCAATGAGAGCGCTCACGCGCTAGCCCGTGCTGCAGCTATGAACCGGGGTTTGCCGGACGGGACAGAGTGGGAGGGCCCCAACACGAACACCGAACAGGACACGACCGACTTTAATGTACCCACAACACATAAAGACGCCATCCTGGACACATACGCACTCGTCACAGAATACTACCCTTACTAGCCGCCGAACACTTCCACCTCCCCATCCCGAACTCACCCGGGCCGAGGCGATGGACTGGAGGCAAATACAAACGCTTTTCTTTGCTAATCTCTTTCATAAACACCGTTGTTTTCCAACCCGCTACCCGGGCACCTGCCCGGGATGTGAAACCCCCCCCCACCCACAGTTGACCACACCGTCTGGAAATGCCCTAGCCCTCCAGGCAAGGGGTCACCCCAACTCCTTCCCCTACCCCAACCTCCTGGGAGGCGGCCCTGTCCAGCCTAAAGTCACTGGATCGGCTCCTATCCAGTGACTTTAGTCCAGCCCAGAGCTCGTGGACCAGCGTGCCCGCCGGTTCGGAGAAGCCAACGGAGCCCTGGACTAAGGGCTCCTACCGGGAATCATCGGCCTCCTAACCTTTTGAAAAAATGAAGTTCTACCACCACCACGGAACGGATCCTCGTGTCGCATGCAAGGTCGGAAGTGTGTGTCTCAACTGTCGCGTGCGGCTATTCGGAGCGGCGTTCGGACTGTCGGATCGGACTTCGGATCGGACGATTCTGCCGTCCATGTGTCTCGAGCTTTAGCGTCGCAGGCTGCCACTGCCCACTGACGAGAAAACTTGCAGCCCAGCGCAGTCGGGCAACACTGACGTACCCTCGCCAAACCAGGGACGCGCGCTGTAAATCGCTTCGTTCGCGGCTGCCGCTGGAAAGACCGTTTTATTATGGTGGCTGGAAGGGAAAGTGTGACGGATGCCATATGCGCGCAACGATAAAAAGGGGCGCGAGACGCGATGGAAATATTTAGAGAGCCTAGATTATAGAGAGGGTCCATCTCAAACCACGGAGTGCGTTTACAATTTAATGGCGGAAGCCACCTGTGAAGATTGGTCGCAAGTATGCATGACGCTGCGTTTTGGCGTGGCGAAGAGGAAAGCAGGCGGAGAGGCTGACACTCGCAGAAGACCAACGCGTTCGTCACACCTCCTCGCACCTCGTATTGCAAACACGGCCCATACACCACGTGACACTGATCGAGCAGTTAGAAACTCTCTGTAATGTAGACTCTGTCAAAATGTTCGGCACCTTTCCAGCGGCAGTCTCGAACGAAGCGATTTGAAGGGCGCGTCCCTGGTTTTGAGAGGGTACGTCAGCGTTGCCCGACTGCGCTGGGCTGTGGGTTTTCTAGTCAGTGGGCTGTGGCAGCCTGCGTAGGCGCACTTCTGGACACTGGTGGAGACTAAATTGCCGTGTTCTATTTTTTTATTTTGTGTTCTATGGCGAATTGAATTTCTCGGGTTTTTTAAGAATGCATTGTATTCTTTTTGGAAGCAAAAACAAAGACATAAAAGCTGTTTTGGTGAGTCCGTGCGCGACAGAACAAATGCAGCTGAAATGTTTGTTTTATATTATGCTGATCTTTTTACGGCACCATACACTCAGTCGTGTAAATCTACAAAGGTCTTGACCGTCGAAAATATTTGACCACACACGATATCCGAACTGCATGGATATTCCCCGCTCACGACATAAAATTCAACCAATGTCATCAATCGAACAACATATATTGTACGTACCCCACGGTGCCGTGTTATCCGAACAGGATTTGAGAAATCTCTCAAATAACAGAGTATCTTCAATATACAGTGTCGATGATAGTCGCTTCACGACGATCGGACGGAATCCGGCGTGTTTTGGGGCACATGTAGAAGAGAGCTGCTTTTTTGCACAGCTTCAAAGCAAAACCCCGGACCCGACCCCATCAGCTATTTTTCGCGAAGACTCGGAACATAGCAGGGAATACTTTTTGGAGATTATCTGAACGGAAATAATCCTCCAAGAACACGTCGAACTGCCTACGTCGCGGGCTGCTTGACGTTCGCTCTCTTGGTTCGTTTCCTGCGAAGGCCGAGCAGGCTACGAGCCCCGGTATTCCCTGCTTCTCACAGTGGAAGCCTAACACACAAAAGGTAAGCATCCTAATAAGGCAAATAAAGTAAAAACTTTCAAGAAAAGCCAGCGAACTCCAAAGGCACAATGCAGTTGGGGAGTCACGCTGACCGGGCTTCCACAGCTCAGGCGGGTGGCAGAAATTTCTGGCTGATAGGGGTCGATCGTTTTGCAAAATGGCGGCGGTCAGAGAGGTCTCTGGTTATGGTGGGCGCACAGCAAGATCGGGGATCACGGGATATGGACGCCATGTAATTCCTAAATTTTGCTGCGCGTACCGGGGCAAAGGGTCGTTTTATTGCCTTGCTCTGGTCATAAGAGTCCATTAATGTACTTGAATAATTTACGCCAGGTATAAATGATTACTTTTCTATAGCCGTCAGTTTTGTTTAACGCGAAAAATGGTAGATTCTGCCATCTTCGACGTTGCTGCTTGTCTGGCAATCCTGCTTTCTCTACTCGACGTTTGCAATTCCCGGAGCGAGAAGGAAGCGAGAAAGGCTACGCCAAGGCGCTCGTTGCTGCAATGGGAGGCGAGAGGAAAGGCACATGGGGCAACAGAGCGTGCGTCTGCTCTCGTGCAGGCAACATTGGCGCATATCCTTTCCCAATCCCCTCCCTCCGGCTCTCCAGGATTTGAGAGTAGCGC
This sequence comes from Ixodes scapularis, assembly GCF_016920785.2. Classification (NCBI taxonomy): domain Eukaryota; kingdom Metazoa; phylum Arthropoda; class Arachnida; order Ixodida; family Ixodidae; genus Ixodes; species Ixodes scapularis. Next base: position 69,688,427 of record NW_024609884.1, on the reverse strand, counting down.
AATCTACCGGGTGGTTCAAGGAGACGGCAGGCTCTTTAAATCGACCGCAAAATTCGGTTTCCTAACCTATCGCGCTACGACTTTGTGCAGCGTTGCCCACAGATGGTGCTTTTTTTTCGTAAAATTTGCAAAGAGCGAGCTTACCTAAGGAAAAAGTAAAGAAAGAAAAAGGCTTAGCTCCTATGGAAACGCAGCGACGCCACCGGTCTTGAAACAACATGGCGCCGTTTCGCACGGGACACAAGAGATGGCGCAACGAACGCCGCCAACGAACGAGCATACGGTGCCGAGAGCCGGCGTTTTTAGCAGACGATCTTTTCGACTCAAAAGCGGCGCGCGTTCCGCAAACGGTGACAGTCGCAGAAACAAAAACAGGCGCGGTAACAACAAGCAACAGCAGTTCCTTGTCTGCTAAAAACACCGGCTCTCGTTGTCGTCTGCTCGTTCATTGGCGGCAGTTGGCGTCGCGACCGCTTGCGCCATCTCTTGTCTCCCGTGCGAAACGGCGCCGTGTTGTTTGAAGACCGGTGGCTTCGTTGCGTTTCCATAGGAGCTAAGCTTTTTTCCTTCTTTACCTTTTCCTCAGATAAGTTTTCTGAAATGTGATTTCACATTTCAGAAAATAACTTTTGAATAAGATAATTGTTTGTTCTGAAACTTCTGGCATCCGGTCCGAACCGCTAACGCTATATTTGAGCGGAAACAGGGCTTTCGCGTAGTTTATTTTCGTAATGGGGAAAACATTGTCCTCTTTTCTCAATACCCGGTACATATAAAATATCGTAAAACGCATCGCTAACCAAATAAGTGGAGCTACTTGGCTCTTTAATGCGGTTATATTCAACAATGATGAATGATGACGTTGCCCGCACAGCCAAAGCCCGGCGGAAGGCGCCCTGAAGGCAGAGCACCTACTCGATTCTTAATTTGCCGCCGACTAGAAATATTTGACGTGAAACCACTGGCCGCTTCTGTTTCCCCTTCCCATCTTTTATTTGCAAACCCAAAACAATTTACAAGAGAGAACATAGCATGCTTCAACCGCGTAATCAAAGTAATCTATGTGGGGTATAGTTCTAGGAATCACTACAAATCAATCATGCCGCATGGCCCAAGATGTTGCTGGAAAAGCAACGATAAATAGTTGGACCGAGAGGAGCGACCACGTCAAATGATTTGGTTTTGTGTTCATTTGAAGACTCATGAAAGAAAAGCCTTAATGTTCTCCTTTATGGGCTTCTTACAGACTGAACAAACTTGGAGAGTCGCGGAGCAGCTTTCGCAGGCCACCAGGTGGAAGCAGGGGGAAAAGATCACCTGGCGATCGTTCTTGTGACACAGCAGGCAGCGAGAGTCCGTGGACTCCTGTCCCTTTGCCACGGCTGTAACACAGGACAAGGTTAGACACTCGGATGTATATTAACCACGACTTCTTGGCGCTCACTTGCGCGGTAAGCCACCAAAGGCGTATTTCACGGTACGCCTTTGGCGTACCATGAGGTACGCCTTTGTGGAAAAGGAAGTAAAAAGGACTACCCCTGTGAAAAATAAGTAAGAAGCATGGTGAAAAATGTGGAAGGAAAATGCAGAGAAAATCAGCTTTAACTCTATAGGGGACGAAGACAGGAAATAAGGAAGGAACATTGGTATGGTAATTCACGGGAGAGCTCGTTGTTATTTGAGGCTAGAACAGGAGTATTAAGGACTAGGAGGTATAGGACAAAGTGTGAGGATAGACACGCGGTGCGTCGTATGCCAAGGGGAAGATATGGTTTTGAGGTGCACATGGATTACTCCCGCCCTTCCGGAGGGATCGACGGATTTAGCCGGAGGACTGGGGTTTGCAGACGAGGATGGAACAATGGATGATACGTGCATTTTCATAACAAAGGAGGTTGGAAGACTGCTGGAAATTATCTAGGAAGAATTTAATGGCGTGCAACTAACTAACACAGCTGAGGACTGGCGGGACAGAGGAAAAATCGGATTATGACGCGCCCAAGCGCGCCCCAACTGAGCAAGTTGGCCGGCGTCCTGAGGCCGTACTTGCAGACTTTCTGCCTGCTTTCCTCATCGCCACGCACTTACAGCCGTCCTACGCTCTCAACTCCACTGCCCATGTCAGCCGCTGCTTATTCTCGGAAGACTCCGACCCAAAGTCTCAACCCTGTCTCCAAGTGAGCCTGTTGCTGGGTAACGCCGACTAGATTTGACCAGAGGAAAATTGGCGATTCCGCCGCAGGGAGAAGAGGCGAAAGTAATGTTTTTTGTTTGTTTTTTTGCCAGATTTTTTAAAGGTTAATCTGGTGATATCCCACACCGTATGGTGATAGTTACGAAATTGCAGAGGGGAAGCAAATTGGCTTAGAAGGGCGAAGAGAGAAATCATACTTTTAGATATTGGTGACGCAAGCTACCGCCCGGTATAAAGCGTACAGCCGTTAGGATCCATCCATCCATCCCTCCATTCATCTATCTATCCACAGACCAAAAGCTCGTTTTTTTCTACCACAAAGACTACAATCAACGGGAAAATAGAGTGATTCCACCCAGACTTGTGCCCGTTACTCCACAAAAGTAATTAATGAAATTCTATGCCCTAAAAAGTAATAGATTACCGGTACAACTTACTTGCCGTAATAAGTAATATATTAATTACTTCATTGACTCGATTACTTTTGCATTACTCCAAAGAAACACGTAAAATACATGTATTGTCCACAGTGTGTTTGAAGGGCGAATTTTTGTCGCGATCAAAAATAAAATGCAAATATAATACACTAAGTACGATCTACCGACTTGAATAAGTGTTCGAAATAAATAAGTCTTGCGTTAATCAGCCGATACAGAATTGAATCATATATGAACACGCAACAGTGCACATCGGAGGTGAAGACACGCACACTTTTGGAAATAATCCGAGTTCAGTATTGGCGAACTGCAAGACACGATTCCCCTGAAGATGATGTTCTCTATATTTACTGAATGCTGCCTAAATAAGAAAATATTATAAAACATCCCTTATTTAGCCGCACTAAAACTAACTGCAGTGAAACCAAGATGCGGTACTTGCATTCAAGTACACTTCGAAGACTGCTGACCCACATTTGATGTTCTGTCTCGCTCACTAAACTCATCAGAACCAACACTTCACACATAATATTAAGACAGGAACTTTTATCTGAACTGATTATGCCGTTTCGAAATTATCAAGAAGCATCATTCACAGTGATCAGCAGGTCAACGTCCCTCACGCGCTTACAGCCGTCCTACACTCTCAACTCCACCGTCCATGTCAGCCGCTGCTTATTCTCAGAAGACTCAGAGATACTTCCCTTTTCTTTAAAGTTTGGTCTAAGTCCCTGCATACACAAACCACTGACGAGGACCTTCAGGTCCTTGTTCTTCAGAATCAGTGTTTTCAAGATTTCCATAAACGTGTTGTATTGTCACCAAACATTTTTCTTCACTCAACGCAGTGCACTAATTGCAAATGTAAACCGATTGGCCTCGAGATCAACCCAGAGGTGGCGCTACTGTCGCGCTATCATCAGCATCAAAGCGGGGATAGAAGCACGGCCGCCCCATAGGCTCTCCACGTTCGCGCGCGAGATGGCGTAGATTCTTGCGTTTATTTTGTCGCATAGATATCAGTGGGAAAACAATTCTAGCGGAAAATGGTGAGGTACTGTTCGGTGCTTCAGTGAAGATCGAACCGTGTTACCAGGGTACGCCTAAATTTAAATAACCGTTCATATGGATGCGTCGTCTGCTCTAGGCAGACGTTGGGAAGCGTGGATCACTATGACGGATGCCTGTCTCCGGGTGAACGGCACTATTTATGTCAAATATTTGCTTCTTTTAGAATAGACGTATCGGTTCACCAGCGTGGAATTTCAACAAAACAATTAATTCCAACCCGGATAACATAATACTCGTAGTGTGGGCTGTGAAATCGCAGGTTCAATGCATTTTTTTAACTTTTAGCTTTTGCAGTAATATAAATATTTAGCGTGAAGAGAAGTTAGTGCTGTATTGGAAATTACCGTTCTGTTGAGTTCCTCTGCAGCCAATGTTTCCCTATACTGTGCCATGGTGTGGGAAAGTTTTTCGTAGTGTGAACAATTCTACTACGTTGCGATGAAGAGAGAGTGCCTCTTCTAGGTTACGACCCGCAAACTGCACGTTGGCAGGACAACTGAAATAAGTGAAACAAACTGTTCTAATATATCTGCCGCGAGTGTAATAAACCAGTGTAACCGAGCAACGCAGCAATTAACGTTCGTGTTATTAAATGCTCTTAGTGTGGGTTCACCCGCTTCAGTTTTCTTGGTGAGGGCCGCGCATGTCAAGAGGCTAATATTATAAATTTCTGGCTAAATAATCTTCTATTCAAACATAGTAGATTCTGCAACTCCAACAAACGAACCGCACCACGACACAGACAGCATCGGTCGGAGCTACTCTTTTACTGATGAGGGCTAGCGACGTTCACGAGACTTTCCGATCAGTCTCCGCCCTCGGACAGTTCATCGATTAACCTCCAGATAATCAAATGATGCTGTAATTGCGATTATTCTTGCTATTTAATCGGAATCATGTGCTGACGAAAGTCAGCAAAAAGTAAAAAAAAAGAAAATGCCTGCTTTCATATTTTTGACGTTTTTATTTCTTTTCTAATACAGGCTTGCACAGTAAACCACTTCAAGGGGACTTGTGATTGTCACCGAGGATGATTATACTGTTTATATAATCACTTAAAACTTCATTTTAAAAGGCTTCCCGTGTTCATATGTAGGCGTCACAACTTGAAGTTTAAAAGGGGAATGCAATATGCTATTTATGGCATAGTGAAAATAGTTTAAAAAATGTGTACTTTTAACGTCTTTCGTGGAATATGACCGTCGAAAAGTCAACTAATAGATTTAGCGATTGATTAGTCTATTAAAAAGTAGCGATCCGTCGGGTTAATTTTTTAATTAAACCACAGCTGCAATCAACATTCAATGTTTTATGAAAGTTGTGGTTTGTCCTAGATAACAAAAATACGTGGGACCAGCGGTTGTATACAAACCAACACACTAAGATTATGAAATCTTCCGACTTAATGATAATCGCTTTGCTGAATTTATACGCACGTGAAACGATACAACATAACCTTTAGTAAGAAGAAACGACAACAAAAACATCAAACATTTCATAAGGAGGGCCGAGCTCAAGCGGAAACGGGCTAGCGTCGTCGAGATCCACGCTTCTGAACGTGCGCCCGTAGCAGACGACGCACGGCAGTATCCCCGCTTTCGCATGTTTCCAATTTCAGCCGCACGGTGGCGACACGGTTCAATCTCGAGGAGGATAGTTCTGTTAAATATCTCGGTGTCTACGTGAACGAGTACATGCTACGGAGCAAACAGGTCAAATTTACGACAAAAACGCTGCGCGGAATTTTTGCGTATTTATATAAAGTAAAAAAGTGTAGTTTGAAGCTGCTGGTATTTAGGGCTTTAGCGGAGTCTTCAGTACAAACCAAGAACGATAGAAAGGATATTAAGCAAATGATCAATAACACGAGGTCGCACGTGACCCTCGTGCCGTCACACGGCACCTAAGTTTAGCGGGACTATTTCCCCGCTAAATTTTGCGGGGAAATTTTCTCGCCAAATTTATCGGACAAAATTCCCAGCTAAATTTAGCAAAAAATTTCCCGTTAAAATTAGCGGAAAACTTTCCCTGCTAAATTTAGCGAAAAAATTCCCCGTAAATTTAGCGGAAAAATTTCCCCGCTAAATTTAACACAAAAATTTCCCCGCTAAATTTAGCGTAAAAACTCCCCGCTAAAATTATCGGAAAAATTTGACCGCTAAATTTAGTGAAAAACTTTCCCCACTAAACTTAGCAGAAAAATTTCCCCACTAAATTTAAAGCAAAATTTCCCCGCTAAATTTAGTAAGGAAATCTTCCACGCTAAATTTACCGGAAAAAGTTCCCCGACGAATTTACCGGAACAGATTTCCCCGCTAAATTTAGCGGAAAATTTTCAAGCTAAATTTAGCGGGAAATTTTCCCCGCTAAATTTATTGGAAAACATTCCCCACTAAATTTAGCGGAAAAAACTTTAGATGAAATATTTCATCTAGGAACTTTAGATGAAATAAGAATTAGTGAAGATAAACATGGTTCCAATTAGAAAATTGCTCAGCGTCATCGAAAACCACTAACTCAGTGATTTTCAGAAAGACTTTGAGCGCTTGAGAAGCGTAATAGTGCACTAAATGTAGCACTCGTGGAGCAGGTACAAGGCTAGGGCTAGATAAGAGGCGGAAAAATCGCGCAGGCGCCTTACCGCAACCGCTAGCCTTGTACCTGCTCCACGAGTGGTAACTTTAGTGCACTACTACGTTTCCCACGCGCTCAGTCTTTCTGAAAATGATTGATATAGTGGTTTTCGATGACGCACAGCAAGTTTCTAACTGGAACCATATGTCTATTTTCATCATTTAAAAAGTTAATTAACGAATTTTAATTAATTAGCCGACTTGTCGCAAAAATTAGCCACCTACATGATGTCCCCTTGGTCGTATAACTCACTCGAACAAACCGCATAAGTGTAGTTTTCATGTTTTTTTTAAACACATCTGTAATGAATAAAAAAAACACCCTGTATATAACCGGTATTAACAATAAACAACAAACAACAAAAACTATATCAAACAAGAAAACACAATATGATAATATATGTCTATATGACACCGATTATAACACAAGGTGACTACGGAAATAAAGTTCAGTTGTAAGTTAGCGGTGTCTCTGTCTAACTTCCTTGTCCGTGTCTCGTTGCGCTTTTTAAATATTATGAACCGCCAACTAGCCCAACATTCCACCCCTGTCACCTTCGAAGGGGGTTCGAATGTGAAGGAGTGTGAGAATGTGAGCTGAAATGGTCTACTGAGCATACCTACTGCGCATTAGGAGGCCAGAGAGTACAAGAAACCCGGAGGGGGGGGGGGGGGGGGGAGTTAAGGGATGCTATTGGATTAAAAGGACGCACGTGCGCACTGCGCGGTTCCCGGCAGCATGTACGGCGCGCCGTCAGGGAGCGCGGCGATGCAAACCGGTCGGCGCTCCGGTGTTATCTGTGTACCGTCACTTACGTGACCAAGTTTTTGTGACATCGATCTCCCAGCTTTCCACCTCCCTCCAAGTGCAAAAAAAAAAAATGTAATTCAACGTAAAAAAGAAAAGAGCGCACGGACGAGTTTGGAGACGGACACTATACGGACTTCCACTCTATCTCTCCCTTCGATAGGACGGAATAAATCTAGCGAGTAATTGTCAGTAATTCCTTACTGAAAAAGTAATCGAATTACATTACAAATAAAAACAGGTACTTGATTATAAGTAATTCCGTTACTTCCATGGCTTTTCCACAGTGAGTAGACAGAGAGCCCGTCACGAAAGGTGACAGGTTAACGGCGGCATATGCCGCCGTTAACCCGTCACCTTTCCTAAGGAGGTTTTCGACACCCAAGAGCAGCCTGTGCCCAACGGGAGCATAAAGTAGGCGAGGGTCGATCCTTCAAGTTTTAGTATACGTACATTCGGCGCTGATGGAACTTTTTTGCAGAGACACAGTTTCCTTGATGGCTGCATCCACTTCGTGCTCGTCGTGGATGCGGTCTTGCTGACCTCGAGAGATGAGTAGCTTGACGGCGTTGCGGACTGTCGCCGCGGTGATGCCGAACTCTTGGAAAAAGCTCCGTCGCGATGCCTCTCCGTCCAGGTACCGAGTCACTGCCTCTTCAACCTGGTCGTCCGCTGCACTGTCGTTGGCGTCTCCGCCGTTGTGATCCGTGGCCGCCTCCTGTAACGCTTGCAGGTGCTCGTCCTGGATGCGCTGCACCTCGGCGTCCCCGAGTGAAAGGCGCACGAACGGGCAGTCGGGGTACCAGCGAGCGTGTTCCTCGATCGGGGAGTCGCCGTCGTCCCATTGATACAGACCGCCGCCGCACTGGAAGCACACGGCCCGGTCGCACTCCATGAAACCTACGAGGAGACGTCACAGGAGGCCACCTTAGAGCACTTGCCGCCGGAAATGGATCGAACCTGTTTTAAAGGGACACTGAACACGGTGCAAGACTTCTTCTAAAAATGATCAAATTCAAGTTTTCACTGTCATGGAGAGCCCACCCTTACAAAAAAAAAAAATGAAACGAGTTTCAATTGAAAGTCATTCAATTGAACTGAAACTCAATTGAAACTCATTGATCATTTTTGTAAGGGCAGGAGTTCGTCCGGAGCATCTCCTACCAGTTCTTCTTACGTTGCAACACACAGGGTACATTTTTTTTGACAAATTCTTCGCGAAAACTGAGTGAAACTTTACCTCTACTGAGGCACTAAATTTCTACTGAAAATCCGAAAGAGCGTTGAATATGAAACCTCAGCTGCCTCAGTGCAGACGAACCCGGACTATGGGCGGACGCGTCAGGCGCACGTTTTGCTTCCCTCTCGCTAGAAACCCTTAAAAATGCTTTCTGTCAAAACCACGGAGAGCGATTTCAGTTTAATGGCGCACGCCTCCTGAGCGAATTGGTTGAAAATGATGATGATGGTGTTGATCACCATCAACCGATCTGTCGCGCGTACGCATGCGTCGCCACGTGGCGAGAGGGATACCGGACGGAGAGGCCGAGCAAAGCTTCGAGTCGCTTGCAAACGATCGACGTTTTCGCCTCCTCCTCGCACCGTTGCAAATCGTTTCATAGATTGTGACTCCGATTGCGTACACTCTAAGAAAAGCCTGCGCGTCTACTTACCTGCCAAACACTCAAAGAGCCAATCTCTGCGATTTACGAAATCAGCTCAGCGAATGATGAGGCGGAACATCTGTTTAGACCTCAAAATTAAGTCTGCGCTGTGGCATTACGCAATGCAAAACGTCATGCTTGCATTGCGTGATGCCACAGCGCAGACTTCATTTTTAGGTCTAAACAGATGTTCCGCCTCAGCATTCGCTGAGCTGATTTTGTAGATCGCAGAGATTGGCTCTTCGAGTGTTTGGTGGGTAAGTAGACGCCCTGGCATTTCTTAGAGTGTAGTTGGAAACACTCTCAAATCTAGGCACGTTATCGCTGTCGCGCGAGGCGCCACCTGTGCACCGGTAAACGTGTGAGCGCTCTATTCCGTCTAATAGTTATAGTCTAAAAACAAAATGATCTGTTTCGTTTTGGATTTGGTCAATTGACCGATCTCACCAGCCAGTTTCGTTACGGCGTAGTTTCTTTGCGCCACCGTTGCCGCGGCATGCATCGTGGGAATTGTAGTTTTTCTGCACGCGCGTCCACCCAGCAGAAGGTCTGCGCGAGCAGAGCACAAGACGACACGGGCTATGTCTCGTGCACTGCCTCTAGCTGTAAACTACAGTTATGGCGGCACCACGCATGCGTGGAACGTCTATGAGCTCGACCTATTGATGCCCGACAGCAGAATACTTCCGCTACGGGTCTGAAGTATAAAAAGCAAAACAAAAATGTTTTGCGCATTATTTATGCGAGGCGGGAAGTAGTCCTTACAAGATTTAGTTGTCAAGGGAAGACGCTTGTGGTGTTTAAAGTGTACGTCTTATAAAATAACATAAATCCAATCCAAGATGCACGTACAATATCTTAATTCAACACAGGAAGGGGGAAATTACTAACGCTCCGCGAAGAGCCGGACTTTTTTGTTTTACTACGGCTCTTGATGTGAATAGAAGTATTCGCCTCGAGATCGAACCGTGTCACCACTGTGTCACCACCGTGCGGCCAAAATTGGAAACATGTGAAAGCGGGGCCGCGCGTCGCCTGCTACGGGCGCACGTTCAGAAGCATGGACCTCGACGACGCAAGCCCGTTTCCGGTTGAGCTGGGCCCTCCTCATTAAAAGCTTGTCGCCTCTTTTTACTAAATGTTGTGTTGTATCGCTTCACACGCCTGGAAATTCAGCAAAGCGATTAACACTAAGTCGGATGCTTCCATAATCTTAGTGTTGTGGTTTGTAGAACCGCTGGTCCCATATATTTTTGTTATCTCGCATAATCGATAGTTTTCATAAAACGTTGAATGTTGATTAGAGCTGGGGGCTGATTAAAAAATTAACCCGAATGATCGCCACCTTTTAACAGACTAATCAATCGATACATCCGTTAGTTGATTTTTCTCGAGTAAAACTGCATGAAAGACGTCAAAACTACAATTTCTTTTACTCTTTTCACTGTCATCAATCCATATTGCAGCCCCATTTTAATCTTCACGTTGCTGCGCCAACAGAAATATGAACACAAGAAGCCCTTTATATTGGAGTAATTTTTAAGTTATTATTTAAACAGTATAATCCCCTTCGATCACACTCATAAGCATGCTGAAGTGGTTTACCGTGCAAGCCTGTGTCCTAAAGAAATTAAGAAGCCAGTGATATTAGAGCAGGCCTTTTTTGCTCCCCCCCCCCCCCCCTCTTTCTGCAGCACAACGTTCCGATTAATCGGCAAGGAAATTATCGCAATTAAAGCGTCACTCGAATAATCTGAAGGTTAATCGATGAACTGCCCAGTCCCGATATGCGTTAGGTTAGGGCAGAGGGTCATCGCGGAGTATCGTGAGAGTAGCTAGCCCTCATGAGTAAAATAGTATCTCTGCGGCCGATGCTGTGTGTCGTGGTGCGGGTCGTTTGTTGACTTGCAGAGTCTACTACGGTTGAATAGAAGATTATTTAGCCAGAAATGTTTAACCTTAACCTCTTGACATGCTCGGCTCGGCTCTCCCCGAGAAAACTGAAGCGGGTGAACCCACGCTACCGAGAAGAACATCTAATAACACGCACGCTGCTGCGCGTATTCGGTTACACTCGTTTATTCCACTCGCGGCAGATATATTATAACAGTGTGTTTCACTTGTTTCAGTTGTCCTGCCAACGTGCAGTTTGCGGATTGTAACTACAGGAGACACTCTCTCATCATTGCGAAGTAGTAGAATTGTTCTGACTCCAAAAAAACTTACCCACACCATGGCACAATAAAGGGAAAGATTTGCTGCAGCGGAACTCAATAGCACGGCAATTTCCAATACAGCAATAACTCCTCTTCATGCCAAATATTTATATTACTGCAAAAGCTAAAAGCTGTGACAAAAAAGAAATGCATAAAACCTGCGATCCCACAACCCCCAGTACCAGGAAAAGGGGGATAGTGTTTTTTTTTTTTTAAGTTCAAGCGCAGCCGACGCTACGAGCTAATGGGACCAACCAGACAGCGTTAAAAGTGCACCATCGTGGTGTTCGTGATGATACTGCAGTTAATGCAAAGGTGCAAGCGAGCTGGACCAGAATAACGACAATAATTCCTGGAGGGGAGGAACAAGGAGGACAAACGACAAACACAAATCTCCGAACCCAGCTAGGCGAATGGTGCACGACAGAAAAAATACGCCTGCTCCTGGTATCGAACAAGGGACCTCTCCACTTAGAGTGGAGCGCTTTACCAACTGAGCTAACCAAGAGTTATACGTCAGTATAAAGCCGATGTATTTTAACAAAAACACAGTGTGGGCGCAGGTGAGCTGGTGTAAGTTTACCATTTTTTTAAAACATCTGAGACTGAAAAAATAGAGTGCATGCGAGCTGGCGTAAGTTGAACATGATTGTAAACCTGAGACTGGGGCAGAAAAGTTGAGACGTTGCCTCCTCTTTTTCTACCTTCTGTTGTGTTCTCTTTTCTGCCCCAGTCTCAGGTTTACAATCATGTTCAACCCGAGACTGGGCGCTTTGATTTTGCTCGCGCCTAAGACGAAATAGAGTATAATATGTATTTGTGTTTTGACATAAAAGTTACATTAAAGGGATGCTGAACCAAAATCTGGATTCCCCAAAACACGCGGCAAAAGTGTGCAACGGGATGCTACAAACACCAAAACATCACTCATGCAGCGATGTCTCGAACGGATGACCGTATTTTTCAAAAAAAGAGGCGCATTTCGCAGGAATGTTGACGTCATGTTTCTCCGAGAAGGAGAGGGAACGGCCTCGCGTCTTCTCCGCCTCGCGGCCTTGAGGGAGCGAAGCGAAGAGAGGAGGAATCTAGGTACCTTGACGTCACGCGCCTCGTCGGCCTGGTTCTATCTCGACTTCTTTTTCCAAAAATACGGCCGTCCATTTGAGATATCGCCATACTAGTAGTGTTGTAGGGATTGTAGCGTCCCGCCTGCATCTCGAGTACTGTTTTTTTTTTTTTTTTAAATCCAAATTTCGGTTCACCATTCCTTTAAGAACGTGGCGACAAGAAGACCTCTTTGACGCCCTTTCCCTCCTTCACAAGAAGAGATAAACACAAAATGTAAAACGAGAACAAAACGACCTCCCACCTACCGTTGTAAAAAAGTCCCGCCTTGGCCAGCGTCTCTGGATCCCCCTTGAACTTCCGTACGTACTCGTCGCCGAAGGACTGCACGCGCGACACGAGTGTCTTGTAGTCAGGAAACATGGGGGCGGTCCGGTCGACAGCGCGCAGGCTCTCTGCGAAAGGCTGTCCATTGCTCTGGGGTGCGCCACCCGGATCTCTGGGCTCCTGGTCGCCATCCACCACATCGACCGGCTTGGGCGGAGGCTGGTACGCGATGTTCCCGATCGCCATGCTGATGACAACTGAAGTGACATCTTAATCAAAACGCGCGTTAGTGCCTTTCTGATCAGGATCCGGGAAAAATGGTCCCGAACAAAGTGGTCCCGATTGAATTTGCCGGCATTGTTTTCTTGCTCCTCGCGGTCCCTTACAAGTTGAATACAGGAACAGCACTACGAATGGCAACAGGTTCGCAATTCGTGCTGTAGCTACTTCGTATTTATATTTTTGTCTTTTTCTTGACGCAATCATTGTACTTGACAAGAAGTACGCTTAACTTTAGCATGGTGAACTTTTCGTAACATAGTATTTTGCAAACCTATCCTTTCAGGTTCATTTTCTGTCAAGCACAAACAATCGACAAACGTGTTGCCGCGAACTGTTAATCAAATCGAAATGAGCTGATTGAAGCGGGTGAACGAAAAAAATGCTGGCATCTAGGCACCCGGGTAAACGAGACATCATGAAAGACAATGTAAAATGTAAAAAGTAAAACAAAAAACTACGCCTTCCCTCTGGCTACTGCCAAAGGAGATTACTGCGATAACATTTGGAGTCATTTGCATATTTTCAGACGTCCGTCGAGCTCAGTCGCGCTGCTGTTTTCGCGCCAGTTCTTCTGAATCCAGCAGTCTTTTTGTGGCAGGCATGTGAAGGCCGAACTAAAGTCACTGGATTTGGGAAGGTACCGCCATTGCCTTTCCACGTGCTAGCCGGACACAAACAAATGCCATCATACAGACAACAAAACACCTCAAAGTGATTGGCTCATCGCTGTCGTTTGCCATGGTGATCGCCATTTTGGACCCTTTCAAAGCTTCGAAAGGGTCGTTAAAACCAATCGCATCAAGATTGCTCGCTATGGAGCATCATCGTACTGAAAGCGTTCCTCGGCCAATATGAGCGTCTTTGGCACTGCGCATGCAATCAACTTATCACGCATGCTTATTTCCTCAGATCTCTTACAATTACGTTGCTCTTCTTGCGTGTTTAAAGACAGTAAAATTATTTTTCAATGCCCCCAAGCACCGACGCCGCGTGTGATGCCGTACTTCTTCGTACCACCATCATACGCAACGTCCGTGCTTGGAGGCATTGAAAAATGATTTTGCTGTCTTGCAACACGCAAGAAGAGCAACACAATTGTAAGAGATCTAGAGAAATAAGCATGAGTGATAAGTTTATTGCATGCACAGTGCCATAGACACTCATATTGGCCTAGGAACGCTTTCAGTGCGATGATGCCCTTTAGCGATCTTGGTGCGATTGGTTTTAACGACCCCTTCGATGCTTTGAAAGGGTCCATAATGGCGATCACCATGGCAACTGACAGCGATGAGCAAATCGCCTTGAGAGTTTTGTTCGTCTGTATGTTGGCATTTGTTTGTGTCCGGCTAGCAGGTGGGAAGAAAATGGTGCTACTCCCATGGGTTTCAACTAATGAGCGGTCGTGCTATCGACGCGTTTACGGGCGGACACGATCTCACAGTTTTGTGTCCTGTGTTATACCACTGAAGAGGCGATAAATATGGGTGACACTAGCTGATGCCCAATTACCTGTTTGGGAAGAAGAAGAAGAAGAGGTTTATTTAGAAAGACAGAGAGGTCGCTCCATCTCTGTGCTGGGGAAGGGGAATAGGGGATGCCAAAGAAGGGCAAGAAGAAGAAATTAATAAAAACACACCAATTAATTTATTCTTCCTGTTTGGGATAACGCATACTAAATGCCCGTACGTATGTCTACTTACTCGCACCGCACGCGAAAAGCCAGTCACGGCAATCTACGGGGTGAATGACGACCAAACTTTCGACACTGTGCGCGCTGAGCAGTGGTGGGCCAGTTTGTTCATGATCACCCAAAAAAGCGCCGAAAAAACACAGGGGCGAGGAAGTAGGCAGAGCGCATGAGGTCTTCGAAAACCGTGTTTCTGGCTAGATACTCAAATAGGGTTTCTATAGCCGGTGACAGGTCAAGAACGAAGGGGAACCTCCCCTTTCCACTTCAGCGGAGCGAACGCTGGAGAGGAGGTCGCCTCCTCTCCGCCGTTCGTTCCACTGAAGTGGAAAGAGTGGGAGGAGCTTCCACTTTGTTCTTGACCTGTCACCGACAGGCCTTCGAAATCCAGGCGAAGGGCGAAAAATGCATAAGCGATACGTCCCTTTCCTTATCGGTGAATGAATATTCCTTCTTGTTGCGGGGGTTACTCAGAACTTATGAGAGATTATGTGTTAGTTCAAAGCCATATATATGTCTAGTTTTCACAACTAAAACCAGTCGCGAGTGAGCTCTTGTATGTCTACTTTTTCGTCCTTTTGTGTGTGTGTGTGTGCGTGCGCGCGTGTGTGTGTGCGTGTTTGCGCTCTTTTAAGTGGTGTGTTCAAAAACAACCCGAATGTCTTCACTTTCGTGCACAGAGAACGAGTAAGCGCCTAATGAACACAAAACAAAACACACATCACAGATAGGTAGCGATCCCTTGCAACTGCTCGCGGTAAACAGAAAAGTGATTCAATATTTCAATACCTGGATTGTCAAATCGATTCAACAACGATTGCATGCGTAACAAGGGTGAAAATCTGCAGATGGTATTGACATAAAAAGTACAGTGATTCCTAGTCAAACGGGAGGGGACATTGGATAAAAGCGAATCATTATCTCTATTTCCATTTACTATCTTGTAAAAAAAAAAATCAAGTCGCGTTTTGTTCTTCTGTTAGACAATGGCCTCAGCAAGAACTTATCTAGAAGTTGTAATCAAAATGAAAGCGGAGCTGAAAATAGCGGTCGTAATCGATACGTATTGAGCGTTTTTGCACACTTTCAATTTTTGTTAGGGTTCCGTGTTTCGGGGTTTATTTTTCTTAGATATCGGGGGTGTTTTTCCGAGGCTTATTTTTTCCCACAGATTCGGTGTTTTTCGGTGTCAATTTCCGGGATCAGAAAAACAATCGGCGTTTATCGGTAATTATGTTTCAGAAAATAAGACACACGGAAATGGGATTTCTCAACCTTCAGAGAACACCGGCTATGATCTGAATGAGAACGTATTTGGGCTGTAAACAAATGAAAATGGGATAGGGGATGTGGTTCCGAAGAATGAAACAGCCTCACGGACAGTTAACTGGGGGTTCTATTTAGGGTTAACATAAAATGAAACTGTAAATAGAAGTTTTTATCCCGCGTAGCTCTGGCTTTTCTCAGTCAAGGACAGCTCCAATTCGGAGTTTTTCGGTTTTCACCTATTGTGATAAAACCATCTCGGGGGTTAATTTTCGGGGTTTATCGGTATTTACCAAAAACACGGAACCCTAATTAAAATCTAGTCTATACCCTCTAATTTTACCGCATACGATCACTTACGACCAGAAAAAGAGGCAATTAATTGGTTGCTCAGCTATCGTAATCGTTTTGAATAAGTTCGTTCTTCGCGCTGGCACTTTTGACGCATTTAGTAAAACTACTTGAATTTATGTAACATTGAAAAACCCGGACAGGCACAATATACATTTTTGAATGAGTGAAGTGACCCTGTCATATTATGATAAAGCACGACAACGGGCATCCGAATTAAAATCGTGAGAAATCATTTTATCCCGAGTTTGTTAACACCGTGAACCCAATAAAACTACCGCTAATATCTATGTTAACGATTTTATCGACAGTATATATATATATATATATATATATATATATATATATATATATATATATATATATATATATACGTAATATCGGGTGGCTTATATACCCATTGCGGGCACGACGATGAAGTTTTCGTTAGGGTCTTCACCGACGACTGTATAATGTATTTTCAACTATACAAGATGTACCTTAATTCAAACATATTAAAAAAAAGGGGGGGGGGAGAGTGAGAGACGAGTTTTGTCTTTATCATGTACTTATCAGGCTCGGTGGAAAAGGGGATAATCGTCATAGTAAGTTGGCTCATTAACTAAAATCCGTTAATTAACTTTTTTTAACAATTGGTTTGAATGACCATGTTGCAAATGCAGTACTGACGACAATTACTATTAGAGGTCAGACCAATTAAAAGAATTCGCGAAAATAAGATAGTTTTCAAAATCGATTCACGTTTTTTAGCCAGATTTCAAAATTGCGTCAAAAAGAGCGCCGCAAGCCATGCCCAATATGACGCTTGGAGGAGTGACGTCGTCGTTTCAATCACGTCGTCCGACAGCGTGTCCTTAGTCGCCTTGGTGCGCGCATCGACGACACAACTGACGACGTGACTGAAACGACTTCGTCACTCTCAACAACAACAACAACAACGACGACGACGACGACGACGACGACAAGAAGACGAAGAGGAAGAAGACGAAGAAGAAGAAGGAGGAGGAGGAGGAGGAGGAGGAGGAGATGATGATGGAGGAGGAGGAGGAGATGGAGATGGAGGAGGAGGGGATGGAGATGAAAGAGAAGAGTTTATTGACACACGTTAAGTCGAAAAAGGTTTTACGGGTCCGTCAAAACCTCTAATGGCTTGTGGGACTTGGACCCCGAATTATTATTATTATTATTGTTATTGAATAATAATAATAATAATAATAATAATAATAATAATAATAATTTTCCATCAATCATTCAATTTTATTGGCTCTCGCAGGAACAACCATTCGGTCTTGGTACTAGCAGATCGGACATTCAAACACTTGAGAAAAAGGAGCATACTCCCATAACACGATAAAACATGAACATTATAACTAGACAAAAACACAGAAACATCGGAATCAGCGACACGTAAAATTAGAAGGTAAATATTTGTTGGTGCGCCGTCAAGATGATATATATAGTCGGGAGAGTACATCACGCAGAGAGAAGAAAAAAAAAAGTGTAAACCAACGGTTTCTTGCAAATATTAGTGGCTTTGTAGCCCTCACACCATCTGTAATCATTATAGGGTAGTTAAAAATGATAGTAAAACGTCAGCTATATAGGCTTCAAGAGTAAATCAACGAGTCTAGAAAACCACAAGAAAGAATAAAAATTTGTGTGCGGTTTACTGTAACGTCTGTCTCAGTGCCTTCCAGCTCTGCCTTAATTGGAACAGGTTTTGGATTGAGTGGTCGAAATCCTTTCGGCTGGAGTCAAAGATATGTCCAGTTTTTCAGGGTACAAATCACTAAATTCTCTCGATGAAAAAAAAAGGATGTATAATCATCATCATCGCCGTCTTTATTTACATTTAAAGAAAGAAATGGTGCAGCAAAAGGGAAAAAGCTTCAACAAGAAGCTTGACTGGCCCCCAGTCCCATCGGCAGCCATTGAACAAACAGTTTTCGTGCAATGAAAAGACTAAGAAATGGAATAGCAGAAACAAGACACAGACAGTTCAGATATTTAAAAAGATGCTGCGCAACTCTTCAGTAGATATTGTTTCTAGATTTCTAATTTTTTCTCTCCAAAGCTGTTTAGAAGCTTAAGAATAAATATAGAAGAATTTGCTGCCCGTAATATTGGAAGGTTCCCACCTGCAAGTGAGAACCTTCCAATATTCATTATATGAGGATTTATTATTATATTTTTTTCGAATGCAGCTATTTTGTTTGAAGAGCACTTTCTTTTCTGTTTTCATTCTTAATGGTGATTAGACGTCTATAATCAGATAGGTTATGCATTTTTAACATTTAAAGATTACTAAACGTGGTTTCAGTGTTGTTTAGGTTGAATGCCGTGGTTGTGCTCCAGACACGGTTGCAATAACTCAGGAGCGAGGAAAACAAAGCATTATAAACAATTATTTTCACGCGAACTGGTAGAATTTGGCTGAGGCGGTATGTTAAACCAACAACACGTGGCAATTTAAACACCAAATAATGTACATGGCTATCCCATGACATGTTTTCAGAAAGAAAAAAAAATACACCGCGTGTTTTAAAATAATCCCCGATCTCTATCGGACTTGATGGATTCGTCTTTTCCATTTATGCCGTCAATTAATAGAGCAGTTTACTCCAAAACTTAGTAAAGCTGACATCTCCGACAGTGTTGAAACGTTAGCTAGAATCTGTTTCCTTCTAACACCTTTTTTTCCCTCTAATATATAATTGTGGCTCCACATATAACCATACTGAAGCTTTGATGGGAGCTAGCATAGTACCAACCTGTTAACCACTCAGTATGTAAGTAAATGGCCAAACAAACACAAGCTGCTTGCGAGCGGACAACTCACGTTTGTGTGTTTCCCCTCAACGAAAGTGACATGGCCCTGACATCGGCGATTCGTTATCACTTCGGTTGCACAGTTGCTCTAAAGCATGCAATCAAAGATGCCTAGGAGTCCATATCTTGGTCACCATTGATGAACTATCTGTTGCAATGTCTGATTGCCTTCTGGGTGGTTTCATTTGAAATCGAACATGCGTATCGAGGTGGGCATTTTGATTTGCCTCAAACAATGATTATAGCCCCATTTCCGCGACAAACAAAACCACTTTTAAATTATTTCTTAACAATTTTTTTTTTACAAAATATTTGAAGATGAGCATGGCGAAATGCTACATTTAGATTGCTTGATTTTTGCACCGGGTTCGGCTGGCTGTTATGAAAAAGTGAAAACAAACACACTCACTGTAATTTTTCTTGTAAATGTACGATGCAAGGCCTATCCCCTCCCCTCCCCTCCCTTTTCTAAATTAAACTGCTTTGCCATATTGCCAGGCGCGCCGGTGAGCAAGCGCGTACGTGGCCGAATGGTTACTGGGATTTGTGGTCGCGCGGGGGATCTGGGTTCAATTCCAGGCAGCGGAATGCTCTTTTATTTATTCTTTCTACTTGGGATTTCCGCAAATTCGAAAACTTTCTTGTTTGGTCTAAAGTAACTGGATGGTGGGAAAGTAGCGCCAAGCCCCTCGTATGGTCACCATTTCGGCCCTTGAACAATTTCTTCTTGTCTTCTACAATCTTGGGGAGCCGATCTAAATGCTCTGGTGACGGGTGGCTTCATAGAGACGTTTCTTGTATAGCGAGGTTTTGCTATCCACACACCGGCGAAACAAGCGCACATCTTCGTACCACCACCACACGCGGAGTCAGTGCTTGGAAGCATCGAAAAATCACTTCCCTGTTTTGAAATATCCAAGAAGAACAATCTAAATGTAAGAGATCTATATAAATGGTCATGATTGATAAGTTGATTTCATATACAGTGCCAAAGACGCTTGTGTTGGCGAGGAACGCCTTCAGTACGATCATGCTCCATGGTGATCTTGGTGCGACTAAATTAGAACGACCCACTCAAGCTTCGAAGATTGGAAGGGGCCGAAATGGCAATTGCCATGGCAACAGAGACCGATTAGCCAATCGCCATGCGAGGTTTTGGTCGCCTGTGTGTTAGTATTTGTTTGTGTCTGGCTAACAGGCAGGGAAGGCAATGGCGCTACTTTCCCAGGATCCAGTGACTTTAGTCTGATCGAGCTACAAATGTTCTACAGGCCGAACGTTCAAGACCGAATGTTCCAGAGACCCACGCGGCTACAAAAGGTGCTCCGCCTACAAAGCAGGGGGCAGTCTCGCCCCAGCATTCGATCCTGCTCTTACGCCGACTTCGACGCCCGCGACGCTCTGTTGTTATCTTCTCTTTCCTTTTTGTTTTGGGCACAAGTTAGCCCCTATTTCCTCTGTTATTCTTTGTTTCGTCACCTCGACACTCGTGACAATATTTCATGTCCAAGCATATTTGATAGGTAGCATTTTTGACGTTTTGGTGACGTATTTGGAGCAAGGCCCCAAATATGTCACCAAAACGCCAAAGATACGATGTTTGTCATTTTTCATTTCTGACATGAAATGTGCCAAAGCAGTTTAATTTAGAGGAAAAAATAGTTCATGCATTGTAAATTCAAAAGAAAACTTACTGCGAGTGTATTCGTTTATAATAACCACCGACAGAACTGGGTACAAAAATCAAGCAACCTAGACATGCATTTCACCTTGTTCCAGTTCAAAAGTTTTGTAGAAAAGATATGTTTATTGCGGAAATGGCGCTATACTATTTTTTTTAAACAATTCAAAATAACCACTCCGACACGCGTGTTCGATTTCAAATGTAACCCTTCTAAGTTCACTCGTGACATTCTATGGTGTCATGACACATGACAGTGCGAGGTGTTCCCCGAGACCTGAGGCTCGCTACACTCTGGCACCGCAATGGAGGTTGTATGTCACCATTTCGAAACCAAACCAGTTATCTGCTGAGCCGCGGCAGTAGATGAGGTTGAAACTGGGCAGGGGAAAAAAAAAGAAGAAGAAAAAACCCGCCTAATTGCAACCATTAAAACTATCACTTGATGCGATTGCAGGTATACCAGGAACTCGGGAAAAAAACAATGTAGATAACTATCGAGAACGCAGTATATGTTATCTAAACGATCGGTGTGACCACCTGTGTAAGTGGGGGTGAGGACAGCAAGAGCAATGCCACGTCAAATACTTTGGCCACCTTCATGCTCCCCCCCCTCCCCCCCCTCTTTGCAGGAAGGAATTTTGTGAACTTTGCTCTATGCTAACCAAATCGACTGTAGACAGCGCGTGAAACGAGGCAGATGCACGCGCAGCTTCCACTGCTTCGCATAACACGTAAGACACAAACGCATTTGGCTCTTTCGACTGGAACACGAGCAAGTATCGCGCCGATCTGTTCATGGCTTCTATATCTCGTCGAACTCGTTTATTCAGCCAACAAAACGCGGACACATCAGCGGACGGAGATATACAAAATACTCTTACCGTTATGCTAACATCAATGAGCAAAGACAAACTATGTAAGCCTCGATTGAGACAACCTGCGACATGATTTAGAGTCGAAATGAAGGACGCCCTGAACAGAATACCGTCGAACAAGAACTGCATCGTGGTTTCCAAATGTCCAGCCTTCGTTTCGTCCAATTACTACGCCTTCTCATCTGTACTATTTAGCTCTATAGCTACGCTATCGGCAGACTACGACCTCACGTTGAAAACAAGAGACAACATTACCAAACTGTATGACTCTTCCGGGAAAGGAAAGAAATCGAGAGAACAAGGAGGCAGCCCCTATATCGTTGACAGATGTAGGGGGGCCAAAGCTTTCAAGTATGACAACGAATCGGGCACCGGCAAAGGGTAAACGAAGAAACCAGGAAAAAAGCAGGCATGGCCTGCATGGCACTCACATGTGAGCCCGACGTCCCTTATCTGCAATCCACCACCTACCCGCGAAGCTTATCACTCCCGCTAGGCTAGACGACAAACTCAAGTGCCTCAACGGCCTCGGCGCAGAGGCGTCGTTTAGAGCTCAAGCTTAGCTCTTTTTATTGAGTAGAAATTCAATATTATGTATGTACAAAATCAAACCTGTTCCATATATTGGAATGAACGAATGTTTTGAAAATGGAGAAAATTCGGTATCAATTTTAATTTTTTTAAATGTGATTAATGTTTTTATTAGTAGCGAGGTATAATAGGCTCTGTTCAGATAAGATCATGCACGCGAGTCCAGACTTATTTTTAGCTTTTGTTAATTTCTTTTTATATGTTACTCCACAACATGTGTAGGGAAGTACGAGGGGCGTTCATAAAGTCCGTATTATCGGCACAAAAATTGAAGAAGAAAAAAAAAAACGGAAATAAAACAGGCATCGACATGAGCGCGCATCCCTCTAGTTTCCGCACAGTATAAACATCGCATGCTATAGTTGCTCGGAACACCGCTAGGGAGTCGAAACAAAAATGGCACCGCCCGTCGGTGCCACGCACATGCAGTGATCCGTTTCTTTCATCTGAAGGGAAGCAATGCCAAGGATATTCATTCCAATCTGGGAGCGTTGTCCGGGAACAACACCCCATTTTTTGACACTTTGGTTAAATGGCGCAGACGCTTCCAGTGTGGCCAAATAAGAGGAAAGCATTTCAAGGACGCCGACCAAGTGATTGTTGAAGTGGAGCGATTTCTGAAGACTCAAAACGAGGAGTTCTATAACAATGGCCTCCGGCATGTGCTGCATCACTAGAAAAAGTGGGTAACTTTTGGTGGCGAACATGTAGAGAAAGTCTCAACTCCTACTCGAGTTTGATTGCTGAATCTCTATACCTTCCCGACAATAATACGAACATTATGAACGACCCTCGTAATCAAAAAAGATTTCGCGAAAAACGTAATATTTATATAAAAGAAAAAAACAAACATTTTGTGCGCCAGAATGGCATATTCGATTGTTCAAGTTTTCGTTTCTGTTGTGTTTGGTGACGCCTAATACGCAAACTACAAGTATGAGAACTTTCAAATATTTGGCACCTATAATAGATGATGGGAACTATTGAGTGATATAAGTACAGCATTGTAGCAGTCATATATTTCGCGTTAAAAATGCGCAAACATGGCTCTTTCGTCGTTTTGCCACTAAATATTTTAGCCGTTTTCTACAAAACTTGAGCAGCTACACCATTGTTGTTATTAAAACGTTCTTTCGAATGATATATAAATAATTGCTTTATCTCAAAGATTAAAATTTGCATGTCACCCAAACTTGTTTTAAATTACAAAGTTAACAAATTTGAAGGGGTAATAAAAAAAATCTTCGATTTTCCTGACATTTATAGGGAAAGTCCTCCACCATACATTTGTGTTTATTCATGAAAAACGTTTTGCATCATATTGTTTCCTTCAAAGTTACAGCGCTGTAAGTTACAGGCACTTTTGCCCAAATCCACCGAAGAGATTATTTTTTTATTCCGTTTATTTTATGACTATACTCCGCGTCGCTAGTTGTGTGCAGTGCCGGCGAGGGCAACACCAGGCGGAGAGAAATAGTCGGTGACAGGTCAAGAACGAAGTGGAAGCTTCTCCCACCTCTTTCCACTTTAGTAAAGCGAACGCTGGAGAGGAGGCGACCTCCTCTCCGACGTTCGCTCTGCTCAAGCGGTAAGAGGTGGGCGGAGCTTTCAGATCGGAGAAAGGGAGAGCACATAGGAACGTTAGAGAGGACAGGAGGTTTCTCTCCCCGTCCGCAGCCTTCCTGGTGCTTGCCCTTTCTCCTCTTGCCTGGCGTTGCCTTCGTCTGTTCTGCACACAACTAGTGACACTGAGTATAGACATATTTTGTGCTCTATTCGGGTACTGGGCTCACGTTTAATTATTGTACTAATTAAAACAATACCCGCGTTGCTCGTCCTTTTTATTAATTCAACCAATAATCCTCCGTTTGAAATGGCAAGTTCTATGAGGTTTAGCTTAACTTTTTACACAAAAGTGGGACGAAAACTTGTAATCGCAGCTACAACATTTTTTTTTTACACAAAGTAGCAGAAAACTATGTACAGCGGTGCAAATTATATGCGAATATTTATATGTTCGCGATGAAGTGGGAATGTTTGAGGCACCAAGATTGTTACACTGCTATTCATGACGGTTGAACGTCCGGCTGACCAAGGTAAACCTGCGACTTCACTGGCACTTTTAGCAAGACGTCCGTCAAGGTTAAAAATATTTGGGATTATTTATTCGAGTAAAATAAAATAAAGAAAAAGAAGTTAGTAAAGATATTGAGCGCACTAGTAGCCCACGTTTGCAGGAGGGTGTATTGAGAAGTCCGTTTTCTGCCCCTCTTGACAAATTCCTCTAAGCTACCCCCCCCCCCTTCCCCCCCCCCCCCCCCAATGTATTGCAATAATTCCAACAAGCGCGAGAAAATCTGTCAAATCTGAATGTGGCAAATAAAGAATGCACGAACTGATGGACGCTGTCTACGTTCGCAGCGTTCCGGGAGGAGGATTCGAAAGCCATTGTGGAGCAAGTTGAGGCTCCGGCTCTCCGAGGTACGTGGAAGCGAGCTCGACTTGAAACAGCAGACAAAACTAGGCCTGAATTCATCCGGGCAAAACAGTCAATAGTCACGTTGTCGGTGTATTTAAAGGATGGCGTTCTACCGATGCGGAAGCTGTTTTCTCGCCTTGGATCGTTCGACGTGACAGATCGGAAAGCAAAGCAAAGCCGCTAAGCCTAAAGACCTACACGACCAGCCATAAATCTAAAGTTAGAGTCACGAGGTTTGAAGGGCATCCGTCGTAACCCTGTCTCCACATGCACGCAGTTTACAGAGGGACATGCTATCACTTTGACTCGCTGGTGGCACCGGCGTTAAGGGGCCCGTCGTCAAAATCGAAATGCCGCGAGCCCTCGACGCGCCCAATACAAACGGCACCGACCTAATCGGCGCTTAATCAGAAAGGCGGCGACTCAGACAGAAAGCAAACCCTACAAGCCCTACAGCGGTGGCACCCTTGTGAACCTGAAGAGGGGCTTTACGGGAACCAGAGACGGCATGGACCGCAGAGCACACGCAATTATCGCCTGTTTTCTCCCGGTGCACTTTTTTTCGGAGGAACTGATTGCCACGTGCTTAGCCTTGTACGATGCTTCGTTCATTTTCGAAAAGCTAGTGACGCATTATCTTTCCTTCTTCTCTCCCGTCATGCTTTCGGGAAGTCGCCGAGTATTGTGATCGTGAGACAAGACAACACGCGCGCTGCGGTCCTAAACAAACGGAAGTGGTTGCCAGTCCCGTGTAGTTGCGTCTTGACAGAACTTCTTCAGCCATGGCAGCGACTTACAGCGCCGGTAGAGTATTTTGTGCTATCTTAGTAAACACAAAAAGAAGAGAGCAGATCAGAGAAATTTTCGCAGTATGTAGATGTAGATGTCAATTCTCCGAAAAGGATCGGGCAAAATCCTCCAGTTCCAGCATTTTTTTATTGTAGCCACATTCGGAGCTGGCCGCTTTTCCTGCACTCGTTGGAAGTATTGCAGCACGGGTGAGTGCTGACTTTTTTTAAATTCATGTTTTTTTTCTTCTTTTAGTACAATAAAATATCCCAAATATTTTTAATCGTCTTGCGAAAGTGCCAGTGAAATCGCAGGTTTACCTTGGTCAACCGGACGTACAATCGTCATGAATAGCAGTGTAACAAGCTTGGTGGCTGAAACATTCCAATTTTACCGCCGAATATAGGTATAAATATTCCCATATAATTTGCACTATGTACAAACTTTTCAACTACTTTCTGTAAAAAAAAAAAATGTAGTAGCGATTACAAGTTTTCATACCGCTATTGTGCAAAAAGTTCAGCTAAAGCTCAGAGAACTAGTCATTTCAATGGGCAAAACAAGATTATTGGTAAATTAATAAAAATGACAGGCAACGCGGGTACTGTTTTCATTAGTAGAATACTTGAACTTGAGCCGAATACAGCACAAGAATATATCTAGTAATAAAATACACGTAATCAAAAGATAAGCTCGTCTGCGGCGTTGGGCAAAAATGCCGGCGTGGATGGTATATTCTGCAGAGCTATAACTTTGAAGGAAACAAAATGATGCAACATGTTTTTCATAAATAAACACAAGCGCATGGTGGAGAATAGAGCCACTAAATAAGCTGCGCTTAGAGTATCGGCACTCCGTTCCCCGACATTGTTGTGGGCGCCGCCATTTTGGCTCGTATGCAGAACAGACGCAACGGCCGATCGTTATTATTCAAAAGTGCGACTTCCTCAGCATCAGATTCGGTGTTAGGAAGGTCATGTAATATTGCTTTGCTCTGTCGCGAACGGTTTAAACATTTGTGGAGGGCGGAAAAGCATTTCCTGTGATTTCAGATAAAGCTTCAGATAACTGGCAACCATGATTTTAAGCCACAATATGGCCAAGTGTCGTTACTCTGAAGCGTAGCTTATTTAGTGGCACTAGTGGAGAACTATCGCTATAAATTTCAGGATAATCGAAGATTTTTTTTTTAATCCCCCCCTTGCAATTTCTTAACTTCGTAATCTAGAACAAGTCTGGAGGGACATAAAAATTGCAATCTTTGAGATAAAGCAATGATTTATAGATCATTCGAAAGAAAATTTTAATAGCAATGACAAATTCTAATGTTGTAGCTATTCAATTTTTGTAGATATCTACAAAATTTGAATAGCCGCGGCTCAGAAATCTATATCAAAACGTCAAAGGAGTCATGTTTGCACATTTTTGACGCGAAATATATGACCTATATATTTAAATCAATAGTTGCCATGATGCATTATAAGTGCAGAACATTTAAGATTTCTGTCATTTGTAGTCTCCGTAGTAGGTGTTACCAAACATGGCAGAAACAAAAACTTCAACAACCAAATATGCCGTTCTGGTGCACAATTTTTTTTCTTTCAATGTTAGGTTTTTGCGACATTTTTTTTATCACGTTCCTCACGCACGTTAAAAAGCAACAAAAATAAAAAAAAATAGTCCGTACTTGCGTGCATGACTTAGCTGAACAAGCCAATAGTGGTTTATCAAAAAAACACAAAAAGAAAATATGGCATTTTGTTTATATGACCGAAAATAAATTTTGAATCTTGTCAAACGCTTGTTGTAAAACGGCAACCTGTGTCGCGGCGTAAATTAATGTTTACTCCGCATTGCGCACAATTTCACTAACTTTTAAGCTTACATTAAGGAACGTATTAATGTTAGCCTGGTAATTAACCATATCCACGCAACAATATTGGCCAGAATAGCCCCCATGGCGAGGACGTACTCATAACACGCAACAGAGAATTTGAAGTTTTAATTTTAGATAACAAACAAAATAGTATATTTTCTATTTATGGCTGTAGGGACTGTTCGTCGGAAGACAATTTGTAGCAGTCAATTGGTAGCAAGGCAGCTCGTAACATAGGGAATTTCGTCATAGAGCAATTCGTCGCGGTCATTTGTCAGACTATTGAAAGAACTTTGTTTTTCTGCGCCATTTTTTAGTGCCGAGCATATTGCTCCCAAATGGAAAATCTCGGGTGAGGCCCTATTGGCACAAATGTTTGGAGTCTTTTAATAGCTGCTTGAATTGCCGTTACTTTCGCAATAGCCGTTGTCTGATTTCCCGGGACTCCACCACAATACGGGTACGAGACGTCCCGGAAACTAATCGGAAGACAGATGCAAATATGCAAGTTTGTCAAAACGAATGAGCCAATCAGCCCGAGGCGCAGAGAGAGGGGCGTGAGCGTATGCGCACGAACTCCCGGCTGCTCCCAGCTGAGCGGGGAGGGATGCCATTCTCATTAATTTACCCGTAGGGATGCACAGGAACGACATCCGAATTTCGGTTCTTTCCTTTTATTTCGCAGGCTCTGGCAAGAAAATGATATAGTGCTATTCCTCGGTGGGTTAAGAAGCTAACAAAGTTTTCTCGACATCTGACCGCAAACTTTCATTCAGGCGCAAAAGGAGTCGGTCCGTAGCAGACGATGCATAGCCTCAAGAGTGCTCTGCGCCGAAAGCGTGTTGCGTCAAAATGGCTGCTCCTTTCTTCGGCCGCTCTCCTCTCTTTCCTTCACTTTTCTCCTCTCCAGCGCCCTCGTCGTGCGCCACACCTACTGGCCACTCTGGTTACTGAAGCGAAAAATAGGGACTCTAACCAAAAATGTAATAAACATTTACCCGACGTTTCGGGACCAGTTCGGTCCCTTGTTCACGGGCGAGGGACGAAAAGAAAAGAACACGCGTCGCCTAAATGCACATACGGATGTAGGGGGCTTTGCTCACGTCACGCAGTCCCGAGACGTAGCTGCTGGGCAGGGAGCCCGAAGAACGATTCACGTTCCCCTTTGTGTGTTGGATAAACCAAGACTCAACGAAGAGCTCCAAGGCCAGCACGGTGCTTCCCTCGAAGTCGACTGTGTGGCCGGCTGCTTCTGTGTGCTCTGCGAGGGCGCTTTCCTCCACATCCTTCTTCCGAACATCATATTTGTGTCGAGTATGCCTCTCTGCGAAGTTCTTACTTTCGCCAACGTATGAGGCCGGGCAATCTTTGCATGGTATGCGGTAGACCAAGCCTTGGGCCCTTTCTTTGGGGGGCCGATCCTTCGGAAGGGGGAAGCGATGATCGATTGTCGATACGGGCTTATGAGTCACCGCAATCCCGTAGCGACCGAGGACGCGGGAAAGGACCTCGCTCGTGAGGCTAATGTAGGGGTAAAGTGAACCAGTTCACTTTAGTAGGGGACAAAGAAGCGATCGGAAAGGGGACTGCTGCGCACTAGGGCGTGGATGCCTTGATTTCTAGAGTATCCGAAGAATAAACTGTTTAGGGTAGCCGTTCTTGCGGAGATCTGATGTTACGACGTTGATTTCCTCCTGGAGGTTCTTTGTGGAGCAGGTGGCAGAGGGCTGCCGAAAGTTTACCTTCAACTCTGGTTACTCCAGAAGTGGTTCTGCGCTACCATATCGGTAACCGTTCGGCCCTGCTCCCTGCCTTTTTGCGGCGGCCGCGCACTCAATGGCTCCGTCGTGGAATTGGCAGGCATTCTATAATAGAGGAGGCTATGGTTCAGGACAATGGTCACTGCACATCTGGGTCACGACAAAAGCCGGGGTCCCACTGCTCATACATCCTACAAAGGACAGTCTGCAAACACGAGTCACCGCAATATCCGTGCTTCGAATGCCGCGTGCCCGAGTTTGTCCTTGAACTCATTTCCATACGGCATTCGAAGCACGCATTTCCCGTTCGAATCTGTATGCAAGAGAGATTTCATCTTTTGTAGCAGGTTTTGGAGCAGGCAAAATATTGGTTTGGAGCACTGCAGCCACTGGCGCTCTTGGAGCAGGTCACTTGAAAATTAAAGTGATTGAATCGTTAAATGGAACACAGTCTTATCAGAAATAAGGCTCAGAGAGCAATAGATTCCACTTACAGTATTAAAAAAAAAGTTTGAAAAATGAAGCGTAGCGCAACATACCAGTTGGTATAAAGCCTGTCTCCCCCGTCCCCTTTTACACTTGGTAGCTTATTTAGCCTGTAATTATAATTACTGCAAAAACTAGCATATCAGCTAAAGTATGTCTACCTATAAAAATGCACCGCCTGCCCCCCCCCCCCCCCCCCCCCCCCAATCAGTTTTAAAAACCCAGCCCACTCAATACTCTAATATTAAACTGCAAAGCATCCACCCACAAATATTATGAAACACTTGTGCTTTAAAATTTAGTGCTCTTTAGCGCGTTGGAACCAGAGTGGAGTAGTTCGCTGCTCTTTCGAACGACAACTGACCAGTAACTACCTTGACTACCGCATTTATTAAAAGACCAGCGTTTTCTTTTTCTCTTCGCGTAGGAGCTTTTCAAAATTAGAGATCAACCCAAAATAGACCAAAGAAGGTAGGCCTGGAATAGTTCTGAGCCTAATTTCCGACCCTATCGTATTACCCCAGGCGCTCACCTATGTCAGCCGCTGCTGTTAGCAGTCGGGTGCAAAGTAGTCAAGTTCGACGCGCGCGCTGGTGAGAGGTGATCTCACCAGGAGTACAATACCCTGGTTCTGTCTTATCAGAGGAGCCGCCATCATACTATTCTGCCATGTTTTCTCGCGACTTTTCGCTCCCGACATCGCCTGGAAGTTTAGACGGTGTCGGCGATCAATCGGCCAGCGCGGTTGAAGTGCAATCTCTAAACCTTTTTTCACCTAAATTTAAAGCGCAGCCGGCGCTACGAGTCAATGGGACAAACGAAACAGCTCCAAAGCGAGACATCATGGCATTCATCCATCTTCCTGTGCGTGTTCTTTCATCGACTAAAGCAATCAAGCACAGCGAAGGACCAGCGAGCTTTTAGCACGAGTGCTCGTAGTTGTACGTAGACTGTGCTCAGACCCAAGATAAAACAAACTGTAAACGTTTTTTTTTTTTCGCGGGTTAAATATTTTGCGATTCAGGTCAAAGCTAAAGTTTTGGAATAATTCGCGGGTTCCAATTTTCGGGATGCGATGGGATCTCAATATAGATTCCAATGGGTTTTCATTCTATCGGAATTGTTCGCGGGACCTATTTTTCGCGAATTGTAGGCGATTCGCGAAAATTAAGTTGTTTACAGTATACGGCGAGTAGAGACGCTGTGAAAATATATTTGTACAATTTTCCTTTCTTCCTACTTCTCTCAATAAGAGTCGACCAACAATAAAATATTTTTGTTTTGCTTTGCATCTCGGCGCAGGTTTGGTGAAATTTTTAGTAAAAATGGCATTTTATGGCGCAAGATGTAGCAGACTATTGTTCATGGCACAATTTCGCACAATGCTTCAATCACTGCGTAAAGAGGGTTTAAGATCGAGTTTCTCTCTCCCCTCCCCTTCTTCCCCCCATTTTCATAACTGCATTTCTTAATTCACAGGAGTACAGCATGAATATATGCTGTAGTTGACATATTCTATCCACGTGTAGGTGTTCTTTACCACCTTGCGTCATGTAATCTTACCTTTAGTGTACTATCGTGGACACTGTTAGCTATAACACCGCAGCGGCGGCCGTCCCGTACCCCCAGCGCCTCATAGCAGGCGCCGTCCGAAACTCCACGCATGCGCCGTGTGGCGGACTCGCTCTTCCCGTTTGCGAGCACACCCTCGCTTTGTCGTCTGCTAGGCGCAGAGCAGGCGATGCCACAGTGCTGCTCGTCTGGTACCCTGGCCCTAGCGAACTGGTCTCAAACTCATTTTAAACCGGCGATTTTGATTGGGGGAGATTGCAGAGTCATTGAGGCATTAACCCTGTCTACGTTTTTTTTTTTTTTTTTTTTTTTTGCTTTTTCAGAAACAGGATTTCGCAATGCATCTTTCACAGTATGCGCTCGCAAACCAGTATGAGCGCAGCAGGTGTGATACAGAAATAGACTTATACTCCGTTTCACCTAAAGTCCGAATGCAGCGTACGCTACAAAACGACATAGCGGTAAAGGTGCAATGTCAGGGAGTGCATCACCGGGGGACACAATAAGGTGCAAAAAGTGAGCTTTTGTCGCTTTTGGTTGGCCCTATCGTCTCGTAGCGTCCGCTGCGCTCAGACCTAAAGTGAAACGGAGTATAACTGCAAGTTTGTCCCATAAAAAAAAAAAAGAAAAAAGTAGTCTACCGTGATATTACAATTAGTGGCGATGATTATCCTTAGCCAGCGGAGTCAGGGAATCAACCGTGGACAC
This sequence comes from Ixodes scapularis, assembly GCF_016920785.2. Classification (NCBI taxonomy): domain Eukaryota; kingdom Metazoa; phylum Arthropoda; class Arachnida; order Ixodida; family Ixodidae; genus Ixodes; species Ixodes scapularis. Next base: position 69,656,777 of record NW_024609884.1, on the reverse strand, counting down.
CACTTACGCGGTGGTTTGCTGAACAGTGTTCAGAGAAATTTGGCAAGAGCTGTGAAGTCGTCTGCTCCGTGCCTAGCAGACGACAAAGCGAGGGTGTGCTCGCAGGCGGGAAGAGCGAGTCCACCACACGGCGCATGCGCGGGGTTTCGGACGGCGCCTGCTATGAGGCGCTGGGGGTACGGGATGGCCGCCGCTGCCGTGTTATAGCTAACAGTGTCCACGATAGTACACTCTTTATCCAATCTACACCGCACTTCACCTTACCAAATGTCAGCTAAAGTGAACTCAAAATGCAAAATGCACTCGGAACACGTCCTATCGTCCCTTAAAGGCCGACGACCAGACTCGAGATTCTGCACGGCAGAAGATCCTCCTTTCCATGGGGGAGGAGGACACTGGCAATGGTGGACAGGGTAGAAAGGGGAGAGGAGGAAGCGAGAGAAAAGTGGAAAGCGCAAACTGATCGTCGGCCTTTAAACACCAAGAGTCAATGCGAAGCCCTCTTATTATGCGTGTAAAATTGATTAACTTACCAAGTATTCTATAAAAAGTGGTCCCACGAGGTTGCCACGGGCAATATCTACACTGCTGCCAAACTCATCAAGAATTTCATCACTGGCGAGTTCGTCAGGATGTCAATACTGTTATATTGAACCGCAAATCGTTTTGCATTAAAATGTGGAAAAAATTGTCTAAAAGCTAAATATGCTACCTATCGTCATGCGGGAAAATAATCGGCGTCATATTCTGCTTTCCATGTTGCTACTGCCGAAAGTGGGATCAGCAAAAACTGTAGTTTTTTTAATGTCTACCATTTCATATTTCAATCCAGAAAATTATTACATGACAATATCATATTTTGCAACTACACTCTAAAAAAGCCCGTGCGTCTACTTTCCAGCACAACACTCGGAGAGCCAATCACCACAACTTACGAAGGCAGTATAGACCTTTTCATCCTCCTCCGCATGGGCGCTGCCATCTTGGAATCACGTGACGCGGCAGCCATTAGGTTGCTTCAACTTGCTGCTCCGCTCTCCCCTCCGCGCCTTGGCGGATGCGTTGTATTCGTCTTTTTCGTCGCGTTTCGCCGCGCTTTCTTGCCTTACTTCGGAAACTGTAGCCCGATACGGCTACTCGACATCTAAGACGTCATGAGGGTTCAAAGGTCCTTATGATAACTGAGGTTTGTTTCCTAATAGTGGCGGAACATTTTCAGTATGAAGCGCGTATATTCATATCACGCATTTAGGATCGGAAGGAGCGCAAGGAGACTATCTGTATTTCCTGAAAGTATCGTTCTTTGTATTCATAATATATTGAAAACAGTTTCTGTTGATTATGTCAGGAAACTCGCGGAGGAGATAGACAACAAGAGTTTAACTTGTATTTTATCTGAGGCTAGAAGTAATGGTACGTCAACGTCAGGCGATTTGTTTGTTCATAATATCACACCTACATGTGTATGAGGTTCCCATTCCTTTTTTGCGACGTAAATATTCGGTTCGTCGGTTCACTTATAAAGTATAAGAAATTGTATGCTGTGCTCGCTCCCATTTCGACAGTCATTTAAGTGATTTATTGATTATATTTAGATAACCAGTGCCATCCACATAATTTAATTTAACACGTAGGTTGGGACTTCCCGCTTAAGAAACTGCCACAGACACTTAACAATAGGAGGTTTTAGAATAGCGTGCACAAAAAAATAACGTTGTTTCTATTTGCAAATCGAAAACGCGATTTGGGTTCGGCGCATGCGCAATAATGACGTCGTTTTTTGTTTTTTTTTTGCGCATGCTGTTTTAATTTTTGCCAGTATCTGGAATCCGCAATATTTGACGCAAAAAACAACAAAAAAACAAACAAACAAGACGTCCGCATAGCAGTGACTTGAGTCCAGGATTGTCGATGGCGAATAGAGGTTCACTTTTCGTTGCTGCCGACGCCGAAATTTACAAAGTGAATCTGTTCAAACAAATAAATGTTTTTTCACACAGGTCCATGAAGTGGTGCCAAGCGCTTGAATTCAGCCAAACTTTCCGATGTATTTCTCCTCCTGCGCCATTTAATTTTAATTGGCCAATTTTACGGGAGACAAATGCCAGATTTAATTTGACGGGCCTGTCACTTATATTATATCTTGAGTAAGCAAATATTCATACAAAACTAATTTATTTTCTAGTGCAAATATCGCGAAATGATGCTAATGAGTTCTTTAGCAGGGTTGATAATTTAACAAATTTCCTACTCGACCTGTCAAAACATGCTCGAGTACTCAATTAAAAAAGGGCCTGAGACGATACTACTTGTTTATATTAATTATCCGTGTCATTACACCATACGTTTTTAGTCTGCAAAGCTCACTAAAGGTTGGGTGTCCACGAAAACCAAAGAGTGAGTAGTAAATTCGCGAGTTCATCTGTTCTGGTCGATTCAGCACAATGCTAATCAAGCTGTCGATATGCTTCTTTACATTCCCATGTTAGTCTCTTCAATAGTTTGCTTCCCTAGAAGCTGGTGTCATCGGGTGCGGTCGTAGACGATGGTAATCTTCCCTGTACACCAGTCAGGCGTTTCGCAACCAACCATAATCAGATCATCAAAGGAGTTGGTAAAAAAAAAAAGTCCGCAATTTAAGCTAAGATACACCTCGTAGTCCTCAAAGTGGTTCAGTATCACTGTTTCATTGGTTTTGTGCTACAAGAAAAATAATCGCATCTCAAAATTCAGCAAAAACAACGTAAAACAGCAACATAGCCGCGTTCACGTTGAAACCGAAACCAACCAAATTGAAGCAACCTAATGGCGCCGAGTGCATCAGCGCCCTCTATCCACCGGTGAGGCAACTACAAAAATGAAAAGGTCTATAGACCGACACGCGGAGCGACTCTGTTTACCAACACGGCCGGAAGGCCGCGCATGCGCGGTAGCTATGTGGGCAAAAGCAGCCCGGCTCTCCGTGTTTTCGCCATTGCGTTCTATGGCGTGCGCTCGTTGTTGGTGTTGTAGGGACGCTTGTATCCTTATTTGTGCGTCGTATTTCCTGACAACGTATGTCATATGCTATGCCCGACTATTTGAGCTCTCTGCCCGAGCCTTAACGGCAGCGGTATCGAAACAAACTGTGCGTGGACGGCGTTGCCTACGAGGATCCGTACGCCGTAAACAAGGCCTGCTGGACTTCCGACGTAAAGTTGCTACCACCGAAGTCGATGGCTCACGTCGTCGTTTATTTAGTTTTTTCGCCAAGCCAGTTCACGGCCAACACGGTGCAGGCGCACAAGCCTCTCGATGACTACGATTACTTCGAGTCGGTTTCCGCAGTGCCGGTAGCGGTAACGCGTTCATTTTTAGGCAACGTAGCTCAGTAACACGTACCTTTGATTTGCAAGTAACGAGTAACGTATTTTGTTACTTTTTTTCAGTAACGCCTACAAAACTGCCGTTCTGTCGCCGATCCCCTTCTGCTTAGTCGCACGGGCGTAGCGAGCCTCCGACGAGCGCTTGCCCGATGCTTTATGCGCGAACACCATGGGAACAAAATCCGGGTGGTCTCGATCTGACAACGGTTTCCCTGCACATAAGCAAACCTCGGGACGGAGACTGAAATGGAAGCCGCACTTCAAGTGCGGCTTACGGCACTTGCCTTCAAGTGTTTGCCGCACAAACGGTCGTTCGCGCGAGGCAACCATTTTTTTCGATCCACGGTATTTTCCACCTTCTATGCCTTTCAGAGTTTGCCGGGAACTTGTGGAAACTCACTCCGCTGATTTTCTTGTACATTTCGGTGCAATTAACGGCAACACAGCTTCGCGGCATGCTGAAATGCTATGACGCCCATGCAAAACGTGCGCGCTTTTGCCCACACCACCAAACTCCGGCGCGATCGCAGCGCTGCCGCAGCTCCGTGACGTCAAGCCCGCGACCAAAAAACGAAGTCTGAGTAAAGTCACTGTATCTGGGAGGGTAGTGCCATTGCCTTCCCACCTGCTAGCCTGACACAAATACGAACATAAAGACGACAAAACTTCTCAAGGTGATTGACTTGTCGCTGTCGGTTGCCATGGTGATCGCCATTTTGGACCCTTCCAAAGGGTCGTCAAAACCAGTCGAACCAAGCTTGCTATGGAGCATCATTATACTGAAAACGTTCCCCGGCCAATATGAGCGTCTTCGGCACTGTGCATGCAATAAACTTATCACTCATGCTTATTTCCCCAGACCTCTTACAATTATGTTGCTCTTCTTGGGTGTTTCAAGACAGTCAAATCATTTTTCAATGCCTCCAAGCGCTGACGTTGCGTGAGATGGCGGTACGATGTACGGCATCACACGCGGCGTCGGTGCTTAGGGGCATTGAAAAACAATTTTAACATTAAAACTTTAACATTAAAAATGCTTGGAGGGGGGGGGGGGGGGGGGGGGCCGGCACTTTTACGAGACTTTACGGCGATTTAATGCGTGTGTGTCGTATTATTTCGCATACACTCGGTCATGTTAAAGATCATTAATGACGAAATGATGCATCGAAGCATCGTCTCGTCGTTTGCAAGAGTTCTGATGAGTACTCTGACAAAGGGACCTATGCCTGTGCCATTTCCGGAGATCAGGCTTACACGCCGTTGACACGACCACATCGGTATGGTGGTTTCATAGCAATAGGGCCTTTAAAACGTTACCGCGTATATACCGCGCACTACTGGAGCCTTGAAGCATGCTTGTAAGCGCGCGCCCCGCGGTCACGGTATCACTCGGGCGCGCGCTTAAACGCATGCTTCAAAGGCTCCGGTAGTGAGCGCTACAAAGTTCCTGTTCTTTTTTCAGAAGTACCTAAACAAACACAACACGGTAAACCACTGTGGCCAATAAAAAAATATTCTAATATAGCCTTAAAAAAAAAAAAAAAAACTTATTTGGCTAGTTTTGGCGCAACATGTGCGCTTGGGAGCAGGATGGCGCAGCAAAAGTGGATTCTCGAGTATCCGAAGAATAAAGATGTAACTCAGGGCTTCCACCCCCGAGTTACATCTGTTTCAGTATCGCCATTCGCTGGGCTGCCTCCGTAAGTTGCGGTGATTGGCTCTCCGAGTGTTGTGCGGGAAAGCAGACTCACAGGTTTTTTCTTTTAGAGTGTACTCTTACAGTATTCTGTAGCTGGCAGCAAGTTCGTAAAAAGGTGCATACATTTTTTGTCCTCCCATTGCTTGCTTATCAGCCCATGGCATTTGAAAATACAAGAAAAACAATCTCCCTAAAACAGTCTGCATTGTAAAGGCTTTGCAAATCCCCACAATTGCCCTTAAATGATATAATTCAGCAATATACTTACTGTCAGCCCTCACATTAGAACCAACTGATTAATCACTTAAAAATTTCTTGATCAGTGCAAAACCTTGCCTATTTATGGAAACATGTTTCTGAAGGACTGCTGTATTAGTTACAACTAGGCACACATTCTTTTGTTGCTAAAAAAAAAAACACATCATTGGAATGGAGCAGCAACTCAATCAAAATAAGCAAGCGACTCACTTTCTTTAACAAGTGCACTAGAAATGCCAACAGTGGACACACTCCACATGTTGACCCATGCTGCACATAAAAAATAATAGCCAAAGCCAATTTCATGATTCCTGTTCTGCTAAACATGTGTCAAAACAAGAAAATAGTTGAGCAGATTGGTGCAAATTGGAGGCTTTAATGCAAAGCAACTTTGTTCACGTTGTGTTCCGTCGGCAATTGTAAATAGCAGCTAGGTATGTGCTAATTGTCAAATGTCACTGTGATTGTCTACTCGGTACGACTCGAGTGTTCTGGTGCCAGAATGAAGCAAACATTTTCCAAAGAGCAAATGAAGCCACCCAAGGGCAAGCACATATAAGCTCAAACCACAAAGCTGGAAACATTGTCCATTAGCACATAGACTGGTTGCTGAACTGGGTTCCCTCGATTATAGATCTCCAGGTGCCCCTAAAAGTGGCTTTCCAAATCATGGAGGTAGGAAGTTTCTGGAGGTGACTTAATGCCACCAGTGGTGAAGCCAAAGTATGGAGGGGTTCAAGGCCCCAGCGATGACCAAAACCACAGCTGTTTTGGTCATCGTTGGGAGGCGTGCCACTCCACACTTCTGGCTCCAACTCTATGGCATCATGTTGCCTCCAGAAGCTTCCTACCTCCACGTTCCAAATACTCTAGACTCTGGTTGACAGCACATGCAGAAAAGGTGGCACCACTGGTCACCAGAAGACCCAAACTATAGTTGGACTGCAGGCAGGGCCAGGCATGTCTGATAACCCTGTTATAGCGCCACAGCCAACGCGACTGTGACATTACTCAATAAGATTGCCGAAGAACAAATCACAAAACAAGCGCACCATCATAAGACTATAGCCACCAGTGACTCTAGTCAGACGGAAGACAAACGAATGCTTGGAAATCAAACACATGCTTAGTTTCTTTTGCCATGTTCTTCAGTCAGCAGAGTGCGAACTAAGCATGTAAGAGAAACATCAGCCAGACAGTCTTGAGCATCCCAAATTTTGACACTTTATTCAAAATTGATGTTAATTTTTATTATGCTGATGCTCATCTCTTTAAATGGGAGCAAGGCATCGAATTCTGTATACCAATATATATATATATATATATATGTGACAAAAATGAACTGATCAATAATGGAATACGAATTTACATCTCACACTGGCACTGATACAATAGCCACAAAGAGCTGTGGCTGTCCCATTTTACGCAACTGTGAAACACAGGTTTTTACTGGTTACTATTACCGGCACACGTCATGGCATGCGAAGTAGATCAAAAGCCCTTGTCATCAATTCACAAGAAATACTATAGTAAATTGACAGCAAAGTCCTAGCACAAAAATAGATGCATAAGCACCCTCCAAAAAGTGTAGATCTAACAATTGTCCGTAAGAAAATAAAAACCTAGATGTGGCACAAAAAACGTGGCACCATGGCGAGTCATTATGTCAAGTGCTGTTTACAGACCAGCAATGCACTATATTACATGGCTATGTACAAAACAGCACAGTACACAATTAGAAAACATGGGTGGGAAAATCCCAGATAAATTTCATCTCAATACAAAACCAAAATAGGATAAAAAAAAGTTCCATCAGCACAACAAAAACAGTGGGATGTAAACAAAATAAAATAAAAGGAAGGGGATGATTACCTTGTCCAACATAAACACACAAGCCCCATTTGCACCCTGCCCACAACATTCAATGTAAGCGCCGCCCAAACTGACACAAAAGACCCAACTATGTACATGTTCCTTGCCCTTTGAATAGTACTATACAACTTAAATAAACACCTATGACTCCACCGCACCTCAACTTGAAAAAACAAGTCAAGATGTGCCAGCGCACGTTGTGCAGTGACCAAGCACACGCGAGGGAGGTCATGGTGAAACATAGAAGAGCATAAGTTCCACCGATGTCAGTACCGATGACTCCGAGCTTGAGTCTTGGCCGCTTGAAGCAAGCTATCGAAGTCTATGTTGTCGACCCGTGGCTGCCGCTGGATGTAATAGTACCTCTCGTACTGAGAGTCTGAAAGAACAACAAAAGTGTGCCCAGGGCAAAACAAAACAAACACACATGCAAAACAATATAGGAGGGAAACAAAGCTAGATGAGTTTAGAAGAGCAGGAACAAAAACCAGCTCTTCACTACTGTTTGCTTTTTTAGAACGAGTTCCCATTAAAAGTCGCACTGGTTCAAAAGAAACACATAAACATAACAGTTCCCAAAAGAATGTAATGTATTGCTACTATGATGCTACATTCAAGCACAACTATATAAAATTGTGCCAAAACCCCATCTAGGAGGAATAAAACTGAACAAAAGACGAATGATACCTAGCATTTGGTAAGGTTACCACTCTCAGAATCAGTACCAACCCGAAAGGGTTAACCATCGAAGAAGAGGCCTATCATGTATATTTTTAACATTTACCTCTATATAACAAAAATAAATTAATGCCATTCTCATTATCACAATGCATTAGCATTACTTTGTTCCATCAGAAGAGAAAGTTCCATACAACAATGCCACTCACCGAGGTCAGCCCAATTCGTCCGGCAAAACTGGCGCCGGCCGCCAAAGCAGAGGTCAAAGCGTGGAAGCTTGGGGTCGTCGTTCCCATCTGCAAATTGGGCATCACCATTGCCAGACTCCCCCCACCACTCAAGGACAACTCAAGACTTACGTTCTACAGCCTCGTATGCGTCTCTGCTCTGCATAAATGTCACAAAGCCGTAGTTGTCCCTGAAAGAAATAAAGAGAGGTCAATGAGCATCATTCCTGACAAAAGTGAGGAAAAGATAGAGGCAGTCCCGCTCACCCACGATCTCTGAAGTGCACACTGACTTCTTCAATATTGCCAAACTGTGCAAACCTCTGGCGCAGGTCCGTACGCGTAGTTCCTTCAGGGATATTGCCAACATAGATGACTCTCCTTTCTTCCTGTAGGCAGAGAATTCAAAACATGATGAGGTGTTATCTCCACTATCACCAGACTCCTTTGCTTTACATTTGTAAGCTGCAATCAACTTGGCAGATTAACAGAGTTTAACCACACCACTTAGAACTAGAATAGGATCACTGGTACCACCATCTGATGTGGAAAACTAGAGCCCGAGTAGTTCAAATTATGCAGGACGCCAAAGACATCTATACAACCAGCAGATCTTTCCACAAATATCCCAAAGGCTGCACAGGAAGCGTGCAACAACTTATGAGTGGTATGCTCTGGCTTGCCCCTGCAGCCCCTGGTGATGCCTGAAGGGGCACCTACAGGTCAAAATAACTTTTTTATTATCCGAAACTATTGAAAACGATGCCTGGACATTACCCTCAAAATTCGAAACATGGGAATTCAATATTTGTGAAGTAAAAAAAATTTCAAAATGCCGAATATGAAATTCCCACACGATCCGCGCCAGTGCCGTGACGTCAAATATTGCGGAGTCCTGCGAGTCAAGTTTCTTTCATGCCTCCGCTCCGAACCGCCGTTGCCGCTGCGTTCGCCGGCATACTCGGAACAACCGGTTTCCTCCGTGCATGTCAGGCCGCCTATCGCTGCGAGCAGACGACGCTTAACTTTCGAGTTTGAAGTTCATTTAGGGCCCTTTCAGTGATCTCAAATCTTTGAAACACCACCGCACCGAAACAATCTTTGTTTCGGTGCGAGGTCGAAGAGAACGTGCAGTGGACCTTTGTGAGCGACACGAGGGGCCACGTCTCGCCGGTTCTGCGTGAAAGGCTGCCCCAAGAGTCACAACCGAAACTACGATACACAGACACCAACCCAGTTGTTTTGACCGTTTGACTATTTCCTTTTCGAAGTATGAGAAGTCGCCGGACACCTAAAAAAGACCACTTCGTCCGATTCCCCCACTCTCCAATCATCTTCTGCTACATGTGTCTAGCGCCACCATGTTTTTCGAGGGAGGATAAAAATCCAGGAGGCGACATCACACCGGACTGCGATTTTTGGTATTTAAAAAAGAAGGGATGTAGTGCGTTCGCAATTGCGTTAAAAACATGTTTTACGACTGTTGTTATTAAATGTTACAGAAATGTCGCCTACAAAGCTTCTAAATTTCATGATATTTGCCATCACAAATCAAAAGAAGCAAGGAGGTAAGAAGCGGGAGAGAAGAACGCCAAAAATAAAAAGGCGCAAGCACACGTGAAAAAAGAATTTTGCACATTGCGGCATTTAAATTTTTTTTTTTTTGTCTGACTACAATTTGCAACATTTTAGAGAATAAAAAAAAAAAAAAAATACAACCTTTGGGGTGTCAGTGCCCCTTAACCCGTTAAGTGCCAGTTTTTTTTTTTTTTTTTAAAGCAACCTGAAAATGCCTTATATCTAGTATAACAGTTCAAATTTCAAAAGTTTATTACGCAAAAATCGGCGGCAGCAAAAAAGAAGGCACCAACTAATATGAATGCTGCCATCTATGAGCAGCACAGCTAAATACTCGGACGAGCCTAGCTCGTTCGAGTAGTTAGCTCGTCTGAGTAACCTAGCTCGTCCGTGGTATTAAAGGGATACTACAACGAAATTTCGGTGCTCATTTTTTGGTCTATATGTGTTGTTCGAGGCGGGGTTTAGGCCGCACGTCCGGAAGCTTCCTGGCTCGAGACGACGTCCATTCCCCGAAGTGAAGAACCCAGGGGTCCAGTGGAGGTGGGAGACTTGGTAACGTAACGAACGGTTTAATTACATGGTAGCGGTACAGTCGTCAAATCCGAGAGAACAACGGAGCAGCCTCGCGCTCCGCCTTATATAGGGTCCGTTTCTCCCTCACTCTCCGCCAGGGCAGCCAGTGCGATGCAGAAAAGTCCGCCGTCCAGTGCGACGTAGCCAAAGTTCTCCGCAGTTAGGCCATGCCTCTCTCCCTTTTCCGAGCGCACCAACCACCACGCACACACACACACGTCCCGCCAACGTCACGGGCGCGTTGAGACTTGTTGCCGCAGGCCCCGTCACGCAGGCGACGGTCCCAGACTCGTCGGGACTCGTTTCGCGCAGGCCCCGACAAGCGGGCGCCGGTCCCGGACTCGTCTTGACTCGTTTCCGCAGCGTTGAAACTCGGAAGAAGGTCGCCGAAGGTTCCATTCTTAACAGCCCCTCCGGGGCCAGGGAAACCTCGAATGGCCGGTGATACTATCGCTGGCCTGAAGAGGTGGGCTTGGAGTAGGCCTTGAGAAGATGCTGCAAGCACTAAGCAAACTCCCAAACCTCTCACAACGGAGGCATCAGCGGAAAACGTCCCCCACAACACCACGCCACACCGCAGTCAAACGCTCGGAATCCGCCAGAGACCCGCCAGACTGGATTACGGATTACCAAAATTTGCCAAAACAATGCAATTTAAAACCTTAGGACAATTTCGGGTATCGAGACCCGCTGTCGCCAAAGCAAAACTCATTTTTCCAAAAGGTCACTATGAACAAAATACAAAAAGACAAAAACTCTTCGCAATTTGTGAGGTCATTTTGGGGTTTTAACGAAGTGCCCCCACTTAGATCCTCATTCCCGTGGATGACGAAAACCTCTGAGATCATCCCTACTCTTTTTGGTGATATCAGAAAAATCTGCTCAACCCATCGGCATTGCTGTTAAATTTGCCTTTCCTCTTTCTTACGCTGAAGTCATAGTGATCGATTTTCACGTGATTTCTAGACGTGAAAATGCGGTCCTTATAGCGCCGATAAAACAATCCGCCTTTTTCATGCCCCGTCACATTGGTCCTAGCAATCTCCTGAGCTGTACCGCGAAACCCTGACACACTAGGGTCGCTCTTCTGCTCGACTGTCAGAGACACTCTGTCTACTCGTAACGGAGGACCAAAGTTACGTGACGCCGGAGCTACGAGAGATCCTTTAATGATCCCGTCTTCCTCCGCCTTTTTCGCCGGCGCGTTGGGACGGCGTACACTTTCTAGTGCTACGAGGTCGGGCTGTTCTACAACCCGGTCCCCTTCATCCCGTTTCTCTGCCTCCAACTCTGGGAGTGCTTGCTCCCCGTCAGCTGTCTTTCGCTCTGGATCACTCGTTAACAAAGGGGCGAGCTGACGCGATTTGGCCCTCGTACACGACTGAACGAGTCCTTCTCCCAGTTGTTGACCCCTTTCGCGCAGCAGGAAATCTGACCGGTTAGAAAACAAATAGGGATACTCCAACGGGACTGTTTGAGAGACAGCCGCCTCTGTCACTAGCTCTCCGAACGGGCCAGTTATCCTTACTCTCGCCATAGGCAGACAGACACTGTGCTTCTCGAGCAGCTGCTTGATCCAAACTACCTTTCCAGTAAAGTCGGATGTCGTCACATACGACGGATGAACAACGTCCATCGTCGCTGCACTGTCACGAAGCACCCTGCACGGCTTTCCGTTTACCTGGAGCTCGTGAAGATAGGGACGAAGAAGCTCCAGGTCCCTGTCACTACCGCTCACGTACGAGAACACAACCCGCGGTTTGTTACACCTGGCCGCTGTGTGTCCCGGCTCCTGACAGTTGTAGCACAGGAACGGCTTCCTTGCCTCGAACTGCCCTTTTTGGCTTTTCCGTGCCTCGTCTCCGTTCGAGGGATCTCCGTTCGAGGGATCTCCGCTCTTTTCTGGGACCTTTTGTCCTGTTTCTGGCTTCTCGTGCCTTTTTTCTCGCGAGCCGTTTCCCTGTTGGAAGGGCTTGCGCTGATCGCTCCGGCCGGGTTCGCTGTCCTCTCCGCTCAGCTTTCTACGCGTTGCGTACTCTTCGGCTAGCTCAGCGGCCCTTTCGACAGAGTCGACTCCCACCCTATCCTGCACCCAGAGCTTGACTGACTGCGGAATGCCACGAAAGAACTGTTCGAGGCACACACACTCGACTACCTTGTCGCGGCTTTCGTACACTTCCTCGCTCTTCAACCATTCTATCAAGTTGGTTTTAAGCGCGTACGCGAATTCCGAGTAGCCCTCGCTGCTCTTTTTGGATGCGTTTCTAAACCTTTGACGGAACGCCTCGGCAGAAAGGCGATACCGCTTCAAAAGGCTCGACTTCACCTTGTCGTAGTCGTCCGCGTCTCTAGTATTAAGGCGCGCGACAACCTCTGCAGCCTCACAGGGCAACAAAGTCAAAAGCCGTTGCGGCCACGTTTCTGGGGCGAAGCTCAACTTCTCACATGTCCTCTCAAAGTTAACTAAGAATAGGCCCACGTCTTCCCCAACTTTAAACGGCCGCAGGAGCTTCTTCATTTGATACGACTCGGCCTCACTTGCTCGTACCGGAGCCCCAACTCTACTGTTCTGCGAGTTTAATCGCTGTTGTTCAATTTCGAGCTCTAGCCTTTTTAGCGCTCGTTCCTCTGCCGCTGCAGCCTGCGCTCGTTCCTCTCTCGCTGCAGCCTGCGCTCGTTCCTCTCTTGCTGCAGCCTGTTCTCGTTCCTCTTTCGCTGCAGCCTGCGCTCGTTCCTCTCTTGCTGCAGCCTGCTCCTGCTCTCGTTCCTCTTTCGCTGCAGCCTGCTCCTGTTCTCGTTCCTCTTTTGCTGCAGCCTCACTTTTAGCGTTCTGAAGTAATTCCCACGCAATTTTAATATCCTCTGCTTCCGCGCTCTCTGAAATTGCTTTACTGATCTCAGATTTCTTCATCTTTTTCTCCACCTCCACACCAAATTCTTCACATAAACAGAGTAAATCTGTTCTCAGTAACCTCATTAGATCCATGATCGCTGCTCTTTAGCTTTGGCTTTGCTATAAAACTTGTCGCGAGGTTGTACACAAACCTAGCGCACGAGTCAAACACTAAGGATTCCCAGCAGTTCAAAATTAATTACCCATAATCTGAAGCCTGGCGAATCTCAAAGCAAAGTCCAAACGCTCACCCACAGATGTAGCACGATGTCGCATGGTCCGATCCCAACTGCTGCCAACCAGTTGTTCGAGGCGGGGTTTAGGCCGCACGTCCGGAAGCTTCCTGGCTCGAGACGACGTCCATTCCCCGAAGTGAAGAACCCAGGGGTCCAGTGGAGGTGGGAGACTTGGTAACGTAACGAACGGTTTAATTACATGGTAGCGGTACAGTCGTCAAATCCGAGAGAACAACGGAGCAGCCTCGCGCTCCGCCTTATATAGGGTCCGTTTCTCCCTCACTCTCCGCCAGGGCAGCCAGTGCGATGCAGAAAAGTCCGCCGTCCAGTGCGACGTAGCCAAAGTTCTCCGCAGTTAGGCCATGCCTCTCTCCCTTTTCCGAGCGCACCAACCACCACGCACACACACACACGTCCCGCCAACGTCACGGGCGCGTTGAGACTTGTTGCCGCAGGCCCCGTCACGCAGGCGACGGTCCCAGACTCGTCGGGACTCGTTTCGCGCAGGCCCCGACAAGCGGGCGCCGGTCCCGGACTCGTCTTGACTCGTTTCCGCAGCGTTGAAACTCGGAAGAAGGTCGCCGAAGGTTCCATTCTTAACAGTGTTCAAAAAAGCAGCATCACATCGAACATACCAATATCTTGTTAAAAAAGCCACGAAAAGGAATTTTAAAACGAATTAAACGATTAGCAAAGAGCACCTGGTGGATGTCGCTAATGCCTCGCTTCTAATGCCCGTCTAGGAACCTTGACAGCTAGTGACGGAGGTTGTCTCGTCTCCGGCCACGACGAGAGAAGAGGGGCAGGAGGAACTCCCCTCTTCCCAAAAATGCCTTTTGTGTGTCGCAGAAGTCGCTATTGTCCCCCTACAAGATTACAGAAGATTAACCCGTCACTCAAAATTCGTACAAAAGCAACCGCTTCGGTGGCTGGAACGACTAGGCCATCCTCTCGACGTCTGCCTCGCCGTAGCTTTGCTCGTCTTGAGACGACCTACGTCACGATTGCGTTGGATGTCACGTGGTCTCTGCTGGGCCTTCTCCGAGCGCTTGCCAGAGTGGGCCGTTTATAACGAAAAATACAGCCACCAGTCTCAAAATACAAACGCGCGGTCGTCATTTACGGATATTGTGGATCATATTCAACCTATTTTTGAACACGACGGGAGTATTTCAAATTTCGTTGAAGTATCCCTTTAAGGGCTACCGGAAAAACCACTGGGCAAGCTGAGATCGTCTATGGCATTTTTAACCAAAAAGCGGCCGACGAGCTCAGCTCGTCCAAGGCACTTAAAGGCTTAAGAGAGCAGGAGAAAAAGAGGGTAGCCATAACACAGCTGCTTGCCCACCCCCACCCAAATATCCTCCGTGTGCCACGGCCACTTCGATACTACTTTGCACTAGTTATGCGCCTGAGACTCCAATTAGCATGATGATATTTAAAGGGGAGCTCCGGCGGTTTTTTGAGCCACCCAAACTAAACACATCTTCAGAATACTCAAGCTTTACTCTTCCCAGCATGCTATTTATTCTCTCTAAATTTAAAATAGCTTTGAGAAAACAGCAAATGAAGGTCATGCTAACACAAACATTCCAATTTTCCTGCACTCTCCAGTGGAGGTGACATTACATGTTATACAACTTTTAAGTCCAGCAGGCACTCTAACAATGCAGTAGTATTTTGCAAACTTGTTTCGCTGGTGTGAGATTCTCCGGCATTCACTACACATCACCAACCTCCTTGTAACCCGTCGGAACAAGCTGTACTGCCCACTATATTTAGCATCATGTTTTCGGAGATGCAAGTAGAGCCTCTCAGCCTTAATTAAAGTCTTCAACAACTTCGCAAAAATAATTATTGTGACTTGTAACTTGGGTTCAAGTGTGTCTATTAATGAGCTGAACCAATTTTGAAGCCGAATCAGTGATTATCATAATTTCGCCAAAGCTCCCATTAATTATTTATTTATTTATTTACATAAGAGAGCCTTGAAGTAAACACATTAAGAGGGTAGTGAGCTAACTATACTCATTTTCACCTCAAGAACTATAGTAAAAAAAAAGTCCAGCTCCTCCAGCAGTATTACTACTTTCCCCCTTCATGCAGTGAGTTAAGATGCTGTTATGTGCAGTTAAGATTAATTATTTGTCACTTCATCCAAATGCAAAGAGCACACGTTTTTCTTTCCGTGACAACCAAATCTTTTAAGAATTACTTAGCGCATCATATGATCTATGGACATAAAGTTGTCTGACAAGTACAGAAGCTAGGGGTGCGCTAAGATTCCAGTTTCAAATAAGAATCTAATAGTGATTGCCCGAATAATTACATTTCATTTTTGGACTACTACTAGCAGAGTTTTTGAATACATCAACACATCAAATGCTGCTGAACAAGACCCAGGTTTATTCAAACCTCGCAGGTTTTGGCGGGATATAAATCAGGCATGCCCTGAGAAGGCTCGACTGACTAACCATATAGATTTGAAGTAGTTTATCATATTCGTCAATCGAAGCAATTGTGCTCGAGCTCCTTTTGTGGGATCGATGACTACACGCAAACCACTGGTGTTACTATTTTAAAATGAAGTACCTTGTGTCACCTACTGCCAGCTCTTCGCGCTACAAACGAGATGCTGCTTCTATAATATGACAATGAATTACCAAAACGTTGGTAACATCATCACTGAACCTGCCTTCTAGGCTTGGCCGTAACCCATCGCTTCCCCTGGCTAGGTGGCGCAGGATGTCGTTCCGGTTTCAGCAACTCGGCTGTATCTGTCTAACCATCCAACATGTTACCGATGCTTCCAAACATGAATGATACAACGAACAGTAAACTGCTATGCCCAGAGCCGCATGCTGTACGCTGTATCTTGCAAGGCTCTTGGGGCCCAGGTTCTGCCTCCATCGTTTTCAATAGCACACAGTTCTCATTCCAACGCCCAAAGACACAGAAAAACTAAGAGCCGTTTCTCTAGTAATCTCTCTGTGTAATGTGACCTACAAGATGTATGCTGAAATTCTGACCAGACGCTTTGTCAGAATCTCCATGGTAAACCCTTGTGTGCGACAAGAACTGTTGAAATTGACAACGGTAGAAAACCCCGATTTTGAACAAAGTATATGTTGGATACAATGACTAATTATTACTTCACAACGCATCACTTTGTTGCACAACTGCTGATGGGTAATGTATACCACCTGGTGTGCTGTTTCAAAATTATTGTTTGTGTGTGTGCACGCGCATGTGTGTGCAGGCAGGCAGGCATGCATGCATACATGCATGCATAATATGGCCTCGCAGGCCAGATCCAGCCTGCCGACGGCCGGTTGCTGAACCCTGGTCTGTGCTAGAGTCGCTGAATGTTCCCAGAGTACCGAATTCCATTAAGTCCACATATCGAAAGTCAATCACCACAGAATCCAGTTCCGATTGGCTGGTTTAACCTGCAACCGAAGTTATCAGTCGGCCTTTTTGGAGATAGGCCCAAAAACAACAAAAAAGCGTACATAAAATGTTTTCATGTTACCACGGCTATGGCAGGTACGCACGAGTGGGAGCTTGAGCATCCACCGAACGGAAGGTATGTTGATCTTTCCTAGTTTTTTTTCGTTTTCTATCAAGTAGCCCCTAACCTGGTTCACCAAAGAAGACTGCTGGCTCGTTTGCTCGCTCCGGTTGCGCTGGTACTGCGTTTCAAACTCTACGCCCCAGGCGCTAAGCCTAACATTCGACTGATATGTTTCGAGGTGAGAGAGACGAGAGAGCGAGGAGCAGGTCACGCACCGCTCAGAGCAAAGGAAAGAACCTTAATAAAAAGAAACCAGTGTCGCCACGGGCCAGGAACGTGGATTGAAGAGTTTGCACGAGAACGAACACTACACTGTGCGTGCTTTGCTTCAACCGCACAGGGCAGCACCATGTTGGGGATCGCGACTGCTGCGACGCAACTCTGTGACTCGCGTTTAAAGCAAAGCTTGGGAGTTTCCGTACTCTGGGAACCTTCAGTGACTAGTCTGTAACAAAGGGCTCATTCAGAAAAATTTATGTTTGGCATATTAGTTTAATAGTTACTTTAAGTAATTTAGCTTTTAATAAAAAAATGTGAAGGTATGGATTTAATTAGACACTTTCTGGGCATCATAAAAAAAAAAAAGATCACTAAATCAACTTGTTTTAGAAAGATTTAAGGTATAGTGGTGGAAAGAGCCAATGAAGCCACATGAGCATGTTGTCTAGAGCTACACGCATGCGTCATACCGGCAGCAAGAGGAACCACACGAGCCAGGCTTTGGCCGATAGCGAGATTAGCGACTACCAACATCCGGCTGTCCGGCCCTGCTATGCTTGATAGCGTCAACCTCTCGCAATGGCCGGCGCCTGGCTTGCGTGGTTCCTCTCCCCTCTAGCATGACGCGTGTGTGTAGCTCGAGGCCACACGCTCATGTGGCTTTGTTGCCACTTTCCAGAACTGTAGATACAGCATTTTACGACATTCCCAAAAAAATGTGTAACTTAAACACATCCCCCCCCCCATGCGACCAAAGCGTGCAACTACTGCCTCGCCTCCCTCGTAGGAAGGAAGTGTGGTGCACGTGAGTTGTGTCTCAGCTACAAAGGGAGGGAGGGAGGGGCAGAACCACTGGCGCAAAGATGCGCTCCTATAGGAAACCAAAAGCTAGGAAATGCGTCCAAATTGCAAGTTTTTTCGGAATGCCGTAAAATGCCTGTATCTGCCTTATATCTTTCTGAAATTAGTTGATTTAGATGCTTTTCAATGATGGCCAAAAAGTTTCTAATTGAAACCATACATTCAAACTTATGGCGAATTCCACTGGACGTTTTGGAGTGCGCCGGGATCAGTTGACCAGATCCGGAATGGAGCACATGATCCGAGTGGGGTTGCATAGCCTACGGATCCCCAGTGGAACATGACCACTGCTCCGGGACCGGCGGATGCCTTCCCGTCATTCACCTGCTTGGATATACCCTTTCCGCGGCCGCCGCGGTCGTTTTGAAGACGTTTTCGTAATCGCGGTGCTTACACGTGTTTGACGCACGAGCGGCAGGAATGACTCAGGAGCTTCTAGCAAAGATTGCCGGAATGCCCGTAACGCAGCAAAACCTTCTCTTCTCCTTCCTGGAAAACGAACCGGCTGTCGAGCCAAGAGGTAAGCAAGCGGCCATTAGAGATGGGCGAGATCAGGCGAGATGCCCCGCGAGAAAGGAAGTCACATGTGTGCGCTGAGGGCTGGCATGGCTGGCTTCCGGTTGAATCCGCCAAAATCGGCGGAGCGACTTTTCTCAGATCCAGATCGAGATCTGGAGCGGGAGCTAATCCAAAACGACCAGTGGAACACGTCCGTCTCGATCCCGATCACCCAGTGAAATTGGCTCGCTCCAGAAAAGTCGATCCCAGCTCGCTCCAAAACGACCAGTGGAATTCGCCCTTAATCATTAAAAACTTAATTAACCCAGAAGTGATTATTAAGCCGATTAGACCAAACATAATTAATTTCCCCAAATGGGCCCTTTGTCAGACCTATACAACACTGAAGGGACGGTGAACCAAACATTTCAGTGTCTACAATAAGCGGCGCATTATCTCTTCGTAAGTCAGGAGCCCCTGGTGCGCGCGAGCAAACGCACCGAAATTTATGTCATCATATCCCCCATTCACACTTAATAAGCTCGAATGGGGGATATGACGACGTCAATTTCGTTGTGTGCACACGCACACCGGTGGCTGCTGACTCATGGAAAGATAGTGCGCCGCTTATAATAGACACTGAAATGTTCGGTTCACCATCCCTTTAACATCTTCCGAGTGCGATGCAGATTTTTCGCAGGGATGTGGCCTACAGAGATGCAAATAGCTTGCCTCCATACCCCTAAAAAAAAAAAGAAGAAAAAAGCACACACACACGCAATGTAAGCTGCACATACTCTTACTTATCTCGGACACCGGATGCAAGCATCAGAACGAGAAGAAGATTGGTCCTCTGCACCGACACCCAGCTCGCTAAGGCGCAGAGAAATCCTTCCCTCCTTTGCCCCCTTACCCCGTCGACTTCAAAAGCAAAAGGGGAAATGTCCGCTCTTCTAGAGAGCACCCTTGAACGCAGACACGCCGACAGCACCCACCTTCTGTCCGTCAGGAACCCTTCTCCGCGGTGGCGACGGCAGCATCCTCCGTGGCTCCCTGTGCCGCCGATGGGGCCTCCTTGAATTCCTTGAATCCCTAGAGTCCCTCGATTTCCGACGCGGCCTGGAGCACCGGCGCACTGAGCCGTCCGACGATCCACACGAGGAACTCCTCGACGTAGGGGACGACGATCGCGAGCCCCGGCTCCAGGACGAGCGCATGGAAATGCGAGACACGCTCCGCCTGTGCGGGGAGCGACATCGCTTGGGCGGCGAGGGCGAGCGCGACGCTGGCCATTGAACAGTGCGCTCCTTTTTGTTTGCTTGCTCCTGGTCGGCGTCTTGTGCCTTGCGGTCGCCCCTGTCTGTCGTCGATCCGGTGCAGTAGTCGTGGTCCGGAGTTGCGGCGGGGCAAGACGCCTGGACCATGGCGTCACTCTTGGTAACGGGACGGCCCCGATCGGGAGGCTGGATCAGGATCGGCCCTTTCTTCTTGGTGGAGGCTGCCTTCATGCGGTCCAGTAATGAACTTGAAACTGGGAGAAAAAAAAAAGAAAAAAAATTGTAAACTCGTGCTGTTCCGGATTTTCCTTTATGTGTATGGGATGTTCTAGGAAGTGCAGGCCCAAAGTTAGTCTCGAAAAGCCATACACTGAATGCGGAGACAGTGACACCATATTAGACTCTGCAAGATGCAAATAATTGACTATTTAATTATTCATGATTACTCATTTCTGATTTTGCAAAATTAAAGCATAATGCACATAAAAGCTTGCTGAAAATTATTAAAAAAAAAAAAAAAAAAAAAAAAAAAAAAAAAAAAACAATCAATTGCTACCAGAATGCATGAAGTTCATCCTTTCATGCACTTTTAAAGGGAAAAAATTACAACCTACTTAGTAGTTTCGTTTACACATTGTTCAGTTTTTTCTGGCCCCTTCCGAATCACAGAGGATAGATAGCTTTGTTAAATAGTTACACACCATCCAATGCTTTCCCCAGAATGTGTGTGCAATGTTTTTTTAAGCAGCACCATACCCCTCTCCTAATGTCAAATATGATGAACCTTGTTGCAGCATTGCACATGCACTGTTAAAAAAAAGTTTTGTCTGCAATTCTTTTAATTTAATTTTTTTTTTGTTACAGCGGAGCTGTTAAGGGCTACTTTCCCCAGGATTGTGTGTGGTACCAAACAAATGTCGACACCCGTGGTCGACAACACTGTTTGCCACCGTCGCTCATAGATGGCGGTAGCTGTCCAGAGCTGTGTTTGCCGGTTGTCTGCTTTGCAGCCGTCGCTCATAGATCGCGGCAACCTTTCCAGCCTCGGCAACCAGACAACTGGTTGCTGCTGTTGCTCGTAGATGGCAGCAAAATTTCTTCGGAGGAAGAAGAGCGGGAACGGAACGAGCAGCGATGTGCGCAGCAGTGCGAATGGTTCCACAACCGCCGCGAGACCGCTATCGCCTAAAGTTCCACTGCGTCGAGCGCTTCAGATTCCCTTGCGAAAGAGCAGATCGCTCGCCTGGAAAGCCACCGCCGAGAACAGAAGCTACCAGCTCTGTTGCTCTTCCCTCTTCACCAGAGGGCGAAGGCTGAAAGTTTTTTTATTTAAAAATACTGCAGCTCTCCATTGATAGCCAGAGCAGGAGTGACATACAATGTTCAAATAGACAAGAAAAAAAAAAAAGCCACAAGAGCAGTTAAATGAATATACAGAAAAAGGAACATGCACACAAAAGTTCTCTAATTAAAAATGTCATTATTAGCATTAGTAAATTTCTCAATTGAAGGAAATGCTGCTACTTCATTATCTGGCGAATTCCATTCTTGTATTGCCCAAGGAAGAAATGAATATTTGAAAACATTGTGTTTAAATATGTAATGCTGGATAGATTTGGTAGGATTGATTCTGGATGATCCGGTTGAGGAGAAAGTGATATAATTATCAACATTAAAAGGCAACTCCGCTTCATTTTTGTTTAAAAAAAAAAACAGAAAAGAAAAAAAAAAAAACAATGCAGTCCTCTTCAATATCACCTAGGAAGACCACACATCAAATATTACGATGTAGTTCTGTCTAAAAGTTTCTTAAATGATCCGGCAAACTTTGCAACTCGCCAAGGTGATGAAACTCGCTGGCTCAAACGGGCGTATTGACGCGCAACCAACAGCGCAGTCAAGGCTACGGCATGGGCGTCGCTAACATTGAGCTAAACGACATCACCATTACCCTCTTTTGTGTGTTTTCACTTCTCTGGGCAAGCGTAACGAGTGACGTCGGCAATGTTTCCTCTTGGCGCTCATCAGTGCTCACGTGAATGGCATAACACACCTGCGCAGCGCGCTTCTTGGGAGCCGTCCGGCCAACCCGCCGTGGTCCCTCCGTTACCACAGTCTCCCACGTCACAACCGCTGTCGTCGTCTCACCGTTTGCGATTATTGTCTCTCGGAGTTTCGTCCACACTGCGGACACTACCTGAACAGACTAATGCCGCAATTGTGCAGACATCGTCGAATGTTGTAGACACCAAAACGTGGTGAAGAGTGCGGTGCGGATGACACGCCTGGCACACGCCCACCCCAATCCCGCCTGTCGCTGCGCAGAGGATCACGTGTCATCTCGCACCACGTGATAGTCATGTTCTTGGCGGCATGAGGCCAATCTCGCAGGACGGAGCGGAAGTATCGGTTCTGATTTCTGCTCGTGCTTAAAATTAGATTTAAAAATATATATCCTATTTTTTCCTGAAGCAAATGACGTAGTGTGTTTTACTAGAGCTTTTTAATGCGAAATCACTTATCTCGAAATCATTCGGAGTTCCCCTTTAAAGTTTAAAATTGCCATGAAGAAAGAAATACAAGTATTCTGATATGCTTATTGTTGCCTTAGCTCCTAAAGTTTGAATGTTGGCTTGTTTAAAGGGGCAGTGCAACGTAATTTGCTTGGAATGTTTTTCTTTTTGCATGAGCTTACTGGCACCAGTGGGACCCAAGTATATTTGCACACAATGCCACTGACCAAGAAACTCCTTTGTTGCAGTGCAATTTCAAGGACAAAAGTGAGCGTTTTCTTTCAGCCGCTCCATCGCAAAACTTGACGACGTAGCTGGGGGGTTGCATGCAGTACGTCCCAGTGACGATATTTGGATGTTGCTCATAAATTGGACCTGAGCATTGCGTGAGTATTCAATATGGGCTCGTGACAATAGCTCGACAAGCATTCGGGTAGTGGCCAGTGTCCAATTACTGCAAAAGACGACAATAGCCAAACCATAACAATGTCTGGGAGTCAGCGCGTGTCCTGTGCTTTTTGCCGATTCCCCAGCACGTGGCAATGACCAACATTGGTGGCATATAATCGGCTCCAGATCACGTGCCTGCTTCCTCTGGCTACGAGTTGAGAGGGGTGAACGCTGCTTGTTTTTCTTTCATTATTTTTTTTTTTGCGACCTTTTTTATGTGTGGTGAAAAAGGAATGAGTGTTTCATAGGTCATTAACGCCAGGAATTCATTCTACACAGTATTTGCACAAAGTACAAAAATCGTTTTATGTTTAAGCATGTACGACATAGAAATGTGGTTTCTGAATGTGTTGAGAATGAATCTAACGCCCTTCTTTTGAACACCTCCCAGTTTGCATAATTCATCTTCCATGTGGGGAAACCAAATGATACTAGCAAACTCCAGTATAGGTCTAATTAGTGTTTTATATGCTATATTTTTTGTTTCAATGTCTGGAAATTTAAGTGTGCGTCTAAGAGTAAAATCTCACTTTTCGCCTTGTTCACAATGTTGTCAATATGCTGATGCCAAGTCAGTTTTTTGTTAAAGTTAACACTAAGATATTTATAATAGCCTATAGTTGTATGTCTTTTCCATTTACAAAGCAGCTAAATTTCAGAGTACTTTTTCCCAGGTTATTAACATTGCTAGTTTTTTCGTAATTTATTTGCATCTGCGATCTGCTTGTTCATTCCTATATCTTATGTAGGACACTGTTAGGATTTAACTGATCCTCTTGGGTTGCTATCCCTGAGTAAATAATGCAATCATTTGCGAAAAGCTTAATTGGAAACTGCAAATTTATAAAAGTATTGCAAAAAAAAAAATGTGGCCCAACCATTGACTTTGGGGTATGTCAAAAGTAACAGGAAGATATGGGGATGACTCAATATTGATTTGGACATATTGGGATTGATTAGGCAGTAAACCAAGTCAATAATTGTTAATTTTTTTAAAGTGAAGATAGTTTGAGCACTAATTTAGGGTGTGACACAATCAAAAGCTTTTAAAAGTCTAGTAAACTAACATATGGGCGGTTTCATCTCAACTCAGGCATGGGTTTGGGGTCGAATTTTTAATTTTGACTAAAAAATTATGTTTTGGGGAAACCCTTTTGCGACAGGGACTGCAAACCGCAAGTTCACGCAATCTTTTGTTCTCGAGTTTTGGACATTTTAAGCAGCCGAGGCGCAACCTTACTTTTCTCTCGCCTGTTGGATGTGTCATGTTTCACGCCTTTCCTTTTTGCCCTTGCTCTGGTAGTGCAATGTAACTTTTTTCGGCCAATCTCAGAATATTGATTATTTATGGTCAATAATTTTATTGTGATTATTTATATTCCCTTTTGTTTTAAATACTGTCAAAGTGGGTCCCTTTGACAATATTTGTCAAAGTTAGACCAGCTCTTTCGTGTGACCTATTTGAGACATTGTACCGTATTATTTTCAGAAAGCTGAGAGTATACTCTTTCTATCGACATCAAATTTAATGTGTGTGTAAAAGAAAAAGCGCACTGTATTCTCGTAAAGCAAGGACTATTTCAAAATATTTGCAAATTGGAGGTAAATTTTATAAAAAAAAAAAAACACCTTTTATTGACACCACCACAACGCTGACAACGCCACCAAGGGCAAAGCTCATAGCCACGCCAGCCTTGCTACGTCACCAATTCGGGGAATCTTTTCTTTCTGCTTTTGTTTGCACCGGATATCCCATGACGCATCGCGCGCTCTGTTCGCTTCTCTTCGAGCGCTTGCTCGAGTGCACCATTTGGAACGAAAAAAATAGCCAGTCGTTGAAAATACAAACGTGCGATTATCATTTATGGTCCTTATCCGTCATGCTTGACTCATTTCCGAGTGAAACTTGGATATTTAAATTTTTGCTTCCGTACCCCTTTAAGAAACATTTAGACAGAGCTAGGTCGTAATATTTGACAAGGGGTCTTCCCAGGTGATACTGAAGAGGACTGCATTGTTTTTTCGAAAACAAAAATGACGCAGAGTTGCCCTCTAAAAGGACACCGACACCCCCCAACATTTATTTCTTATTTTTTGCCAGGCAATTCATTATGGTGTCAGAAAACTACCCAATCAATATTTTGCTACAGCATCACATATAGTTTTAATAAAGTAAAAAAACGCAACTGCTCGAAACCGAAACTGGACTGGGGAGGACGAAGAAATTTACAGGAAGAGAGAGTTGGCAAAAGTCACGTGACTGTGCAACATTTTTTTCTTCTTCCAATCAATGTATTTGCAGCTTTTAAAAGCCACGAAAAACTAGTATCTTATTTCTTTTATATTTTAAACTTTTGTGCGTGTACCTTCGATGACCCACGACTTCGATTATATTTGGTAATTGTGTCTAAACCATAGAAAACGGCATGTGACCACAGAGAAGAGAATGAGCGCAACTCAAACCAGCCAGTTCTCAATTGGCGGTTTTCGGGAGGGAAG
Organism: Ixodes scapularis; assembly: GCF_016920785.2. NCBI lineage: Eukaryota > Metazoa > Arthropoda > Arachnida > Ixodida > Ixodidae > Ixodes > Ixodes scapularis. Next base: position 69,631,504 of record NW_024609884.1, on the reverse strand, counting down.
AAAACAAATTTCAAGCTGCGAATTGTTTTCTGGGTAGTTGGGCTCTCATACGTCCTGTACAAATGAAAACCTTGGCGAGCGTAAATATCCTGTCAGTGTCCCTTTAAAGGGCAACTTCGGTTTATTTTACATATTAAGAAAACAATGCAATTCTCTCTAATATCGCCTAAAAATACATATGCCAAATATTGCAATCTAATTCTGCCAAAAGTACATACAAATGGGAAACAAAGTTTGAGTTGCGCGAAATCACCAAAATTGGCTAATCCTACCGGGCAAGGTGGGGTAAAGCCGACAGCGCACCGAATACTACCATATTGGCGCAGCCCACCGTGCGCTACCTACATCATGCTCAGGGCTGGCTCTCAAGGGGATTTGTTTGCTTGTTTTCTTTTGAACTTTTTCGAGGTGGAACGAGCATGCGCGTGTGTGCCCCCGTGTGAGCATGCGTCACCGCCGGCAGCGTTTGTCACGTGCGACGTTGAGCACCGCGTAATTCTACTAACCCGTCGTGACATATTTAAGTGTGGTTTACTGAACTTCCCTTCCTACTAAAGTTTTTAAAACAAGTCCTCGGGAAAAGTTGCCTTTTTCTGCGGTAAACACAAGCTGCGGCCGTCGTCGGGTGCAGCAGATCGCCGATCGTAGCAGACACACTCGCCTTTGCGCCGAGATGAACCCGGACGCCTAGTACGTGACGCCACAATATGTACCACGTGGTTAGAGAGAGTATGTATGATGACACGGAAGCAATGTTGCCCACCACAGCCAAGGTTTCGGTTTGTAGTAAGCTTTAAATGAATATTGCACGAAAAATATTGCACTTCTTTTTTGGAAAGAGATGACGTAAAACTCGGGATATATAATCAACCATGAACTCCACCTTTTTTTTAATTGACCAGAATTGGCTTTTAAAGGGTCACTGGCAGGGCATTTATGCTTGCCCAGGTTTTTATTTCTACATGACATACGAGAGCCCAACTACACAGATCACAATTTGCAGTTCGAAATTTGTTTTCTTTCCGCCCGAAAACCACCGATCTAGAACTAGTCAGTTTAAGTAACATTCACTCTCTTCTCCGTGGTCACGGGCCTTTCTCCATGGTATAGACACACTCACCTAATATAATCAGTCGTAGGTCATCAAAAACACACAGCCAACATTAAAAAAAGAAAAAAATGCTAATAAAAAGTTGCAAATACGTTGATTAAAAATGAAAAAAAAATTGCACAGTCGCGTCATTTCCGGCAACTCTCACCTCTATAGTTCTTCCTCCCATTCCAGTTTCGAGCAGTTGCGTTTTTTTACTTTATTAAAAATATACGAGACGCTGCAGCAAAATATGAAATTCAGTCTTCTGACACCATGATAAATCCCCCAGCAAAAAATTTAAGAATTTTTTTTTTATTTTGAAAGGAGGGGGAGGGGGGGGGGACAGTGTTTTCTAAAGGAGGTTAGAGAGAACCCCATGTTCAATTGTTACATTATAGCTTTTATTTACGTTATACATGGTGTCTGAAGTCACCTCCATACGCACGTTCACCAAAAACGTAGCAAGCTACCTGCGGAACAATTGAGTGCATGACTCGTGTAACATTTAAGTAGCCGATGACCCTCCCCCCCTCCCCTTTGTTTTGTATATCTAACTTCCTTCCCCTCTCTGCTTAAGAGGCACTGTAAACCTTTCGGTATGGACGTAACGCCTGATCGCAGTGACCCAACTCTCCAGAGTTAAATAAAGAAACAAACAGAAACAAAACAAATAAAATGGACCGTAAAAATTGACACCTGTACGAAGCAATCTAAACTTTTCTTCAAAAAAGTATTTCAAAGGTTCGTCTTTTTTTTCTTTCCTTTTTTGTAAATTTACAAAGCGTAGTTTCCTTTCTGTAAAAAAATAGGGCCAAAAACTTGCCAGGGTCAACAACAGGCAGAGACACAGATGACAGAGTCGAGCGGCGGTGCGCAATTGGCGCACATTCTAACAACATGCAGCTGTGGTTCTCTCAAATGTTGTCACTTCTCACCACAAATGCAACAAGCGCTCCAGCAGATGGCTGAAGTCCCAGCAGGTGTCATACCTGTGATGCCGAGTATTCGCCGCTGACTGTATCCTGCTGACCCACCCAGCTGAGTAACTGAATGCACTCCACTTGTGGAGCAGAGTATTGCAAGTCTCTCAGTTTTGATCTAGGTATTGCAGGGAGCGGGGGGGTTGGTGGGCCGAGTCGGCTAGCGCACACCAGCTCGGAGCATGTGAAGCAAAAGCTCGCGCTGCAGAACCCAAAGATCCTGGGTCCAAACCCCACCCCTGCCAGTTGGTCCTGTATCACTACTGCGTGGTGCCCGTTAAGGACCCCAGGCTAGCGGTCGGACCGCACTGGCTAAATTGCTCATCTACAGCTGAGACACCAGACGCCCACTGAGGCAGACTAACTTCCGGCTGTATAAACATACACACTACAATTTTGCAATTTTATTGCAGGAAGCAACCGTCACCCTTGCAGGAGATTCAGTGGTGTGCAGCACACCCAACCTTGGTTCATATTTTCGCGCTGCAGTGCACCCCTTCCCTCTGAAATGCACGCTGTGCACAGATTAGTCGTTTGCTTGTCACTTTAAAATGGTGCTAACATTATAAAAATAATGCCATTACATATTATCTAACTGGCATAGATAACGTACAGGTTCAAGATACTTTCCACTCATAGGGTTTCCACATTTCGCAAATGTAAAGCAAAAAATAGGTTCCACCCAAAACTCGGCACACTGAGAGACCACTTCCCCGCAGAGATTTTGAGTAATTTTGAGCATGTGACCCCCTCACCAATAAAAAGTAAATGGCAAAAAAAAAAAAAAAAAATTCTTTAGTGTTATTTTTTAGTTACTCTACACCCAACCACCACTGCGAAGCACTCACCCACGGGTGCATCCTCTGGAAGTTTCTTGGGCGTCTTGGGGGTAGAAGGCTGCTCCGTCTCAGTTTCTTGTGAAGGCGGCAGCCCATTGGCCACACTGGTTTTGTCGTCGTCAATAGAGACCACGTCCACTTCCTCCTCCGCAGAATCTATTTCCGGGAGCCCCTCTGTATCAAGTACCATCTCCGTGTCCATGTCCTCCACGGCACTGAGGAGGTCAAAGGGCAGGTCACCCTCCAGCAGGCTGCCGAAAAGCTCCTCGTCATCGTCTTCGAGGAGGGGTCCTGACAGCAGGTCAAAGTACATCTGCTCCATGCTGGTGCACTTCAAGAGGTTGTTAATGTCCATCGAATACATGGAGTGTCAGCCTCTGAAAGAAGAGAGAGAGAGAGAGAAAAAAAAGGGAGTATTAGTTGTTATTGTGTCCCTTGGCTCCCACCAAAATTCTCCCTCTTTAAGGGTGAAGTGAAGGAATTTCTTTAATCTTATCTGCCACGCCGAGGATTTTACGGATGAAAACGGTACAATCTCCCGCATTATTTACACAGCGTAAAGTTTGCACTTTAAGGCAATACACGACAATAACCAGCCAGCCTTGTAAAATGACATCACGTGCAAGCTGCGAAGTGTACGAAATCATGACGATTTGAAGATGAAACGCACCAACATTAATTTGAAGAGGCAGTTTGTTTTTCCATCTATATGCTGGATACAGGTTAGAACAAACAACAAGTGCACGCAACACGCGGGTACACATGGTACCGGGCTTAATAGCCGCAACGCGATAAAGTGATCCACTTAATAAAATTGATTCGAAGTCAAAGTGGTGAGACACCTCCGCTATTAGTACTCGAAAGTACAGTTGTAGATCGGTTGATATCTACGACCCAGTACATGCGCACATGTGGGCCATACCGCGGGACCAGCATCCGCCTGAAATGAATCGTCGGCGTGGTAGGCGGCACACCGCACGACACCCTTTCGAGAAGTTAGTGAATCGGTTTCGAGCACCCGAATTATCAACATGCATTTGCGCGACGACGAGCCGCGACGACACCGATCCAAAACAGGGGACAAGGGAAAGAGCCGGGCTTGCTTGCACTCTCGGAGCCAACAATATGGCATGCAGGGAGGGCAAACCGGCTACACGTGTGAACATGTTCTCCGTGTAATTACTTCACACGGCTCGATATGAGCACGCCTAAAACCAGGGGACGTGCACAATAACCCCACCTTCACGATGCCGAAGCTGTCAAACTTCGCGTAAACAATTTACTACGCATTTTACAGTCCTCAATAAGCCTAAAAACGTTACACGTGTTCCGGCCTCTGAAAGGCACCAGTGCCCTAGAAAAGAAGTCTACGACAGTGCGATCGAGCGGGCCGAAGAAACGGACGAAAGTTCAGGTACTCACGCTGCCACCAAAATACTTGACAACATATACATTGAGCTGTGAACAAATTTTAAAAGGACAGCAGCACGTGGCTCATAGCACTTGACATACTCGACGGCTCAGCGGCTCAGCCAAACAGCGAAAACCAATATGCAGCTTCTGATGCAGTCCAAGAGGTGGCAGCGTGGTCGGCGTGGTGGCAGCCGGTGCAACCTGCGGAGGAGAGACCAAAGCCGGTCGTGAGGGAGAGAGGCCGCGGAAGTGCAGCGGAAGATCGCAGTGGATTTTTTTCTTGCAATCAATCCAGTCCACATCCAGTCTACAATCCTACGCAATCCGTATAATGACTCGTTGGAGCGCGCGTTCCCCTACGTTTATACTGCTATTTTATTTCACAGTGCATTTCTTTCCTTCCACTCGTACGAGAGGTGTTACCTTTATTACTGGGCACCAGTGTTTTATCGGTTTTATTAAACACCTAAGGACATCAGTGGTCGGCTCTTTCCGAGGAAGCATTGGTTCTCGGGTTGCAAGACCGCATATGAATGTGTGAGTAAACGCCGTGCCGCTGAAAGTTCGGCCGCTTCGGCCTTTCTCAAGCTTGTCGTCATCGTCGGATGACGCCGTCAGTTGATGTGGCACACAGGTGTCGGCCTCGTCATCGTGTTTTTCCGTCATGTTTTGCGGCGCTTACCACGTTGCGTACCCCAAGAGATCGCAATCAAAGACCCCCGCGGTGTTCGATTTAGCCGGTACCGGTTCGTCAATACTGTAGTGCCCCGTGGACCGCGTTTTTTTTTTTTCTTTTATTTATTTTTTTTTTATAAAAAGGAAGAAAAAAACAAAATTAAACAGATTTCAGTCCCCTCTGGTTAAGTGCAAAGAAACATTCGTAAAGAACAACAACGCTACGCATACATTTTTTTTTTCTCGTGTGTTGTGGCAGCGAGGCAAGCGGCAACATGAGATAGAAGCTCTGTGTAAAGGCTTGAGTACACAAGAGGGGATAGGTAAATGAAAGCAAACATCCAGATTCGGTAACCACTGAAGTGGGTGAAAGTATGCAGGTGGTGTGGTTCTGTAAGAAAATGGTTCTAAGCAGAGTGTGAAAAACAAAAGAAAACTGGTGCACCAATACCTCCTATATAAGTAGGGTTCTGCGTTTTCAGTTAAAGGCCGACATAAACTTCGCGCTTTCCACTTTTGCCCGCCTCGTCCTTTCTTTTATCCTGATATCCTCTCCAGTTTTTACCTTGCCCCAACGTGGCTCCCCCGGCGGCTTAGGAAAGGGGAGCGCTAAGGGAATTATCTTCCAAAAACCGAGGTTGTACGTCGGTCTTATAAACATGTGTCGAAATTATTTTTTGAGAATACGGTTTCAACTGAAAAGAGGTCATTATTTGGTATGGCACAGCTAATAGACGTTTGGAGGGGGGGTGTCATCATATGACCTTGTGACGCACTTCCCTATTCAGTAGTCATTAAGTCATTCACCTTTAGGAACATCCTTCGTTATGCTAAAGGTGGATTTAGCAGTGACCAGCTTTTGGGGTTTAAATTTTTATTCTTTGTGATGGCGTTTTGTGTGCCAAGTTCGCTTTCCTTTGAAGTTGGGATTTGGATTGTTTTCATTGTCGGAAATGTCCCATTACTTCTCAACGTATGACGACATATTCAAAGTTTCTGTCAGAACCTATAACGAGATATTGGAGTCAATGTGCCCGCCAACTTGAAGAAGAAACTCAGTCGGAAGAAGCATGAGTGAAACAGAGACAGTAAAAATCCCTGAATATAGTGCTATCCTCAATGACAGCAGCATTTACCACCTTCAGACCTCATTCCCTTCACAAGCCTAATGAGAACTGTTTATATCTAAATAAAACTTAAAGGTTTTCCTGTACTTTTGGTGCCATTACAGGCACCTGCATTGTTGCGCTGGCATTTATGCATAATGTGATCTTTGACTACAACTTGAAACCCATGGGTTCTTTTGCAGAATCACCGTTAGCAGGGGTGCAGAGCAGGGGTGCTCTGTTCAAAAATAGTCAGAGTTGTGGCAGCCAGCAAGAATGACCCATGTCAGTCATAATGTAACACCTGAGACTGTGGTGAGGATATATTAAGAAACCTTCAAGTCGAAGGAGAAAACAACAAACGAGATTGTCTCCATGTCCCCCGGCCCAACTGCCCTGCTTGCCTGACGTCACTGATCCCTGCAAAGCGGAGGGTTGCCTTTGCCACAGATACGCTTGCTTACCCGGCACCACCATGTGGAAGCCGAGCGCACCTTTTGTCCGCCACCTTCGTGTTGTGCATGCTCTCATTAGTGGAGCCTATACAGAAGTTGTTCATCATACACTTCTCTGCAGTCTCAGGGTTTCAAATTCAAAATTAACGTCGATCAAAGCAGTTGCGAGATTTGCCGTCTTTTTATTCTCTTTGGATGTTTTGTCTCCTTTAAAACTAACTCGGGTTCATGTTGTACCTTGATGTACACTGCGTGACACAATGAGGAGAATCAAGACATTGATACTTTTTGGCATTTGAGTTGTGTAGATTTCTGTCCAACACAAAATTTTACAACTTAAGTTGGTGTGGCACAGACCCTAATGTCCTGAGAGATATTACCCTAATGTCCTGAGAGATGCCCCACACCCGAAAGATAACCCGCCGCCCATTTTTGTTTTCAAAAACACCGAAAGATAGCAGAAATAGTGTTACTTAGCCAAGACGGGAAATAAGCCAACATTGCTGACTGGAAAGGACAGTCGTCTTTGGTTCATCATTTCTTTTTGCAATCAAAGTTTGGCAGGTCACAGAATCTAAAACTAGCATTTTTTAAACTTTTTTGATTGCACACTAAAAGTTAACTTACTTTCTTCACCGGATTTGCTTTCGATTTTAGGTGTGCTATCTCTGCAGATATTATGGTAGGATGGCAACCTCTTGGTTATAATTGAGATAAATAGACTGAACAATTTTTTATGTTCATTGTAAAAAACATTTGCAAATATTTTTCAGTGTTTTCTTCAAGAGCTGGTCTATTTTGTCCATTCATTTTATGCAAGCGTTAGAAACTGTGATTAGTGGTAAAAAAATGACTAATAGGCAGAAAAAAACAAAAAACGAACTAAAACTATGAAGAGTTCAACTTAATTGACAATTTGTAGACACTGCTATAATGCTGCATGTTTATGATATGACAGTGCTTACAAACGATAGACAATGAGTCCGAACACTCGTCAAAGACTGAGCCTTTAGTTTTCTTCTTATCCTGCTGCCCCCTGTGTGATGACGAAAATTGAAGTGTTCTGAAGCAAAATGTTTCCTCCACGAGGATGGCAAGTTGCTGTCACTTCTTTTGGAACATTCAGTCGACATCAGCCGACAGTGTAGTTTCGAACACTGCCATTCAGCTCTTACCTTGAATAGGACAAGCATTGTCATCACCTGTGGTGGCCGACTAACTTACTTAAAGGCAAACTATGTATTTGAAATTATGCATTTGAGGAAAAACAATTAAATTGTCTTCATTTGGTCTCCAGAATCACAAATATCAAAATTATATTTCAGATTGATTCTCCCAGTAGCCACCAGAGCACTTTCAAAATTATGTGGAAGCCCTTCCTTCCCGGCTTGTTCGGTGGGAGGAGGTAGTCGCGACGTATTATACAAAGATCTCAACATCGCCGCGCCTTCTGCAACCGTTCCCCAAGCAGTCAGAAACGCTGCACGCGTTTTCTCACTAGCGGCATGCGGAATGTGTGCTGCTTGGGAGGGAGTGTGACGTCGCAGTCACCCAGCGGTTGGTTTTTGTGTTTTTTTTTTACATCTGTTGATATGTTTGGGTTGAATGCTTGTGATATTCAAATTCACAGGACAAAAATATGCTAGGTTTCACCTCTAACTCATTTTTTTAAAGAAGCCCTTTAGCTTCCCACTGTCTTCATGGTCAGCGATTCCATTGATTTGGGACGGGCAGGGTGCTTGATTCTAAGTAAGATTACGCTCCTGATGAACGTCTAAGAAGGGAGGATTTCAACAAAAATGGTCTTCGCTTAGAGCCAAGATTTTCTAGATTTGGGTGTTCTTCGGTTTTAACCGATTTTGTATTTTTGTCAGTGGCAGATGTTTGTCTGTATTTTTCGGTTTGGACCGGACAGTGAGCGGCATAGTGATGGCAGAAACTGGCGACTGGGTGCTTTTACTAACTGTGTCAACTTCCCCTTTTTCTTCCGAAGCTCTAGTGGCCTACGGTGAAGTACCTTGTGTCCTGGACCACCTGCACAATGAGGCTGCTCTGTTTGGCAGCTGCATTGCTGGTGCTCTTAGAACGAGGACAAACCCAGCAACATGATCTCACTGTGGCTGCAAATGAGGGCGCCTCGGCTGAACAGGAGAGGGAACAGGCTGAAGATGAAGAGGACGAACCTGCTCGCCATTTCAAGGCAACTCGAGAGTGGCAAGAGGTGCAGCCGGGTGAGTTAATACAGCTGACATGGGCTGCGCTGACATTGCAGTAACGGCCCGCTCTCACTATGTTTTTTCATTTCAGTGTGTTTGTTTGGGTAGGCATGAGCAATCGGCTTCTCTTTGCCACGTAAGATAAAAAGTGCCATGTAAAATAAAAAGGCAAAAGTGCAGATGCACTTTTGCCAAATTACCTAAGCTCCAAGGAGCACGCTGTATATAAGATTTCAAGTAAATAACTCCACTAATGCACACATGCGAATTGCCTTTTGCTTTAGAATAGTAACTGCTGCATATGCACACTGCACATGCAGCATGTGTAACAGTACTTGCAACATGCTTCTTTGTAACATAGCAATCGGTCTGTTGATGATGGGTATGTTTATTTTAAGGTGAGGTCCTTCCACGTGGTGTCCATGTGCGACTCGACCTTGAAACGGGAAGAAGGGAAGCGAAGCGTCTTGATGATGAAGAGCCTGGGGAGAGCCAGAAACGCACAGATGTTTCTAAGGAAGGTCGATTGCTCCTGGAGGAAGCCAAAGATGACTCTTCTAAGAGCTTACCTGTGAGTAAGGTGTGAAAAGTTCCAACATGTTCCAAAATCTGGCACCTTAGTAAATTCATGAAATACTAGCTGTTAAACGGGAACCAATTGGGTACATTAATGACCTTGCCTTTTTAGTGTAATGCGGCCACGCTTTCCAAACGTGGCCTGCAGGCAACCGGCCTACGAATTCCGGTTCCCGTTTTTTGAACGCTAGAAATGGCATGCGTCATAGTGATCTCATCTTGCCGATTCACTTTTGCTGGAAAAGTAGGTCTGTTCCTCAACGTGTTCATAGTTTATTTTTATCTGTGTTCATCTGCTTTTTGTTTCACTTTTTTTTTATGCTTCTTAGCTTTTTCCCATGTTAAACACCTCTACAACAATTCTGCTACTAGGCTGCGAGCACGAGCTCTTCATTGAAGGATGCATCTCGGTTGCGCAAACTCTCGATCATGCAACTGCCAAAGATAAAACTACAAAATCAAAATTCACGCCTACAAAAAAAAAAAAAAAATCACCATTAAGTGACAAGTATCTTTTCAGAGTATAGGTAATAAAAATCGTCAGGAAGAATTGTCAAATTAACTGATTGTTTTTCTGTACACATTTTGAGCTTGGTCAATTCCTGGGTGAATTGAGCCAAGAAACGACCCGTACTTGCACTCTTGTTCTATGTAAAATGCCACCACGTTGGCGGGGCGGTGTCATTTTAATTCTCTTTATCGCATCAGGTCAGGGTCGAAAGCACTCGTATATAAAAAAAAAAATAAATCTGAAGATGCTACTAGCAAAACCGAGTTTACAAAAAGCATAGAGCACCAGGTCTCTCTCTTTAACATATTTTGCCCCCCCCCCCCCCCCCCCCCCCTTTGTCTTACATTGGCCCTCTACCTTTCCGGGGTGGAATATCTGGCTCCCACACTGATTGCGCTATTTACCATGAGATGAATTATGATTGCAATTTTTCCAAGCTGCAAACGGACATTAATTCTAGGGCAGTTTCATTTGAACTCATGCATACAAAATACAAAGGTACATGGTGTACCTTTCTATTTTTCTTTTTTTTTTCTTCAAAATTTTATATGATGTGATGTATGCTACTTGGGCCGTAGATTTTCTCTTCTTTATTTATAAGGAAAGTCGACTGTTTTATGGTGTTTATTTATTTTTCAAAAATTTTATTTTGACAATTTGTTTTGTATAAACCAGGGGTCTCAAACACATTGTAGTGTGGGTGCCAGATAGCCCACCCCTGAAATGTCGAGGTCCAATCGGAAAAGGGGGGGGGGGGGGGGGGGGGGAAATATTTTAACATTTTGAGATTAAAAAAAAAAAAAAAAAAACCATTAATGCTGTTTATGTTGGAAAGCAGCCGGCTCTCCCAGCGACACTCAGAGATTTTCCAGATAAGAAACCCCGAGCTTTCTGCTTTTTGTAAGCTCGCCGTTTTGCCAGTGACATCTTTTGCTTTGATTTGTATATACGTCTACTTTGGGACCACAACTGATGTGGCAAGATTTAAAACGACAATGTGCTGGCAGTTTTCGATAGAACTAGAGAAATCACACTGTTGTTGTTGCCCTGTCGCACATAGGCTCAGCAGGCATGGAAACAAATATCTCCCCATATGGCAGTTTTTACTTTCTTGACAATTTTATAGCAGCATTATACGAAAATACTTGTAGTACTGTAAATGTATTTCCTAACGGCCAGAAGCCCGAGCACATAGCTTTATCTTCGGCAGTTGCTTGTGCTGAGCGAGAGTTCATGTTGCCGAGGTGCCTCTTTGTGCAAAGCTCACACTTGATAGCCTACCGTAGTGAAAAAGCCATTTGTATGAGAAATTTTTTGTTTCCAATAGACATATATATGTATCATACAAGATATATAAGAACATATACAAACTATATAAGAAATTTATAAGAAACTTCTTGCAAGTTTTGATATGGTTCTTATATGTTCTTATATATCTTATATAGTTCTAATAGGGTTCTTATATGTTCTTATATATCTTTTATGATTCATATATGTTTATTAAACACAGGAATTTCTCATAGAAATGAGATTTTTCAATAGGGTGGAATAGTGGTATCGTCGTTCCGGTTGATTTACATCAGTGCATGTTCTCAACCATTGATGTTTTGCGGACTCCTTGTGGATTGGCGGAGATGATGAAGGACCCCATTCGTGGTGAGGGGAGAGAAAAGGTATTGGTTAAATATAATAACAGTATTAAAATACATGTAACTAAAGGCTAGTGTAAACTAGACTTCTCTTATTGACATACACGCAAAAAAACTAGCCCGAAAATTGAAAAATTTTTCTCTATCTGAGGCACCACTGTCGCATTCGTTGAACGGATGCGCTCTGTATGGGCTCTGTCTTTTCCCACGTTCTGTGGCGTAAATTTCACGATTACCCTGGAAACAACCATCACACCGGGTGTCTAAAGGTCTTCGCTGCCGACGGACATCGTTTTTTGGAAGATTGGATCACCGCCTGGCTTCTACCAGCCGGTTACTCCATCCGGGGCGTGGCCGCCCGCTAACCCAAACCCAAACTTCGGTGCACCGCGGCGGGGCAGCGGCGGCGGGCCCAGCCGCCTTCTCCCCCGCTTGGCATCCCTCTCGCCATTTGGCACCTCCATCCCCGAGACCCGGAGCGACGCAATGGTGAGCATCGAAGTAGACGGCGAGTCCATCTCGCCTGAACAAGTCACCGAGGAGGCCGGGTGGCTAACAAGCCATCGTCGATGTGGCGCCCGAGCCCTCGCACAGCTAGGTTTAACCCCGGGACACTCCCGTGGTCAGGAAGGCGATGGCTCCCGGCCTACTAACCGGCAGCCACTTACCGAGAAGCAAACAATTCGGAAACCGCGCCTGCCGCACCAGCCGCCCTTGCCCAAGGAAGACATAAAGATCGTGCTGCGCCCGCAAGAGGGGCTCGACATCACAAAGATCAGCCACGCCGAGTTGCGCGACGGAGTGCTCCGTGCTACCGGTCTCGGCTACGACGAAGCGGCGGAAGATCTCCTCAGAATCAACCCCGCAAAAAACATCATCGTGGCGAGCACCCCCAGCATGGAGCATGCGAGCAAATACACCGCTGTCAAGGAGCTCCGCTACGGAGAAAAATCCTACAACGTTACCGCTTATGCGGCGCCTCCCGAGGACACCGTCAAGGGGATTATACACGACATCCCCGAATACGACAGTGCTGAGGATATTACAACAAGCCTTACCTTTAAGGAGAATACCACGATTCTGCAAGCACGAAGAATGGGCCGGACAAATTCGGCAATCATCGTCTTTGAAGGCACCAAGGTACCGTACTATGTTTACTACCGCGGCGCCGAATACCGCTGCTTGATACACAAGAAGCGGCACGAAGTGTGCGACGGGTGCGGCAGGCTCGGCCATCGCACGGACGTCTGCCCAGCACCCGACAAAAAGATCTGCAAGATCTGCGGCACCGAAATCCCGTCCGAAAACCATCAATGTGAACCCAAGTGTGCACTTTGTGGCCGGGATCATCCGACCGGTGACAAAAAGTGCCGACTCCGTTTCCAGACTCCCTACCTTTTCAAGAAGCGGAAGTGGGAAAAGCAACAGATACAGAACAACCGTCGCCGACCACAAAAAGGCTCGGGCAACCCAGCCTCGACGCCGTCCATACTCAAGAAAGACGAACCCAGCGGAGACACGCCCGGTCAGCGCGGTAGATCGGGCTCCTTCCCATGCCTCCTGCAGTATGAGCGACAAAGCAGACGGGACGTGAGTTGCGGACCAGGGACCAGGGACAGCTCCGCCAGCAGTCAACATCGCTCGCGCTTGTCGTCGCGGCGCCGGAGCCCAAGCATCCAAGGCTGCCAGAACCAGAGACGCAAGTCAAGATCCCCGTCTCGAAACGGAAGACAGCTAACCGGAGGCAATCAAACAAACTAGGTGAGCTGGGCAAACACGGTTTCCCACGGCCAAACCTCCCATAAGCGCAGTGCCCCTTGGAAGGGCGGGCCTAGCTCAGAACAATCAGATCAACAGTCCGAGATTACCAAAATTAGGCAGATGCTAGAGCTCGTCATCTCGGAAAATAAAAAACTCAAAGCCGAACTAGCACAACTAAAAGGAACCAGTGCCGACTCAACGCCATCCCCTTCTCCCTGCAACCTAGGCCAGGCCGCTAAGAAATCAGGCCAACCTAACCAGCTAGCCACGCCACCTAAGCAGTCACCTCAAACCCCATCCGAAAACGGCTCTGCCGACGCGATGGATGACTCACCACTTGACTCTCCACCGTCTAAACGCAGGGCCAAAGAAGTAAGCCCCAGTACTTTTAGCCAGCCCGCACTCTCGGGCTCCAAAAAAAATGCCGATGACGACATGCTCCGAGAATTTGGAGAAAACCTTAGTAAGACCTTAAACGAAACGCTCAGCGCGAAATTCGAAGCTATGCTGGCCCAATTCGCCGAAAGTATGGGCACACAAATCGCCAGCCTCAACGCTAGGGTTACAGCCTCTGAAAACGCCACCCTACGGGTGGGCAGGGATGGGGAACAGGCCCTATAATATCAACTAAGCCCTATTTTCGCCCACCTGCGGCGGAAAGCCCCCAAAATCCTCACAATCATGTCTAATTCCCAACACAATAGAACCCGAAAGTCCAGCACGCTCGTCGTCTGGCAATGGAACTGTCGAGGATTTCAAAGGAAACGCGCTCATCTCGAACAATTTATTAAAACCAAGAATTCGGACGAACTGCCTGACGTCGTTTATCCAAGAAACCGGCACCTTTGCAAAACTCTCCAATTACAAATCTTTCTCAGACTTAGAAGAAGATGCCTCTGGTGTAAACCCCAAGCAAAAACCCACGGTAGCCACCCTCGTCAGACGCAACCTCCCGGCCATTCGTCGCGATACCGGGAAGTGCGCCTTACGCGGCTCACGTCCTCGTTGAATTAACTCCGGACTGAAAACACAGGACGCACAGCACGTTCATTCTAAACGTATACAGCTCTCCCCGAAACACCCACAAATTCGGCAAACTTTTGCATAAAACCCTTGAACTAGCCCGGGGAAATACCTTGGTCATCGTCGGAGACTTTAATGCACATCACCCCGAGTGGGGATATAAACGGGACACGATCAAGGGGCGCAACCTCTGGCTCGATGCGCAGAGGGAGGGCCTCACATTGATCACTGACCCAACACACCCCACTTGCATTGGAAACAGCGTTAGCGGCGACACCACTCCCGACCTCACCTTCACGAAGAACACGCGCAAAGAAGCCAGTTGGCTCAACACTCGGGAAAACCTAGGCAGCGACCACTATCTCGTCGCTATCGGGGTCGAATCTGGAATCGCTAAACGCACATCCGGTAAACGACTCCACCTTATCGATTGGGACACCTTCCGCGAAAAAAAACAAAAACTTTTATTGCCGGTTTTGATTGGTATGGCAGTGCTTCGCAGACCCCTAGAATGGCTTCGCGGACCCTAAAGGCTCTGCGGACCCCCATTTGAGAACCACTGATTTACATGGTTAAGGACTGAGAAGCAAATATTAAGACGAAGCAATACTCAGTACAAAAGAAAGCAGAATATTGTTTAATATGTGGACACGTCATACGAGTAGAGGTCCTCTCCGAGCGGCAATAAATCAATGATATGAAACAATTATTTATGGCGCATGTAGCGCTCAAGATATGGGAACGGGGGCTCGCAGCTTGCAGCCGTGGGATGCTTGCGGGCCGCGTGTTTGAGACCCCTGGTATAAACACTAAAAACATATTATCAATAAAAAAAAATTAAGTAAAACTAAGAGTTTAAATCGAATTTACAATTTGTATATACACCCTCAGAATGCTTCACACTTACCATAACGTGGCAGTGCTTGCAAACGATGGACAGTGAGTTCGAGCACAGGTCATAATTCGAGTACTCTCACCATACCCATCTGGAGCTTTTCATTTTTTTTTATTCCACTATCTTTCTGCTACGTGTGAGGACCAACGTTGAATTGTTCTCAAGAAAAATGCTTCCGCCACGAGAAAGGCTAGTTGCTCTTGCTTCTGTTACAAGATTCAACTGGTAACGACTGACAGTGCAGTTTTAAATGCTGTCGTCCAGCTGTGATGTAAACAGAACAAAGACATTGAGACAATCCGTGGTGACCGACTAACTGACCTAAGTCTCATGCCGTGCTGTCCTCCAAGGTCAGTGATTCCACTGATTTGGGGGACTGGCAGGGTGCTCGACTCTTGGTAAGATTATGCGCTCGACGAATTTCTTTAAAAAAGAAGATTTTAAAAGTCTTTCTTTAAAAAATAAGAAATTTAAAAAAGAAAAAAAAATTTCTTTAAAAAAGAAGATTTTAAAAAACTTAAAAAGAAAAAGATTTTAATAAAAATAGTCCCTGCTTGGAGCAAAAATCTGCAGATTCCGTGTTAATTGTTTTTTATTTTTGACTCTGGCGGACATTTAGCAGTGTTTTCTGGCTAAACAGGCAAGTCTATGGCCTATGTTTAGTGACAAAAGATAATGCTTCTTATTTGAAAGTTCTAAAACATTTAGATTTAAAAATATGAAATCCCAAAGGAGCGGAGAAGGAATGCGGGGTTTTGATGATTGTAGTCTCTAACATCTTTGATTCACGCTTGATCCCAAACTATTTGCGACAGACCCTTAATACTTTTCCAGTAATCTATGTTTGAACTAGTCAGGCAAGCCTTTAAATAATGTCTAATATTTATAGCCTAGAATTTCGTAAAAAGTCCCAAACATGCCCTTGCACACAATTTAGCCTCAAACTCCATATTTTTTTTATGCATAGAATTTGTAGAGTATCAGATTAAAATTGATAACACATAAAACACACATGTCATTGCCTTCCAAACATTCTAAATTCTGTTTTTATTTAAAAAGTAATTTATAAAAAATGGCAAGTTTTAGAGTAGCTGGCACCGCACAGACAGTGCCAACATCTCCATAAGAACTATCATTCATCAGAGAAGATAAGTTTTCAGGTTTCATACAAGTTCATCACGCATAATTTTTTTTTTTTTAAATCCTTTACATTGTTTATGAGATGTAAATGCATAATTTAGGAGTGCCGAGCCTCGAAATATGCTATAAAACAGCAACTGCCGACAGCAGTGTTTTGAAACTTGTCATCCGTTTCAAGTTTCATTAAGTTTCTAACCTAAAATCTAAGGGATAAGCAATCTATACTTTTTAAAAACAATTTAGGTACAGTCATGCCAAATGTAATATATAAACATTTTTACTGGCAGCCCACAATCCAGGTCAGAGGCCTCCAAACGTTTTGGCTGAGGGGCCGGATTAGGGCTTTGTCACAGCATCGAGGGCCGGGAAAAGAAAGGGTAATTATAAAAAAAGGAAGGACTACTGTAAAATCTTGGGTGAACCACTTGTCTGATTTAAATGACGTTTACACGCCTTGTTTCTGTTGATGTTGAGAACATTTCTGCCAAATTTTGTTAACCTGGGTGAAGTACAAAAACAAATTGCAAACGGTCAAAGGTGAAAATAGTTGTGTCTGCGTAGGAAAACTATTGTTTTAAAATTACTTATAAATTTGTCGTTTACATGTGTTATATTGCTTTAGGACAGTTGAGAGCAGATAGCTATGGAGCTATGTTTCTATATTATACCATCTTTCATGACAGAAAAACCATATAAGCACAAATACAGTTTTTTAGGTTTCCATCTTTTGTCCAAAATTTATTCATAGTATATGAGTACATATACTAGTTCAATTTGAAATTTTATATTTAGCTAATTATGACATTGCGCAACAATAGACCATATGCGAAATTGCTCGAAGGTCTGGCAACACTCTGTGCGCTGCCATCTTTGTAGCGTCGAGATTCCTCTGCTATTTGTCAATTTTGTAGCGTTGTCGGTAACAATCGAAGCCTACTGATCACCGTCATTGATCCTCACCCACACCTGCGAGCTTAGGGTTAGTATTGTTTTACGCTCTTCTTGCACATGTACGTGCTCATTGGCTCGCCAGTCGCTGGTTTCTCGCTGCTACCAACATGGCGGATGTACACTTCAGCTCGAAATTCGGCTTTAAGTGCCGGCAAAGGCACGGGCGTGGGCGCGCGGTCTTTGAAAGCGCTTTTCTTGCGCGAGTGTTTGTGCAAGCGAAGAATTCTTGAGAACTACGCTTTTGCACCTTGGCCTTTGCCAGCGCCGAAGCCAACTGGTGAGACAAAGCATGTTCTTTAGCACCTCACTAGATGGCGCTGTGCATTTCGCTTATCGTCTGTTGTGACCAAGAAAACTAACCAGGCATAAATCAAAGCGCATGGGATGTTTGGCACATTAGCTGAGGCAAAAGACTAATGAGAATAATAAACCAAATGCTGACAATATGCAATAGTTCTGACAGAGGACACTAAGCAAACTGTAAGTGAGAATGCAAAGTAGTTTTCGTTACACAGACATGAAGCCAGGGACTAAGAGTGGTGATGCTGGGGATGACAATGTTCAGTCATGGCAAGAAAACCCTTTTACGAAGCAGTTTCTCTCTTTCTTTCTGGTATATCCTTTTGCACATTTGGAGTGTGTCGCGGCGCCATTCTTTTAGGCGCACATCTTTTTGTGGCAGTAGTAGCGGGTCTGCTGGAAACCGGCCACGGGCCAGTTGGAAGACTTCTGCGGGCCGGGCTTTGGAGACCCCTGATATAGATCAATGCTCTGTTCAATGCCGTAACCAAATTTAATCTTTTGCCATTTGGCTATTATTTGTATACTGTTATTGTCTCCAGAACCCACTCCCCTCTGTAATGTCATTGGTCTTGAGGTTATTGAAATAAATAGGTAAATACGTAATCACATGAAACCTCTTGCAGTTATGGGAAGCTTCAAGTGCAATTGCCACTATGCACTGTTGTAGAAGGCTTGAGCACAAAGCTTAGGAAGTGCCTTCGACACATGCATGCCCTCGTGACATCGGGGCAATATTGTTTGAGGCACGAACTCTGAGCTCTGGGGTTCCCCAAACACATTGAATAAAAAACTCTTGTAATTTTTTTTTTTTTTTAACACCTTACATAAGTGGCATAACCAGGGAGGGGGCTTATAAGGTTTCAGCCCCTCCCCCCCACCTTGAAAAAAAGTTTTGGCTATCACTGCCTCACATAGCTTCCTATAGACCGACACGCGGAGTGGCTCTGTTTACCAACACGGGCGGAAGGCCGCGCATGCGCGGTAGCTATGTGGGCAAAAGCGACCCGCCTCTCCGTGTTTTCGCCATTGCGTTGTGTGGTGTGCGCTCGTTGTTGACGTTGTAGGGACGCTTCTAGCTTTATTTGTGAGTCGCATTTCCTGGCAACGTATGTCATATGCTATGCCCGACTGTTTGAGCTAGCTACCCGAGCCTGAACGGCGGCGGTATCGAAGCAAACTGTGTGTGGACGGCGTTGCCAACGAGCATCCGTACGCCGTAAACAAGGCCTGCTGGACTTCCGACGTGAAGTTGCTGCCGCCGAAGTCGACGGCTCACGTCTTCGCTTATTTAGTTTTTTCGCCAAGCCAGTTCACGGCCGACACGGAGCAGGCGTACAAGTCTCTCGAGACCTACGATTACTTCGAGTCGGTTTTCGCACTGCCGGCGGGATCAGCAGACTGTGGGTCTGCGGAAGTGTAGTTATTAATTAAATAAATGCACACAGCGTCTTGAAGTCAAGGTATGATATTTTTCCTACTCTCATGACCGCAAGGCATGACAAGCAGTAACGCTTTGTCTGTTCTGCAGTCTTGGCAGTAACACATTACAAGTAACGGCGTTACCAGGAATGCGTTACTTTTTTTTAGTAACGTAGTAACCTAATCGTTACTTTTTCGACAAAGTAACGGGTAACATTCTTAGGTTACTATTTCAATTAACGTAGTTACGTTACTCGTTACTACAATTACACTTCAATTTTTTCAGTGTTTTTACACGTCAAGCCATGTTTTTGTTTGCGTTTTTTTCCCGTGAGTATTTAGGGGAAACCGTAAAAAAAGGTGAAGTAATTATGTTCAGTTTCTGCATGAACATATTGTTTCTTGATATATGAGCTTATGCATAGCTGTATCGTCAAAACTGTAAAACGTGTTAAATCACCGCAGAAGTAACGTGCGTTACTTTTTATCGGTAGTGGTAACGCGTTCCTTTTATTTTTAGGCAACGTAGCTCAGTAACGGTACCTTTGATTTGCAAGTAACGAGTAACGTATTTCGTTACTTTTTTTAGGGTAACGCCTGCAACACTGCCGTTATGTCGCCGATCCCCTTCTGCTGGGTAGCACGGGCGTAGCGAGCCTCCAACGGGCACTTGGCCGGTGCTTTGTGCGCGAACACCATGGGAACAAAATCCGGGTGGTCTCGATCAGACGACGGTTTCTTTGCACATAAGCAAGCCTCGGGACGGAGATTGAAATGGAAGCCGCACTTGCCTCCAAGAAAGTGCTTGCCGCACAAACGGTCGTTCGCGCGAGGCGACCATAATTTTCGATCCACGGATATTATCCACCTTCTATGCCTTTCAGAGTCTGCCGGGAACTTGTAGAAGCTCACTCCGCCACTTTTCTTGTACATTGAACGCGCGGCTCCGGCGCGTTCGCAGCGCCGTGACGTCAAGCCCGCGTGTCGGTCTATAAAATGTGGGGCATGGCCTGACAGACGACCAGGAATGGCTAAGTAGGGTGATAGTATGTTGACTCGTTATTTTCTTTCAGGAAAAGCCGCGCGCTGCTTGGCGCGCGGAAGAGTTCAAGAAGAAAATGTCTAGTCTCAAGCTTAAGGCAAAGTCAGACTCTGAGATTGTCAGGGGCCTCTTGGACCATTACCGAAATGCCACCGCAGCAGGAAAGGAGCCGTTGCTTCGAGACTTGGAGTATTTAGTACACCAGGTACAATTAGGACCACCATTTATACGTGTTATTGATGCAGTCTGTTTTACAGTATGACACAGCTGTCGACTTCATTCGAATGGATGGACTCCTGGTCATAGTGCCTGATCTCAATTCTACCTCCGAAACATTGCGGGAACTGGTGGCATTCACTCTGGGCTCAGCATTGCAGGGGTAAGCCGAAAGACTCTCCGGGACGCCGGTTTTGTTAGGGCAGCTAACTCATTTTAGGTTTTCTGCCTACACTTATAAAGGGGCAGCCTCGTAAGGGTTCGGGTGATTTGAGGACCCTACTGACACTTTCAGCGCACTCCAAGTTCGTCGAGCCACTAAAACTGAGAAGGACGAACTGTCACGAAGCCTTGATTGGTGACAAGAATGCTCTGGTGTATAGAAAGGCAGTAACCTTTTTGTTTCGTCATAGCAATGAAGTGAAGGAACCGAAATATGTGGAAATGACAAGTGAAGAGCAGTTATGGCTGCATTCATGTATGCAGGTGAAAATGCCAGTTTTGCAGGTTTGAAACAGTGAACCAGTGTAGGAGGTTCAGGTCTACGTATATGATATCATTACTTCATTTGGAAACTTTGGGAGATAGAAGTTGAATACATTATATTTTACTTCGAAAGTCATGACACAGTCGTGCTACACTTATTTGACATTCTGGCAGAATCGGCAGATTCCCCGTTGGTCATCTCCGTCAGTTGCTTTGACAGCAGCTAAAATGATGGCAACGACAGAGTCACCAGGACAACCATGCTTTGTATGCCCTGTAACAAATAATATAGATGTGCATTTTTTTTACTCTTTTTGACTTTTTATTGCTGCTCATAGTTAGGTATTTCATGGATTGGTTTCCACGTGGTGTATGAGGCAAGGTTGTCCCGATGATTTGCAGAATTTCTCAAATGAGAAGCACAGTGGGAGCACAAATTTGTTAACAATGAATAGTAACAATGTGAGATACGAGAATGCAACTTCTTACCGACTAGTAGCCGAGTGGATGAAATGGTGCTTCCGGCCTTTTACACAAAGCAAAAAATCATTGTGAGAACATTTGTATGTGTCATTTATAATTGGTAAGAGCAACACCACTTTGTGGTGTGGACAATTCAATTGGTTTAGCAGCAAAAGCTGCCCACTCTTTCTGTTTTTAGGGTAGGGGGATGGGCCTGTATACGGGAAGGGGGGGGGGGGGGGGGGAACCAAGAAGTTTGCATTCCTCTGTTTTATCAGGCACTGGGCACACCAAGCGTGACATTGTCTCTCCTTTCTGCCCCAGCAATCCGCAGGTGCAAAGCAGTGTGTTGGAGTTTGGTTTGCTGCCACAGCTGCTCCGCCTCGTTGCAATGGATCCATCTTCCCGTGTGCGGTCACGGTGCCTTTTCGCGCTCTCGTGCCTAGTGCGCCATCTGCCTGCCGCTCAAGAGGCTCTCATGCACCACGGCGGTCTCACGGTTCTCGCCGGACTTTTTGCTATGGGCAGCTCCTCATCTGCTAAGCTCCAGCTCAAGGCAGTCACTCTGATCCACGATCTCCTCGTGGAACAGGTGGGTTTGAACATTACGTAATTGCCTTCCAGGGTCATGTTCCCATACTTGCTGGATCGCACTCCGGACCAAAGGTTTCACTCTTTGGCATTACGCAACTTATTCATGTCCAGCATAATTTTATCTGTGCTGAGACGTTCATCTACTGTAGAACACAGCGCATCCACCCATTCCACACTAAGCGCCCATTCCCAAAGTTGTAAGATCTGAGAAAATATGCACAGTACATTGATATGTAAAATTGATGACCAGATAAGCGCCCATTCCCCATTTTTTTTCGCGATTATCTTCAGATTTTGAGTGGGTGCTTGCCCGGTATTTTACGGTACACAGATGCTTTGGCGCTTGCTTACTTGTCCAAAAAGTGTAAGATATCTGCTACCTGTAAGGAACGTTCTCTGTGCTCCTCCACGTCTCTTCATCACATATTGAACAGATGCTGATGGCTTCTTAATTTTGAATTGACATATTTCTTCTTTCAGCTGAGTAGAAAGTAGACCGGTTAAAATTTCACGCTTGCCATGGTTTCTGGCCACTTCTGCCTCGTGCCTGACATAGTCTTACTTCCTTCTAAGTGGCGGTGTGTCCCGCCTTTACTTTTAGGGACAAGGGGTGCACATGACTTAAGAATGTTCTTCAGGTTTGTCATCCGCGATTGTGACACACATAGGGAGACAAGAGCAAGTGACCCATTTGGCTGGAGAGCCTCAAAACATTAAACTGTTGTTCAGTGCCCAGATTTGATTTATTTCTCAGGAAGGGCAACCAACAACAGACGATAGTGAAGCTGGGTGTACTCTCTGACTGAAGGGCTTCACTGATTTCTTTTTTTAATGCAAAAGCATTAACTGTCCCATGGAGCGAGCCGACGTCATCAGTTTGAAGCTCGAAAACGGCACCTAGTTTCCGCAATTTCGCCTTCGGTTTCATTGGCTGGCGTGCGTCGACGGGGCTCCCATTGGCCGCTGCGCTCGTCAGTTTCCACGACCGCTCACCCCATGGCGCTGCGTGTCCATAAGCGCGCCGTTAACACTCAGCGTTTAAGGTCATCAGGGGATCACACGCGCTGACCGGCGACAAAAAGTATGCAGCAGACAAAAAAGAGAGCGGACGAGCGGCTTGCACGCTTTTGCATTCACGCCTCGTAAGAAGTGCTTAAAGGGCAACTCCGCTTCTTTTCCAGTAGTGCAAAACTATACAGTTCTCTTTGTTATCATCTACAAAACCCCCATGGCAAATATTACGACGGAATTCCGCCTAGAAGTTCATTAAAATCGCTGTCAAAGTTTGACAAGCGCGAATCTGCTGGTTTTGAATGAGACGTGCGGGCCAGACAAAACTGCCCGGCTGCATTTCCGCTTCCTCCAAATTCCTTCTCCCGGCACGTCCGCGACGTCATCAAGCATGTACAGCTTCTTTTTTTTTCAATTTTGTTTTCTTTCCCGGGGAGAGCACGGGGGGCGCCAGCGCCGTGAAAGACGTGAGTGACGCGCTCGGCCGACCCGGCGCTCGACTATTGATACTACTGATAAGCCGATCGCCTCGTTGAGGGCGGCTTGTGTTACATCCCATACTTTTGAACACCAAGTAAAAAGAGGAGAGGGAAGCTGCTTTTGTAAGAATTTTGAGTGACAGGTTAATCTTCTATAATCTTCTGGGAGGAGAATAGCGACGCCTGTGCTAATCCAGGAGGCACAAAGGAGGATCCTGATAAGAGGAGAGCTCCTTCTTCCCCTTGTATATCACGTGGGTGTACATGCTTAGTGATGCCGAATATACAATGTTGTCCGGCTTTGCCACTGTTTCGGTTTCGGTTTGTGATCATGGCTAAAGTAAAATTACACGAAAAATATTTTATTTTTCGCGAAACAAAGGATTGGGGATTGTTTTTGAGTGCTTCAAAAAGCAAAATCGGCCACTATCTCAAATTTTTTTAAATTAAGCGGAGTTGACCTTTAAGTGTACGTCGAGCTTTTTTTTGTTCTGCATTTGTGGACCATCTTTAGAAAAAATTTTTCCATAAATATAAGTCATAAATGCATGCATTTACCCAGTTAATTCGTTAACTAGCTGTCCATAGTCCTGACTGCGGGTTTCTATATTAACGAAACCGAATTGCATGGGGATAAATTGCCCGAAAATTATGTCTGTATAGCTGGGTTTTCATATTAATGTGACATGATTGTGCATAGAATTCCATCCTGAGACTGGTTTGGTCTCCTGCGTAAAATATAGAGTGCAATCTAACCCTCTCGGGTCTCTTGAAAGGGGGACTTCAGTGTTTAGTCAGGCAAAAAGTTAACTACTCCACCCTTAAAGGGGTAGTGCAACGTTTTTAGTGTTGAAAGAATTGGCAGTTTGTATTTTTTATATTGTTTATCCAAGCACAAGTGACCGAAACTGCGTCACCTTGCCCCGAAAAACTGCTATTCCGGTGCGTAATCGCAAAGAAGAAAATGAAATATTTTCCAATCTGCAACCGCTTGTGGTGGTTAACAGAACTGATGTGTGACGTACTCTGGGGGATACGCAGAAGTGAACAAAACCTGTCCCCTCCGCTGCTACGCTCACCGTCACTCCCGTGGCAAAGTGTCTTTTGTATAATCACGGAGGAAGTGACTGGGGTCTCTGAAGAGAGAACCCAAGGGGAAACCACGTGATCCCCCAAAGTATGTCACTCGAAAGGCGACGTGGAGAGTTGAGAGGCACTTTGACCTTCAATTTGTTTAATTTTTTTACATAAAAACTACGCTCACAAAAAAATACAGTTTTCTGTTCTTCGTTCCGTGGGTGACACAGATTAATTTCCACAGTTAATTGGCCAAAGTCTGAGAATCGTTGCACCGCTTCTTTAAAGGGAAACTGAAGCGGTTCTGTATTTGAGGAAAAACACTTCATTCGTCTTCATTTGGCCTCGAGGATCACGAATATCGCAATTATTTTTGAGATTGGTGCACGGGGGCTGCAGAAATTAATTTTCAAAGTACCGCTGAAGCCCCTCCTTCCTAGTGCCAGGCACGTAGCCAGAGGGGCGGCCCACGGGGCCCGGGCCCCCCCCCCCCAAAAACTTCTATTTTGCTGGGACCTGCTCTCCCCCCTCCCCCTCATACAGCATTTTGTAATGGGCAGCCCCCCCCCCCCCGAAACAAAATCCTGGCTACGTGCCTGCCTGGGGCGTGACATCATAAGGAGTTTTCAGGGGTGGAACGGCTGCGCCATTTGCGCCATTTTGCGCCAGACGCATGTGTCTGCGCCATCCTGCGCGAAGTTGCAGAAACTGCGCCACAGGCAATACCTCGCGCCATTATGCGCCAAATCGGAAAACGTGCGCCATAAAACTTTTTATTTTGTCTTGGTTTCGGTTTTATTGACTCGATTGGCAGCAATGAGCGCGTTTAGCCTGGCCGGCCTTGCAACCCTTTGTTCTGTTTATTCTCTCTGTGTATCCCGAGTCAGAAGCGTGCGAAAAAAACTCGGATTCTAAGCGCTACACCACCTGCGACTGGATTGTTATTCTTCAACCATACGCGGTTAAGCAAGTTGGCTGAGGTGAGGTCGAGTCGTTAAGCGTCAGATTGCCGAAGGCTCTGCAGCCCGGGATCCGGACGTCAGCCAGTTGAAAACAAATGAGCAAAATATTCCTTTTAGAACTTCACCGTTAGAAGTTGGAATTGCATTCTCGCAAGATAAATCGTGATTTGATAGAACTGAAACGCAGTCCGATCCGAAACCTTGCCAGCGTACATTAACCTTGCTGCTGCTTATCGCTTCAAATACGATAACTTCGTTAATCGTACTCTGCTGCTTCGATATCGAGTTGCACAATAGGATAAACTTGAAATTTGTTGCCCTGTTCCTCCGTGCAACTGCACGTCCGTTGCTTACGCACGTCACGTGGTTCGTACATATAATTACTATGTCAAGCACGTGTGGGTTGCGCGATAAGCAGTGCTGGTTTGCATTTTGAGCAGCCGAAAGCCACTCAAAATATCAAGGACGCTATCTTCAGAAACATACGGTACTAGCTTTTTGATTCTCATTAAGGCTCGCAAAATTTCCCGTTTTCGCATCTGTTACACTGTCATCCCATCTACCTAGGTCTCTAACCACTCATGTTCATCTGTGCTGCTAAGCATGATTGAAATTGCTCCCGTGCTTGTAAGACACAAGCTGAAGTGCAATGAAAACTGATCTGAGCTGCTCCTAGCCTGCTCCAGAACGTAGTTTTAGCTGCTCCCAACCTGCTCCAAAACAGCTGTTTCTGCGGCTCCTGTGGCTGCTCCCAAGTACATTTCATAAGTTCCACCCCCGAGTTTTCAGAGTCCCCGCTTTTGCTCGTCTACATTGCCTATCAAAGCTATACATGCGCACTCTTGATAATTTCAGAAAGGTCAGAAAGAGACGTCTTTTGCCTGGTGTCAGTACGGGGGAATATACCTGGCAAGCTTGCAATTGCACGCGCTGCCCACACGAGTGACACGCACTTGGCAGCCAAAATATCCTAGTATGACGTCACGACTGGTCAGAGGTTTTTTGTGTTTTCTCGCGTTAGTTGCACCTTGGGGGAAAACAAACCTGATATTCAGATTCACGGGATAAAAATGCGCCAGATTTCACCTCTAACTCGTTTTTTTCAAGAAGTGTTTCAGCTTCCCTTTAGAGAGACCTAGGAATTCATTTCTTTTTTTTCCTACCTGGTTAGGACAGACCCGTCACAAAATAAATGTTAATTGAAAAAAAAAATGTTTTTTTTTTTGCTTATTATTTATGTTAGAATTACAATTTTTCGATTTGCGGACGAAACCAAAACTATCCCTGTGGGATGATGATGATAGCATTTGTACCCAACTAGTGTGTACTCTGAGTTCGCTGGACCTCGGAGCGCACACTATAGTCAGTGACAACTCAAGAAGGTAGGGTGAGGGAAAGAAAGGGGGGAGAGAAGGAAATGAACGTAACGCTGGCGAGGGGAGGAGGCAACCCCCCCCCTTGCCAGCGTTGCATCCGCTTCCTTCTTTCCCACCTCTCTCTCGCCCTATCTTCTTAACCTGCAGCATACTATAGTTGGGTACAAATGCCGTCGTAATCATCCCACAGGGGTACAGTTTCGGTTTTGCCCGCAAATCGAAAAATTCATATCGTAGCATAAATATTGGGCAAACAATCTTTTTTTTCTTTTGACAAACATTAATTTTGAGACATGCCTAGGGTGACCACCTTCCTGCTAGCGAAATGCGGGACACAAGAGGCGAGATAGGGGGGTAGAGGAAAATTAACACGCACACCACGAACCGAGGCTCTGTTAACACATTTAATATCCTGTGCTTTTTATGAACCTGCTAATTGTATTGCAGCAATTAAGCTCAATTAATTTTCACACCAAGTGATATATTTTTATGACAAATGTGTCATAAAAATTAAATGTGTCGAAGTTGGAAACAAAAATCGACTGTAGCAGAATTCAATGCATCAAATGAAAATAAAAAACCGTAAATCTTTTTTGCGGGATTTTTTCCTGTCAACACTTACTTTTATCAACATGGTCCTACACAAATTTTTAACATTATGTTATTTTTCGACTGTTGCGAGTTGCAGGCTTTTTGCCTTGTGTGGCTGTCTTCACTAAAACAAAAATCCACAGCAACCCTTTCGGGTTGACACAGCGATTTGAAAATAATTACAATATTTTATATTGAAACCTTTGGTGAGCAATTTTTCTTAGAATATTTTGCCACCAAAGGGAGAGGCACAACGGAGCACGCGCGTCGTAGCTCCTGCGAGAACGACAGTCGCTTCCCGCAATGCTTGGATAGAAAATGGTGTACCATTGCGATTTACACGATTACCAGCGACCTCCGCGCTTCCCCGTGCCCTGTTGTTCTGCAGCGCCATTAGTTGCAGAGTGAATTTTACTACAGTATGAAATGCGGGACTCTTTGAAGATTTGGGAATTCCTTGCGGGACACGGGACACTAGCCCTCAATGCGGGACAGTCCCGCGAGTAGCGGGACGGGTGGTCACCCTAGACATGCCTGTCCTTACCAGGCAAAAACAAAAAACAATTTTCCCCCTAGGTTTATTGTTTTTTTTTTAAAGTATCTCGTCCAACTTTTCGGCTAATTTTCTAAGCTATTGTGTTGACTGAATGTTAAGCATTATAAAATATAGCTTTATTCATATGCCTCTCCTAAGAAACACTGGTTCAGGTTCTCTAACTTTCGTGAGTCAAGATAGAGTTCGGAAACAGGAAGAACTCATTTTCGATTTGGAGTTATTAACTGTTTGCCCCGGTAGTATTTCAATTCTTGACGCTTTTATAGTTTGTTCTAGCACTGTCAATAAGCTAAGACATAGCATAGATGATACTCGACTGCTTTGAGCACCATTTACAAACAAGTCTTGCACATCCATGGTTTCTGCAAAGCACATATATAGCCAACCATTGCAGAGAGAGCCTGGTGAATGACGAGGCCAAAATACCATTTTCACGTCATGTCTCTCTGGCAGCTGTCACCCTGGGAAAACTTTTGATTGTTTTCAGAGAGTTTTTTAAACTAATTCCTTAAATTTGTTGATTTTATATTGCTGTTTGACTTTGTAAACACATCTAATGCAAGATTCAAAATTCATAATGAACTACCAGAAGAAAAGCACTTTGTTTTGTGCTCAGGTTGGTCGTTGTTTTTATGGGTGGGTGATTCGCTTATTCATAGTTTACTATTTTTGCATTCACCCTTAATACTGTCTTTCTGCTTCGATACTTTTGATCACTGAATGTTTGCTGTTTTTCTTTTTTTTTTTTCCTTTGCTTTTGCAGCGCTTGAGGCAGGGTGATGACCATGCGCAAGTCAACAAGTAAGTACAATATAGCAACTCTACATAAGCCTGTGGGAGCCGTCGCAGAAAGGCCCTTTGATTGTGCTGGCTCTGCCACTACATACTACAGTCATGTCTTGTCACTACGGATGCCTCCGTTCCCCAGAAAAATCATCCAAAGTGTGAGTCGGCCATAATAATGAATCAGGGTCAAAACACACGGATCAACAAGCGTAGTAACAACAGTTGGAGAAGAGGGGAAGGAGGCACTCCCCTCGTATCCAGACCCTCTTTTCCCAGACGTCGCTTTGTCCCTTCCAGAAACTTAGCCTTTTGTACAAAAGTGGCATTCTTCTCTTTCCTGCCCATGTCTTCGACAGCACTGCGCGCATCTGGTAAGCCGCGTGTCTCCTTCCAATGTGCTGATTGGTTCGCTTGGACCATAGCCTTCACCGTTTGCCAAGTTACGGTGAAACAAAGTGTAGGAGACATTAGCTTTGTGGGTCCAGAGCTTCTCTACCCTTCTCCATACAGTGACGAAGTCTACAGTGATGTGACCTAGCTGCATTAGAGCGCATACTTCTTTGTTGCACATTTTTGAAAAACCGGAGGCGATGGACGAAGGAGGGGACTATACAAACTTGAGCAACATTAGACTGCAAGCGGTAATACTCGTTTTGCGTAAAAGACGAAACAAAACATCCGTTGGTGTGCAGCTTTTATTGCAAGACCCGCATTGAACGTCTGGGTGCACACTGTGACTTCTTGGCTTCTCTGATATCTTGTGGGAAGATTTTGGACCTCGATTTTTTTAAACTGGGGTACTGGCATCCATATTAATGAAACGAAAATGCCTGTATTTACCCAATTCGTCCCCAAAATAGCTTCCATAGTCCGGACTGCGGATTTCCATATCAACGGGGAAAAATTTTGTGGTGAAGGACCGGTCACCGAAAATTTCGTCCACAACGGGGGGGGGGGGGTGTCCCTATTAACGAGACATGACTGTAATGGTTCCGGCTGTCAATGTCATAGCCCGTATATTGCTGAATGCACCTTCAATTCTGGTGAATGGGCTCTACAAAAATGTGTTTTAGCAGAATTCAAACATCATTTAGTGCTGCCCTGCTGTTGTCAATCCATGCCAGCAACCAGCAGTCTGCTGGTTGCTATAGTTGTCTCCGGATTGTTTCATTTGGTTCAGAGCACAGAATGAGTAAACTTTGAGACAAGCTGAATTTGCCATCTGTTCCTTCGAACAATGTTTGTGAGAAACAGATAATTTCAACACTCCACTACTACCCATGTGCCCCAGAGCAGGTGGTTAGAAGTCGTGCAGCAAACATGCCGACTTGTCACTTCTCTCGATTAAGAACATGGCTTTGTTGATGATTTAGGTGTGCAACTTTATGCCCGATTTTTCTTTAATTGGGGGAATTATTGTAGCAGGGCAGCTCAATTAACCTCAAGTATAACTAAAAATAAAAAAAAGTTATTTTCTTGCAGTGGCGTTACTAGGGTCAGTCAGTAGCACTCATGCCGCCACCTACCCCCCCCCCCCCGCCCCCGCACCCGCCCCCGCTTTCGTGGCCCGCCGCGACACACTCCCGAGCACTGCACCTGGTAATCCCCCCCCACCACTTTGTGACGCCACTGTTGTCATGGGTGCAGTACATACCAAACTGGCCTCTAACTGGATGAGTATACTGCATATTCTTTTCTGGTTATGTTGACCTCTAGCAATCTCTGGCTTAAGAGGAGTGAGTGAATAACAGTTAAAAACGTTAGGCTCATTCACTTTACTTGCACCAGCCTGTACTGGTGTAGAAAAGTAGTGCGGTACAGAAAAGTAGAGTGCAGCATACTTCTGATTGTGTTTCTAGATGGGCTACACTCGTAAACTGAATGTGGCTGGGTGCACCGAGTGCAGCTGGTGCAGGAGGTGCATGTAAATTGAATGAGCCCATTGCTCACTGACATGCGAGAACTTTTGTGTCAGTTTAATTTTGTCAGTGGACATTCTATGCAAGCAACATGCATGTTAGGCGGCAGTTCAAGAGACACTGCATAACTGTGACTTATTAATGAAAGTTGAGTAGGCTTGGGTAGCAGCAATGTCTATAAAATATAGGGGTGGATTTATGAATAGGCAAAGTAGGCTGCTGCTTAGGGCGACAAATCTATGAGGTAGTCTATAGTGGTGTCGATGGCTGGTACCAGAGCCGCTTGTACAAACCGTGAAGAAAGAAGGGCTGGGCTTTTATGTGCTCTGTTCACAGCTAAGCTGAAAGGGTGCTGCAGGCTTTATGCTCACGGGCCAATCAATCGCCTCTCTTTCGTCGCCTGACCTTGCTCTCTGCACATGGTATGTGCATAGGGCATGATCACATAGTACGAGGCCCATGCAGGGGCGGGTTTAGAGGGGGGCCCGGATGTCCTGACCCCCCTCTTGATTTCTGCATGTGTAAAATTTAGGGCGCGAAACAAGGGAGAGGGGGAGGGGGTTCCTAAACATATGGTACGCTGACCAACACCTGACCCCCCCTCAAGAAATTCCTGCATCCGCCCCTGGGCCCCTCTTTCGATAGACTGGTCCAACGAGCATGTAGCTTCTACCGCCCTGTCGGCCTAGTGGTGAATAGAGTACTATAAGATCAGGGTTGTGCAGAGATACTAAAAAGTATTCGGATACACAAATACTGAGATACGTGCCACAATACATATACTGAGATACATTTGCCTTTTATGTATTGGGATATCCCTAAAATAGTTGCGCAGAAGCGGCAAAAAAGTATATCCGAATATGGATACATACTGAAATGCACTTTTTCCCAAACAGTGATGGGGCCCGAGGGCTCAGTTTATGTGGAACGCATAGGGTGCTTACATTTTTTTTTGTGTCGGTTTATGCCTCTCCCCTTCCCTCAGACTCTCCATCTATTCACACCTACCTTCCCCAATGGACCTCTTGGCGAATATGTGCTGCCACCTAGACACGCGACTGGGTTCGAGGCTAAGTGGCGAGAAAACAACGTGCGCGCAAGGCCTCTCCCACCCGTCCTACACCCAAAACGTCGGCTACATCCTGTTCACCCATTGAGGCGCTGTGACCTAGGTACTGCTCCCCAAAACTCGCCTTTGTCCCCATCGTGCGTAATCTTCCGCCCCAAGGTCGACACAATGAAACTATCTTCCTTCTCTGCTCGGCCAGAAGGAAGAGAGAGAGGGTACTGGAGCCATTTACTCTCCAACCTCTCCAACCGATGTTTCTACAAAAGGTCCATTACCGTAAAAAGAAAAATGATTGTCCTCGGTGAACGACAAAAGTACTGGAGGCTGTCAACTGCTTGACATGCTTGACAAAAGGTTTCTACCCAAAATAAATCCCGTTTTTTCCACGAGGGTCTGCCTCCTAGTGAGGGGGGGGGGAGGGGGGGGGGGGGCAGATTGGGCAACAGAGCCAGATGGGTCTGGGAGCACGGGACCTAAATAAAACGAGACAGCTAATGCCCAATATTGCTCGTGGCTTTTCTTCAAGCCACCTTGTTCTTCCCCTCAATTTCAGTTTATTTGTTTTGCGATATACGAGGCAACCAAGCTTCTCTCCTGTGGAAAAGGCTATGCGGCGAGTTCATATTATAAATTGCAGGATCCCTCGCGTTAAGAAGATGATTGTCAGTTTATCGTAAAAACGTAGCAGTTAGTTTTTTACAACAAAGGTAACGAGACACCTGAGTCTGGCATAGTATTCTGATACAATCAATACATTGTATATTTCTTTTACTACTAAGATACAAATAAAATTTTCAAATGTATCTTGTTGCAGAATTACAGATACTCGAAAGTATCTCCAGGATACCATTTCGATACATCTATTTTGAGACACTGGCCACCCCTGTATAGGGCTAACCGACATGACAAAAACGGGGAAAGGAGGCACAAATGGTAGACATACACAGGTTAATGTGTTCGAGCTGAAAAAAATCCTAGCTTTTTTAAGGGGAGGCACTCCCTTGGAGGGTCTACTTTTTAAGTATTTGTGCCAGGTCAATGAAATTTTTAGGGTATGTTAAACGTCAAAACTTAGGAGGCTACACTAACTTTCAACCCAAAAGGTTTATTTTTTCACAAGTTACAGCCTTATTCGTTGAAAAAAATGTACATGTAGCAGTGCCAAAGGAAAAAAACTATCGTTTCAAAATATGAATAAAAAGGCACAATTTCTTTGTTGGGATATAACGCTGAATGACTAAACTAATTGGTAGTAGGCTTGAAATAATTTTTAAGGCCATATTTCACGTAAAAATTAACTTTCAATAATGGTATGAATTTTTAATTTTTTTCTTGTTTCAAAAACGTCAACATTTTTGTGTGAAGAAATAACTATTTGCAAAAAGTAAGCGCATAGCCGAGTTCTCCAGTAAATTTCATGCCAAAAAAGCCATACATTAGACTTGGGGGCGCTTAACTCATCGAATGATAGTTTTAGAGCTGTGAAAAAATGGTGAAAACATGAAGCTGAGAAAAACGGGTTTGAAAGTTCGAACAGTGTTTTAGTTTAGATGGGGCTTGCTATTTCATCTAAAATGCTCCAGGGGCATATGTCACTCCTTCCTCTGCATAGTCCCTCTGTGCCTTGGCCACAGCTTCCATCTTCCTTTTTTATGGGACATCTTGGAGGACTCGAGCGCTTTCACTTGGGCCTTTGCAACCTTCATCTTGGTGGCCCTCTCTCCGTATGACGCTTGGTAGCTCCCTGGCTGCATGCCCATTTCCAACAGAGCTTCCTGATTCGCTAGGACGAGCCACGTCACGTGGCTCGTCCTAGCGAATCAGAGCTCTTGTTTCGCCAGCTTGACCAATAAGAGCGTGCACAGCTATGTTTTCTACGGGGTTTTACGGTCTGTGAGCACGATATCGCAAACAATGCTGCGAACAGAATGAAAGAGGGCGAGACGCTCATTCCAACGAGGGGGGCCTGTCCATGCTAGTTCTAAGAAACGCGGAGGGAGCGCGCTTTGAAAATGGCACATTTTCGCAATCGGCTGTGTCGTTGGCGCGCACGTGCGGCCGCCAGCACTTCGAAAATAATTTATTTTGGAGTAAATACTTTACTTACAGGAATAAAATTTTTGGACAGCATTCTTTATGAGTTGTAAAAGCTGGTCAGCCTATTTTCCAAAAATGTGACTTTTTTGAAAAAATCGCGATTCCTAGGCCCCTTAAGTGCAGTTGTGCTCATTTGGCCACCTGTTTTGATGAACACAAGCGACCGCAGAAACGATCAAGACGGTCTGTGTTTAGGCTCTAGTGCCAAAAAGAAGATGAAACCGCCTTCCCGTGTCAAATATCAAACAGTGCTATGCGGCAACCAACATTGGGCGGCATTGACGAAGAGGTGTCAGCCTCTTCGTCAATGCCGCCAATGTTTTTTAACATTAGGGTTCATTAGAGTTCTAAAAACTAGAATATAAATAGGCCATTGATTTTCTAATGTTTGTTTCTTAGCAAAATTGGTGGATGTTTTTAAGTGTTCCTTTATTTTTCAGAAATTGGTGTATTTCAATCATTTGTTTCATACAGACACTAAAAATGGTGATTATCATTATCGATAAAAGAACAAATTAAAACGAAAGAGTTAAAATTTAATTTACGTGTTGTATACAGCCTTATAACATATCATGCTTGCCGTAATGTGGCAGTGCTTGCAAAGGATGGACAATGAGTGCAAACATGGGTCCAAGTTCTGCCGCCTGTGTGGCTCTGAGGTAAAGCGTCGGCCTACGGATCCCCAGGTGGCGAGTTCGAATCTTGGCTGAGGTGCCCGCAATCTGACGGAGGCACATTGCGGAGAAGGCGTTGTGTAAGCGAGCTTTCGGTTGCACGTCGAAAGGTCCCCAGGCCGTCCAAATTAATCCTCAGTCCTCCGCAGGGGCGTACCAGATGCCTGTCATTGGTTTGGCACGTGAAACCCCCAAATTTGACCTTGTATCCAAGTCCTAGTAGTCTTTATGGTAAAAGTTTTCCGCCACGAGGAAGGCAAGTTACTTTTTCTTCTTTCGCAAGATTCAACCAATAACAACCGTGAGTGTAGTTTCGAACACTGTCGTCCAGCTCTGACCTGAATGAACAAGGACATTGTGACAATCTGCGGTGTCCCACTAAATGACCTAACTCTCAAACCCCTGCCCTCCAAGGTCAGTGATTCCACTGTTTAGCACTAGGGTGCTTGATTCCATTTATAAATACACGCTCAACGAACGTTTAAAAAGGGAGGGTTCTTACCAAAAAAGTCCGCTCTTGTAAAAAACATTTTTAGAAATTGCTGTTTTGTCTCAGGTACTTTAGCAGCAGTAGAAGAATAAGAGTAGAACGTGATAGCGTTACCAGGCCCCGTTCGCATCGCCTTCTCATTCGCCGTGCAAGCTTGCCTTGCATGGCCTAGTCAATAGCGTGTCTGGCTTGCAACCGTAGGGTTGTGGGTTCAAATCTCGCCTAAAATTCTTCACATTTTTTTTTTTTTAGGCAAATGAATTACTTTATGAAGTGAAATCATTTGAGACATGTGGCGACCTTTAATTCACATTACATGTCATGTATTAATAACTTTAAATCCGCACTTGGCATCATGTGGCTGTGACGTCACGACCACAGCGCTCATGTTTCACGTGAGCATTGTGGGTTGTTCGAAATTCCCACGCGAGGTCATGTGGCTGTGACGTCATGACCCTATCGACCATCAGGATTTTCTCTTCACACCACCGACGCAGACTTTTTTGCGACACGAGCTCCTTAAAGGGACCATGAAGGCAATTTAATTTGTTTTTTAAAGGAGGTGTTTTCGGACGTTTTGGTGTCCTGGCATGCTACTCAACTTTTTTTTAGACCTTTGTGGCTCTTACTTTTGCGCCTGCAAATAAATTTGCGAAACCGAAACAGACGTTTGATATCTTTCCTTTTTCGCCTCTGGAAAGGAAAGTGATGTCGAGGAGCACTGTCGGTATCAATAGGATTCAGTGGCTGCTCAGTGCGGTTCCAATGGCTGGTTATAGTGTATGACAGTCTTTGAAGGAAACCTGGAAGAAATAGACTACAACGCCGCCCTTGCAATAGTTTGAGCTCCTGTTCAGCGGCCTCACGCCAACTGAATGGGAGATGCTGCTCAGGACGCAGAACTCTGGATCGGCGCTTTACGAGGGCGCCCCAGACTTGCCATCAACTCCTCGGTCGCCGCCTCAGAGCGACTCTTCGCCCTACTTACCGCCGCCACAAGGCCGTTACGGGAACAGAGTGCGCAGCCTAACTGATGCGGCATGATTGAGGTGACGCCAGTTCGCAAAGTAAAATATGAGTCAGAACTCACGCGAGCTGGTGAACAATCATAATTAAGAAATAGGACCTCGAGACAACTCAGTTAACGAAAGAAAAAGGGACATTCACACCACCGTCTCAAAACTAGGACAGCATATAGCTGTCATTTACTTCCACAAGTCATTCTTTGTCATCCTACACGCGATACATGCTGTGAAACCTATTTCTATACACGCTATGAAACCTATGTTATGCACGCTATAAAACCTATTAATTCTGAACTACAACTTTAAAAAAATTATCCAACGTTCAAATTACTTTTTTTTATCACATTTCACCACCGAATTTGAAACCAAGAGTGCGTCACTCGTTTGCACCGTTTGAACCAATCGCCTGATGAGGAGCCCGTTGTCGTCACGCTTCGACAGCGCACTTTAGTTCACGGTTCTGTCGCCGTCTCGGGGGTCTCAAGCATCGTTCCCGGTGCGAATATTACCGCAACTGTTTAATTGATTGGTGTGGCACCCAAACTTCTGTTCGGGCTGGAACTTGGTCAACAGTGTCTAAGACGTTTCTGACGCCCATTTCAATCGTCAAATAAAATTTCGAAATTGCCTTCATGGTTCCTTTAACGCTGTTAAGTGAAAAATGTTCAGCAGTGCTGAATATTCGAACCGCACAAAAGAAAAACCCGCTTCTTTGGATTCTGTGGGAATTGAAACAGACAGATTGACAGCATACAGCCTTTCTGAAAAAAGCATAGACTATGTGAGGTGAGGCACTACCAATGTAAATCTACATTATGTTGCAATCCGTGAATTTTCACAAAGCACCAAATCCACTTTCCAGTCATCCAGATGTCTCTACGGTAGCTTCTCAAGTCAGATTCCTTTTAAGAAACCCTTTGGAGAGGCAATTTTGAAATGGGTAGAAAAGTCTGCAGGGTGCTTGTTTCCCTGGAGAGTGCGGCGAATGCAATTTTGATTTGTGTGGTTATGATTGTAAGAATGTGGGACCTCAAGTTAATTTGCATGAGAAGTTTGTAGTTTGCTTCAGTGTTCTGGAGCTTGGGGAGAGAAAGCGCAGTCTGGACAATGAGCAAAAAGGAAGCTGTCACAACAAACAGCTGACAAAATTCAAGCTTTAATTGTGGTCATACAAACAAAATACTATTTATATCTGCTGATAAACCACAGTCCTACCTTGCTGCCAATAAAATGCAAAGCAAATAAAAAATGGGGTATTTAAAAAAATTGGTGTGAAATTGCTGGATTTTTTAAACATTCGTTCATTCAAATGTGTGTAAAATATTTTAAACATACCATATTGAATTTGTATTCAATAAAAAGAGCTAATTTTGAGATTTCCAATGATTTGGAAGTCATTAGAATATCATAAAAACGTCATCCTTAAAAAAGTTTCTAACTTTACCAAAAGTCATTAATGTGATAGACTGGTAAAAGTGAGCGAGTTGAACGTGAATACTTAAAATCGAAAGAATAAAACGCGGAGGACAAACGTGGTTGTCCTGTGCTTGTCCTTCGTGTTTTTTTTTTTTTTCTTTAGATTTAAAGTATCCATCAATGTTTTCTGCCACTTTTTGGGAATATGGTGTTTGACCACTTGCTACTTTGTTACTTCTCAAAATACTGCACTAGGACTCTTCTGTGAAACTCGAGATAAATTTATAATGCTTCATTGAGTTAAACATTTTTTTTATTTTTAACATAAATCTTTTTTTTAAGGGGCGATGCAACAATTTTATTTCTGAAAGAATTTGCCGTTTTGAATTTTTACGTTGTTTATCTTACCAAAAGGAATGGAGAAATCACCTCATTCTTTCGAAATATTGCAATTCTGTTGCATAATAGCAAAGAAAAGAATGGGAATATTTCGTGATTTGCAGCCGCAGGGTGGCGGCCATGGGAACTAAGGTGTGACGCACAACGGGTACAATGTAATAAGTTGGCAAGATGTGCCATTATGTGCTTCATCTAATGCTAAATTGCCCCATGCTCGCTCAGCGACGCGTGGCATATTTGATAAATATTGTCGTTTCAACATGAGGAAATGCGTCAAAAACCTTGTATCATCGACAAAGTTGTACTATAATCAGTTTTAGTGGTGCCATCTGCCCAAGGTGAACAAAAACTATTCCTCCCTTGAGCCTCACCCCGGTGTGCTACTACGTCAGTCGAACTTCCTTAGGGAAAGGCAAGCTCTTTGCTCTCTTGCCCCCCTCCCCCTTCCCTCTCCGCCCCTCTCCTCTTCGCTCAGACCAACCTTCAAGGTCGCCATGTAAATCGCAAGCAGAGGCCACACGCTGGACGCTTTAAAAGAGAACCTAACAGGATCCTCCCTATCCCCGTCTCAAAATAACAGTGCTAGTATGGGGTTACACACGAACACACGTCACCACCGGCCACAAAAACAATCAGATTTAGTGATACAATCACAGCAGACAAAACACTCGCACAGCGCTGACTCGCAACTCAATCTATAGTTGCACTTCTTTTTCTTCTACGCCTTTTCGATACAATCGTGAATATTGGCTTCTTTTTCTTCAACGTCCCATGAAATGCCGATCATGTGCGTTTATCCTATAGTAGAAAGATAAGCTAATTCTTTTCCTGATAAACTGAGCGATGGAGTTCTAACACATTTATCGTTATACCTGGCAATATGTTCCACTTCCACTATCTCTCTGGTCAGTTGGCTACCGCTTCTGCCCAGCATTGTACACTTATCTAGATGTGCTGCACATCCGCAATCACGGCAATGTAGACCTAAATGTCCTGAGTTGGCTCTAGTTACGTTGTTATTGTGCTTATGGAGTCGATCGTTTAGATGTCTCCCAGTATGGCCGATATATTGTTTCCCACAATATACTGGTCTGGTGCTTTTTTGTGCAGCTCGCTGAATGTTGTGAAGGATTGTTCACTTTTTTTGCATAAGCTGGAAAGCTTGTTTGTAGCCGAGAAGATGACGTCGATGTTGACCCTGTTCGCCGCTTTCTTAAGACCATGGGAGACGCCATGGATGTAAGGCACGAAAATGGGTCTAGTTGACCTGTCTCTTGGTTTTCGTCTGGTGACATCTTTTTTCTGTCTTCTGAGAAGGTTCTCTGCCACTGAAGTTAATAAAGAAATGGGGTACCCTGCTGATGACAGGCGACAAATTTGTGCACAGAAGCTTGTTTTTACCCGATGTTTGCATGATTTTATGAGTGAGTTTTTAAGGCAAAGTTTGACAATGCTCCTCTTAACCAACTTGAAGTGTGCAGAATTGAAGTTAAGGAGCGGCTTGTTTCCTCGCGGCTCGTACAACCAGGATACGTGAAAGGTCAATAAAAATATTCGTAGATCCAAGAATCTAATGGATCTTTCAATGGGAAGCTAGTGTGTGGGCTCCAACGAATTCATGCACTCTTCAAAAGTGGACAGAACTTTGGCCATCGTGGTGGGAAACTTGCTTTTGTCGACGTCAAGGAAGATGATATAATTGTCTACGTAACGAAAAACATTCACGACTTCCAAGGAGTTTAAGCTTTTCTGAGCAGTCTATCATTGTGCGCAACGTAAATGTCACTGAGCACAGAGGCAAAACAAGACCCTATGCAAACCTCTTGTTTTTGAAAGTATGTATTTCCATTCCAAGTGATGAACATGGATTGCTGGTAGAAGGCAATCAACTCGAGAAATTCTTGGGGGACTTTAAGACAGATCTTGGGGGACAGATCTTTTATGTCAATTGAAAAGGCATTTAAGTTGCTGTCGTTATGTACAGAGAGAAATCTTATTAATTCATCTGAGCTTTTAATTAAGAACGGATCATCAATCGTGATGATTGATGATCCGTTCTTAACGCCGTCGTCACTATATGTTTCTTGAGCTCGGCGGACATTCGAGGGACGAACAACCATCATAGTTTTATGAGTAATTAAGTCAATTTTGTTAATTAACTTTTTAGTTTGTGAAAATAGACATATAGTTCCGATTAGAAACTTGCTGAGCGTCATTCAAAACCACTAAATCAATCATTTTTAGAAAGACTGAGCTCATGGGAAGCGTAGTTGTGCGCTAAAGTCCCCACTCGTGCAACAGGTACAAGGCTGGAGCTATGATAAGAGATAGAAAAATTTCACGGGTGCCTTATTGCACTGGTATAGCCTTGCTCCTGCTGCATGAGTGGTAACTTTAGCTCACTACTGCACTTCTCACGCACTCAAAGTCTTTGAAAATTACTGATTTAGTGGTTTTAAATGACGCTTAGTAACTTTCTAATTATAATAATATGTTTATTTTCAGTAATTAAAAAGTGAATTAACGAATTTCAGTTAAATACTCACCAGACTGACTGTTGCCCCTCGAATGTCCTCCGAGCTCAAGAAACATATAGTGAAGACGGTATTCATGCAGCAGTAGAGATGCCTTTTTTAAAAATCTGTTTCAAATAAAAGATATCACCCGGCATATTTTGCAATAAACCACTATTTTACCTTTTCGCTAATAAAAACAAAACACAAATAATGAATTTTTTTTTTTTTTAAATCGATTTTGAGTTTGGTAGATTTTTTATATGCTTATTCAAAAGTATGTACCTAGTATCATTTTATTTTGTACATGTGATAGTGAATTTATATTCATTGAAAAAAGCTGGATTTGAGATTTCTGGTGATGCCAATGTCACTGAAATACAGTGATATGATTGCTGCGCCAATCGCACCAAACTGCGCAAGGGGCTAACCCTGCTACGTCCTGCTACATTTTTCCAAAATGTAGGGAATCTGCGCCAAGCCTGCTCCAAAGGAGCAGTTTCGGTCGCCTTTCAAAACCGAAACTAAACTGAGAACCGTAATTGCGCATGCGTCAGCTAGGTGGCGCAAGCGACCGCCCGACACAAAGTACCCTGCATCAATCGTCCTTCCGGTCTTGCATGTTTTTTTTCGCCGTCCTAACCTCCTTGCCGCCGTCTTGCGTTTTG
Organism: Ixodes scapularis; assembly: GCF_016920785.2. Lineage (NCBI taxonomy): Eukaryota > Metazoa > Arthropoda > Arachnida > Ixodida > Ixodidae > Ixodes > Ixodes scapularis. The sequence goes on along the minus strand of NW_024609884.1, from coordinate 69,590,591 downwards.
CGCCCTTTGTGCCCAACATTGCTCGTGCCCTCGTCTCGCGTCTTTTTTAATTTTTTCAACGATAGACGCGGGCGTGTGCGGACACCCCGACGCTAGTGTGCCGGGTGCCAGCCATGCCGGCATGCTGTGAAACATAACCACGTCTTTGGGCGGCGAGAGTTACTTTGTGAGCTGAAACGCTCACGCGACCACAGTCACTGTGGTCGCGCGACGTCGCTGCAGATATGGTGCTTTCTAAACTTGTTCATCGACATTCCTGTCCTTGTTTAAATCATACACTACTACAAAAATCCCTCTTTAACTCAAAGACTCCTTGTAAAAATATTCCTAGGTTTCTCTCGGTAGACTTTCTTTCGAGAGGGAGCCCGGTACGTGAAAAATCTGCCGCGAAAGAAAGTTGGTGAAGGGAAGTGAGCTAAAGCAAAGAAGGCAATCTGTGCATGTTGAGCCCACACATCGCGCTTGTTCGTCTCGAGTTTGGTCGTTGCACGAAGCACTCCAGAACTTTTTGACCCAGGCTCGCGATGTCATGCATCGATGTGCTCAGGTTCTTTTTTTCTGTGTTTAGCTTGTATATCGCCTGCCAGCCTGGCAAGCACAGGCCGCTCGACTGCTTTTTTTTTTTTTTTTTTTTTGTATGCTGGACAGTTACATTTTGCACACTATTTGGGGAACCAGCTGGCGACGGAGGGGAGTGGCATGGTTTTGGTTTCGATTGAACAGCCGTTGTCTCTGCTCGTGCAATGAAGCACGTGCCACTGCAAGGCTGCTGAGGTTGCCCTCACGTGCATGGGAACATGACTGCATGACAGAGGCACCAGTCGGGACGCTTGCAATTAATTGTTTTGCGTTTGCTTGCTTTTGACGAAAATCTGGCATGTCGGGAAGCAGCAAAACGGTGGCAAGCGTTCTTTTCGGAATTGCTCGGCAACGCCTATAACACTGTACACTTGTGGGATGTCTCAGCCGTAAAACACAAACAGCGAGTTCTGTCATAACACACCGCAAAGTGCCCTTCGTTTCTCCAGCAATTAAAACAAATATTTTTATTTTTCTAAGAATATCTGCTCCGAAAGCCACTTTTGCTGCTCCAAAACACTGTTTGGGCTGCTCCAAAAGCCACTTTTGCTGCTCCAAAACACTGTTCGGGCTGCTCCAAAGGCCACTTTTGCTGCTCCAAAACACTGTTTGGGCTGCTCCAAAAGCCACTTTTGCTGCTCCAAAACACTGTTCGGGCTGCTCCAAAGGCCACTTTTGCTGCTCCAAAACACTGTTTGGGCTGCTCCAAAAGCCACTTTTGCTGCTCCAAAACACTGTTCGGGCTGCTCCAAAGGCCACTTTTGCTGCTCCAAAACACTGTTTGGGCTGCTCCAAAAGCCACTTTTGCTGCTCCAAAACACTGTTCGGGCTGCTCCAAAGGCCACTTTTGCTGCTCCAAAACACTGTTTGGGCTGCTCCAAAAGCCACTTTTGCTGCTCCAAAACACTGTTTGGGCTGCTCCAAAGGCCACTTTTGCTGCTCCAAAACACTGTTCGGGCTGCTCCAAAAGCCACTTTTGCTGCTCCAAAACACTGTTCGGGCTGCTCCAAAAGCCACTTTTGCTGCTCCAAAACACTGTTCGGGCTGCTCCAAAGGCCACTTTTGCTGCTCCAAAACACTGTTTGGGCTGCTCCAAAAGCCACTTTTGCTGCTCCAAAACACTGTTCGGGCTGCTCCAAAGGCCACTTTTGCTGCTCCAAAACACTGTTCGGGCTGCTCCAAAGGCCACTTTTGCTGCTCCAAAACACTGTTTGGGCTGCTCCAAAGGCCACTTTTGCTGCTCCAAAACACTGTTCGGGCTGCTCCAAAGGCCACTTTTGCTGCTCCAAAACACAGTTCGGGCTGCTCCAAAGGCCACTTTTGCTGCTCCAAAACACTGTTTGGGCTGCTCCAAAAGCCACTTTTGCTGCTCCAAAACACTGTTCGGGCTGCTCCAAAGGCCACTTTTGCTGCTCCAAAACACTGTTTGGGCTGCTCCAAAAGCCACTTTTGCTGCTCCAAAACACTGTTCGGGCTGCTCCAAAGGCCACTTTTGCTGCTCCAAAACACTGTTTGGGCTGCTCCAAAAGCCACTTTTGCTGCTCCAAAACACTGTTCGGGCTGCTCCAAAGGCCACTTTTGCTGCTCCAAAACACTGTTTGGGCTGCTCCAAAAGCCACTTTTGCTGCTCCAAAACACTGTTCGGGCTGCTCCAAAGGCCACTTTTGCTGCTCCAAAACACTGTTTGGGCTGCTCCAAAAGCCACTTTTGCTGCTCCAAAACACTGTTCGGGCTGCTCCAAAGGCCACGTTTGCTGCTCCAAAACACTGTTTGGGCTGCTCCAAAAGGTGCTCCAAAATGGCTTAGGCCAATCACATCACTGGAAATATCTTAAATAGCTCACATATAAAAACTTGCCAGACTTTGCTGAAAATCATAAAAAAAAAAAACGCAGTTCGACATTTCTACAAAAATTATCCAAAATCTAATTTTCTTAAAGTACTTAAGCTAATGAAATATAGTACTTTAGAGAGTTGCAAATGAGTCTTTATGCTTTATTTTATGAAATTAGAAAATAGCAAGCAGTCAAACATGCAATCCTCCATTGGTGGGAGAAACATCAGTTTTCGCCTCGTGCATGCTCACATACCTGCTCAATAATTCGAAAACAAAAAATCTGCCAAGTTTGCCCTTTGCGCTTTCATTGCAAAAATGCTCCCAGATCCAATATTTTTTTTGCCAAAATTAAAATTTCAACCCCAAAATTGTGCCTCAGTTGAGATGAAAAGAGCCATATAATCCAAATTATTGGCAGTAAAAAAAAATATTATTTTTACAAACTGCTGCCTTGTGTTCTAATGGGCAAAAGCAAAGTAGCATGCCTCCTCTGTGGCAACCCACAGGGCTGTGATCTATCAGGCACAAAAGACAGCATATTCTGTCCTCATTTAAGGACACTGTGTGGCAAGGCAAAGCAAAAGACAAAACAAAGAAAAAAAAAACTAGAAAAACGAATTAGTATTTGTCCTTATATGTTGACGACATGCATGAGAAGCTTCCTCAGAAGAGTGGGACATGTTTCCCATTTCTCTTTAAATTTGTCAGTCAGAAAGGGAAGAATCTTCTCTTGTATGAATCTCAGGTGGCAAGATAATTTACAGCGGGCATAAAAGTAACATTGGGGCACTCAGTAGGATATTTTTCGATTCAGCTTACTTGCCTGAGGCCCTTCCCTTCTAACCACAGGTCAGTGTTTAATTAAACCCGGTCAATTTGTTAGATACTGGCAACTTGTGACTCAAACAAGGGGGGGTGGGGTGGGCTGTGACTGCAGATGAGCCGTACGGCATGTGCTTGGCATTACAAAGTTTAGTGTTGCGACAAGTTCATCTCCCCCACATTGCTGACTAGAACTGGCGGATCAAAAACTGTATATAAGAGGGACCTTTGCTGTCAGTACGACAGCTGTGAAAATTCTCAGGAGAATGTGACCCTGGCCTGGGACAGTTATGCAATTGGCCCAATTCAAACCAGTTTCACTGTTCACCTCACACCAGCATGATTTAAAACTGAGATATGTGCATAACTTTTCATATTGTCACAAATAAACAACAAGTGAATGTAAAACTGAAAATAAACGTTTAATGAGGCAAACTGGTGCCTGCAAACTTAAAAAGAGCTACTACAGATCTCTTAAATCGTTTGAGGGAATTAAACATAGAAGTTTTGTCTATGATAAACAAATATTTGCTTTAATCTTTTGTTGAGCCTCCAATGTAGTCATCTTCATTGCTTTTTTTTTCTTTTTTTCAAACAAATAATTACACATATTATTTCTTTTTGTGTGTAAACTGTTTTGTGTGCTTCGTCTCCGCTGCTGCTGAGGGGAGATGGAGACCGGTCAAGCAACTCTTCTGTTGCTTTTTTCTCCGTTTTCCCTCTCCAAATGGAAAAAAATAAAGAATATTGATTTGATTTGATTTGGTGTCGGCGACAGAAGGGGCATCTGCCCGAACCAGCGCGTTACCACTGCTTTCTATACACATTGTACATTCAAGAATGTTCCGAACCAGAATACACGATGACAGCCAAGAATGGTCTAGAGCCTGCCAGAAGAGTACACTAAAAAGAATGAACCGGGCTGAGCGGCGTTGGAAGCCCGTTCCTCCGCCTGGGAGCCGCGTGCTTTGCCAACTCTGCCCTGCACGCGCCCACATAGAGAAATATCGCTGGAAATTGAACAAAGCTCCTCTTTTCCTGTCAGCAGCTGCTTCGACGTATACACCAACTCATGTTTACAAACAAACCGGGGCGCCCGGAACGCCTCTAGCGGACGCCACCGGCGCCGCGCATGCGCGATGGGGGTGTGGGCAAGGCGCTCGCCGTCGCCCATAAACAAACCATTGAAATGCGATGTTATCGGCGTCTGTGTGAGTCCCCTTGCCCTTTTTCGCGTTCGAATTGTTGATTCTACGTCTTCCTGGCAATGTCTGACTACTTGAGCGGCCTCAGCGAAATTAACAAGGCTCGTTACACCGCCAAACTTCGCGTCAATAATGTGACACGCGGCGATTCATTCCGCGTGGACGCCGCAGAATGTACGCTAAAACCTGATTCATATAATGAGATTTCGCTCCCTATTTTCAGTCGCAACGTCGCTCGGTCTGCAAAAGCGTGAACCGAAGCTGAGATGGTCGACGTCGATACTGAAAATCTAAAGCAGAATGGGACTATGCAAATCAGGCCTAGCAAGTCTGTGATGGTCACTGGTAACAATGATCAACATCTCCTTGTATCTACTGTTTACATCGAGCCTGCTCACCAACCTTCAAATTTAGGTCTTTTGAGGCGTGCATTACTTCTTATCGCAAATACCGGGCCAAGATTCTGTCTACGGGCCGGCGTCGTCTGAGAGAGCAGACGACAAGCAGACACGTCTGAAAGAGCAGACGACAGTTCGAACGATCAGGTGGCCGTTTGAACTTGAAGACGCACTGAACGTAGTCCGCAGGTGGTCCGCACAACTTGACGGTTTTTTGGCGTTCATGTTGGAACAAAACAAATAAATCTGATAATCACAGCTATCCGTGAATTCAACCCAAAGTGCTTCCCACCCAAGCAATCTTTGTCCGACGGCGTCTGCTTTTCCCTTTTCACGGCACATATCCATATTCTCGGACGAACCGAGCACGTGAAAACTGACCTTCGAACCTTCCTCGACACTTTTGGTACGGCCCCAGTCGCGGCGTTTTGACGAGAAGGCAGGTTTTTGTCTGGTTCTTTTCAAAACAACGCAGGAATACACGTCTGGCATGGGGACTTCTGCCCACAGCCCCAGACCGGAAGTGCGACCGACGCGCCACCACCGCGCCGTGACGTCACAGAGATGAGTTCGTGTATAGAAAGCTCGTAACGACCCATTTGTCTTTTGTAGGTTGCAAGAGGGCATTCAGCTGTACGGCTTCTGTAGCCTCGTGCCGGAGCTGCTACAGAGTCCCGACGTGGATGCGCAGGAGAAGGTGGTGCAGGCGATGCTTTCCCTGGCGGAAATTTGCCACAAGGAGTTCCAGGTGCACTTGCCCCGGCTGCATTCTCTGCTCAATGCTTACCAAAGAGAAGTGCACAGTGAGTCGCAGTTGAAGACCTTGGAACAGACGTCGGACTATTTTGAGGGACTGCTCCATTCTCTGTCTCAGCTATTGGACTCCTTGGAAAGGAAACAGAAAGATGAACTGTGAATGAATGTGACAACAGTGACGGTGTGACTGGGACAAATGGTCTGGGTGCTGTCAACAGATTTTGTTTCATGCCATCGTTTCTCCCGCGGCGAGGCAACTTGAGACTGCAAGCTACGCTGTAGATATGGACCCTTGTCCTCGTTGATAGGGTTATTTTTGTTTGTGAAAAGGATATCTGTGGATGTATGAAGGCGGTTATCTTTCCGATAGCTCTGGCTGTAGGGATCTGATTTCGTGCATTTCATACTCTAGTGTTGGAGAGGCTAGACATGGCAATGCTTTTCGTGGCAGCAATTTTCCTTGGTGGAATAAAGTTCACCATATCAGCTTGTTTGGACTCTGATCTGTCTTATGCTGCAAAGATAGATGCTGTTAAAAGTGTAACGTGGAAGAGCTACATTGTGCTTGTGAACTCGTCGGATGTTGTCGGTACCATGAGGCCTTTCTGGAAGAGCACAGGATTCTGGTAAGTATTGTGTGGGATTTCTGTACAGAGTATAAATGCTGTCCTTCATTTTCGGGTTTTATATTTTTAAAAAAGTGGGGGGAAGGTAAAAGTTGGGCGCTTTGATCTAAGATCGGGGAGAAATCATTTTTTTAAAATTTCTATGAAATTCTGGTTTTTTGGGCTATGTTTAGAAATATACAAGTAGAATTAACACTTGGTAGTTTTGAATACAGAGATTATTTTTAATAAAGTACTGTACGCAAGATAGCATGGAAACGCGGTACGAGCCCACATGGCTTTTAAGTTTTTCAGAAATCCTTTTTGCTTCAATGGCATTCTGCATGTGCAGCTTATCTTTGTCTCCATCCTAGATCTGTCTGGTTTTTGGACATAGTTAATGAATTAAAAGAATGCTCTCTCAGTATTACAGCTTACATACAATTGAAATACACAATTTCTCACCCTTTTTTCTTTTTTTTTTTTTTGTGTGTTGGTTGAAACAGATAAAGGAAAAGGGCATACCTCAGAAGGGACATAAAGGCAACATTTGAGGGCTCGACTTTGGTATGTCAGTGCAGTTCACCGAGTCCCACTAATCTAGGATAGTTTACTACGTCTGAAGCCAGTGCATGAGTTTCTACCAACTCTTTGTTGCCTAGAAAATATTTTCGGAGAAGGGTAATTTTTTTTAAATGCTGGAATTAAATTTCCGAATTCGGAGAAAAATACAGTTTAACCCGATTTTCGACAAACATGTCTGGGATGAAAATATCGGGAAATATTGTTTTTTTTATCCGAAAACGAAGGACCCTAAGCATAGGATGTAAGAATTGTTACTAAGCTTTATAACAGGCATTGCATTTGTCGGGACGTCATAAATGAAAAGCTTTTAATTGTACTTGCACTGAGATTTCATACTATTTTGCCAGTATTTCATTTCTGGTAATGACCATACAAGAAGACAAATATGGATCTCATTATGTCAATATTGTACTTTTCTGGGCATATTGGGGAAGATTAAAGTACTCAAGAGATTATTAAAAGGTAAAAGGAAATTTAAGATCTGCAACTGGCATGCAGGTTTTTTTCTATTAATGATGACCATACCATTATACAGCTGCTTAAAATATACTTGATGTGACAGCACCATTCTGTGTTTAACAATTTTGGATGTAAAGTATGTTTTCAAAAATGCAGTTATTTCATTTCTGAACGTCTTTGTTCTTTAAAAGTTCTAGTCAAAAAATGTGAAAACCCTTGTGATCAAGGTTTCCATTATGAGACTGCAGCCTAAGGCTGGGGCCCTAAGACGGTCATCTTGATTTTGTCTTAATTTCGATTTTTGTTCATATTTTATTTAAATGAAGGCATTTACGAACGTGTCACTTGGTCACTTCCAGTGGACTTTGGTGGACATCTTGTAAAAAAAGTATTGTTTCTATGAAGCTATTAAATGAGATGAAGGGGATGTTGAAAAGTGAGATTCACTCGCCACTGCTTAAATTGATCAATTCCTTTAGAAAACTTAATTGAAAATAGTTAACATTATGGCACATGACTATATGGTATGAATGATTTATGTTTTGATTTCAGGTCTTAACAAATAAATGTCGTACTAAAACCATTAATTTTTTAAAACTAATTATGCTGCAGATTTTCCGGTGTTTATTCGTAAAAAAAATCTGTGGCTGTTTTTTTCTGTTTATTTGTGTTTTTCTTAATTGGTATCTTTTGGCAATTTGTTCCATACAGATGCTAAAACTTAATATCAATGAAATTATTTTAACAGTGAACAGATAAAGAATTATTCCAAACTGAGGGTTAAAATTGCGTTTCCTACTTTTACACACCCTTATAATGCTTCTCGTTTACCATAATGTGACAGTGCTTGCAAATGACAGAAAACAAGCCAAAACACAGGTCTAAGTTTGAATTGCCCAGCTTTTCATTTTTTTTTCCTGCTACCTTTCTGTTCCGTGTGATGTAAAAAATTGAAGTGTACTCGAGCAAAATAATTCTGTCATGAGGAAGGCGAGTTGATCTTTTGCAAGGTTCAGCTGATAGCAATCATTGATGTAGGTCTGAACACTGTCGTACAGCCCTGTCCTGAATAGAACAAAGGCATGACCATATGTAGTGACCAACTGACTTGACCTAGCTCTCATGCCACTGTCCTCAAGATCAGTGATTCCATGATTCGGGATTGATGGGGCACTTTATTGAATAGTCTGTTGCGGGTTTAAAACAGCAGGAGAAGACCCTCCCTCAAAGCTCCCTGTTCGCCGTGATTGGTGGTTTTCTCTCCAGTTAAAAATGTACGTGATGAACATCTAAAGAAGGGGGGGTTTGGAAGGGAATGCTTCTTGCTTGGAATAAAAATTTCCAGAAATCGGTGTTTTTCGGTTTTAACATATTTCATACTTTTGTCACTGGCAGATGTTTAGGTGTTTTTCGGTTTTAACCAGAGAGTCTGCGGCCTATTTAGAATGAATATGTGTACATATATGGGAGGCACTCACTTGATCGAATGACGTTTTAGCGAACGCCCAAGTTTCACCGAATGACACTTTAGCGAATAGTCGGACGCCGCGAAGCGGCGTTTTCGGGTGGGCCAAATGGGTTCACATTTTTGTAATGAGCCGCCGCAGACTGTCGCCGCGAAGCGACGTCAGCTCAGCGCGGCGGATGGGTTAACGCGCGCCCCCGTTATTCGCTAAAACGTCGATTCGCTTAAATGTCGCTGTTCGCTAAAACGTCATTCGCTCATGTGATATGGACCCGTACTTTTATTAGAGCTACAATAATATTTGTTCCGGCCTAAAGTTTTGATCTTGTGCATCGACAAACAGCACCAGTGCATTTGCACTACGAAGTGGGCATTTTGGTACAAATGCACAGTTAGTATGAATCCATGCATAGGATGTGATGTTCAGCAGGCATAGACAAAACTTCTTGCTTACATATTCTGGCCTCTTTCTGTATAATGTTCAGTGTGAGTGTTTAAAAAAAAAATTAAGTATAGGTTATGCGCATTTGACTTATCTTTAAAACACTTTAAATTGAAAAATATACAGGACCACGATCTGCAAATCAAAATATTTCTGTGTTCCGGTTAAATGGGGCGTTGCAACGATTTTCAGACTTTGGCCAATTAACTGCCGAAATTAACCGTTGTCAACCATAGAACGAAGAACAGAAAAACTATTTTCTTGCGAGCGCTAGTCTATGTAAAAAAAATTAAACAAATCGAAGGTCAAAGTGCCTCTCAACTCCACACGTCGCCTTTCGAGTGACGTACTTCGGGGAATCACGTGGTTTCCCCTTGGGTTGTCTCTTCAGAGACCCCAGCCGCTTCCTCCGCGATTATCGACTTTTAAAGGATTAGCGTCGTCGAAGGTCGCGGCGAGCGATCGACAGAAAAGACAGTTCGCCACGGGGGTGACGGCGAGTGTAGCAGCGGAGGGGGACAGGTTTTGTTCACTTCCGCGTATCCCCCAGAGTACGTCACACATCAGTTCCGTTAACCACCACAAGCGGTTGCAGATCGGCAAATATTTCGTTTTCTTCTTTGCGATTATGCACCGGAATAGCAGTTTTTCAGGGTATCGTGGCGCTTTCTTGGTCACTTGTGCTTGGATAAATAATATAAAATTACAACTGGCCAATTCTTTCAGTACTAAAATCGTTGCACTACCCCTTTAATCGTGTTCACCACTAACACCAGTGCACTTGTAGCTATTTCGTAGTACAAATGCACGGGTGATCGGTTGGCGAACTGATTAAAGCCGGCACAGGTGTCTATTTTATTTGCTTGTCGTAAGCTTTTTACTAGTTTTCATTCAAAGGCGAGGAATTTTCACTTTCAACATCTCTATCGTTCGCCTATCACAACGACACTCTTTTACAAGGTGTCCACACAGCTAGGCTAGGGGTGATTACAGACAAGACAGAACAAAGAGTGGCTGGTCGACGTTTTTAATTCACTTCATATTTATATAGGTCGTTGCCGTATCTATATAAACAAATCAAATATATTTATATATATGTGGTGTTTCAATAAAGGTGGAGAAATTCGATATTGCGAAAACTACGCATCGCACCAAACAAAGGCTTGTGTCATTGTGGGCCTAGGCCAAGGGCCTATTTAGGAAAATTATTAAAGTTCAGAATGAGTAAGTTATTAATTATTTTCACGTAATTATTTTTTTTAATAAGCCCCCCGTTTCCACTAGCTCCCTGCTGATCCCTCTGTCACAGGGAGCTAGTGAAAACGGGGGGCTTTAGAATCCTCAGGTATGTGGACGATTTTTTGGTTTTAGTGAATCGGCCCATGAGTGCAAATGAAGAGTCCATAAAACGCGTGTTAGAAGTGTTCTCGAACAATGCCAATGGGTTGACTTTCACGCATGAAGAAATGAAAAATGGGCATCTCCAGTTTCTGGATTTAAATTTGAAGTTTGAGGAAAATCATGTCTGCTGGAAATATGAGTCACGATCAAAAAGAGGTGTGCTTCCCTTCGATTCTGCACACTCGAAGCTAGTAAAGAGAGGAGTGGCAACTTCATTGATGCTCGCAGCGCTAGAAAAATCATGTGAACACGTTGTTGGTTCAAGCTTCCTCACCCAAGTCTGCCGCCTACAAAACGCGGGGTATCCCGAAGGACATCTTGTGGAAATCGCCGAAAGCCTCATGTCAAAGTTGAAAAAAAAAAAAGAGAAAGTGAATCGGAAGGCATCACGCAGAATAAACAGAAAGTGGCGTTTTTGCCGTACATTCACAGATTGTCCCACAATCTCAAAAAGATAGCCGGACGTTTCGGCGTCCCTGTAGTGTTTACAACACCTTCGAAGTTATCCAGATTATGTCCAAGGGTGAATAACAAGTCACGCAAGGCGGAAGCGTGCACAAAAAAACATGCCAACAAATATGTCGAATGCGAAACAGCGGTGGTTTACGAGATACCAACGTCATGGCGGGAGAACGTATATTGGGCAGACGGGGAGGTGCGTCAACGAAAGGGCCAGGGAGCATGACCTTTCTGTTAGACGGTCACCCTCGGGAAACTTGGCCGTTCATTGTGATCGGTGCCCATGTTCTCCTGCACTCGATGAAACGCAGATTTTGGGAAGATATAAAACAAGAACAGAAAGAGAAATCTTCGAGGCTTTTAAAATCAGGGTGAAGGGCGATGCATGTATCAGCACTTCCTCAGTCCTTTTATCAGATAAGGAATTCCAATTCATCTCAATGGGTGTGTATATATATGTTTGTTTTTCCGAATAAAAATTCAGTTGACAGTAACGCATCGTTTCGTCTATTCTTCTTGTCCTTGTTTTCTGGCGCTTTTCTAATCTAAGATGTACCAACTTGCCCAACTCCAGATTCTTCTGCAGCATCAACCCGCTGTCGGAAGTGCTGTCGGTACTGTTGTGTAGCTTGCATAGAGGTCTTGTACTCTGAAATTGTTCTTAAAAGTAGCCACCTTGGTGAGTATAAAAACATGAAGAAAGAAACAAGTTCAGGTAAAAAGAATATTTCTTTAACATTTTGGGATAAACATGAATGCGTTTTGAAAATGTCTTTCTTTCTTAATTATTACTTAATGCGCACAAATATTCATAAGGATACAATTCAGGTAGCCTAAAGGTAGTGACACTTTCTTTACCTTGTGTACATTCAAACATGGTAGTAATAAAAATCTAATAAAAACGATCCATTGCCTTCGGCATAATTGTCCGCCAAACCGTTTTAGAGCGCCCCTCGGGAGGGGGGGGGGAAGGGGGAGGGGGTCAGGGGGGTAACGTGACCCCCGTGACGTCACGTGACCACCATGAGATCACGTGACCCCCGTGAGGTCACGAGGGTCGCGTGACTTCACGGTTACGCCGACGCCGCTCGGAGGGAGTAGTAGCATGCAGGCAAAGTGAGGAGGAAGGGAGGAGGGGTATACCTTCCCCTCAGTACCCTTCCCTCCTCCTCCTCAAGAGCTGCGCTCTAATTCGGCGTTACAGGGAGTTGTAAACGGCTTTCATTTTTTTAGATATTTGTTTTTCAAACTCGGCTACGAACACTCCACATATTTAGTATTCTGTTTGACAAGACTGTATTGAGATTGTTTTACAAAAAAATATAGGGTCATACGCCTCGACTTAACCAAACTTGGCATAAACTGCCAGTGTCCTACACCCGCCATCGGCAGTTGTTTCTTAGGAATTACATTCACAATAAGGGGTAAAAAAATGCCTTTTTAGATTGTGCTAAACGACAAAATATGAAAGCGCATAATTTTCCATAATTTAGTTCTCCATATGAACAAACAATAAACAAATACGATTTATATATTTTCGAAGGCAATGGCACGTGTCTTACGTGACGTCAATATATATATATATATATATATATATATATATATATTGTGAGACTTGAGAAGGGTTGATTTAATGGGGTGATAGTTGACTGAACGATGGCGGTCTCTCACGAACTGACTTCTTCTTCCTTCACCACAGTTACTCCTCCGTGCAGAAAGCGCCGGAATCCGGCGTTAGGGTGCAGGACGGTGGTAACGCTTGAGGCGTGCAACATGGACAATGTCAGTTTGTTTTGAGCGATGGTCCGAGTGTGGGGAAACCGGGGCGACCTCGTAGTTGGTCGCTGAGATTCGGCGAAGTATTTGGTATGGCCCCTTGAACTTTTTGAGCAGCTTATCGCACTTGCCTGGCACTCGAGACGGTGTCCATAAGAGTACCTCTTCACCCACTGTGTACTCAACCGGAGTATGAGTGTCGGCATAGCGGAGAACTTGCTCTTGCTGACACCTTAATGTGTAAATGCGCGAGAGTTGGCGAGCTTCCTCCGCACGACATAATATATCTTCAGCGTAACTATCAAGGGATGTGTCATCAAGGTAAGGCAAGAGGGTGTCCATCGTTGACAGAGGTTCACGTGCGTGTAAGAGATAATATGGAGAATAATTGGTTGTAGCTTGGCGACCAGTGTTGTATGCGTATGTGACGTAGGGCAGAATGGTGTCCCAATTGTCGTGGTCCTCTGCGATGTACATCGAGATCATGTCGGTCAATGTATGATTTAGGCGTTCGACGAGGCCGTTGGTTTGAGGGTGGTAAGCGCTTGTGATATGATGGACAGTGCTCGTGAGGCCACAAAGCTCATTGAGGACTTTTGCGACGAAGGGAGTGCCACGGTCGGTAATTATGGCTTGCGGGGCTCCGTGCCGTAGCAGGATGGAGTGCAGGAAGAAGTCAGCAACTTCAGAAGCTGTAGCGGCTGACACTGCTTTAGTTTCAGCGTATCGGGTAAAGTAATCGATGGCCACTATTATCCATCGGTGGTTCTGTGCCGAGCAGGGAAAAGGGCCTAAGAAATCGATACCAAGGCGTTCAAAGGGATGATTTGGCGGTGGAATGGGTCTCAGGACTCCAGCAGGCTTGGTCGAGGTTTTTTTCTTCGTTTGGCACTGGTGACATGCCCTGACATATTTGTTAATTGAGCGGTGCATACCATTCCAGAAGTATTTTGTGCGTGTTCTGAAGTACGTCTTGGCGAATCCCAGATGACCAGAGGTTGGGTCATCGTGATTTGCTTTAATGATTTCTTTTTGGAGACGGCGGGGGATGACGAGTAGCCAAGGTCGTCCTTGTGGCTCATAATTTCTTCTGTAGAGGACGCCTTTGTGAAGTTGGAAGAGCCGGGCGCGACGCTTGATGCGCGGGGTGGTGGAAGGCGTGCTGATTCCTTGAAGATAGAGAATTAGTGGTCTTAGTGCACCATCTTCCAGCTGACAGGAGTGTATATTGACGGTATCTAGCGTGGCCGTGGCAGTAATATCGAGTGTAAAGGAATGCTTCGGACCAGGTATGCTAGAAGGAAGTGGACATCGGGATAAACTGTCAGCATCGAGATGTTTTCTGCCTGATTTGTATACAACTGTAAAATCGAATTCCTGTAGTTTCAACGACCATCGGCCAAGTCGTCCCGAGGGATCCTTGAGGGTAGCTAACCAGCATAGTGCATGGTGGTCTGTTACTATCCGGAAGGAAGAGCCGTAGAGGTATGGCCGAAACTTTGAGATTGCCCAAATGACGGCCAAGCACTCTTTTTCCGTGGTAGAAAAGTTTCTTTCAGACTTGGTAAGAGTGCGGCTTGCATATGCGATGACGCGCTGCGTGTCGTTGATGACCTGAGCGAGGACAGCCCCGATGCCATGGCCGCTGGCGTCTGTTCTTATTTCAGTATCCGCACCTTCAATGAAATGACCGAGGATAGGAGCGGATGTTAGAGTTTTCTTGAGTGTGGCAAAAGAATCCTGCTGGGCCAGAGTCCAGTTGAAGGGAACCCCAGTACGGAGCAGCTGGTTAAGTGGTTCGGCAATATCTGAGAAAGCCCGTATAAACTTGCGAAAATATGTGCATAGACCCAGAAATATCTGTACATCTTTTACTTTTTTCGGGACTGGAAATTCGGATACTGCCTGTATTTTCTCAGGATCCGGGCGTACTCCCTCAGAATTAACGAGATGGCCCAAAACACGAATTTCGCGGGCGCCAAAAGTGCACTTCTTGGAGTTAAGTTGCAACCCAGCGGCACGGAAGCAGTCAAGGACCTGGCGGAGCCTTTGTAAGTGGTCGGGGAACGTGGTTGAAAAGACGACAACATCATCAAGATAACACAAGCATATGTTCCACGTGAGTCCTCTCAACAAGGAGTCCATCGTGCGCTCGAAGGTCGCAGGCGCATTACAAAGGCCGAACGGCATTACGGTGAATTGATAAAGACCTTGGGATGTGATGAAAGCAGTCTTGGGTTTATCGGTATCGGCAAGCGGAATTTGCCAATAGCCACTGCGCAGGTCCATTGATGAGAAATAAGAGGAGCCTTGTAGAGTATCGAGCGTGTCATCAATTCTGGGTAGCGGATAGACATCTTTTCGGGTGACTTTGTTGAGTTTGCGATAATCGACACAAAAGCGCCAGGAGCCGTCTTTCTTTTTTACTAGCACAACCGGAGAGGACCACGGGCTGGATGATGGCTCAATAACGTTTTTCTTAAGCATGTCATCGATCTGTTGTTGAATGATTCGACGTTCAGCGGCGGCAACCCTGTATGGTCTACTCCGAACGGGTGGTGAGTCGCCAGTGTCAATGTGATGCTGTACAATTGGTGTACGTGGCAGTGTATCTGTGCCGAAGTCAAACGTGTGACAGTACTGCGTAAGAAGTTGAGCTAAGGTTCTCTGCTCTTGTGTCGCCAGGTTCGAGTCTATCATGCTTGCGATTTGTTGAGAGAAATCGGTGGAGATCGTGGGAGCAGGACTTAATCTTGTGTTAGACAGCGCCGTGAAATTGTCTTCTGTATGGGCGTTAAAGTTAGCAATACGGCTATGACGAGGAAGGATTTGGGGCTGGGACGAGGCGTTAGTGATCCATACATGAAGTTTGCCTTTTGTTACTGATGCAAGAGAATAGGGAATTACAACACCTTTTTGGACAAAAGTAGTGGGAAGTGGCTCGATAAGACCGAATGATGTTTCGAGAGTCTTGCTTGGGATAAGGACAGCTGCAACGGCTGTCTTCGGTGGTAGGACCAAATCCTCTTCAAGTTGGAGGACAGCGAGAGTCGAATTGAGGGGAGGGTGGGCATAGTCAGAATCCGTCAGGTGAAGTTCACGGCTAGCACAATTAATAAATGCGTCAGCGGACGACAAAAAGTCCCATCCTAGGATGACATCGGCGATGCAGCTGGTGAGCACTGTAAATATTACGGTGTGATGACTTTGACCAATGCGTATAGGAAGGGTACAATAACCAAGCGGTTGAACAAGGTCACCGTTTCCCATACGCAGCAAGTGTCCGGCGGTTGGAGGTGTGAGCACCCGATGCAAGTGAGAGCGAACACGCTCTGATAAACACGACTTAGAAGCTCCGGTGTCGACTAACGCGTTAAATTTGTGTCCTCCGATCTCCACTGTAATAGTCGACGGTGTTACGGCAGGAGGATTTGCGGCGTATCGTGTAAGTGCAGCCTGACCTCCGGTGTCGATGCAGGCTGCTCTCTTCAGTTTGACGGCGGCGAAGTCGATGGTGCGGCGTCGTTGAGGGGCGATATAGAGCGGCGACGAATTGGATACGGGGACAAGGATCGGCCACGGCGGCTTTGGGATGTGAAGACGGGACTCTGGGAGCGGCGAGTGGAGGGACGGTCGTTGTCTTCATAGGTCGGTGAACGGCGTGTTGGGAGGCGAGGGAGCGTAGGGCCGTCGGTGGTTCGGCTTTCCGGAAATACGGCGCTGTCGTCAGGACCGTCAGTGCGGAGAGTACGGCCGAATGTAGAACGGTGATAGCCAGCGTCATGCAGCCGCCGACGGCAGTAGCGCAGGATGTGGCCAGGTGTATGGCAATAGTAGCATATAGGTTGCTGGTCCTCGGTCCTCCAGATGTCTGTTCTGCGACGCGGTTGATTTCGTTGAGCTGGCGGGTGCGTAGTGGGGAACGTCTGGTAGGCGCACAGCGAGGTGACTGCGGGTGCCGCTGGCGAGTAAGCAGGTGACGTGGTCGTCAAGGGGTGCAATGCAGCACGCATCTCGTTCTGGATTGTAGTTCGAAGACTTTGGAGTTCTCCGTGGGACTGCAGACCATCGTGAGCTGTCCGTAGCTGCGCCTTAAATTCTTGCAGCTCCTCGCGAATGATGGTGCGTATCAAGGTAGTAAGACTGTTGTCCATTGGAATGCTGTGGGCCACTTCGGGAAGGCGGTCAAAAGGGCGTTTTAAAATTCGTGCGCCGTCGAGTTCCTCATATTTTCTGCATTCCGCAACAAGGATGGTGACGGTTGCAGGGGACTTCGGGGCGACGATCGAAAAAAGCTCGTATGACAGTCCTTTCAACAAATGACGGACCTTGTCGTCCTCGGTCATCTGGGGGTCTACTCGCCGGCAGAGGCGTAGAACATCCTCGATGTAAGCGGTAGCGGACTCGTCTTTAATTTGGTAGCGTCGGAGCAATTGGTCCCTGGCCTGCTGTTTGCGATGTTCTGGTTTGCCGAACGCTTCGGCAAACGGGGCCTTGAACCCATCCCAGGAGTTTATGGTGTCCTCGTGGTTGTCGAACCAACGGAGCGCCGTGGCTTTCAGAAAAAACACGACGTTTGCCAGTTTGAAGGAATCGTCCCAGTTGTTGTGGTGACTCACCCGTTCATAGTTTTTAAGCCAGTCATCGACGTCCTCATCTGAAGTTCCTGAGAATGTTGGAGGATCGCGCTGGCGGTGTTTCACAGTGATGGCAGGGGTGGTCCGCTGCGTGATGGGTTGGTCGGTGTCGTTCCCATTTTCTTCGGGCATGGTAAGTCGCGCAGTTCGTCCACTGCGAAGCTCCAGGATGTTAGCGAGAGGTGAGGAAGTTGTTCGCACCTCCACCAACCTGTGAGACCTGAGAAGGGTTGATTTAATGGGGTGATAGTTGACTGAACGATGGCGGTCTCTCACGAACTGACTTCTTCTTCCTTCACCACAATATATATATATATATATATATATATATATATATATATATATATATATATATATATATATATATATATATATATATATATATATATATATATATATATATATATATATATATATATGAAAAAAATCATGTTTTTGGAAATATTGTTAGCATGAGCATGTTCGGGACATTTTACAGAATTCTAGGTTGTAAATCATAAACATTCATTTCACCAGATTATGCATAGCTTACCTTAAAAAGGTTTAGCTGTCTGTCACTAACAGTTAGCGATCGAGCGCGAACGAAACATGTCTCAAGAATGGTCAAAACCTCGTCGTCCTTTCCTTTCCCGCTCCTTTGGGATTTTATTTCTTCGTGTTCGAACGTTTAAGTGTGAAGTGTTGTTTTTTTGTAAATTACCATGCCGTATACAAATTCGAAGGGGAAAAAAAAAAATATATACGAATATACTTCACTGACGAACTGTGGAGGCTGCGGCCCCCGCGACCAAATAAGAGCGTCGGAGCAAGGCACGTGATAGCATTCCATGGTCAAGGCCACGGGGGCCTTGTTATCGCCACAGCACCAGCGCCAGCCGTGATAAAAAATAGTTTTAGGTTTCTTTTTTTCTTCTTTTTAACGGCAATTGGACTCGCGCGATTCCATCTCTATCGAAAACATAGGAAAAATACGGAATAAATATTGACACATTTATGAGTTTCAATATTTATATTTAAGAAAAAAAAGTGACTCCACAGCCTTATCCGAGAAAAAATCGCGAGGGTGCAGGCGAACTGGTGAATATTAACCATGCTGAATTAACCTGAGACTACAGGAGTCAAAGAAAGAATAAAAACACTTAGGGACAAGGACAGTACAGTTCTTTCAACTAAAGTCGGTTGCAAGCTATGAAAAAACCGGAAATGCCTCTCAGAGGGAAATGTAATCCTACGCCGAGAAACGCCAGCCAATCGTTTTCATGACGTCACGAGTCCGTGGACCAATCGCGATCCTTTTGAAAAAAAAAAAAAAAAAAAAGCTCAACATGGCTGCTGGCCTTAGCAACGCGACGCTAGTTTCTCGAGACAATTATTCTGCTTTTTTGCACCGCGTTTTACGTGCTCGAGGTTACGCCACGAATTCTTAATGGTATCGGCTTGCGTTTGCAGCAGTTTTTGCGTGACAACGTGAGAATCCAGCGACGCTATCGCCAACGAAAATTTCGAAGCGGGCGCGAGGCTTAGCACTGCTGAGAGGTGAGAAGCTACGCCGGACGTCGTCTGCTTCGTTGGATTTCTGTCGCCTCTGCCCCACGTTGCTACTCAACATTGTACCGGCACCGCTGCTTCAATTCGCTGTGGTTTCCGCGGGGTGAGCTGAGATTGCCGTGTTTATCAGTCGCAGTTGAGGCGCTGGAAGACGGTATGTTAGACAGTATCTTGAACAGAAAATGAATTGGGAAGACGGTACATTGGACATGACTTTCTTTCTTTACTAAACAGCTATTTCGTTGACAAAAACGTATTCTAACTTATTTAAATGTCCTGAATGAATTAAATAAATATTGTAGTAGTTTAAGACACGTTTCCTGGAGGAAGAAAAAGCAACGTTGCTAGCGAACTACTTTCTCGACGGCGGAGGCACTTCAGATGGGCGCAATGCGCTTGTGGGTGGAGCTAAAAGATTGTTCTCAGGTTGCATACTGGTGTCTCCTTCAATAGTGCTATCTCCTTCCTAACGTTTGAGACTAAAGAGGAAGATGCGGAAATTAATATATATACACCTGGAAAAAAACACGAATTCACACCCAATACACTAGAAGATAAAGAATTCAGAAAGAAAGAAAAAAGAAAAACACTATTGACAAATTGAGATAGAGCGCCCTTTGGCTAATCCAGCTCTGGTTTCAGGTAGTTGATCTCATTTCTGGACAAGGCGAGAGAAGGGGCAGCGATGTTGTGAACGTCATGGGCTATCTTGTATGCCTCAATGATCTCTCGGCCGAGCTTGTTCTTATGTCTGCCAATCGTGCAGGTGTCCTGGAACCTGGCTTCACAGTTCGTACAGAGGCGTTGATGAACCACTATAGGGTGAAAAGTGTCCGAAGCACGAGACACCTCGAGGACGTGCTCTCGTAGGCGGGTGTTAAGGCAACGACCTGTCTGTCCAATGTATCGGTCGCCACATGAGAGAGGGATGGAGTATACCACCCCCTCTTCACAGGAAACGGTCTGATTAGCGTGTTTGATGGAACATCTTTTGAAGGATTCGTTGTTGTTCACGCGCTTGCACAGTTGTTTCAGGCGCAACTTGCACGAGAAGACAACTGAAACGTTGAAGCGCGCTGCAATTGCCTTCAGTCTGTGCGCCGAGTTGTGCACATAGGGAATGCAGATAACACGTGAAGGCTTACTACGTGGAGCACGGGGCCTTTGGGTGGCTAGAATTAACTGAACAAGAATGGTGCTCAGTAGACCTTGCGGATAACCAGCTCTGAGGAGACGCTTTTGTTGTTTTGCAATGCTGAAGCTTGCAAAGTGAGAACAGGATTTGGTGCGAGAAGATGAGAGGAGAGACCGGATGATTCCATGTTTTACCAGTTTAGAATGGGAACTGCAGAATGGAAGAATAGGTTTCCGAGATCGTTGTTGGAAGGCCCAACAAATGCCGGTCGGAAGAAGATGCAGACGAAGATCGAGATACTGGAGACCATCGCCTGAGCTGTCTTCCCTTGTGAAATTCAGGCCTGAGGACGAAGAAGTGAAGGCTTGAACTACAGAATCAGAAGAAACTGAGATCGGGTGAATGACTAAATAATCATCCACGTAACGAAAAACATGGAAGACGAGTGTCAAGTTCTCAAGGCGTGCTTCAATCTCCCTATCCACATACGTTAGAAATATTTCGCTGAGGACTGGGGCAAGGCAGGAGCCTATGCAGACACCTTTCTTTTGCCTGAGAATTTCCTTTCCATGTTCGACGAGTGTTGATTGTAGATATAGGGCCAAAAGGTCTAGGAAACCCCGTTCAGATACCCCAGATGAGTTCTGAAAGTCGCATGCGCCATGTTCGTGGATGGCACTTGATACAGAATCCATAAGAAATGCGGGATCTAATCGGTAATATAATTCCTCAATGTCTAACGAAAACATGGTAAAGGCCTCGGGAGTAGAATGGAGGTCATGAAGTCGAGATACAAGTTCTGTGGAGTTGGCAACTCTGAAAGGTTGGTTGAGACTGATCGATGACAGATGCTTTTGCAGAAAAAGACCAAGAGGCTTCTGCCAACATCCCTTTTCTGAAATGATGCTCCTTAAGGGAACTCCTTCTTTATGGGTTTTTGCCGTGAAAAACACAGTTAGGTATTGCTTGGAAGGAGCCCCAATGGCTTGGAAGGAGCCCCAATGAATGCAGATAACACATGGTCTCCAGTATCTCGATCTTCGTCTGCATCTTCTTCCGACCGGCATTTGTTGGGCCTTCCAACAACGATCTCGGAAACCTATTCTTCCATTCTGCAGTTCCCATTCTAAACTGGTAAAACATGGAATCATCCGGTCTCTCTTCTCATCTTCTCGCACCAAATCCTGTTCTCACTTTGCAAGCTTCAGCATTGCAAAACAACAAGAGCGTCTCCTCAGAGCTGGTTATCCGCAAGGTCTACTGAGCACCATTCTTGTTCAGTTAATTCTAGCCACCCAAAGGCCCCGTGCTCCACGTAGTAAGCCTTCACGTGTTATCTGAATTCCCTATGTGCACAACTCGGCGCACAGACTGAAGGCAATTGCAGCGCGCTTCAACGTTTCAGTTGTCTTCTCGTGCAAGTTGCGCCTGAAACAACTGTGCAAGCGCGTGAACAACAACGAATCCTTCAAAAGATGTTCCATCAAACACGCTAATCAGACCGTTCCCTGTGAAGAGGGGGTGGTATACTCCATCCCTCTCTCATGTGGCGACCGATACATTGGACAGACAGGTCGTTGCCTTAACACCCGCCTACGAGAGCACGTCCTCGAGGTGTCTCGTGCTTCGGACGACACTTTTCACCCTATAGTGGTTCATCAACGCCTCTGTACGAACTGTGAAGCCCGGTTCCAGGACACCTGCACAATCGGCAGACATAAGAACAAGCTCGGCCGAGAAATCATTGAGGCATACAAGATAGCCCATGACGTTCACAACATCGCTGCCCCTTCTCTCGCCTTGTCCAGAAATGAGATCAACTACCTGAAACCAGAGCTGGATTAGCCAAAGGGCGCTCTATCTCAATTTGTCAATAGTGTTTTTCTTTTTTCTTTCTTTCTGAATTCTTTATCTTCTAGTGTATTGGGTGTGAATTTGTGTTTTTTTTCCGGGTGTATATATATTAATTTCCGCATCTTCCTCTTTAGTCTCAAACGTTAGGAAGGAGATATCACTATTGAAGGAGACACCAGTAAATCTGTGTTGCTAGTTGAAAGAACTGTACTGTCCTTGTCCCTAAGTGTTTTTATTCTTTCTTTGACTCCTGTATTTTCACCAACACGCTCTTTCATCTTTGTAACCTGAGACTGGGGTTAGAGAAGAAACATCAAAACGTAGAAGGGACGGAAAATAGTCAGGACGACGTCTCAAACTCAGCTAACTGGTTTATTTAGTCCACTTTCTTATATAGTCTCAATCTCAATGTCATTTCCACCAACACAAGACACCAAAAGGACGAAATCTATAGATGCTTTACACACGTGCCAGAATACAGCCGCCATTGCTGACCTTCTCTTGTTTTTCCGAGATACCGAGCCACTGAAATTGGTGTGGACGAGCCTCAACAAAAGCCAATGCTGTGGAGAAAGACAGAAAAAAAATCTAAGATAGCAATAACCTGGCCTGCTGTGGTACTAATAAAGTGAAGTAAACGTAATAAGGGAACACAAAAACTGAAGGTCAGTTATGGCGGTGCCCATGCACAGCTGCTGCAACGCGTCTACACAGTTCAAGCGCCACAGTCTTCACCACACAACGCAAGACGTTTTTTTTTTTTTTTTGCTTTGTGTGGTTTTTAAATGTGTTGGCCCACATACCGTTTCAATGTGTGCGTGTTGTAGTTTTTTTTTTTTGATGTGGAGAGGGCGAGTTATGATTCAGAGGTATGAACTGTGTTTGCAATTTTAGGTAAAGAGATTCTTTTGTTCAAGTTTCAAGGTCAATGGATGTTGCCTTATCGCGTCGACCTGTAAAGGTTGTCAACGTTCTTGCATTGTGTGGTGAAGACTGTGGCGCTTGAACTGTATAGATTTCGTCATGGATGAAGAAAGAATAAACAATTAAAACAGGGACAACACAACCACATCTTCAACCCGGCTTCCTTCTTCGAGGCTGCTTGCTTCGTCTCAAGAATGAGTTTGCTCCGTCTAAGGCTCCGCTCGCTTGGTCTGCACCTACGCAAGAACCTCCCTCATCCTGTAGTGGCCTCCGTCCTTGGATTCCACTGTAACAACTGGTCCTCCAGCTACCGCATCATGCAGATATCGAGGAAAGAAATATCCCTAGAGCTCCACCTTCTGGGGAGGGTCCTTCCCAGCCGCATGACGAACTTGTTTGGCGCTGGCTTCCGCTCGCATCCTTCGTACCTGTTCATCGTCGACGCAGCTTCTCGCCTCCTTGAAGCTTCATGGAAAGAAGTGATTGCTGGAGTGACTGCCTCCTGCCGTGAGCTGAACGAGACGAAGTTTGAACCGCCAGTCCTGTTGTGCAAAACTGCTATCTCGTCTGACACCATGGAATTGCTCTCCAAAGGCCCCAAGTTCGCCCCAGACCTTCCTACTAAGAAGGTTGATCAACTCGCCTCAGTTCATCAAGTCGCCGCCGCCATCCCAGAACCACAGAGGCAAGATTTCCTCGGCTCCGCCATCCGCGCCGTGTGCTTCCACCCACCCCCCAAGCGAGGCAAGATCTCTCTACTCGCCGCTGTTGAAGAGCTTCGTCAAGAACAACTAAAGCTGTTAGAATCCGATAAGATGGGTGTGTTTGTTGTGTTAGAAGAGGGAGATTTTGGAGATAAGGTGAACGCTGCCCTTTCAAAGAATTTTCTCAAACTGAAATCGCGACCGTCTGGGACCCTCAGGTCAAGAGCTAAACAACTCTGCTCGTCTTTGAATCTGTCGTCCCTAAAAACCGCCATTAGTAGTCCAGCGAAGCAGTACCTTTCAGTTTTCTTCACTGCAAAAACACATAAGACCGGAGTACCCCTCCGAAGTATTGTGTCGGAGAAGGGTTGTTGGCAGAAGCAGCTCGGGCTCTTTCTACAAAAGCATCTGTCCTGCATCCACCTCCCTCAACCCTTTAGAGTGTCTAACTCAATAGAACTCATCTCTGTCATCAGTTCCCAACATTTCTTCTCCTTGCCCCACTCTATTTTTTCACTTGACATAGAAGACATGTATTTCAATCTAGATCCTACCGCTTTGCTTGCCTCAATCTCCGACGCCATCTTTGAGCACGGAGCTGTGGATTTTCAGAATTCCTCCGGTGTCTCCGCTGCTGGATTCGTGGACCTGATTCATCTATATCTCCAGTCCACCTTAGTCGAACATGAGAAAGGGATCTACCGCCAAAAAAAAGGGAGTTTGCATCGGTTCATGTCTCGCCCCTGTTCTCAGTGAATTATTCCTTTTATTCGTTGACAGAGCTACAAAAGCACAACTGGACATATCCGCGCCTGGCCGCCATGTTTTCAGATTTGTAGACGATTACCTAATCATTCATCCTGCTCGAACTTCTCCAGATAGCATTACAGCTGTTTTTTCCGCTTGTTCGTCAGGCCTTACATTCACGAAGGAAGAACCATCGAATGAAGGTCTTCAATACCTAGATTTGCGGCTTCATGTCAGTGCCACTGGACTCTGCTGGGCCTTTCAACAAAGGTCTTCCAAACCTGTCCTACCGTTTTCTAGCGCCCATTCGAAGTCGGTAAAACACGGTATCGTCAAATCGTTGTTTTCTTCATCCTTCACGAAGTCTTGCTGTCATCTTTCAGAAGATAGCTTCAAATTGCAGCACATGAGGCTTGTCAGGGCAGGGTTTCCCGTCGACCTTCTCCGATCTGTAATGGAAAGGATGATTCGCGGGCCTGATCGCCAGTCACCAGCCACAAAAAAGAAAGCCCGATTCGCCGTCATTCCTTACGTACACAATTCAGCCCACCGGATAAAATCCATTGCCTCAAAGTTCGACACGAATGTTGTCTTCTCGTGCCGCATGCGTCTTAAACAACTCTGTCAACAAGTGAACAACAACCGGATTCTGATTGGCTGCACTGTCAAACACGAAAAGAAATTCATTCCATGCAAAGAGAAGAAAGTTTACTCCATCCCCTTGAGCTGTGGCCATCAATACATAGGACAGACCGGCAGATGCACCAATCACAGACTCCGCGAACATCACAACGAAGTTTCTAAGGCCTCTCCAGATTCTTATCATCCCATAGTCATACATGCCCGTTCGTGTTTGCGTTGTCATCCCCTCTTTGATGACACAAAAATCCTTGGGGGGCATGACAGCAGATTCGGCAGGGAAATCATAGAATCATTCGCCATGACCACAGCAAAAAACAACGTGTCAAACCCTTCCCTCCTGCTGACGAAAACTGAGGTTGAATTTTTAAAATCCGAGATAACCCTACCACCCTGACTTGCACTTCGCGTGTTTTATCTTTCCTTCTCTCCCCTTCTCTCCCCTACTCCTACTGGGTATAGTCGGCTGCTCGCTGTTGAAAGTTTACTCGTCTGTTGCTAGTTGAAAGATGTGGTTGTGTTGTCCCTGTTTTAATTGTTTATTCTTTCTTCATCCATGACTTAAACCAACACGCTCTTCTGCCAAGCATAGATTTCGTCCTTTTGGTGTTTTGTGTTGGTGGAAATGACCTTGAGATTGAGACTATATAAGAAAGTGCTAGTTAGCTGAGTATGAGACGTCGTCCTGACTATTTTCTGTCCCTTCTACGTTTTGATGTTTCTTCTCTACCCCAGTCTCAGGTTAATTCAACATGGTTATCCTTATCGGCTCCCGATTTGTTTTCTCCTTGTAGCGTTGTGGCCGTTGGTGATCGCAGCTATGTAATCGACCGCTTCCGCTGAAAGCATTGCCTTGGCGTTAGCACCCGCCGCAGATTAGGGAGTAAATTAAGTGTATGGTTGTCTCATGAACTGTTCCCGAAGAGCTCGCTACTTTGGCGGACGGCAATGCTATTGTTGTGGGCGGCGCTAGTGCCAAGTTTGGACACTTTCAGTAATTGGGTTGCGAACACTGTGCCCGCGTCTTCTGTAAAAAGCCATTGACCCCGTAAGTGATGACGTCAGAACATGGCGTCTGGGTCCAAACAAACCGTTGCTAGGGACGTTGCTATGGACTAATGCATAGAGACTCCCCACGAGGCTAGATTTTAGCTTACAAGTAAGTAAATAATTTTTTGTAAGGAACCTAACTTCTTGATATCTAATTATGAAGATGTTCTTGCCATCTCAGCGTCGCATTGCAACGCTGAAAGCAATTTCTGAAGTATTCCACTCCGCTTTGCTTTGGTAGCAGACGACACAAGCAACACGAGCAAGTGCATCGCCATGGCCGTAGAGGCCTCCGCGATGCGCGTTTTTTTTTCTGTGAAGAACCCAGCTTAGTTCAGAGGGGCGAAAATTCCGTAAAATGAAACTACGTCCTGCAGATAACTTACGACGACGACCTGAGGTGCATTACTGGCGTAGTGCAGGCCAGCATGAGAAACAAATCGTACGCCGTCGAGGTAAGTCGTTTGTTAACATTATTATTATTGAGGTTGTAAGGTTATTAAAAAATTGCATGTCTATCGCAATTTCGCATTTTTTTTTATACATTAAATTTAGTGGATGTGCTCTTTCGGTGAATATCTCCATCGAACCCGCGATGAGAGTACAATCTGTAATAAACTCACCTTATTTTTTTTATCCAGTTCTTTCGCTTTTTGGGGTTTTGCAGAAATCTGAAGAAACTGCAAGAATCTTTCTCCACGCGATGGTTACAACCAGGTACGAAGCACCCTCCAATAGCGCGAGTCCGCAAACAAAATTTGGGATCTCAAACGATCGCCTGAATTGCTTTTCTCTCGGGTGCATTGCGACCTTTTAGCAGACGATCATCTCGAGCGACGCCCGGACTTTCGATAAACCATATTTCGCATCGCTCCGTGCTATGAATTCTTATAAGTGTCTGAAACTCATTGTATTTCAAACAAATGGAATATCTGAATTTCGTCTTTATTAACCCGATTCAGACGCCGGCGCCGGCTTGGCCGGCGGGCGTGTGGCAGATGGCATTCTTGCATTCGTCGTCTGCTGCAGGCATCTTGAGAACCGGAAGTTGAAGTCGTAAATGTTTCAGAAAACAAGCGATTACCGGCACGCTTCTGTCGAAACATATATGACATTCAAGCTTTCTATATCTGATTTTTAGAAGTTTGAAACCTATTCCCGATTTTTGAACGGTCGGGTTTTCGTGGCGAAACCTAGCCACATGTATTTGTCCATAACAACGACCCTAGCAACGGTTTGTTTGGACCCATGACGTCACACTTACGGTGTCAATTGCCTCGTGAGATAAACATGCTTTTTGGTTCCCGGCTCTCGACTGTCTGTACGTTCACTGCTCTGCTTAGCAAGAACACAGAGTGGACCTGGTCGTACGAACAGGAAGTCGCCTTCGATGCTCTCAAGAAGCTGCTGACGTCCGACCGTAGTATGGCAAAATACCACCCAGCCTACCCAACTACGGTCTCAGCAGATGCAAGCTCCTTCGGCCTAGGCGCGGTGCTGCTGCAGACTCAACCAACAGGAGAGAGACGACCTGTCGCTTTTGCGTCAAGATCCCTGACAACAACTGAGCAGCGCTACAGCCAGACGGAGAAGGAGGCTTTGGCGGTCACCTGGGCTGTACAGAGGTTCGACGAGTATGTGCGTGGCAGCTCCTTCGATGTTGAGACGGATCATCTGCCCTTGGTCTCCCTTTTCGGAAAGATGGAGCTCGACGTCTTGCCACCGCGGATTCAACGGTTGCGGCTGAAGCTCATGCGGTATCAATTCCGAATGCTGCACGTTCCTGGAAAACTACTAGCCACAGCCGACACACTGTCTCGAATCCCTTGCAAGGCCCTCGTCGCGCCAGGAGAGCTGGATGCCATCGAGCTTTTCGCAGCTAAAACAGTGGACGGCTCCTCTGAGGTGCTTCCAGTTCCCATAGAAGATCTCAAGATGGCTCAAGCATCCGACGGTGAATGCAGTAGGCTCATCTCATTCTGTCAGGGCGGTTGGCCATCCAAGGGAAAGTTACCTTTGCACGTTGCAAAGTATGCACCCGTATTGGAAGAACTTTCAGTCTGTAATGGTCTTCTGCTGAAGGGAACCCGTATCGTCATCCC
Source organism: Ixodes scapularis (assembly GCF_016920785.2). NCBI lineage: Eukaryota > Metazoa > Arthropoda > Arachnida > Ixodida > Ixodidae > Ixodes > Ixodes scapularis. Next base: position 69,562,463 of record NW_024609884.1, on the reverse strand, counting down.
AGCTGCACTGCGCCCGACGATACTTGCCTTGATCCACGAAGGCCATCAAGGTATCAACCGCTGCAAGTCCAGAGCCAGTGAGTCAGTCTGGTGGCCCCAGATCAATGCCAGCATCACTTCCCTTGTGGCGAACTGTGAGCAATGTGCCTCGTGCCGAGTCAACCTGGCGGAACCCCTCTGTGCCACAAGTCTCCCAAGTCTTCCGTGGGAAGTCCTCGGCATCGACCTCTTCCACCTGAACGGCCAAACCTTCATTCTCCTAGTTGACTACTATTCCCGGTACCCGGAAGTGGTGACGCTGGGAAGCACGACGGCAAGGAAGGTCATTGACGTCCTCAAGAGTATGTTTGCTCGTCACGGAATCCCCAAGACTGTCCGGTCTGACAACGGTCCCCCATTTTCGTCGCGGGAGTTCGCCGGATTCGCAAGCTCCTACGGCTTTGCACATGTGACCAGTACCCCAAACTTCCCCCAGTCAAACGGTGAAGCGGAGCGAATGGTTCGAACCATTAAGAACCTCTTTCGCAAGGCCAAGGACCCGTACTTGGCGCTCCTCAGTTACAGAGACACGCCAGATGTCACCGGCTACAGCCCAGCACAGCTGCTGATGGGCCGCCAGCTTCGAACGCGGGTCCCAAAGAGGGAGGAGCTGCTACAGCCTCTTAACCCGGGACGAGACCTGGTTGTCACCCGAGACTCCGACTACCGTAGAAAGCAGACAGCAGACTTCAAGAGCCGTCATCGAGCCCGTACTCTTCCAAGACTTCAACAGGGCACTCGAGTTTGGGTTCAGCCTGAGAGGCTGCGTGGCACTGTCTTAAGCCCGGCGCAACGCCCGAGGTCTTATGTCGTTGAGACTGACAACGGGGCAGTTCTGTAACGCAACCGGCGCAACTTAGTGCCCTACAGTCGAACCTCGGCTGCACCGTCTACACTGGCTCCCAGCGACCGGAGCGAATCTTCAACGCCTGGCTACCCCAGCTTCCGGCGATGGTTCAGCCTCGGGTGGACCTGGCGACTCCCCTCATCGTGTTGTGCCTCGTCTGGCATCACCACCAGGTGTTCGTGGTGACGGTACGGGCCAACCCTACACGACCCGTTCTGGGAGACAAGTGATCGCTCCCAAGAGACTCGATCTGTAAGACTATGTTTGTTTGTTTTTTTTTCACAGCCAAGGTGTCCGGTGCATTCTCAAACATTCTTAAGGGGGGAGATGTTGTGGGCGGCGCTAGTGCCAAGTTTGGACACTTTCAGTAATTGGGTTGCGAACACTGTGCCCGCGTCTTCTGTAAAAAGCCATTGCCTCGTGAGATAAACATGCTTTTTGGTTCCCGGCTCTCGACTGTCTGTACGTTCACTTGGCTCAGTTGCTTGCTTGCCGTCGCTGGTGGGCCGTGCAGTCTGACCGCCGGCCACAGCCCGGCACGACAGTTATGGCGTTGGACGTTCATACAAAGTTGGTTGGTTTCTCAGCTTACGACTCTTGGCCAGCAGACGACAGCCGGTTCCCTGGCGCAGTTACACACACAATCCCGTGACGTGGTGTCACGTGCCTCGCTCCGGCGCTCTTATTGGGTCGCAGGGGCTGTAGCCTTCACAGTTCGCCAGGTTATCGTGTAATGGAGTAGATTATATGTTCATCTTTGTGATTCAAATATTTTATAAGATACGTTTTCAAAGTTTTGCAGATAATCGCTCAGGGTGCCATGCTGAGGAACGTTTAGGAAATAAATATTACGTGATTAGCCACTATTATTAATTGTAACAGTTAACTTACCAACGCTCATAGAGTATTTCTAAAATATCGTATGAGCGCAGGTAGGTAGGTAAAATATCGTATGAACGCAGGTAAGCGTTTGCGCGCGCTGCCCATCGGCAACGCGCGTAAATGCTTTTTTTTTTTAGTGCGCAGTTTTTAGGCGCCCGTTTCCGGCTTGAGCGGCGTCGCCGTCGGCGTAACCGCGAGTCGCATTATGGGACGTTTCCCCATAATGACGTCACACGTAACGCCATGTGTGACGTCACGAGGGCGACGAGGGAGAAGGAGGAGGCGGAGGAGGAGGAAATTTTTCCGCTAAATTTAGCGGAAAAAATTCCCCGCAAAATTTAGCGGGAAAACTTCCCTGCTAAATTTAGCAGCAAAATGTTACTTCTAAATTTAGCGGGAACATTTTGCTGCTAAATTTAGCAGGAAATCTTTTTCGCTGAATTTAGCGGGTAATGTAGCGAAAGTTTTCCGCTAAATGGTAGGGGAGCAAGAGACGAGGAAGGGGAGGGGAGGAGGGGCACACTCTCCCCTCCGTACCCTCCCGTCCTCCTCGACAAGAGCTGCGCTCTAATTTGGCATTACCGGGAGTTGTAAACGTCTTTCATTTTTTAGAGTGCCCATATTTTTATGATGTACGAATTTTTGTGCCGCCATACATTTTTTTTTGTGAAAATATTTGTGGATTCGTTTGTATCATGACTAGGCAGTAGCATGAAATATGAAGTTAATTAAAATGTCGACAGCCATTCTTTGTTTGATCTTATCTGAAACCATCATGTAGGAATAGTGACCAAGCGACAGGTTCGCAAGTATCTTCATTTAAATAAAATAAAATAAAAACGAAAAGTAGCGTGTTCAGACAAATTCAGAGTGGCCGCTGTGTGGCCTCAGACTTGCGAAATTTGCTTGGTCATTAAGATTCACCTTCAGTATCTTGTAATTGTGAAACAAAATCTACTCGATAGAATTATCTACAAAGTGGGGTGGACGGTGGGGTTCTAGGTCTGTGAAGTGCTAAACACTGCAGATTACGCGAAATATATGGAACTAAATTGACTCACAAGAATCAGACATTTTGTTGTGGAATAGACCCTTTTCAAAAGTGCGCGCCTTTCAGTAGCTATAGCGTCGATTATTTGAGGTCGACATATTTTGGGCACGCGGTATGAGCAAGCATTGGACACGAGTACTACGTCAGCGCTCGGCGCGTACTCGGGTCCGAATGTACACGAGCGTTGCGTCAGTGCTCGGCGTGAACTCGGAACCAATCACACACCTCGTGAAGGACGCGATGCCCAAGTTATGGCGGTGTTGCGTGATGGGTTTTTGAAAGGAGTCTAGTGTTCGGCCGATAGGCGTCGGTAAGCCCCAGCTGTTTGCAGCCCACCCGAGCCGCACCAGGACCCGGGATTTTTCCTAGGGGAGGACATGCAGCAGAATCTGATCTACATCGCTTCAATTCCTGGGCACGGCAGCACTCAGGTCCGAATGCACTGGCTGCTCGATCTCATCAATGCTAGGTAAGCGGTAATGCTGCGTCTGCGTATGTGTAGAGCACGCGTAAGACACACTCGAAGTACGAAATAACGTAGGTTTTGTGCCTTATATGACATACAATGAAAGTAAATTTTGTGCCTTAAGCAATAGGTATATATTTTGTGCCTCAAGGGGTGAAATGAGCGGTGTCTGGTTGAGAAAATAGAACCCTGCTTTTCGGCACGCATAAATAAATTACGCATCGCAGAAATCTGAAACTCCGTATGATTTTGACGATGTTGGCGGCGTTGGAATTAGAAAGTTTGAACTTCAAGAACCTGGATCGAGAGATAAATCAGTAGAGCTAAATGTCTCTGTGAGCCGACGTCCACCTAGACCTATTACAGCATTCGTAAACCTGTGGCGTTTATTTTAGCGAAAACAACTTGTCAGGAAGAAAGACAACCTTGTTTTCTTTCTTGCTGACAAGTCATTTTCCCTGAAATAAATGCCACAGGCGCCCACAATGCCATTTCTAGGCTTGACGAATGTTAGGCCTAGTTGGATGTGGGCTCAAATAAATATCGTTTCTCAATGCGACGACGTCCATCTAGCCCTCCCCTTCCCCCTCCCCTCCCCTGAATACAGTTGCACAAGGCACCGTTCAAGTGCTCATTGAATGATGCCTTGCGCGACCCAGTGAAAATGCTGCTTGATTATACACGAACTCCACTCTGTCACGTTTCGGCACGGTGGTGGCGCGTCGAGTGCACTTCCGGTCTGGGGCCCAAGGGCGGAAGTCCCCATGCGAGACTTGTATTCCTGCGTTGTTTTGACAGAGTCGAGACAAAAACCAGCCTTCTCGTCAAAACGCCGCGACTGGGGCTGTACCAAAAGAGTGGAGAAAGGTCTGAAGGTCAGTTTTCATGTGCTCGGTTCGTCCGAGAACGTGGATATGTGCTGTGAAAATGGAAAACCAGACGTCGTCGGACCACGATTGCTTGGGCGGGAAGCATAGGCGTGCGCAGGATTTTTCATTAAGGGGGGGGGGGGGGGGGCGAGGTTTCCCCAGAGCGCCCCCGCCGCCCCCCCCCCCTCCCCCCCCCCCCCCCCCCCCCCGCTTTCTATCAACGCACTTCCACTAGTGTCCTTACGCTCATATTGTAGTGCTGAGACGAGACATAGTTATGAAACGTTTATTTCAACAATATTGAATTGTAACATATACAAAATATTATTAAGCAGTAGGTTTCACTTTCTTGTGAAACGTCCGCAAAGAAAGGCAGTCCCTGCGCAGCTGAGGCGTCAGTGACACAACGCGCATACAATTTTTTTTATTCTTTCTAAACCAGAGAAAGAGACGACACATATGCCATCTTTAACAGCACAGAATATTTAAAAATATTGCCTCAACGTGACTCTGCTTGTGTGGAAAATATAGTATACATACAGGGCAAACGCATGGGTGCACCTACACATGGCGAAAGCTGTCATATGGCGTCTGCAACGTTCATGCAGAGGACGAAAAGCGCCACCCAATACACAACGTAATAGCAAAGCTTAAAAGCACTAGAATATACCGCAGATTAAAAATATGCGGAACAGCAAATTACAATATTTAGTAATTATTGAAGAAAAGCGCTATGACATGCCATTTTTTTCCTTCTGAGCATCCAAATGTACAGTTGATAATCTTACTTTCTGGCGCTTGATAGAAACATGTAATAGAAACAACAAGATAACACGCACGCATTATGTCATGCTCAACAAACTTTTATCGTTTCATCCTGCTAAAAGCAATTCCTTATTGTAAAGAGGCCAAAGACTGTACCAAGAAACCTACAGTACCGTGCAAAAGAAACAAATTAAAGCGGGGGGGGGGGGGGGGGGGTCGAAACATTGAATAGAAGTTAAGTAAAAGTCCATAATTGACAGTAAAGCACATAGGCGCTGCTCTACCTCACTGGGAGTGAAGGTGGCAATTGCCTGTCTACAGATGTTTTCGAGCTTGTGACGATTGTTAGGGGGGGTTCTGCGTGAGTGCACATAAAGGGATTGCCAGAACAGTGAAGACCACACCAAGAAGGAATGCTGTTGCTCTATGGTAAGAAACGGTTGAAAGGCACCGGCACAATTCTTGCATACAACTCCCTTCAGTGCTGTCTCGTGACCTTGCAGTTCCACAAAGTTGTCTAGGAGGCATAATAAGACGACCCACTAAAGGGCCACACTTGAGATCTCCTCTGGCCTGCCAGTGAAGGGCCAGAATTCTAGCCAATGTCAGAGCAGTGAGTGATCGGGAGCGAGCATGGCTGCCGAAGAATAGCGTAGGCTTCTCTCCCCCCCCCCCCCCCCCCCCTTCCCCTTTGCTGAACACTTTCAACTGATCTTACAAGATCAACCTCAAAAGAGTCTCATATGGAGCTGCGATACGTCGGGGTGGCAGGACCAGGGCTATCAGAGGCACCTAAGTGTGCTATGGCCTGTTTCACTGGACACGCAAAGTACAAAACCAAGTGTTCCGCACATTTTGGACAAAACTGACGACATGCTGTGCGAAGAAGCATAGCTGGTTGTTTATAGTAGACCTTGTCGACGTTGTTCTGAAAATCTTCGTGGTTTCTGGGATCACCTGATAAACAGCATCAGCATCAGGTCATCCGTAACAGCAGTGGAGTGGTTTGGAGGGAGGCATTACCACGATTAATACACCAACTCAACTCTCCTACGTCACGCCGCGGTGGTGGCGCGCCGGACGCACTTCCGGTCTGGGGCGGTGGGCAGAAGTCGCCGTGCCAGACATGCATTCCTGTGTTCCCTTGGAAGAAACGAGACAAAAAAACTGCCTTCTCGTCAAAATGCTGCGACGCGGGTTGTACCAAGAGAGTCTGGAAAGGTTTGAAGATCAGTTTTCATGTGTTTTTGCCCCCTCCGTTCGTCCGAGAACGTGGATAGTAGCCGTGAAAAGGGCTAACCAGACGCTGTCGAACTACGATTGCGTGTGCGGGCAACACTTTGTGGTCGTCAGATGTATTTGCTTTGTTCCAACATAAACGAGAGAAAACCGCCAAGTTGTCCGAACCACCCACGGGTTCAGTGCGTCTTCAAATTCACACGGCCGCCTGATCGTTCGAACTTCGTCTGCTCTTTCAAACGTCTGCTTTTTGTCGTCTGCTCGTTCAAACAAAAGCGGCCCGTAGACCAAACTTTGACCCGGTGATTGCAATAAGAAGTAATTGCAGGCCTCAAAAGACTTAAGTAGGCTCGGTGTAAACAGTAGATACAAGATGCTGATCATTGGTACCAAAGGCCATCACCGACTTGTTACGCTTGGTCTGTTCCCGCTTCCGATTTTCAGTATCGACGTCGATCATCGCCGCTACCTTCTACACTTTTGCAACACGAGCGACGTCGCTACCGAAAATAGCTGAAAGAATCTCATTATGGTTTTGGCGTCCCTTCTGCGGCGTTCATGCGAATGAATCGCCGCACGTCAAATTATTTACGGAAAGTTTAGCGGCGTAACGAGCCTCGATAATTTCGCTTAGGCGATTAAAATGGTAAGACATTGCGATGAGGACGTAGAATCGACAATTCCAACGCGAAAAAGAGTATACAGACGCCGACAACGTGACATTCGAGTGGTTTGTTGACGCGGGACGCGGTGCTTCGCGTACCCCATTACGCATGCGTTCGAACTGTCGTCTGCTCTTTCAAACTTGGCTGCTTTTTGTCGTCAGATCGTTCAAACGACAGCGGCCCGTAAACCAAACGTTGACCCGGTAATTGCGATAAGAACTAAGTGCAGGCCTCAAAACACTTTTGAAGGTTGGTTGGGGTAAGTAGGCTAAGTGGAAACAGATACAAGATGTTGATCATTATTGTTACCAGTGGCCATCACCGACTTGTAATGCCCGATTCTACTTGCGGTTTTCAGTATCGACGTCCGCCATCTCAGCTACGGTCCACGCTTTTGCAGTCCGAGCAACGTCACTCTGAAAACAGCGAGCAGAATCTCATCGTGGGAGTCAGGCCTTAGCGCCCATTCTGCGGCGTTTACGTGAAATGAATCGCCGCACGTCACATTATTCACGCAAAGTTTTGCCTCGTTAGTTTTGCTGAAGCCGCTCAAGTAGTCAGACATTGTTAGGAGGACGTAGAATCAACAATTCCAACGCGAAAAAGAGCACGGGGACTGCCACCGACGCCGACAACAACGCAATTCAATGGTTTGTTTATGGGCGACGGCGGGCTTCTTGCCCACCATCCACCGCGCATGCGCAACGCCGGTGGCGTCCGCTAGGGGCGCTCCGGTTTGTTTGTAAACATGAGTTGGTGTATAAGCATGTTGAGAACAACTGGACTCAGCACACTGTCCCGTCAAACTGTTGAGCACTTGGGCAACTGGAAATAGTTCCATCGTATACACTACACTCTGAGCGCCTGAACTTGAAGGCTTCTACTATGCACACATTTAATTAATTCTACAGGGTGAAACAAGGAGACGCCAGGCTCTTTAAATCGACCGGAAAATTCGGTTTCTTAACCTATCGCGCTACGACTTTGTGCAGCGTTGCCCACAGATGGTGCATTTTTTTTGTAAAATTTGCAAAGAGCGAAGTTACCTGAGGAAAAAGTAAAAAAAGAAAAAGGCTCATTTCCTATGGAAACGCAGCGACGCACCCGGTCTGCAAACAACACGGCGCCGTTTCGCACGCGGGACAAGAGATGGCGCAAGCGGTCGCGACGCCAACTGCCGCCAACGCACGAGCAGACGACGCCGAGAGCCGGCCCTTTAGCAGACAAGGAACTGCAGTTCCTTGCTTTTACCGCGCCTGTCTTTTTTGTTTCTGCGATTGTCACCGCCTGCGGAACGCGCGCCGCTTTTGAGTCGAAAAGATCGTCTGCTAAAAAGGCCTGCTCTCGGCGCCGTATGCTCGTTTGTTGGCGGCGTTTGTTGCGCCATTTCCTGTGTCCCGTGCGAAAGGGCGCCGTGTTGTTTGAAGACCGGTGACTTCGCTGCGTTTCCATAGGAGCTAAGCCTTATTCTTTCTTTACTTTTTCCTCAGGTAAATTCGCTCTTCGCAAATTTTACAAAAAAAAATCACCATCTGTGGGCAACGCTGCACAAAGTCGTAGCGCGATAGGTTAAGAAACCGAATTTTCCGGTCGATTTAAAAAGCCTGGCGTCTCCTTGTTTCACCCTGTAGTGTTAATGAGCACCAGTGGCTCGCTGGGCAAGTCGTAGGACTCGGTCACGGAAGCCGGGCAGCTCGCACATTATAGCAGCACCTTGCCATGCTTGTGGGAGGTTCCAGCTGCAGGTTACGGCGTCGCCAAAAGGGTAATCAAAGAAATGCCATGACCAGCACAAATCTAGAGTTCTTAGCATGATCCTTTCCGTAAGTAGCGTGCTCCACTGTATTAATCGACAGGGTGACCGCCATAAACCGAACCCTGCATCCTCGTTTACATACCGATAGAACTGACGTGGGTTGCGTCTCGGGGCGTGAGTGAAGGTGCAGCAGCTCATTTGGGACCAAGTGCCCATTTTGAGAATCAGTGCAGTGGAGTCCGGTGGTTCATCTTCTGGAAAACATATCTATGTTTGCGAAAAAGGGCCTTCTCGAAGACCCAGGACGCAATATTTTGCTGCAAGTCTTAGCTTTTTATGTTCTTGGGAAAGCCATGTCTGTAGCAAAACACTGCCTGTCGTTGGGTTTCAAGGAGGTTCCTTTCCAACACCTTTCTTTCAGCTTTGACTACCTACGGTTTTGTTGGTACGCAACTTTATAAAGCATTAAATTCACATCAAAGAAAATGGTACTGCTACACTAGCAGAATATCCACAAAATGTTAGAAAGAACTTTCCAGTTGACAAAGACAAAAGTATTGTAATCAGACGCAATTGCTACCCATGCAGTTCGCCTCGTTCACAGCAGAGGCGTAACTGCAAGGCAAAGCTTCGTTGCCACAGAGCTAAATTTCTTCTAACATTTTGTGGATATTCTGCTAGTGTAGCAGTACCATTTTCTTTGATGTGAATTTAATGTTTTACAAACATTGCATACCGGTTGTAAAAGTGTTTCACGAATGTTAATATAATTTTTCCTTCAATGTTAGTTTAATGTTTTGGAAACATTAAATTTATGTTGTAGGAACGTCTCCTCTGTGTTCAAATAACGTTCGGAAAAAACATTAATCTAACGTACACATAAACGTTGTGAAACATTAAATTTTTTTCAAACGTTTGGGCCAAACAAAAAAAAAACATTATTATAATGTTTCGGTGCTACCTGGGTTGGTGAGAGCCAAGGAGGTTATAAGTACTAGGAGGGGGCACGTTGCAATATTGGTGAAGCCTAGTGATAAAAAGTTTAAACGATATTGTGCCCAACGTGACCGCCGATCTCACTGGCGATTGGTGCGCGTGACATGTCACGTGCGAGATGGATGGTTGATTGTAGAAGGATTCCTTGCAAGCTTGCGCGCGCTCCGTCCGGTAGGTGTTATCAAATCGAAAGCTAGACGAGGGCTAGCTACGGTCACGTGATGTGGTCATGTTGGGCTGATAAGTGAGGAGAGTAAGGAGGAAAATGAGAAAGAGGCCAGGCGTCAAGGGAGCATGGCTTGTGGAGGCTACGTGGCTGACGTCATGCCCCCTCCTACCCTTCTATCTTCCTTGGCGAGAGCGGAGAGAGAAAAAATGCCCTCCCACTTTCACCCCACTCGTCGTCTGCTCCGCCGAGTGTGCTGTACCTAACATCCGGATGACGTTCAAACTTGGTTTAAAATCGCGCCGTTTTCAAGCGCAGATGCGCGGATTTTATATGAAAGTTATTGTGTAATGCAATGCTCGACAAAAAGACTAACCGAGTCCGATTGCGCTGATACCTGCGTGCGAATAAAAAAAAAAAAAAGGGAAATAGTGTTAGAGTGGCCAGTCCTCTGGCGAAAAGTAAATCCGGTTGCAGTAACTTTGTATATACGAAGTTCGTACTGCTGTAGGCCCTTAGCGACAATGAGTGGAAGTTTGAAGTAACAAATAAACCGTGCTCTACTGACACAATAGGCGCAGTGGTCGGGGGTAGTACTGCCGGCTGACTCCACTGCTAATGAAGTAACGGAACAAAGATACGCTAGTTAATCTTGTGGCTATAAATATTCTAAGAACGCGAACCACTTCACAACGGCAGCCACGAGCGAGAGTTCGATGTTCGGTACAGCCCACCGGTACAGCCTAAAGATGGAAAACGGCAACCTCGCGGTTTGTCGTCTGCTAGCGGCAAGGAGGTTAGAAGGGTAGGAGGGGGCGCGGCGTCAGCCGCGTAGCCTACACAAGCCATGCTCCCTTGTCGCCTCGCCTCTTTCTTATTTTCCTTCTTACCCTCCTCACGTATCGGCCCAGCACGTGACCGTCGCGTGGTTGATGGTTGCGGGTAGCAGGGACCGTGGTGCTGGTGGGTTTCATTTATCAGTCATCACAGCCAGAAACTGTGGCCCGCGCCCAGCCGACCGATTGTACGCCAGCTACGCTTCGTTATGCCTTCTGTATTGGCCTCGAGATCGACCTAGAGGAGGCGCTACGGTCGCGCTATCATCATCATCAAAGCGGGGATAGGAGAACGGCCACCCCATAGGCTTTCCACGTTCGCGCGCGAGACGGCGTAGATTCTTGCGTTTAGTTTGTCATATACATGGTATTCCTAGGTAAACAATAACAAACATGGCGGAACTTCCGGCGGGCAGTCGTCTCATCCGGTCTGGCGCTCTCGCTGTGTGTTTTGATGGGCGAAAATGAGCAGCGGATATTTTAAGTGCCTTTCAGAAGAAAATAAGAGGCGGTATATCGAGAAGCTAACCTACCATGGGTCAGTATGCCTCCCTGACCCCTATGACACCAAGAACGCGACTCTTTTCTCATCCGATTTGGTGCTTTTGCCGAAAGTTACGTGGCCGGGAGGCACTCACTTGATCGAATGACATTTTAGCGAACGCCCACGTTTCATCGAACGACACTTTAGCGAATAGTCGGACGCCGCGAAGCGGCGTTTTCGGGTGGGCCAAATGAGTTCATATTTTTGTAATGAGTTGCCGCAGACTGTCGCCGCGAAGCGGCGTAAAGCGCAGCGCGACGGATGGGTTAACGCGCGCCCCCGTTATTCGCTAAAACGACCATTCGCTCAAATGTCGCCGTTCGCTAAAATGTCATTCGCTCTTGTGATATGGACCCCAAATTTTGTGGGGCATTGAAAAGGAGCCAGTTGCAAGGCAAAGCTTCGTTGCCACAGAGGCACCAAAGCACACCGACTTTAGTGTTGCAAAGGCGGGACTCGTAGTTAATCCACAGTGGCCGTACCTGGGAGCTAGCCCAGATGGGATAGTCAGCTGTGCATGTTGCCCCCAGGCTACGCTCGAGATCAAGTGCTCGTACAAATACAGACACGTGCATCTAAGCACAGTGAAGGACAAAGATTTCTATCTTGACGCAGACATGACACTCAAGGAAAACCATGCACATTATTTCCAGTTACAAGGCCAGATGGCTCTCACTGGGCTTCAGATGGGGTATTTTGTAGTGTGGACGGAGTGCTCTCTGGTGACCATAAGGATATAAAGAGATGAGCAGCTGTAGGAGGAGCTTCTGACAAAGCTGGAATCCTTTTTCTTAAGACACATCCTGCCCGAGCTGGTCACGCGGCGGCTAGATCCAGATGGCGGACGTTCTGCTGTGGCAGTGTACTGCACTTGTAAGAAGCCAGAGAAGGGTCGCATGATAGCATGTGACTCGGACACATGCACAACTATCTGGTACCATTACACGTGTGTAAATCTGAAAAGAAAACCATCAAAGAAGTGGTATTGCACGAGCTGCAAATAAGTGTACTATGTTGGAAATTGCCAGCAGGGAAATAATGTCCAGTTTTGAAGGACATTTATTAGCTTTTTGTGCTAGGTATCTTTTCCTACTGCAGAAGAATTGTCACTGCACCAGTTTTTCAATCTGGAGGCCCCTTTTAGCCACCATTAACTAGCAACTCTCACTTCTCACTGCATGTTCCAATTCTTTTGCAATATTCTCTTCTGTCAGTTACGCATTCTGCTCTTTGTGTGTTCATGTGAATAAAAAAAGTTGTTTATTGCTGTTTGCATTTGTAAGATCCTGCATGCTTTTTGAAGAACAGATCAAGAACCACCATCCTTCTTCTTGCCAAAAATTGAACTGCGCATATTTACAAGGGCAGCACATATAACGACGATTTTGTCAATCGTTGCCATGCCCCTGTCCCCCTTTTTTTCAGAAGTGAGACAGGAATGATGCGCTGCAGGAGGTGGAACTTCTTCAGCTGACCAATGGTTCTCTCGACTTGTATCCGAACACTGGAGATCCTTCGGGACACTTCAACTTCTTGGCGTGTTAGCTGAGTCTTCCCTCGTGTATAGGCCGGGACTATCAGGGAAGCCCCACGAATAGCTAGAAGTTCTTCAATGGGAAATCCCCTATCGGCCATCACGAGGTCCCCGCTCTGAATGAAGTCCAAAAACCCACAGTGTCTTGTGAGCTCCAGATCGCTCACCTTCCCACCCCAGCATTTAGAAATGAAACAGATCCCTCCACTTGGACAAATGGCGATTAAGAACTTTACCGTGTTATGATGTTTGTAGGACGAGAACGTTTGCGTCCTTGCCTTAAAGGTGCATGGTCGCTCTATGAAGATTTCCGAGCAATCAATGATGCACCGAAGGTTCCGTAGCATTGGTACCTTGCACAGCTTTGGTAGCCGCTGTCTAACTGTGTCCGCTTTAGGTCAGAGAATGCATGGAGACAGCTCAACACTGAGGATGTTAATCCAGGCATGGAAGACTTTTGATACAGTTCCAGGAGAAATTCCAAACCTGGACGATAGGTCCTTGTTGAGGAGGCCGAGGCGGAGCTTCATCAACACCATCAGGAGTTGGCTCCAGTGCGGTATCTTGGCACTGAAGTTTGGAGTGTAGAGTGCCAGAATGTAATGGAGCAGAGCCCAGAACATTCCGCTGCTTGGTAATCCTGTAAAGAACTCCACCTCCGAGTCATTCTTGAGGTCGACGTTACCATACACAGTTTTTGTTTCTTCTTTGAGAGCTTGATTTTCCATTTGCAGCCTCCTATTTTCTTCCAGAAGAGTGTCAATGTCAGCGCTAGACAAATCTGTTTCGCACGACACACCTGTTATCTCTTCCTCATCCATTGGTGCATCGGGCGCGTCGGGGGCACCGGCCGCGTCAGGCGCGTCGGTCACTTCGGGTCGCATCCGTGACGACGCACGATGATACCGCCGCAGTGCAGCAGGGCTCCGCCGTGATGAAGAAGCCCGATGAGCAAAGATGTGTGGCACCCAGTCTGGGTGATTGGGATCGTCAGATGGTGATCCTAGAGGAAGTTGAAACAAAACGAAACTTATGGCTGCGCTGCTCGCGAAGGCCTGAGGACGTGGCAGCTTTACAAAATAAAGCGGTAATCTTCTCTACAAGTATACATAGCACTCGTACTTACCAGTTGTGAAATGCTTGCTGCAAATCCTTGTATCGTTATTGGGCACAAACCCAACGCGTTTAATAGCGACGGCCCAAGCTTGGCGGCGTCCCTCGTTCCTCGGAAATCTAAATAATTTAACTTTTGACAGTCTGTTGGTCCCGGCCTGCATTGTGCAGCCAACTGCACAACACTGTGGCATCTTCCCTGTGACCTGATGTTCAGAAGACTAAACTGACTAAACGGTAATATAAAATGCTGAAGCACAGGGAGCTACTCGCAAGAGCTCCCTCCCATAGTTGCCTGTGTCAGGCAATCGACGCACTTACGTCCAGCGGCGTCATTTCGCAGAAATATACAGAAACAAAATTGTGAAGCCGACTGTTAAACTCTGCGGCATCCTCGTAAATGGTAAACACCCAGAAAACGCAAAATATGTGGGCAGAATAACCGAACGAACACAACCTGCTGAACGCGTTGCCACTGAAAAACATGTAAACAAAACCCGAACCGGAAAAGATTTCTGCCCACTGTCATGGCGACCGGAAGTGCCCGGAATGCCATGTATACTATTAGCCACGAGAGCGAACACAAGCGTCGCTGCGGTCGCCGCGCCCTGATTGGGTGAGGTGTACCGTGACGTCAGGGGGAGGACTCCGCTCCGCGATCTCGCATCGGCTCGCTTCCCAACACCGGTTTCCTGGTTTGGCGTTGTGTGCCGCAAGCTGTTTAAGGAGCTGGACTTCGTTTACCCGATGTACAAGACGTTAAGTTAGGCCGATATTGACGTGCTTCCGTACATTTTATAAGCCTGCTGGTCCTTTTTACCTTTAAAATTGGGTTACAAATCCCAAAAGCTATCGGCGGAGGCAATTCCGCCGATGAACCTTCCCGTCCGTACACACGACACAAGGCAGTCTTGCAAGGGGTCGGTGAAGCGGTGGCGCAAGTGTTTCAGACGCTGGAATTCTGTTCCTTGCATGTTCATGATTTAGGACGATATTACATCCCGCTTTCAAGGCATTTGAAGTGGCATTTGTATCATGGGCCTTTAGTCGGTTGGCAAATTAGCTCGCGACCCCGACTCTGCGCTGCCACTGTGCATGCGCTGGTTCGCAGATGTTTTAAAGGCCCTGCGTCTGATGATCTTGGAAGTGCTCGTGGAACAGGGTTGTTTAACATAAATGTAGCTTCTTCGTGAAATAATTATATAGTTTATACACGTATGCAGGCATATTTCTTAGAAGATGCACAATTACTGGAAATTAGTTTGTATGGTAGCAGCAAAAACGGCCGAATCGCCCCCATTTGCCTGTATGATATGTATTGAACTGCCCAAAAATATTCACAGCTATAATGACGTAATTTGGAATGTTTACACTTTTCTCTGACATTCTTTATTCCAGCCTTCGGTATTCGGAAAATAAACCGTTTAGTCTGAATTGTCATTTACAATTAAAAGAGACACTGCTGCAGGTCCCCAAAAGCTTCCTCAGCCTCCTAACTCCCTACAGCGGGACTCTATGACAACAGAGGAAAACAGGAGTAAAAGCAAGCATTCGAACGTCTGTCCAGTTGTAGATGCATCACTAGTAGCAGAAAATGTGGAACCTATGAAGGGCGACAGTCTGCGTGAGAAAAGCTTCTGGTATTTTTTGCTTCAGGACAATTTGATTTAAGTAAAATCTCAATTTTAGGGCTTAAGGGACTAATAACGAGCTAGACACCTTCGCTTACGTTTGTTATACATTACTTGAGGGTTGATATAAACAAGTCCACAGATACCACCCGTGTATTCCATTGAAATACTATCCGAATCCAGCAAAGGTCAAATGCGAGCAATGTATATATTAAATGTTCCTTGTTTTTCTACTTTGCCCCTGCACTTGGGCTGTCTTACTTGCGATTCTCTCCCCATGGCCCAGACTGTATTTAGCATGTTGCTCGTGCAGCATGCAGCTCTTCTGCTTCGGCGATCTTGTTTAACAACAGAGATACAAAAAAAAATAGTATACATAACCTGCCAATTCATTCAGACCATCAGCAGCATTTATTGTGCGAGACGTAAATCTATAGTGATGCTCCTGCAATTGTGGCCATATTTCTTTATTTTCCTATACCAGCTGTGATTCATGCGTTGCCCGCCCCGTCAACCATGCTTAAAATGTTGGTTGAAGTTTCGCCTGCAGCTACAGGCCATACCTCAATAAAGGCACATATAAAATTTACACTTCTTACGGAAAACACGCAAAAAAACATTAAATAAAAACGAGCGCGCCGTCAGCTAGTGTTGTCACAGCCTCCACAGGGCGAGCGGGGCGAGTCGGGGAAAAATTCTCTCCTCGCCGTGACGTCACCTCCGCTCGCCGTTAGGGGGTGCACCCGTCATGGGGCACTCCAGTAAGGAGTGTCCCATGACGGTTTCGCCGCCTACTACAAATGGAGGGCAACCGGACTCGCCTTCTCCCATAGGAACAGATGAGTGTCCCCCACAAAAATGGCGAAAGGGCGGTCAAGGTCAAGTGGAAAGGGTGTGCGCGTGCGCAGACGCTTACTGGAAAAAGGTCCATTGGTGAGAAAACTATTTTAGCGGTAGAGGATGCGGTACTGTTCGGTGCTTCAGTGAAGATCGAATGGTGTTGCCAGCGTGCGGCCTAAATTTATATAATCGCTTCTGTGGGAGCGTCGTCTGCTCTATGCAGACGTTGGAAAGCATGGATCACCACGACTGATGCCTGTTTCCGGCTGAACTAGAATATTTATGTTAAATATCTGTTTCTTTTAAAATGGATGTGTCGGTTCATCAACGCGGGAATTAAAAGAAAAAACCATAAATTCCAACCCAGATAACATAATACTGGTACTGCGGGCTGTGAAATCGCAGCTTCTATGCTTTTATTTAAACTTCTAGCTTTTTCAGTAATATAAATATTTGGAATGAAGATAAGTTAGCGCTGTATTGGAAATTACTACGCTATTGAGTTCCTCTGCCCTTTTACGCCATAGTGTGGGTAAGTTTTTTGGAGTC
The DNA here is from genome assembly GCF_016920785.2 of Ixodes scapularis. Lineage (NCBI taxonomy): Eukaryota > Metazoa > Arthropoda > Arachnida > Ixodida > Ixodidae > Ixodes > Ixodes scapularis. The sequence continues at coordinate 69,545,675 of NW_024609884.1, read as the reverse complement.
AGAACAAATCTTCTGCGTTGCGACGAGGAGAGCGTCTCTTCTAGTTAAGATCAGCAAATTGCACGGTTGGCAGGATAACGGAAACAAGTGAAACAAACTGTTTTAATATATCTGCCGTGACTGTAATAAACGAGTGTAACCGAGCAACGCAGCAATGTTTGTTATTAAATGCTTTTCTCGGTAGTGTGAGTTCACCCGCTTCAATTTTCTTGGTGAGGGCCGCGGATGTCAAGAGGCAAATACTGTAAATTTCTGGCTAAAGAATCTTGTATTCAAACACAGTAGACTCTCGACCCCAACAAACGACGCGCACCACGACATAGACAACATCGGCCGCAGTGACACTCTTTTACTGATGAGGGCTAGCGCCCTTCACGAGACTTTCCGAACAGCCTCCGCCCTCACCTAACGTATATCGGGATTGGGCAGTTCATCGATTAACTTTCAGATTATTGAAGTAATGCTTCAATTGCAATATTTTTTGACGGTTAATTTTAGTCTTTTCGCTGGAGAAAGTCAACAAGAAGTAAAAAATGCCTGCTTTAATATTCTTGACGTCTCTATTTCTTTTGTGACACAGGCTTGCACGGTAAACCACTTCAGCGTGCTTGTCATTTCACCGAGGGTGATTATACTGTTTAAATAATAACTTAAGAATTACTTCATTTTAAAAGGCTTCCCGTGTTCCTATTTATGTAGGACACACAACGTGAAGTTTAGAATGGGAATGCAATATGCCATTTATGACACAGTAAAACCAGTAAAAAAATGTGTAGTTTTAACGTCTTTCACGCAATGTGACCGGCGAAAAGTCAGCATACGGATTTATTGATTGATTAGTTTATTAAAGGATAGCGATCAGTCGGGTTAATTTTCTAATCAAACCACAGCCCCACTCAACATCCAATGCTTTATGAAAGCCGCGGTTTGTGCGAGATAACAAAAATACGTGGGACCAGCGATTGTATACAAACCAACACACTAAGATTATGGAAGCTTCCGACTTCATAATAATCGCTTTGCTGAATTTCTACGCATGGGAAACGATAAAACACAACCTTTTGTAAGAAGAAACGGCAACAAAAACATAAAACATTGAATAAGGAATGTCAAGCTCAGCCTGAAACGGGCTTGCGTCGTCGAGATCCATGCTTCTGAGCGTGCGCCCGTAGCGGACGACGCACGGCGGTATCTCCGCATTCGCGCGTTTCCAATTTCGGCCGCACGGTGGCGACACGGTTCGATCTCGAGGCGAATACAGACCGTTACCTTGCTGAAAACGATAGTATTCAACGTGGAACGTCAGCGCTGTGACGAAGTCTGTTCGCGTGTTTTGGGTAATGTACCTTGCATCTGCGGGGAGTGTTCTCTTTATCTTCTGGCCACTAATTACTGCAGTAGCCAAAGAAAGAATAAATTATATGCACACATGATTACGTAACTATGTCGACTCGACAGATTGAACCAATACTTACGCATTTTTACGGCGATGATTTCCGCGCTCGCCTGCAAATGGTAGCTGCACTCTCATATGTTATATATCACGCTACAATACGTTTGGCTTTTTCTTTTCGTTGCGGCCACTATGCAAGTCGTCCATTCGGACGTTTTATTGCTGTCGTGACAAATATAACCAACTCAACTTGACTCGAGGTTGAGAGATGTTTTAATGACAATTCGAAGTGCACGGAGCACACCACGCTCCACTTCGATGGGGTCCAGCCACCGCCGCGACCAACGGCCGAAATTGCAACGTGACCCCTCCTAGTATTCATAACCTTGGCTAGCGGAGTCGGGCGCGTGCCCTCTCTCTCGTTTTACACCCCCGACGTCCGAAGCCCCCAAAAGCTTCACGAGCCCTCCACTGCAAAAACACTGCTATGAGGCGCGGGGAGCGGACAGACACGTCGCAAAGTGAGGCCGAGTAACTGCGAGATTAGCGCCGAAAGGCTGGCGTTTATTTGTCCTGAAGCTCAAGGAGACGCGACGCAGTTGAAAAAAAGGCTTTTCCCCTCTCCTAGCCAACGTAGGGACTCTCGCCCACTACACACTGAATGCTCACTTAAAGGAGGCAACAAAATGGAGCACTCGCTCTGAACCTCATCTGGTGCTCCCGTAGTTTGTGCTGTACTTACAGAATCGCGTGCTCAAGGGCAGTCCAAAGGTGACCTTTTTGCGTTGCCTTTCCTTTCAAAACTCAAAATATGCAGGTCTTCTAAGATTCAAAGATCGTTCGAGAAACCTTGGTACCTCCACCAACGTTTTTACATTAAACATAATAAACAAGCAGTGCTGGAAAGTACTTTAAGTAGATGGTAAAGTACTACTTCAAGTAGGTTTAAAAAACTTATACTTTACTTGAAGTACATTCTTTGAGCATGTACTTGTACTTTACTCATTACTTACTTATTTTTTCTAGTACTCCCCCAGGAAAGTGCAATTCCCGACTTAAAAGTACATTCCCCAAATTTGAAACGAAAAAATGGCGAATCGTCATGTAAAAACGCGCTGTCGTGTTTCGAGACTTCATCTGGTCAATTCCCTGAGTGAAATTATGGCGGCTAAAAGACCGATCAGAATAAGGGCCTTATAGGTTGTTTGTCTTAAATAGTTCATCAGCGAGAGTAAATCAACGACTCTGTGGCGACTTGACTTCATCCGAAATTTGCCGCCATTTCCGAAAAAAGCTGATGAACCTCCGTTTACACCTAGCAGGCATACCAGTTAAAAAAATGTATAGGGGATGAAAGGGCATAATAAAATATTGTATTAAAAGTATTTGTACTTTATTTTGAAAGTACATTGTATTTATAATACTTTACTTCAATTACATCGCACCCGGTTTACTTACTTCTTCGCCTGAAGTACATAACCTTTAATTTACTTTGTACTTTACTTAAGTACTTTTTGGATGTACTTTATGCAACACTGTAAAAAAAAAAACACTATCTGCAAAATCAAGCTCAGGCAGTGTTAAACCTCAAAGTAGAAATCATGCATACGCAGTACATCATTGACCACAAAAAAAGAAGTAAAAAACCATTAGGCACGCAAAAGCAGAATCATCTGTTAAAGCATTTGTGTGAAAACACAAGCCACTTTATATTTGGCTAGCAGAATGTCACTAACGGATCAAAACCTATGTACTTTCTTGTTAGCATAAAAAATGCATACATAAAAGTAACTTCAAAAGTAATTCGCTACTTTTTAACGGTAGTTAGTAATTTACTCAATTACTCTCCATTTGAGTAATTTATACTCTACTCAAATTACTTTTGAGGTCAATACTCAGTAACTTAACTTAATTACTTTTTTTTTAGTATTTGTACATGTCTGGTCCAGGGCAAGGAAGGCGACGGGAGGGAAGAGCAAGGCGCAACAAGTCCACAACTAGTCCGTCATCCCCAGCGAGAACAGGAAAGTCAGGGCGAGCAAGAAACCTGCTGCGAAAAGGAGGTCCAGAAAGCGCAACGTGGCTGGGCAGTCTGGCGTGGAAAAATCCGCTTTGAAGAGAGCTTCGCGCAAGAGGTAACTGTTCCGCCTTTGCAGGCTCCTGAAGGTTGGAATAAAGGCAAAATTTAACAAACTGAGAAGGGTTTTCCTGGTGTCTATGCAGCTCTTCTAGGGACAGTAATGCTCAAAATTAAACAATTTATTTTTTAGAATACTCAACTGTGCTCTTAATTACCCGGAGGGAATAAAAGGGACCATGAAACGGCACTGAATATTCGAACTTCACTATTGGCGACTTTCACCACATGTTTCTGAACCTACTTTCACGGCTTCGTCTTTAGACCATGCACCAGGCGCTGTGAATATCTGATTCGCTAGAGAAGGCTGGAGAGCGAACGTGCCGCCTCAGCTTTCTGTTATAGACGTTTTGCAGCAGCTGTGCATGGACGCCGCCATAACTGACCTTCAGTTTTTGTTTCCTCTTATTTCGTTTATTTCACTTCATCTTTACCATAGCAGGCCAGGTTATTGCCACATTATATTCAACTGTGTCCTTTTCTAAAGCACCGGCCTTTGTAGAGGATCGTCAACTACCGTTTCAGTTGCTCGGCACCTCGGTAAGACAAGAGAAGGTCAGCAATGGCGGCTGTAATTTGGCGCGTGTGTAAAGCGTCTATAGCCGCTGAGTGCCGTCGATTTCGCAGGAGTGGAAAAAAAAAATTGGGTTGTGTGTGTGTTTATACAGCCTAGAACTTGGTCTGCCTCACAGGGGCGACGAGTCTCCCAGCTGTAGATGAGCAATTTAGCCAGTGCGGTTCAGCCGCTAGCCTGGGGTCTTTAACGTGCATCACGCAGTAGTGATACACGACCGCACGCCGGTACGATGCTCATCCAGATCGAAACGGGCAGGGGTGGGGCTCGAACCCAGGATCCCTGGGTTCTGCAGCGCGAGCTTTCGCTCCACGTGCTCCGAGCTGGTGTGCGCTAGACCACTCGGCCACCGATTTTTTTTTTTTTTTTCTTTATTGCAAGATTTTGACAGTGAACAAAGATTCACAATGCACGATAAATTTCACTTGAACATGTGCAATATTATATTGACGACGCTAGTGAAGGCGACGATAGAACGTCGCCTGTAAGGTTTGGAGAGGCGGTGAGAATTGTTAAAATTCTCTCATCATCGACAGCTTCAAAAATGCAGGCAACCACTCCAGTTCCAGACATACTTTCTCGTAGACAGCTGCTATCAAGTTTATATTTTCAATGAAATAATACCGTACTGGACGGGCATCCAGATCCGCGTGACGAACTGCCATCCTACATCTCCAAATAGCATGCAGGCCCAGTAAAAATACGAGATCATATGGGAAAGGCGTCCCTTCCACAGACAAAAAGCGTATTCCCCGAGCCGTGAGCGGTAGGTCTTTTTTAAGAGTGCGTTGGAGCACGTCCCAGAACAGGATAGCATCCCAGCAGTCCAGGAACACGTGCTCCACGGTCTCCGGTTTCTTGCACAAAATACAATCCTCGCTCCATGGTACAAACATGCCCTTTTTTGCTAACCATGTCTTTACTGGAAGCGTGTTGGTATGTAGTTTAAAATAAAAGGTTTTCACAGATCCGGGAACTAGCATTCTTTTCACGCGGGAAAGCACATCACGGTCAGTACTGTCGGAGAACAAAGAGCGATACAATGGGACGGGAAACAGGCATTCAACAAGATCTCGCTTCAGACGCTTTCGTGTGACAAAGTTTAAGTACTCTCTTGAAAATCGCACACTAAGAAATTGGTACGCACAAACAACCTCTCTAAGAAAGCCCGTTACTTGGCCTTCACATGTGTCACACGTCGAAACAATGAACTCGGGTAACTCTCTGAACAACCGTACTTGAATGACAGTTCTCAGAAACGGGTCATCCTGGTCTCGCAAAAAGAAAAACCTCGATACCAGCTGTCGTATGAACAAATGCGACAAACTAAGCCCACCCGACTTCACGCGGCGAAAAAGGTTATCTCGTCTAGTCCTTTCCCAGGTAGACTTCCATATGTACACGGCCATCACCCGGTGCATGCGTTGCAAATGCACACGAGAGCAGTGCAGAACCTGTAACAGGTACCAAATCTTTGCAACAAAAAATAAATTACACACTGTTGCCCGTGCGAAGATAGAAAATTCCTTGCCACCCCACTTCGCGGCTTTAAGACTCATCTCCTCTGTTTTGTTACGCCAGAGCTCGTTGCTTTCACGGTAATTGTTCAAAGGCACTCCCAAGTATACGCCGGGCTCTGTAGACCACTGAATAGATTCAAACACACGCGGAGTCACGTCCCAGTGGCCGTGCCAGATCCCCAAGCATTTCGCCCAGTTCACAGCACACGCTGTCTGGGCGCAATATGATCTCGTGAGTTGAACAGCCGCTGAGACGCTTTCTCTATCACTACAAAAAATCGCAACATCATCTGCGTACGCTAATATTTTAACATCACATGCATTTAAAGAAAAACCACGTATGTTCCCACTCTTTATGACACTTAGGCAGTAGGGCTCAAGAAATATGGCGAACAACAACGGCGAAAGTGGGCACCCTTGCCGAACAGAGGATAACACAGAAATGCGTTTAGTTACTTGTTTGTTAATTACAAGACTAGTCGTGCACTTACTATAGGCCATCTTTACTCCATCAAAAATAATTTTACCCACGCCAACATGGTTTAGAATGCAAAAAAGAACATCATGGGACACTCGATCAAAAGCTTTTTCAAGATCGACTTGCAACAGAGCAACTTTCCGGAAATTAGCATCACATAGTTCCAACACACTACGCGCAACATGAATGTTACTCATAATCGTACGTCCCTTGATACCGCACGTTTGATGTTCTCCCACCACATCTCCAATAACCGATTGCATTCGTCTCGCAAGGATTTTCATTAGAATCTTATAGTCCGTATTAGCTAGTGTAATGGGCCGGTAATTGGCTACATTACGAAGTTTATTAGTGTCTTCACTTTTGGGGATAAGGACTATGTGGGTAAATAAAAAGGAAGGGGGAAAAACTTGGTTTTCATAACATTCGCGGTACACTTGTAACAAAATACAAGCTAAATCTTTTTTATACTTTTTATAAAAGGCAGCACCCAAACCATCAGGGCCCGGTGATTTTCCGCTTTGCAAATCATCAATGGCTCTTTCTACTTCGGACAGACCTATCGGCTGTTCTAACCATTCTTTTATTTCACTACCTATCTTTGGCAGAAGGGGCAAAAAATTTTCTGTGAAACCTTCTTCTTTTGGGGCTTTGTGGCTCAGTAAGTTTTCGTAGAATTCAAGAAAGGCTCCCTCAATTATGCTAGAGTCACGCGTCGTGGTACCCTGATAATCAATTTCAGTTATTTCATTGGCGCGTGCGTATCTCTTTTCTGTGGCTAACGCTCGTTTTGTTGGTGCTTCACCCGCGAGAAACTTTTCTGCCCGGGCACGTATTATCGCACCTCTGTAGTGCTCAGTATCTATGAGCTGTAGCTTGCTTTTTATTTTATTAATGTCATCTATAAATAACCCGGGGGATTTACACTCTTCTAGAACAAGCTCCTTTAAAGTTGAGCGCAGCTGCTTTTCCTCTTTCTCTTTCTCGTACTTTAGAATGGTTGATCTTTCTATGGCGTCCATTTTAACTACTCGTTTAAATTCTTCCCATTCTCCGGTCATCTCGCTCCCGCAGATGTTCCTAAAATTTTCAATCCTTGCATTTATCTTGTCGTTAAACACCTCGTCGTCAAGGAGCTTGTAATTCATTTTCCAGTTGTGCCAATCAAATCGGTGTCGTTCTTTTCTTTTTGATCCTAACCCGAAAGTCACGAGGCAGTGGTCGCTAAAGCACACCTGCTCGACACTATAGTGTCCACACAGCGGAACTAGCTCAACTGACACGTATGCTCTGTCTAGCCGTGCGTGGCTACTTCCTTGGAAATGTGTGAACTGCACGCCCTTCGTGCCCTTTCCGCAATGTGCCACGTCCTCCAAGTAATGCTCATTTACCAGTTCATTCCAGACATCGGCACTGCTATCCCTCCGGCGACTATGAGGGGTCCTGTCTTCTGGAGCACATGTACTGTTAAAATCCCCCACCACCACAAGCAGTCGTTCGCACTTTAAATATTCCGCTATACTTTCAAAAAAATGGCATCGTTCCGTCTCTACAGTCGATGCGTAGATACAGATTATACGAAACTTTTGATCTGAAAAGCAAATATCACAATACACGACTCTCCCATCTTCACGCGAAGCAACATTCTCAACAATAATACCTAAAGCATTTTTCAAAAAGATGCATACACCTCCCGACCTCCCTACCGCATGGCTTACGCATACATCGTATCGCGACTCAAATTGGCGCACCATCTGCTCGGTCTGCTCCTCGCTCTCAATCTTGGTTTCCTGGACCGCTATCACGTCGAGGTCGTTTTCCAAGAACAACCTTCTGAGCTGGCACTGCCTTCGCCTTGCAGACAGTCCTCTTACGTTCAGGGTAGCTATACGCAGTGCGACCTCGAGCTGTTTCATAGCTTTAAAAACTTAGGAGCTTATGACCTTGCGCCAGCTATCAGACACTTGCCAATCAGGGGGTAGCGGGGAACCAGCTTACTGTGACAGCCGGTCTTCACGAGCCCTCGACGGCGAGCGGCTGCGTGTCGTATAGCGTCCTTTTTTCCCGGCGAGCTTCCACTGATATTCCAGGCGTCGCAGTGCCTGCTCGCTGGCAGCAGCACTGCGTACACCCAAGTCCTCCAGTCGCCGCTTCGAAGTGATCGCGTCCAGGGACATTTCCTCGCTGGGGCTGTTCTCCGGTGCCACTTCCTTTTCCTTACACGTAGCCGTATTCTCCGCTGCTTCCTCTACTGTAGCTGCATCCGAACCGGCTGAGTGCTCGAAATCCCCCGTGGTGTCCTGGAGCTTCGTGGTCGGCATCTCGGTTGGCGCTGTGACCACAAAAGGCTCCTTTTCTCCGTCAGGTTTCCCTTCACACTCCTTGCTAGCGGTTACTGTTGCCTTTGAAGTCGCCGACGCTACAGACGCTTGCGTTGAGGGCGCCGCCGCCTGTTCCGCCTCTTGTTCGTCCATCACAAGCTCGTTCGTGTCTTCCTCGGCCTGGCGTCCTCCTGCGACACGAGCGTAGGATCGAACGCAGTCTTGGCGTTCGTGACCATATCCACGGCTCTCACTACAGCGAGGCGCCCTACAATCACGGCGAATGTGTCCAGACCGTTTGCACCGCAGGCACATTGGTGCACGTCCTGGAACAACCACAAGTACAGGGCCGCCGGTGAACCGAAGCTGGTGAGGCAAGCGTTCCAGCGTCATGCCTTCCTTCAGTGACAGCCGCGCCACCCGGGTCGACGACTCGACGCCGTCAAACCCGTCGATGTGCCATTTTTCTCGGATTATCTCTCTCACCACGCCAAACTCCTCCAGTGCCCTTTTCAGGGCTTCGTTGGGCACGTCGAAAGGCACCCAGTGAAGCTTGAGTCGGACCTCTCGTCGATCAGGGTCCATCGGCACACACCAACCTCCTTTCACCTTGAACTTGCCAGACATCATCAGTTTCTCCTTGGCGGCAGTCGACTTGAGGCGGACAATCCAAACGTGCCCCATCTGGAACACCCCCATACCGGTCACGTCGCTCAGGACGCCAAGTTGCCGCAAAGGTTCCCTGAAGTCTTCAATGCGGTACGGCCGCACTCCGATGTCAGCGTGCAGAAATGCCGTGCATTTCGATAAGTCATTCGCCGGTAGCGTCGGCAGAATAAACCGATAGTCAGCAGGAAGATCCAAAGCCATATCACCGCGTCCAAGCAGGGACGCTTGCTCAGCTCCAACGGAGCTCATGATTCCGCGTGCGCTTTCGACGACGTTCGAAATTGGAATGCGGCCACCGATCCCCCCCTCGCAGGAGTGGACAATACTCAGGCTCAGGTTTCTGTGGCATTTTAGAAGCTAAAGCGCGCGCTGGCTGAGCCCGCGCTTTAGCTGCTACTAGCGGCGAGCTTCCTCGCGCCGCACGCGTCGTGCGAGAAAAGATAGCGGTGATAGCTTTCAGCCAGTGTTGGACAAAATCCTCGGTAAAAGTATTTAAATTACTAAATACCTGCTCCATAAAGTATTTAAATTACTACTCAAGTTACTTTCACTGTAAAGTATCTTGAGTAGAGTACAAATACTTAGAAATGTATTTCAAATACTTCTGAAGATACTTCCGCATTGTGTAATTTTTATCGACGTCAGACACCACGACGATTATACGGTTGCACAAACCAGGTTTACCCGAATGGTTTATTGAGACGCAACAACACAAAACGGGGGAAAAATGTATCATAGGGCTATTTTATGCAGTACAACATAAGGAGCAGGATATTGTCACGGATGACAAATGATGAGGCGACGAATAACTGAATAAACACAGCGAAACTCAGCGTTTAATGGGGCGAACTCGTACCCAAAACAAAACAGAGAGAGGCTAGCGTCGCAGGCGTCGATGCTTTCGAAACAGCAGGACCGAGCGCTGGGGCGAGAGTGACTAAGGGCCGCTACTCGGAGCACCTTTTGTTCCCGAGTTGGTTTCTGGAACATTCGGCTTAGAATGTTCGGCGCGTAGAACATTCGTAACTCGATCAGACGACAAGGTTTTCGAAGTAACGATAATGTCAAGTTGAGAGATTAAATAAAAGAGGAGGCCGGCTCCCTGGAATCGAACCCGGAGCCTCCGCGCGAGAGCCAAGCGCGGTAACCATTCGGCAACGCGCGTGGCAAGATCGCTGATACATGTTACAAAACATTGCGACGACAAGAAGGGGAGGAGATCAAACCGTGGCGCCCCAAGTGGTTAACTTTAGGACTTTACGGATGGGGACAACGAATACAATGACTCAGCGCTTGGCTGACATAACCGAACGCGGCGTCAGCGTTCGGCTGAATTCGGAGTTCGTATTTTCCAGTGAGTGGGAAGAGGGTCTTTTTTGTTACCACTCCGGCCTGCAGGAACAATGCAGCATGCAAGGTGCCCAGCTCAGCACAAAAGCCCAAGTGGGTCAAGCTCGTATCCTCTGACGACTGCTTTCGGGAGCGATCGGGCACTTAACGTCTCTTTGTTTATTGTTAGTATTATTTCATTGCACTGTGCCCCGCACTCTATTAAAGAAGATAACATGAACATGCCCACAAGGTCTGTGGGTATGTGCAAAGGCCTTGTGTTAGGTATACACCGAGATGTGGGGGCAACAAACTCCTCGCCAATAGTGACATCACTGAATATCGCGTCCATCGGCGCACCTTAGACGGATCGTTTAACTACAATCATAAGCGAACTTGGGATACGGGAATGAGTGAATAGATAACAAAGAGAACCCACATAATAGCCATGGCAGGGGTCGCAACTTCTTCAAGTAGGTTGTGTTCAGAAAGGCACTCAACGTTTGGGGACGCTTTGTTGGCATTTTAAGAGGTCATCCTGCTCGCCCGTTTCCTGCTTATCAATGTTCGCTTACAGGCAGTGTTCGCGACAGCAATAAGTGACGGACTGACCACAAAAAAGAAAATAAACAACAAGAAGCCTTGACGTTTTGCCATAGCAGGGTCAAATATACAAAAAGCAAAACGATTTTTTTGTCCACCTATCATTTTTTTTATTTATTATTTTCTTAACACTCAAATCTTCATTAGGGAGTTTTAGCGAGTCGTTTTTCAAGCACACGGTTCCGAAATCACGAACGGTACAGCTGGTCCGTTCCGTGAAACCGTACGTCAAATTTGACATACTTTAGCGAATCGTGAAAGTGGTGCGACCGTGTAAACGATGATGATGATGATCATGCTTAACGGTGGCGCCATCTTCTAGTAAACATGTCAAACATTCTGCAACGTGTAAATCAGTGGCGACGGTGGCGGACACCGTGGTGGCGGTTCGTGTTTCCGGCGTACGACTGATGTAAACAAGACGGCCAACGTAACATTTGCCGGTCGGAATTTCAAGAACTGCGAAGCTAGATAGAGTAAAAAGTGTGTGAACGACCGTAAAGGTATGTGGTGTGTCTCCGTCATCTTCAACTTGAACGATCGTTCACGTTGTGTGCTGTCGAACCAAATCATTTCGTCTGCTCGCGGTCGCCACGGCAGCTAGTCTGCCCGCAGATCGCAAAAATTTACTAGCATGCGCAGTTTACAGCATTCACTATCGCTTACCATTGTGAGCAGTCCTCGAAATGATTTGGTTCAACCTCTCAAATGAAGCAGATTTAAACAGGACGACAAATCGCCTCCCGCTGTCCTAAGCCTAACGCTCGGCTGGGTCGTCGAAGGCGGTCGCCAAACCGATCGCCATCTTTTTTTTACCCGAGTCGTGAACGGTGCTGGCTGCGTTGCGGTGACGACTCGAGCGGCCGGAATGGGAGAAACGAACGAGAAGAGCCTCCCGACTCCCCGAACGACTCGCGCGCGCATGCGCAGTGGCGTCGCGGATGCGTTCGAGGGCGAACCGTTCGTGTGGAAACGACCTGCTAAAACTCCCTATTGTCGCAGGTCGTTTCCCGGTCTGCGTCGCGCCTCAGTGTGGCACTTTTTACTTCCGCAAAACCACTCCTTTTGTTTGAGGATTTTTTTTTGGGATACTCTAGGAAACAAAAAGCGCCTTTGGGAAGGCGAGAGGAAAACCTTCATTGTACGAACTTAGGGCTGATATATGAATCACAATCGGATGTTTTCACGAGCTCAATCAAAGTCACCGTAACTAATTGGAGCTAGCAACAGGATTTGATTGCTCGAAAGATTGTTCACGTTTACTCGTGCCACGCCCACGCCACTTCATACCGAAAAAGTCGGAAAACGGCGGAATGTCAAGAATGTATTTGAGATAATGAGTATAAGATACTCAGAAATGTAATTAAAATAGAGTATCAAATACTCTAGATCAAAGTATTTGCAAGATACCAAGATACTTCAAAGAGTATTTGAAATACAGTATCTTGAGTAGAGTATTTGAGATAGGCACAAGTCTGCTTTCAGCGCAACAAGAGGCGCAATGCCGAAACTTGGGAAGCGCCGAGCGAGGGGCGTATACACATCGGAGTAGGCCACACACCCTCGCCCTTAGGCTCACTTCCAGGCGGCGCAGCCTGTACTGCGAGCCACGCGCTCCTCTGTTTATATTTCATTTTTCCCCGATAGTACGCGTGCATCTGAACACCGACTTCCGCATGTGTGAGCATCCGGATAACAATTATATCAATGAGAGAAGGAGAGCGGCAGATTGAGTCAGAGGCATTTGCTACTGCTCAAGGTGAAAAAGTTTCGCAACACACAGGGAGTCCACATATAGACTACGGATCGCCGAACGCTCGTTCTCCGCCCAAATGTAGCTCTAGCGGTCTGAATCAGGTGCCAAAGTTTCACAAGTATGACCCTTATCTGAGACAAGTAGTTACTAACTTTTAGTTAGTAAGTAAGTACTACTAACTTTTTTTTTTTCTAAGAGTGTAGGTCAAAGGGTCCTTCGGGATCCTCACTAGGCCTCCTCGTAGATTCCTTTGTCTCCCCGAGTGCACAACGGGGAAATTAGACTGGCCGTCAGCTTTTAGACTGTGTGCGCTTCCGGTATAGAATATTGAAGATGTATATAGTCGTACTTGCGGAAAGCTCGCGCTGGAGACGGAGCTTCTGTTGCATTCACTTGTACCTGACTGTACTATTCCTTCGAATGTGCAATTAGTATAACGGAACTTCTCAACTCTAAGTGGAATATTTGCCGAGGGGTAACCGAGCGCATGTCGAGAAGAGCTGAAGAAGAGCTCGCGTCACGCCCAATACGTGAGCAGCATTTGGTCACGGGTCTGGAACCATTTAGACTTGAGCGGATAACGATAAAGTAAAAACATCCTGGAAAGAAAGATGATCAGTCTATTCTTGGGTTCGAAATTTCAGTGGAAATCAAGTTTCTTGTTTCTTGGCGAGATATCGCTTCTCTCCCACGCGATATTTAGTTATGCTTAAGGCCAACATTTTGTGGCAATGAAGCCAAAGCTATATAGGCGCCCTTGCGCTCGTACACCTCGAGCGGCAATGAAAAGTGTGCACGCGCACTTTCACTTCTAAAATGCCAAAGAAAGCTGAGCCCGAGTATTGTCCACTCCTGCGAAATCGACGGCACCCAGCGGCCAGAACAAAAAGCTGTGGCGGCAGGTTCGCTCTCCAGCCTTCTCGAGCGAATCAGATATTCACAGCGCCTGGTGGTTTAAAAACGAAGCCGTGAAAGTAGGTTCGGAAACACGCGGTGAAAATCGCCAATAGTAAAGTGCGAATATTCAGTACCGTTTCATGGTCCCTTTTAATCCCTCCGGGTAATTAAGGGCACAGTTGTTACTGGGTAGGTAATAAATAATTAAATTTGGGCATTACTGTCCCTAGAAGAGCTGTATAGACACCAGGAAAACCACTCTGAGTTGGTTGAATTTTGCCTTTATTCCAATTTTCAGGAGCCTGCATAGGCGGAACAGTTACGTGTTGCGCGACGCTCTCTTCAAAGCGGATTTTTTCACGCCAGACTCCCCAGCCACGTTGCGCTTTCTGGACCTCCTTTTCGCAGCGTGTTTCTTGCTCGCCCTGACTTTCCTGTTCTTCGTTGCGGATGACGAAGTAGTTGCGGACTTGCTGCGCCTGGACCTTCGCCTCTTGCTCTTCCCTGCCGTCACCTTCCTTGCCCTGGACCGGACATATACAAGTTATATAAAAAAAGTAATTAACTTACTGAGTATTGACCTCAAAAGTAATTTGAGTAAAATATAAATTACTCAAATGGAGAGTAATTGAGTAAATTACTAACTACCGTTAAAAAGTAGCGAATTACTTTCGAAGTTACTTTTATATATACATTTTTTTATGCTAACAAGAAAGTACATAGGTTTTGATCCGTTAGCAACATTCTGCTTGCCAAATATAAAGTGGCTTGTGTTTTCACAGAAATGCTTTAATAGCTGGTTCTGCTTCTGCGTGCCTAATTGTTTTGTACTTTCTTTGTTTTTGGTCAATAATGTACTCCGTATGTATGGTTTCTACTTTGAGGTTTAACACTGCCTGAGCTTGATTTGGCAGACAATGTTTACTTTTTTGCAGTGTTGCGTAAAGTACATCTAAAAAGTAGTTGAAGTAAAGTACTAAGTAAATGAAAGGTTATGCACTTCAAGTAAAGTAGTAAGTACACCGGGTGCGGTGCAACTGAAGTAAAGTAGTACAAGTACTTTTTAACACAATATTTTATGATGCCCTTTCATCCCGTATACATTTGTTTTAACTGGTATGCATTGCTTCAGGTGCAATCGAAGGTCGACCAGTTTTTTCGGAATTGGCGGCAAATATTGGATCAAATCAAGTTGCCACAGAGCAGTTGTTTTACTCTCGCTGACGAACTATTTAAGACGACCAACCTATAAGGCACTTATTCTTATCGGTCTTATAACCGTCATAATTTCACTCAGGGAAATGACCAGATGAAGTCTCGAAACACGATAGCGCGTTTTCGCATGACGATTCGCCATTTTTTCTTTTCAAATTTGCGGAATGTACTTTCAAGTCGGGGGTTGCACTTTCCTCGGAAAGTACCAGAAAAATTAATTGAGTAAAGAACCAGTAGATGCTCAGAGAATCTACCTCAAGTAAAGTACAAGTTATTTAAACCTACTTGAAGTAGTACTTTAAGTACCATGTACTTAAAGTACTACTTCCCAGCACTGCTTGTTTACTATTTTTAATGTAAAAACGTTGGTGGAATTACGCAGGTTGTCATGCGATTTGCGAATCTTGGAAGACCTGCGTATTGTCTGAGTTTTGAAAGGAAAGGCAACGCAAAGAGGTCACCTTTGTGCTGCCCTTGAGCACACGATGCTTGAAGTACAGCACAAACTACGGGAGCACGAGATGAGGTTTAGAGCGAGTGCTTCATTTTGTTGCCTCCTTTAAGTGAGCATGCATTGTTTAGTGGGTGAGAGTTTCTGCGTTGGGGAAGAGCGGGAACAAGCCCTTTCTTCAAATGCGTCAAGTCTCTTTGAGCTTCGGGACAGAAATAAACGTCAGTCTTTCGGCGCTACTCCCGCAGTTACTCGGCCACACCTTGCGACGTGTATGTCCGCTCTCCGCGCCTCATAGCAGTGTTTTTGGAGTGGAGGGTTTGTGAAACATTTAGGGTGTTTCCGACGCTCCAAACCACTCCCCTCTCCCCCCCCCCCCCATCTGCCTATACCCCACGCTTCCCCCTTTTTGCAAATATCAGCTGATCATCAAACAGCTTATCTCTTTTTGTGCAGGAATGTTTGTTGATAAGCCAACCTACCACTAGCATTTGAAAGTAATTTGTAATTTAAGTAGAAATTACTCGGAAAAGGTAATTCAAGTAAACTACTAATTACCGAAATCAAAATGTAATTGAAAGCTACTAAACTACCCAGAAAAATAGTTAAACAACAGTAACTTGAGTAGAGTAGTTGAACCGTACAAGTTTGCCCTGGACCTCCTAGCATACCTCGGCAAACCTCACTCATGAGGGCCCTCACTCACCTTCACTCACCCTCATCTTCATAGGTGAGGTGAGGGCGAGTGAGTGTCTGAACCTGGACAGTTCATGAGTGTGAGGGTGAGTGAGGGCCGTGAGGGCTGCGAGGACCGTGAGTGGGTGAGGGCGGTGAATGCGTGAGGGGCGTGAGGGGTGTGAGGGCTATGAGTGCATAAGGGGCGTGAGGGATATGAGTGCGTGAGGGCCGTGAGGGCGGTGAGTGCGTGAGAGGCGTGAGGGTCATGAGTGAGTGAGAGGTATGAGTGCGTGAGGGGTGGCTGAGGGCCATGAGTGCGTGAGGGCGGTGAGTGAGTGAGGGGTGTGAGGGCCATGAGTGCGTGAAGGCGGTGAGTGCGTGAGTGGCGTGAGGGCCATGAGCGCGTGAGGAGCGTGAGGGGTATGAGTGCGTGAGGGTCGTGAGTGCGTGAGGGGCGTGAGGGCCATGAGTGCGTGAGGGGAATGAGGGCCGTGAGGTCCAGTGAGGGTGCACGGGGAAGGGCTGAATGTGCGTGTGACTGTGAGGATGAGGGTGAGTGAAGGGCTGAAAGTGAGTGTAGGTGTGAGGGTGAGTGAGGGGCTTAGGTGAGTATGGCTGTGAGGGTGAGGGTGTGTGAGGGCGACATAAAATGCCGACCTCTGCCTCCTAGTCGTGGCGCTGGCACCTCTGGTCATCGAGCGCGACGAAAGGCGGCTCCTGGTGCGCCTCGTCGTTCTTCGCTTTGCCGGAGTCGCGGAAGCCCTGTTCCTCTTACGTCCTCGGGCTCGGGAGGGGGACGCCATGGAGGCGCCCTCGCTTACCCCGCTGGTGGATGCGGAATCCATGAGAAAGAATTCAGTCCGCCCGGCCTGGACTTTCTCCTGTCGCACGTCTGGGCCTAGTTACAGCGGCCTCGCTTATCAAAACGGGGACAGTCGATGTCTCTCTGCAAGAATACATGGGAACCACGACAGTCGGTCTCGAGACATGCAAAATTACGTTTGAAACTGTTGGCAGGCGGATGTCCATTAAACTCTTTCACGCGCAAACAAAAATAAAATTCACTTACGTTATCCGGCGCAACATAGAAAATTACTTTATCAAAAGTAATTTTCTTCAAAAGTAATAATTGAAGAATTACTGCAGTAGTTCTACATTTGTCGATCTTCTTTTTTTCATTTTTAAGTACGAGTAGATCACATGATGGTCGCCGCTCTACATGGTATAGGGAGTATTCAAAGGCGGCCATAGCTGTGTGCGCGACTGCTGAGCGCGTTCCGATGGCGAACTTCCAGTTTTTTTGCAACGTGCACTCCACACATCAGGGTTGCCGGTCTTAGCAGCTAATTAATTTGAGTTCGTACTAATCACGCGCTCTTAGCAGCGGCCTCAAATAGCGAATACTCCCCTACAAAGAGTATTCACTGCGGCCATAGCCGAGTCCATGGCTGCCCAGCGCGTGCCGACGGCGAGCTTCCACAGTTCTTTTGCAACGTGCATTCCACACCATCAAGATTGCCGGTCTTAGCAGCCTATAAGTGAGAGTTCGGTCTGAGCATGCGCTGTGAACAGCACACTCAAATATGGCGTCCAGCGAACATTTCCTATAGATTGAATTTATTGGACACCAGCTTCTTGTTCGTGGTTCAAGCAAACTATCGTCACGAATAGAATGCTCCTCTGTATGGAGATAAACAGGGAGAGAAGCAGCGATGTCAGAGCGCCGAGCTCTGATTGGGAGGATCAGTGGGTAGGTGCAAAGGCCTTTCTCTCTCCCTACTGTCTCCCTTCAATCAGAGAGAACAAGAGCGTCGTCTGCTCCTCGTGCAAGGCCTGACGTTCGAACGCCGAGCACCAGGCCCTGCACGTTCTCGAACCGGAAATTTGAAAGATCCTCCACTGACACCGAGAAAGCCGTCTGAATCGAACAAACTAGCCTCAGGACTGCCTATCATGCCAAGGCCTAGGCGTTTTTGGCATAAAACCTAGGTCTACTTACGGATTGGCTGCTGCTTGCTAGCTGGCCGGGATTTCGCGGGCAGGCGACGTCGGGCGCCGATTGGGAACGCGGACTCCCCTTGGATGTCGGCAAGGCGCGCCAAGGGCTTCGTAGCCTCCTCTTCGGGACTGCTGGCAGGTTGGTAAGCTTCCAGCGGGCCCGAACCTGCGTGCAACCCCTGTGGCTGCCCTCGTTCCGCGGAACACGCGATCTTGCGCTCACGCTTGTGGCACCTTCGTCCTCTTCGTCTCAGGTTCTTGGCGTCTCGCACAACTTTGATCTGCGCAGCTTTGATCGGTGCTCAAGGTGCGCTCGCGCTAGGGCTCCCGTATATTTTGACACATTTGGCTGCATTATCACAGAAGGATATTGCGAATCGTCGTCATCTGTTGATTTTTATGGCATTACCAAGAGTCAGGATACATTGGGATCTCCGGATTCGCCCTGTGCCTTAGCCCCAAGAAAAACAACAAACGTTTTTACTATAAAATAACCAATTTCGAGAAGCCTGCACATTCACAATCCTTAGCACTGACAAAACCAAAACAATGACAAGACAAGCGCAAGTGTGCCAGCGAAAGGGAGGATCACCGTCGAGACTTGAGCACCCTCTCATCCGCCAATAGAAAAATCGGTGATCGTCTAATTTGCTTGGCTTGCGGTAATTTCTTGACTAAACTCGTTATAACTGGGCTGCCGAAGACATGGTGATGGCCGGCACTGTACGGAACGCGTTCTTTTTATTAGACACAGGTGAACGCCGCCGTTCCATCTTGCAGTGGTGGCACTGAAAAAGCAACCGTCAAAGGGGCCCTGCAATCCTATTTAAGCGTCTACCTTTTTTTGCGGTTTCCACGTCTCTTGGGGTTCGGGCAAGCCAGCGGGCACGGAGAGAGTAACTAAATATCAGTGCCTCATATTTTAACCGGACGATGCGGAAACCTCCTCCTCCTACTTTGTGTGCCCCGTGGTGCCGAACGCGCGCGGCATGTGACAACATCGTGACGTTGTCGGTACTGGCCAGCTCCTGCCTTACGACTGGTCAGAGCCGCTAAAAGTTTTTTTTTTTTTTTTTTTTGAGTCGAAATACGAAATATAAGTGGCGCTAACCGTTTGAATTACTTATGAAAGTAGCTTTGTTCAGTATTTTAGATGAGAAAAGATACAAATGCAGTTTACAAAGTGTTATAACTTCGCCTCGGTGGCCGTAGACCGGGATCAAAACAACACGCAGCAGCCTTCGATCGCACCCGCGTTCCAACTGCCACGGGGCGTTTATTTGTTAGACAAAGAAGAAGACAAAGCACGCGACGCCCTCCTGGCGGAGGTTATTCATTCAGTCACTACAGAAAGTACACTGTACAGAAAGTACGGAAACAAGAAACAACGCGAGATGACCCGTCGACATACCCGCCACCAAGCGGTGGAAGAGGCGGCGCAGGCGCGCCCCGCGTGACTCCGAAGCGTGCTCGCTTCGGGATCTCGGAGGCCATGCCCAGCGGATCCTAGCAGGCGACGCGCGACGCTGGTGGCACAATTTGCAAAAAGCGAAAGTACGAATTTGTCTCCTCGCGAGAGCACAGGACACCCGCCCGGACTTGCCCGAAACTTGAGCGTCGAATGGGGCCGAAAGGCTTCGCGAGCACGCTCGGACGCTTAGAGGAGCGTCTGTTGGGACAGAGCGTAGGCGAAGAAGTATTCAAGTGAGCGTCCCAAACCAGCCCAAATACAACTCATCTTTATTTCCTAGTTCTGCCCCGTTCGCAGGCAGCTCTCTCTCTCTCCTTTGTTCCTCTTGTTCCCCTTTCACAGGGATTATATTCGTTATTCTAGTTCAGCTCGCTTGCACCTTTGCATGTAATTGCATTATAACATTACCTTAAAATGCAAGCCTTGCACCCTTGTTGGTGTTAGACTGGTGGCAGCTGATAAAACCTGTCTGCTCTACCGACGTCTAACCCCTGGTTAGCGCAGTTGGTAGAGCGCTCCACCTGTAATGGAGAGGTCCCCGGTTCGGATATCCGGACCCGGTGGATTTTTTCGGTCGCGTATCAGTCACCTAGCTGTGTTTGGAGATTTGTGTTTGTCCTTTGTCCCTCTTGTTCCCCTTCTCCAGGGATTATTTTCGTCATTCTTGTCTAACTCGCTTGCACCTTTGTATTTAATTGCATTATAATCAAACGCTACGAACTCCAAAGCATCACTCATACATCGATATCTCAAACGCATGGCCGTATTTTTGGAAAAGAAGGGCGGATGTTCTTTTGGGGCCAACCACGGCAATCTTTTTTTTCTTATTTGCCTCGTCCAAGCCCGATCCTTTCACATATTCTAGTGCTTACGCGAGGTCGCATGTACGTACAGGAAGAAACTAAGACTGACAATAACGATTTTTTAAACCTTATTGCGTTTCTTCGGACGCTTTGTGTCCTGTACCCGTGTGAGTATGCATGCAAGCATTCGTGTACGTGCAACGCTTTTGACCTTCGACGGTAGGTTTTCGACACTTTACGTGTGCCTTTTTTCGTCCCAGTCCAGTTCGCGCTATTTTAACCATGGTAGCTAAATATTTGTACGGAAGGTTCACAGAAGAACCGGCCATGAGCGGTGTTGGTTACCTTCTGGAGATGTTGGGGGTTGGGGAGAAGGGAATCGGGCGTTCGCTTTCGGACAATAGAGTTCCGCGAAACCAAATTTACACAAGGCGTCAACAAAACCGACTTGTGGACTATAACACATGTCTCACCACCCCACACACCGGAAGAGGGACGCATAGACCGCCCAGTCACTGTCGGCTTTGGCTTTTTCTTCACGCGTGACAGACGGCGCACATGATTGAGAGCTCACCACCTATTCCCGCTTTTACCATGTCATCGCTGGCTTATATGGGTCAAAAACAACAACAACAACAACAAAGAATATAAGGAACTTTTTCATAGAGGACATTGATCACGGCAATTCATCCAGTGGGAAGAAGAAAAGAGTAACCTCCGACGTCTGTGTTTATTCGGGCAACTCTTGTCCCAGTCGTCATGAGGAACCTCCGGCTAAAAATCCAGTTTGTCAACGGATCCGCCCTCAAATGATTTCTTACATATATGCCGATTTTTAAATAACAATGGATGTTTCTGAGGAAGTCTAAACTTGATCAGGTGAATTCAAGCCCCAGATTGAAATATATAGCGGACAGCACGCTCAAAGTGATTTTTATTGAACTCTGAAATAAAGCAAACACACCACGCATTACCTACCGAGAGCTAAGTTGTATTTTTAAATTTAGGTGATGATAGAGAACAATATCGGAGATTAAGGAATAGATAAATGGCAAAGTCCCCAAAAAATGAACAGCCAAACATTTACTGCCACCAAAAACAGATAAAGCCTGGATTTATTGCCAAGGTTAATGAATCAGTAGGTAGGCGTTGATTAATCATTAACCCCCGGAATCAATTGTAATCGGGGTTCTGAAGATGAAGAGTTTGTTTTAGGGGTATTGGTGTTTCGTGGTGTACTTTCTTTTAAAAGAAATCGGGAGGTCCTTTTTTAAAATGTTTGTAGTATTAAGATTGAATTTCCTTGCATTTTAAATTTTTGGTTCCTGCACTCGCACACTCATTTTGGAACTGTCTGCCTTTCTAACTTTTCTATTTTCTGAATTACTAGAAGAAAGACTGCTTATAAGGGAAACCAATACATGAATAAGAGAGTACGCGTAAAATAGGTCGATCGGTCGTTGAATTGTATACCTTATTTGATTCGAAGTCTCAAGACACTTCGGACGTACTTTCCTGCCTTAACTACTTCTTTGGCTTTAGTGAGTTGAGCGAAGTCTGTCTCCTTGTGTTTTCATAACATTTTCATTGGCATTCTAGAGTATGTTTGCAGTTCTTACTTTTTAGTGTATATCCGTATCGCAAAGTGTGATTAATTAAAAAGGGACTAGTGGTTCCCTCGTCAGCGACAAGCCGCTGGTTTCGAAACGTTCGTGCCTGGTTCACGATTTGCGAGAGCTTTGCATACATCCGGGCATGCGTCAGTGTAATCGAGAGCCGTCACATTCTTTTAGGGCGAGCTTTTTTACACAGGCGACTGCAACCGCACCCAAACTTTTGTTTAAAAAGGCTCGAGGTACACCTAAGCACTTATGAGTTGTGAATGCGAAAGTACGCACGCCGCTCTTCGCTCCCTTCTTTAATCTGCGGCGTACAACGCGCTGATTTTGGGCATGTAACGGTGGAGCTGCTGCCTCGCGGACACGCAGCGCCATCGGATGAGCGATCGTTTAAACTGTCGTGTGCCTTGCGGCGCGAGGGAGGAACAGACAGCAACGCAGTTCCCAGCAGAACGAACCCCTTGGTTTATTCCATGCGCCGTATGGCACGCGCCGTACAACCGATAAGAGGCGAGCGAACGCGGTGATCAGTGATAACACAAACAGTGTGAGAACAGTCAGGATGACACCACACAAACTGACCCGCAGAGGCCAATGGGAGCCTCGTCGACGCGCCAGCCAATGGGACCGAAGTTTAAAAGGTGCCGTTGGCTAGCTTTGCGCGTGGTTTCATTAAGGTGCCGTTTTGCATAGTTTCAAAGCTGATGACGTCGGCTCGCTCCATGAGACAGTTAATGCTTCTGCATTAAAAAGTGTAAGTAGGTTGTAAAAATGTCGGGGGTGACCTTGTGTTAGATGCGTGGCTGTTAAACATGGATAAATAAATACAGGTCAGGTCACGCGACATTAATTTTCCCGCCAAATTTAGCGCGGAAACTGAACATAGGCGGCGAGGCCCCACAGGCTAATCCAACGCGAAAGGGGAACAACAAAGCAGACTAACGCATCTTTTACTTTTACATGCCCACAAGGGCAGGACCGCGGAACTGGTGCTAGACGAAATAATGAACGAGTTTGTTAACAGGACAACTGAACGGGCAGCCACGTTTGGTTTGACATAATGTCGCATAATAACGCACAAAAAAAAAAATCTTGTGTATGTTGTAAAGTAGAAGGAAAAGTGCGGGTTTTCAATTTTGTGCATCGTGTATAATATGGTTTATATGTGTATATTGTATGTCTGTATGTATCAGTACTTGGTGAGATGAATTCTTCCTTTGGAAGCCTTGTTAACCCGTTTAAAGTTGTAATTTGTCCAATATGTGCGTTCTCACTAATAAATCTCCGGAGACTCTATCAAACTGCAGCCTTCATTTCTCTGCACTGGGCTCCGTCAGTGGTTGTTAATATATATATATATATAAATATATATATATATATATATATATATATATATAAAGAGAGAGAGAGAGGTGGAAGTACATGATGCGACATGAGCCCCCAGACGTCGCCCCACACATCAGGTATACTTCCGGAGCCCCTGAAAGTCGCCCACGTATCTCGGTATCATCATTAATGGCCCGATGACGTGGAAACCGGTAGGGCACTTGAACGCTCTTGTCGACTGTTACGTGTCGTGCGGTGTAGCTTGGAGACTCCTCCCATGGGGTGCATGGCAACACGCTCTCCTTCGCCGACTTAAAGGACTTCTATGTCAAGGCTTATGCAATAATTGGGGGTTGTGTGGATATTTATACGGCGCGTAGTTAGTTAGCCATTTCAAAGTTGCTACGAGTCACTCGCTGTAGATGAGCAATTTAGCCAGTGCAGTACAACCGCTAGCCTGGGGTCTTTAACCTGCACCACGCAGTAGTGATACACGACCGCACGCCGATGCTCATCCAGATCGAAACAGGCAGGGGTGGGGATTGAGCCCAGGATCCCTGGGTTCTGCAGCGCGAGCTTTCGCTCCACGTGCTCCGAGCTGGTGTTCGCTAGTCCACTCGGCCATCGATCCCCTCTGCTGTATGCACTGCCACTCCCGACTGTTGGAAGGGCACGAATCCGAGACATCGATGCCATTCACCAGTTCACGCTCGACTCAGCTGCTTGTGATTCCCACCTTTGACATAGAGCATGGGGACACAAATGTTAAAACAGAAGAGTGGCCACTGTCGTTGACGTTTGACGAGAGCACTGCGCAACATTGATCGCATGAGCGGCCTTTACTCTGTAGTAACAATGCGTGCCCATTTTCTCGTCCAAATTTATTTAAAGACGCCTTGCGAGACTATTTCAACTTGAGGTCGGAGTTCCCAGTCAGTTCCTTTCTCCCGCCAGATTCTTCGCGTCCTCCCCTGTCGATAAACGAGACATTCCACATCCCACAGCGCATGCCGATGTCTCCATGCCTGTCGCGTGATCAATAGACCGATCTCACTAAGCGTTCTAAGCATGCGTGAAGCCACCATAACTGTAGTTCATAGGAGGCGGGCGCCAGTTCACGAGTAAGCTCGTGCCACCTCGTGCTCCGTTCGCGCAGACCCTCAGCGGCGTTGTCTCGCGTGCAGAAAGACTACAGCTCCCAGGATGCAGGGCGGCAGCGGCGGCGAATTGAAACTGGCTGTGAGATCGGTCTATTGCTCTCGAGCGCTTGGGTGACACCTATGCGTGTTGAAGTCAAGTTTATTCCGACGCCTTGATCAGTGATGTAGCCAAGGGCTTCTGCTATCCCGAACCCCCCCCCCCCCCCCCCCCTCCTTCCTCCCTCGAAAAACATTCTTGGCTACGCCACTGGCCTCGATCAACTTTAACAAGTGGACTGACGCAGTAAGGATTGCAGTGATGTGATTTCTTCGCCAAGCCGCTCTAAATAGCTTATGCCTGCTATATTTCATCCAACTGGGAGTAACTTGCGTCAACGTTTTGCCAAAGTTAATTTAACTTTACCTGTCGAAACTACTACGGACTTTTCGCAGATTGTTTACGACGTCACGCAACGCTCTTCGCAACCCGCTACGTGATATGAAACTCTGAAGACAAGGCCAACGGCGCGCATGGGCAGTGTCGGCGTCCTTTTTGCGCAGAGCGCACCGGAATAAAAAAAAAGAGAAAAAAGAAGAAGCGGTCTTTACACGCACGCACGCACACACGCACGCACGCACGCACGCACGCACGCACGCACGCACACGCACGCACGCACGCACGCACACACGCACGCACGCACGCACGCACGCACACACACACACTCACACACACTCACACACTCACACACTCACTCACACACACACTCACTCACACACACACTCACACACACACACACACACACACACACACACACACATAAAGGGAACTTTAATATGAATTTTGCGCTTCGCTAACGATACCGATACGGTGCATGCAGAAGGGTATCGACGAAATAACTTAAGTCTGCGGTCCCACGGCAGCCATCTTGAACAAGGCGTTAGTTCAACCAATAGAGGGCGACACGCACCCGTGGGGTGGCCGAAACATTGGTTCACGGTGGGCACCATCACGTTCCCCTCTTGGCCTTGCTCGCGCCGCTGCCAGCTGTGCTCAGCTGAAAACAAATTGGGTTCTGTTTATGTTTATACAGCCTAGAACTTGGTCTGCCTCGACGGGCGACGAGTCTCCCAGCTGTAAATGAGCAATTTAGCCAGTGCAGTACAACTGCTAGCCTGGGGTCTTTAACGTGCACCACGCAGTAGTGATACACGACCGCACGCCGGTACGATGCTCATCCAGATCGAAACGGGCGGGAGTGGGGATTGTACCCAGGATCACTGAGTTCTGCAGCGCGAGCTTTCGCTCCACGTGCTCCGAGCTGGTGTGCGCTAGCCCACTCGGCCACCGATCCCCCCCAATGCTCAGCTGATTCAAGTAGCGTGGCCCAGCAAACGCATGTATGCGATAATATCAGACTGGGTATAAATTGTTCTCTGATAAGGGAGATGCGGTTCGGCAGTTGTCACGGGCTTCCGCAATAAATCTTACCAAGAAGGAATCAATTCTTGATTGACGTGTCAATATTCTATCAATGAAAACTTCTGCAGGAATGCACGCTCAGTAGACTCAATCTTCCAAGACACCAGTGGAAGCAGACGTCAAGTAAACTGCTTCGCGATTTACGGAAGTTACCTCACCATTATAATGACGACTGAAAAGTGACGTCACAAAATATTGTGTTTCACGGTATCCAGAAGATGTTGTAAAGGTTGTTACATTATAGTTCCCAGAAAACAAACGCCGTTGCAATATTTTCAGAAGTACCGACACACATCATGTTGTAAGTACAGCTTAGGAGGAATAGGATGAAAACCATCAGAATAAATAGAAAGACGTTTATTTGCAATGAAGACGCCATGAATGATCGGCCTTTATAAAGTTATGAACATTAGGGAATTTACAAGTTCACGTGATTACTAACTATGGACATGCGGACAATAAGACCTGTTTTGTCCGGAGATGGAGTTGCGGTGATGACCTGATATCGGACGACTCGTGCGAGACGAACAAGCAAGTTTCTTCTCAGCGAATGGTAAGTGTCCAGTGTCCAGCACAGCACGTGGCTACCGACGTTGTCGACGTTTCGAACACTTACCGCTTTCGACAAAAGTGTTGGCACCTGGGCTAACTTTGGGAAAGACTCGAAGTCTTTCTCGAGTCCAGCGCCATCATGAACATTAACTGAAAACGATCCACTATTCAGTCGGTGGGTGGCGAAACGTATCCTCATCTGGTTAGTCATGGTCCATGCGTACTCTAAGTGGTTGGAAGTTTACACGATGCCTGCCACGACGTCCAAACGCGTCATTGACGTTCTACGCTCTCTTTTCCCTACTTTTGGCCTACCGAAAATACTTTTTTTTCTGATAACGCGCTAAATCTTGCTTCAAATAAAATAAAAAGTTAAAAAAAAAACGCACCAGGCATTACATTAGTGCACCATACCATCCTGCAACTAACAGACAAGCAGAACAGATGGTGTGCGAAACGAAGAAAGCCCTATCGAAGCTTATGGAAGAAGCAGTTCAGTGAAGAATCGCCAGGTTCTCGTTCCAGCAGCACGCGACGGTCTCATGTTACACGGTAAAAACACCCGCCGAAGCAATATTCGACGGGTGAGGAGCCACACCCCTCGATCTCATGAGCGGGTCGAGGAGTACAAGTATTTAGGACTTCTCTTTAACAATAAACTGAACTGGAACCAGCATTTAGAATTAACGGTTAACAAAGCGAGGGGCACTTTGTTTGCGTGTCGTAGGAAATTAAAATATGCTGATTTTGACACTAAAATTATTGCTTATAAAAGTTTTATTAGGCCTGTGCTCGAATATGCTAGTTCAGTATGGTGCCCTTTCACACTAAACGGTATTAACAAGCTTGAAAGTATCCAAAAGTTAGCTGCTCGGTTTATTTTTAATGATTATCGTAGAGAAACATCGTCCACCGAATTAGTTATTAGGGCGAAGCTTCAACCGTTGCAAATGAGAGCGAAAATTGATATATTAAAATTGTTGTTCAATATTCTTAATGGCACTCTACATGTTCAAAGCTCTAACTATATACAACCATTATCGACCGGGTCCTCACGTCTAAACCACACAAGAGCGTTAAAACAATACAGGTTCAAAAACGACTGTTTTAGATATTCTTTCTTCCCTCGGGCAATTCAAGAATGGAACGAGCTACCAAATGATGTCGTCGTTAACACAACTGTTGCTAATTTTGTATCTGCTCTTGAATTCATACTTAATTGAGTTTTCATTTATAAATCTGCATCTTGTATACATGTTTTGTACCCACTCCTACCATGGCTCCTTGAGTGGAGCCAGTAGTATTCCTAAATAAATACTATGGCCCTTGAACGAAGATCGAGAGATTTCCAGATTGGGAGTAATGGCAGTTTATTCGGTCGGACAACTCGTCTACGTGAGGAATTTCAGCGGAAGTCGGGCCTTCCATGTAAAACTTTAGTAAAAAAGCCTCTATGTTGGTTGACCAGAAGGTGTCATCCCTCTGAATACGTTGGATATCAATGCCCTTGAGTGTAAATATAACGAAATCACTAAACTCTCTTTGTGTATTGTGTAACTGCCCTTGTATTTGGTAGTAGAAGCTATTGTGGTGATTTGGACCTTTCACACCAGGCTCCTTTTTCTTATTTTTCGCCTCATACTCCTTTGCGGTTTCAGTATATGCTTCAATAATCTTTTGGAACGGGGACACAAGTAGTCAATATGGGAATGCTGCTAGAAATCCGTCCCTCCTATTAACGAACAAGCCGCACTTCTGCACAGTGCAGTTTTCCTGTTCCACGTGCAGTTGTAAAGCAGCATCCTAATTGATTCTACCATATTCTGTTGCGGGTGAAGAAATGTCTTTGGGTACACGATACTTGAAACAAGCTTGGCACTGTACGTTGTGGTTCGACACCCACTAATGTCGCCGTCCTTATAGAGCCTCATCATTTAATCATTACCTCGTCACCGCATATTGCTCTTCATCAAGAGTAAGTACAATAGGCTACCACTATATTACAATCCAAGAATTGAAAAATTGAGTCGTTCATTCCTTCAATATGTTCATTATTTTTATAATGTTATTACGTTACATTACCTCGAGACGATCGACGCCCATCGTCGATCTTCAAATACTTATTAGCGGCGAATGTTTTGGTGGCGCCCTCCTATGGTTCCCCCTTGGGACGTCATTACCTTGCAAATAACAAGTTCGATGGTGTTTGTAAATAGCATGGTGGAAGCTTGCAATCATTGCACTCTCAAAGGAACACTGCCAACACCGTCAAAATTAAAGTTCTTTCATTCCTCTTATTTCCGTCGATGACAAATCCCCTTTCCTACGTCAGTCAGCATTCGGCCCATCGTGGAAAGCCGACCACAGCGACGCTTTCGGTCGCGCACGGGGCTAATACCTGCATATAAATTAGACGAAGAAAGGGGGGGGGGGGGGGGGGTGGGGGGGGGGAATCGGTGGCCGAGTGCATGGTCTAGCGCACACCAGCTCGGAGCACGTGGAGCGAAAGCTCGCGCTGCAGAACCCACCCCGCCCCTGTCCGTTTCGATCTGGAAGAGCATCGTACCGGCGTGCGGTCGTGTATCACTACTGCGTGGTGCACGTTAAAGGCCCCAGGTTTGCGGTTGTACCGCACTGGCTAAATTGCTCATCTGCAGCTGAGACACCAGACGCCCACTAAAGCGCGAGACACATTGCCGAAAAATCCATCCGATCCGACGTCCGATCCGGCAGTACGACTGCCTGATCCGAAAAATTTGGTCGTTTCAGGCGTCGGATCGGCGATCCGACGTGCGTCCAACGCGCCAGATAGTTTCGCACGGCGGACGAATTGTCGGATGCGTCCAGCTAATGACAGCACAGCTAGCGCGAACGTCATGATGACGTACTGGGTCTGGCGGGACGAACAAGAAAACGGGACGGGCAACGGGAAGCCGGACGCGTGGATCCCGCTGATCCATTCGAAAAAGATGGCCCCGACAAAGTATGCACGCGCTAGCGAGAACGAGCTCCTAACTTCGTTCGTGCGAGCTAAACCGTCAATCTAGGACCAGAGATCTATGAACACGGACATCCGCTGGAGTGCTTGGATCTCCTGGGCGGAGCCGAACGGATCGTCGTGTCGCATGCAAGGTCGGAAGCGTGTGTCTCAAACTGTCGCGTACGACGATTGGGAGCGGCGTTCGGACTGTCGGATCGGACGTCGGATCGGACGATTCTGCCGTCCATGTGTCTCGCGCTTTAGGCAGACTAACTTCCGGCTTTATAAACATTCACACAACAATTTGCAATTAGATGCACAATCACAAAGAACACAGCGTGCTGCCTCTTTTCTTTGGATCGTCTTTTTTTAAACCAGCGCAAGCTCGCGCGTTCTCTCTTTTGAGAGGGTTAGAACGGTCGCACATAAAACCCGCGTTTCCCTTACCCGGCCGCTTTCTCTTCTCATTATGTGTAGTTGGTTATAACTAAATAAGCTGTAATAATGGTGTATTATTCATATTTAGTTTCCGTTTCAGTCAGGGGAAAGGAGGTTCGCGGGAACTAAAGTCAATAAATGAGCTTCGCTTAGAGTATCGGCACTCTCTTCTCCGACAGTGTTGTGGGCGCCGACATTTTGGTGCTTGTGCAGAGCAGGCGCAACTGCCGATCGTCATGATTCAAAAGTGCGACTTCCTCAGCATCAGATTCGGTGTTAGGAAGCTCATGTAATATTGCTTTGCTTTGTCGCAAACTATTTGAAGTGGAGGACGGAAAAGCGTTTTCGGTGATTTTAGATAAAGCTTCAGATAACTGGCAACCATAATTTTAAGCCACAATATGGCCAAGTGTCGCGAAGCTTGTAATACCTGGAGGGGCCATGACGTAAGCCCCGTGGATTCTACAAGCCACGGGGCTAGAGGCAGGTGTCTTTTGACACCTGCCTCTTCTTCTTTGTTCCCGCTTGTGCCAGTAAATTAGCTACGGCTCAGAGTAACGACACTTGGCCATGTTGTGGCTTAAAATCATGGTTGCCAGTTACCTGAAGCTTTATGTGAAATCACAGAAAACGCTTTTCCGTCCTCCACAAATGTTTAAACAACCCGCGACAGAGCATAGCAATATTGCATCAGCTTCCTAGCACCGGATCTAATGCTGAGGAAGTCGCACTTCTGGATCATGACGATCGGCAGTTGCGTTTGCTCTGCACAAGACCCAAGATGGCGGTGCCCCAAACAATTTTGGGGAACGGAGTGGCGATACTTTAAGCTTCATTTAGTGACTCTAGGCATTAACTGAACTCGAGTGTATTCTTTTCCCCTTCGTCTTTATTGTTTATTGCTTTCAATCATATCGAATAATAAACACATTATATCACGCTACGGTTGTGTAATTATTTGTCATAGATTTATTAACCTGACCCAGTTCTTAAACCATTCATTTATGGATAGTAAATCTTCGAATATATTTTCTAATTGTGAAGGCAAGAAGACACGGAGATCGATGATGATACAGGCGCCAACGCCGCCCTCGAAAAGTTTTTGAACATTAGAAATCAGCAGTTTTGTCTGCCATCCGCCAGGTAGAGCAACAAGACACCCAAACAGTTTTTAATTGTTTTTAAAATTAACTAAGCTCTACACCTATCAAGAAACCAAAGCAAGATAATTGTGAAAATCTAAGACGTCGCAATATATATCTATTCCAAACAATGAATGTTATTAGATGCCAATACATCTGTTTGAGGTCCAAAAAAGATATGCGTCAAAAACAGGTAAGTTTGAAGGGCTCCTGTAGCGTTATGACTTTGAAAATGAAAAAGAAGCCATCGTCCATCTCTTGGGAAACCATTGTAGTTCTAAATGTTATAAAAGATTTTATCATAGTTTAATTATTTCCTCAGCGGCATTTGAAGCACCATGACCTGAACCACAAAAAAGTGCTACGTTTGATATAGAATATCTAAACAAAAAAATTTTACACAACATTAAATTTTTTTCTGCATATTAGAAATTATAAGCACTATATCTGTAGCTAATTTCATTGCCCTAGCGCTTGCCATTAAAAACACATTTGTGCTGAAAAGTGTCAATTTTAGGGCAATATTTGGAAAGATGAAAAAACAAAGTAGTGCAAATATCAAAAAAGTATATGGTTACATTCTGCTCCGACATCATCTTAACAAAACTGCTCTATTGGAACCATGTTATCTTTAATGGATCCTTCATAAAATATGAACCAGCGGAAAAGTGAGGGTCCGTGCCACCATATTCGCAACGCTACAAATTCGCATGAACAGTATAAACCAATACATACATAATATCAAATGAAAGAGGATTGCATTTCCTCTCGAATGACATCAATCCCACAAAACAGTATTTAAAAGGAGATGAGTAATGTCCTGCCAAAAAGTACTGTCGCATCCAGTGGGACCGTGGCCTTAAAAGAACTATAAAACGACTTTTAAACCGAATTTCATGCACCGCACGTCGTAAAAGGTGTGGAAAGAAAACCAAAACACAAAAATAGAGCCAATTTTTTTTGCGATAGAATTTTTAAAAGAGAAGTGGACTCTTTTATATCTTTCTTTTTCTTCTAAAGCTCTCTGCCTTTTCACTGCGGTGCACCCACGGTACCACGGCACGTCAGTCAAATCTACGTCGCCTATTGGACAAGAGCCTACCTCACCAGCACCGCGATCATGAACAATAAATAGCCTGCGAATGTTCCTTAAAAGTTTTGTTAAAGATTATTCTGATCTATATTTTGTAGCATAATTAGCGATGGGACGGAGATGGCCGAATTTTATAATGCTTAGAGCTATGCGCCATCTATTGTGTGGTAAACGAAGCAAGAGAAAGATAAGACTGCGCCTGCGCTGTGTCGCGGTTCCTGCTCTCTGCTGAACAACTTGGCCTCAGTAAATAAGTGGTACAGATTTGCATTTTTAAAGTTTCAGGCAAAAAGTAAGCTTAATTTAAATTTAAGGTGCGAACTAGAGGTACACAAAGAGTCGTTTAGGAGGGTATTTAAAAATGAATAAAAGCGACGCGAGGCGCCGGCCCCAACCATCGAATTAATTTCTCAAACGCGGGATTTTAGCACGAATAACCCGTTGAGTGAGAAACATAATGCCTAGTGGCTGTGCTCTGCTTTCTGGGGCTGTTATACACAATGTCGCGGACTGAGACTGGTGCTATGACCAAATGCTTACGTGCACGAGCGCACACATCTGCAATAGGCCTCGTTCGCACTACAGCTTGTGCAAAATAAAACACTTTTCAAAGCCATGAATCGGCGCTTGCTTTCCAAGAGGCTTCACAGAGTTCCTGAGGCGGAGTGCGCGTCAGCCAAAGGCTCCCGAAGTGTTGCTTCAGGGGAAGGAAAAGGGTTGGAGTTGCCTTTAAGGCCACGAGTTTCGCTTGGCTTTGAGCTTATATTCAACATATACCAGATAATATGCAAAGAGGAGTGACGTTAGCAAAAAAAAAATGTGAACATGTAACAAAAAAAAAACAAAAAAACATTCAATAAGAAAACGAACAAAAAACACGAATCGGTTCTTTTTAGGCCGAGAATGTACAAATACCCAGACGACTCGTGAATTAATTCAATAGTGTCTGACATCTCCGCCGCACGGTGTGTTTATTTTTATTTTTGGGTTTCATTCTCCTGTCAGCTCTTTCATTAGATCGATCACAGTAAAAGTCGGAGCTGTGCCCATGGGTGTTCGAGCTCTGCTTGAATAACAAACAACTACATTCATTCATAGTTTTTTTTGGGATCTACGCATGGTTAAAACACTTCCCGACCAACCTGTGTCTAAAGTGATTGAATTCCAACAAAAAATATAGCAATATAATAGGCCCATTCACACATGAGCGTTTCCTTGCGTTACGTTTAAAGGAAGCTGAAACACTTCTTTAAAAAAAAAAGCGAGACAGAGGTTGATTCTAGCGTAGTTTTATCCCGTGAATATGAATACCACGTTCGTTTTCCCCGAAAATGTAACTAAACGCGAGAAAACACGAAACACCTCCGACCTGGCTTTACGTCATAAGAGGATCTTTCGGCCGCCAAGCGCGTGTCGCTCGAGGTGCGAGCGTGCAATTGCAAGCTTGCCAGGTATATTCCCCCGCACTGGCAGCATCGTGACGTCTTTTTCTGCCCTTTTTAAAGGTAGCAAGAGTGCGCGTGCATAACTTTGATAGGCGTTTAAGATGCGTAAGAGTGGAGATTCCAAAAACTCCTTTTGTGACGTCACGCTTTTGAAAAGAGTGCCTTCAGCATTACTTTAAAAATGACCTTCTGCAACCTCCATGCAAAAAAAAAAATTATATATATATATATATATATATATATATATATATATATATATATATATATATATATATATATATATATATATATATATATATATATATATATATATATATATATATATATATGGTTGGTTTCATCTCAAATGGGGCAGGCTAAAAGGGTCTAAATATTAATTTTGACGAAAAAAAATGTTTTGGGGATATTTCTCAAATGAAGGAGGGCGCAAGCCGCATGTTCCCAAGATTTTTTGTTCTCGAGTTACGAAGCGTAGAAGCCGCAGTTGAAAAGACTAGTATTTTGGTCTGCCGTCGCAGGTCGCGTGTTTGACACCCACTACTGCCGCTACTGTTCCCTTACAAAAAATGTATATCTGGTCAGATCTGAAGATTTCAGATATGGCCATATAAAAAAAATTGGCCACATGTAACCTGATATGGTAAATCTGCCAGATATAGCCTGATATCCCTGGCCAGGTATGGAAATCCCAGATCTGGCTAAGTAGGGAAATTCCAGATCTGGCCAGGCATATCTAAAGGACACAAGCCTGAAATCAGCACTTTATATCTTCTTATTGTCTACAATTCTCCCAAGGGCCCCGGCCCACACTCGAGGAATTATGGAAACGGTGATCTTCAGCTCCTTAGTGATCGCTAGTTTTGAGAAATTCCATGGTAGTTCCGAGTGTAAATCGTAGTCACCCTGAACAAGCGTCCCATGGGGCTCAAGGACCTGTCATATCACTTTTAAACTTTCTCGTCAATGGCAGCGTTTATGATACTGTGCATTCTGTCCAACCTTCAACCAGGCTGAGGCGCCAAAATCTCTTACAACATTATCATTCTCGTAATTGTTGTTTTAACAGGAATTACTTAAAAGCCGAGAAATCAGAACAACCAAAACCGGGATTTAGCTCGGATTCAGCGGAGCTGTTTATAGCAATTTGAGCGTTTCTTACTTAATATCAGCGTCTTTGAAGCTGTACGTGAATGATAATAATGTAAGAGACATGTCAGCAGCTCATCCAGGTTGAAGGCTGGACAGAATGCGCAGTACTGACATTGGCGGGACATTTTAAAAGTGGTATGACAGGTACCTGGGTTATATACGACACTTGTTCAGGGTGACTCTGAATTACACTCAAAACTGTGTAACCACAGAATTGGTCGAAACTTTCAATCACTAGGCAGTTGAAGAAAAACCGTCCCCATGATTCCTCGAGTACGGGCCGAGGCGCTTGGGGGATTTAGCAAATTGTCTACTCGGTCGTAATGTTAACATTTTGAAATAATTAAGCTACATTGAAATCCTCGTGAAAATTAGCACAAATATTCTCAAACTGAAGCTTGCCAAAGCTGAAGTTTGGGATTATTTGTGATAATATTTAGCTCGCGAACAATGAGTCATTCACAGTTAGCCAACAGAAAAATTTCGTAAGCTTTTTTTTTTTACTTTTTAATATATTAAAAACCGGCCGCCAGATAAAGCTGTATATACACCAGATAAAGCTGTATATACACCAGAAAAGGCTGTATATAGGCCGTATATAATCATATAATGTTTGATATGGCCAGATATGCCCCAGATATCAGATTTCCATACGGGTTCCTTCTCCATCATCTTAACTTTTTCTCTTCATTTAATGAGTGGTATAAAGATACATTGATGTATTCAACTAGTTTTAAGAATTTTAGTTTCTTCTAAACAGATTGTCAAACGTTTGAAGTGGAAGTTTTTGATCCCGAAATAACTTTCCCGTAGGCTTGGCACTATGCCTTGAATGTAGTGGTTTCGGACGGCGAAAATTTTTTAATGGGCTTAAAAAAACGTTCCATCAAAGACTGACCGCGGTCCTTTCCCTAACATCCTGTCTGTCTGACAAGGGATGCGAAAAGATTTCGACCTCTAAATAAATTCGATGTCACCCTAAATCCATCGAAACGTCACAACGCTCCTGTCCAATAAGGATGCCCCTTTCAACATTCATCACATGACGTCACGGTGGAATAAACTGGTATTCTTTATCTGTAGTTGTCATCTTGAACATGAAACTTTACCACGCTGCTGTATGAAAGGACAATACGTACTTTCGTTGTATGTTACCTCGTTGAAGATCGTGCAGGCAGTGTATTTGAAATTTTCGAGAATAGTGGACCACCTGAAGCACGCTGGAACACATGTCTTATCGTCTGTTATGGTTGAAAAAACAATATGGTGGCATCCCTGTTGTAAAGGTCTTTCTGCCGACCCTCCGCCACCGACGCATGAAAATCAGTCCTCAAGTCTCGCCCAGCATCATCCAAACAGAGACCTCGTGGATGGCGACCTGATATTGCCAGTACAGGTGCAGGCTGTCCGAGAAACAGCGCGCTCGAGACGAGTCGCAGGGTAGAAAGTCTGGGTCGGCACTGCAAGGCCACGTCTGGCCTCCTTCCTGGGTTTCGGATCACCAGAGCAGCGGGTCACGTTTACGTCGGCTGATGACGTACCCTTGAGCCGTGAAATATTACGGGCGCAGCCGCAGACACATTCGAATATGTGTTAAACTTTACTGCGTGAGTCATCCTACTATTTCAAGCCAACTACCGCCAGGCTCGTGCTGCAACGGACTGTGACTCAGCTTTGCCGGCCGGATGTACTGTGTACGCCGAGGCAAGAGAGACGGTTAGCAGCGGGCATTGGATGCCAGGAAACAATGACTCAAGAAATCCCTACCTCAAGAAATCCCTAACTGCGGCAGACGATGCTCTGACTCCACTCCTAACACGCCACCTGGTTCGAGTCCCCGACTACGCAACACTTCTCAGAAAAGGGAATAGAACGCAAAGAAAAATAGTTTGGAGAATCGAAAGGAACCTTGGTCAGCATAGTAACAATGCCCCAGTATCACCTTCAACCTGGTGTCCTCAGAAGTAAAAAAAAAAAAAAAAGCGTTCGGACTTTTTTTTTTTTTTCTTGGGGGGGGGGGGGGGGGAGGGGGGTATTTCTCAAGAAATGTAACAAAATACATTTCATTCTGATTGTATCGCGCTACAAAGAAACATACCAAATGTATTTCGATACAGGAATACAGATACTGGTGAAAAAAATGTATCGCGATACAGAAATACAGATACGAAAGGTATTTCTGAAATACTATCGCGATACATTTGTATAGCAATACTGCCCAACCCTGCACTTCTCCCCATCAACACGCACGCATACGCGCCTACGCAATGCTTGTCCTTGCAGGCGCACACCTAAACAATTTCTCACAAACCACCGCAACAAACGGCGGTATTTTTTATTTTTTTTAATTTCCAGTTGTTTTACACAACGGAAGTGGGCAATTTAGAACTTTGCCCGTATTTTGTCCGAACCCGTCGTGACGTTTCACTTCCTTTGCAATTTTGGCTCATGGTTTTGTTTACTGTTGCTCGCCATTTCTTATTTTTCAGTCCATTTGGATCGGTGTGCTTCCTCACAAAAAAAAAAAAAAATAAACGAATGAAGCGAATTTTTTTTAACGAGCTGTTTAGGCCCGCACATTAATCCGACTAATAATGGCAGCAAAAAAAAATGAAAGATGCTTGCTTTAGTTACTATGAAGCAACGTAGTCAACATGTGTAACCGTGGCAAGCAAGCTGCCATGCCGCCCAATCTGTGAGCTATTCATTCTGGGCGAAAATAGAGCGGGCCTCAGCGGGTACGTGAAAATTACCCTCGGGCCGGGCCGGGCCGGCTGTCGAAAATAGCTAGCGGGCCGCGGGCGGGCCCGTGCTTAAGAAACAGCGGGCCGGGCTGGGCCGGACTCTTAAATATTGGCCCGTGCAGGCCTCTAGTCTGGTGTAAAAGATGGACGATTTCTTGGTCTAACGAGCACATAGCTTTCACTTGTGGCGATGAAAACCCTGTCTTCATCCTCCTTTTGCCCGGAGCCCATACGTTTCATTGTCATCTTAAGCGTGAATGTTGGACTATGACGTCAATTTCGTTGCGTGTGCTCGCACACACCGGCGGCTGCTGGCTCGTGGAAAGATCGTGTGCCACTTATTATGGACACTGAAATGTTTGGATCGGTGTTTCTTTAAGGGAGGCGTGCCCTTATCATATTTCTAATACCCCATTCACACGACCAGCATAAAGGTACCTTTAACATAGGTCCCTTTGCAATCGGCGAATCAGCCCGCGCTGATAGATCACGAGCACATGCCACGCGCCGAGGATCGCGAACTGATTCGCCGTTGGCCATAAAGGTCCCTTAGCTAAAGGGACCTTTATGCTCGCGTGAATAGGGTATAAGATTTTATTGATAGTCAACCTACACAGAATCACACGTGATATTATAAAATGAATACGTGTATGTGCTAATTTAAAATGATGCTGAACCAGCTGAACGAAGGGGAGAGTGAATATTGTTTGTGCAATTTTCACGTTTTGCCTCACTGGCAAAACGTCACAAATTTATTGGTGATGCGCAGAAATCAGGT
This sequence comes from Ixodes scapularis, assembly GCF_016920785.2. Lineage (NCBI taxonomy): Eukaryota > Metazoa > Arthropoda > Arachnida > Ixodida > Ixodidae > Ixodes > Ixodes scapularis. The sequence continues at coordinate 69,507,497 of NW_024609884.1, read as the reverse complement.
CTTCGTGTGAATTTGTACCGAAAGGCTGGATAGTGGATTTGCCCGCCCATCAGCACGTCATCGTGATCACATGTGAGAATCTGTGTGATGACATCCGAATTGGCTGATGTTTTAAATGGATAGGGATCTGCCTTACTTTCTTGACTAAGAAATGAAACGCACACAGTTTCTAAGCAGTCAATTACGCCTCTTTCTTTTTTCTTTTTTTGCGGAGACGATTGTTTTTTTTGTGATTTCTATTTTTAAATTTACAACAGTGGGTGGCTTTCACTACGAGCTTAGGATGAGAACATCTGTTGCAAGATATTGCTTTTCATTTTTTTGTGGTGCAACTGAACTGTGATTGTTTAGTTTGTCTTAAAAGGCATGCATTTTAATTTTCGTTTTTGTACCCTTTAAAGAGTGTATAGCCTTTGCATTTATCCTCTAGTTCATTTAATCAGAGCTCAGAGCTCCGACGACCCCGCGCTATGCTTCCGACACGAACCAAGACGCGAAAGAAACTTTTTGGAGCTTCTCGACGCCTCACTTAATTAAGCCGGGGTCACACTGCTATACGGGATACAAAAGACAGTCTGCATACAGATTCCAACGCGAGTCACCGCAAGATCCGTACTTCGAAAGCCGCATGGCTATGAGTTCGAGGAGAAGACTTGGCACGCGGCATTCAAACCACGGATATCGCGGTAACTCGTGTTTGCACTGTCTCTTGCATGATGATATGAGCAGTGTGACCCCGGCTTTAGACAGAGTTGATATTACTGGAGCCGCTAATACTCGGCGACTAAAATTTAAAAGAAAAGAAGTGTATCCCCTTTTATGCAAGTAAACAACGTTTTTAGACAACTCCGTTAAAACTTCCTAAAACTATGTAGGCAAAAAAAAAAAAAGAAAAGCCGTTTGTGTTTTTGCACATTCTCATCGCTGATCAAAGCTATGCACGCCCACGCTTTTCTCGAGAGTGGAGAATAAAAATCAAGATCATATAAATCGTGATTTAAAGCGTTATTTATAATACACCAGTTTTAATATAATATTTTAAATCAATCCTTTGCAAAAACAAAATTCTAGAATATGTATTAGCTTACCTAGCTACCATTCATCCTATAATTTATCACCTGACTCTTTTTATGTGCATATGCTTTTGTAATAAAATAAATAAATAAAAAAATAATCGAGCAAGACAGATTTCGGTCAGGCTGAACATGATCAGAAAGGTGCTCTTCTGAGCACCTTTCTGGTCCAGACACCAGACACGGTAACCCAGAAGCGGGGCAAAAACGGGACGGACAACACAAAGCTCAAAAGCGCAGTGAGTGACTAGAGTAGCAGAAGCAACAAGAGCGAGAGATCAGGGTCCCTGCCAAGCACACTCACTTGTGCAGTTGAAGCATCGTTCAGAGCACGATGTTCGTGCCTGTAGTTTCGACCTCGCCTCCACATAAAGAGAAAAAAAGTTTTAGTAATCTCTACAAGGTAGGGTAGGCGCGTGAGTCTAGATCTGCCAAATGCTCTTGTTTGCACGAGAATTCTCGCATAGAAGTCACTTTCCCAAGCCACACCTCGCGCCCGTGCCTTTGTCAGCACTGCAGATGTCTCTGAGATGGAGTAAAAACCTCAAAGCTCGCGCTTCCAGTAACCGGAAGCAGAAATAGACAACTGTAGAAAATGCGCATCAGAGACTCTACAATAGAAGTGAACTACACACCCGCACGCAGTGAATTCCTCGCGGCAGAGTGATACAGCGCAGCACGGACTTACTCATCACTGCCTCGAGGAGCTTAGCGAGCACGATCACGGGATGGCGCCGAACCGTAGAGCCCAAAAAACGGTGTTTAGCAGACGAATTTTCGATTTCACCGAAGCGCAAACTTCCTCAATTAAATTTTGTAACGACAATGCACCGAGGAAATCTTTCGGCAGATATCGATTCACAATTAATTTTATTTTACACTGCAGGGCTGTACGACAATTTGTAGGTTTCGTTTAATTTAAATTCTGGGGAGTTGAAAAGTCGAAGCTAAAAAAATTGACTCCTCCCCCCCCCCTTCGGAATTTGAGGCCCTGTAAGAAAGTAATGAACTCAAAATCGAAAAATGTATATCCACGAACCTGTTAAAGGGGCACTGAAGTCATTTTTGAAAAAGGTCGTTTTTAATCTTATATTGTTTAATTAAAAGGTGTTTATTCTCGCGTATAGCAAGTTCTATATTACAAAACCGCCTATTTATCTCAGGGCAAGTGAAAAACATGTGGACTCTTTTTATCGTGGACTAGATTGTCTAAACCAATGAGGGCCCTACAATACGAGCAGATTCCGAATGATTTTATTATAACTCGTTTCAAAGAGAGTCTGATAGGTACACATTCGGGTAAAACTTTTCTTTTTCCCCGCGGGCGAAGCCATCGCTTGCAACTCGCAGACAAATGTCCTTCGTCGACCACTTCGTTAAAAATAAAATTCTTCCCAAAAAGGGCGTGTCGCGTTCTTTGAACGCGCTTTTAACCAGGAAAACCAGGAAATAAGCTACACACGATTGTAATGTCGGGTCTGTTGGGATGCTTAGAGCGTCTAGATTGAGTTGTCACCACAAAAGGACGATCTCAGAATCGACTTCAGTGACGAGGGTGGAGTGTTGGGCGAGTTGGTGATTGATAATGGTTAAAAAGCGCAGCAGGAAAACGGACAGGAATGAATTGACACAGACACAGAGCGCTGTGTCCTCCTTTCTGTCTGTTGTCCTCTTGCGCTCTTTAACCATTACGACTTCAGTGCCCCTTTAAGGTTTTTTTTAAAATTATCTTTCGAATACGATCACTTCGACCCCAATGGGTTCAGTAGTTGCTAAGAATAAGGACCAAAAAGTTTCCATAGGTAATGCATAGGCCCCATGGTTAGTGTGTTTCTGAACCAACAGAAGTCGATGTAATCGCCTTCCAGACCTGTACGTGAACGCCATAAATCGTGTGTGGTGGTGCTTCAATATACAGTGTGGTGTTTTTTATTTCTTCCGAAATGGACATCCAAGAACGTTCACTTGTTTCTCGATGCGCGAGATTTCTCTGGAACACGGCCCGTCTGCACCAGTTCCCGTACAAAGGGAGCAGTTGCCTACGCGATGAGCTCGCGTCTCTAGCAAATGTGGTCAGAACAAAACGCGAAAATTGTCCTGAACTAATGGCGAGGAATATGCGTAATCATAAAGCTCATGCCTAAAAAAATTTAAATTTTCGGTGCGCATTTATCACCCTGGGGATTTTGGAGGCCAATTACACATATTTCAACGTGTTTAAATTTGTATGACGGGTCGGCCATTTTGTCTTGTACGAGTTTGGCGCATTATAGATTGCCTCAAAAACGTTATGACGTAATAGACGTTATCTTGAGGAATTAAATAACTCAAGAAAGAGCAAGGAAAACATTTCCTTTTGGTCAGGTGTCTCATTTTATGTCACTGCAATTTTTATATTTTGACCGTGAGACTTGAAAACACACACAAAAAAGGAGCTTTAGCTGTTGTGGATATTCAGTTTGGTAAATACAAATTAGGACTGTCACAAAAGTCTTATGCTTACAACATAACAAGAGTGAGGCCAATGTTAAAAAGTTGCACAATTAAATTATCCAATTCTTTTTAGGACATGAGTGCAGGGACAGTTGAAAGACAACAGCCTATCAATCATTTTTATTTTATGGATGGCAATCACAGGTTTTAAGCAATAAGATATTGATTTTGTCATTATTGCGGACTAAGTAGTGGTGTGCAAAAAATATAAAAAAAATATGCAAGGGGTTGTGTGTGACGTTATGTAAAATATTGTGTACGTACGCATATCGCGTGCACTCATGAAGGCTAGAAAAGCGATACATTTTACAATCCTAAGCCCATATTTCAAGCCAAAGCTTGTACACGAACTGTTCAGGCTGTAATGTTTGAATTTTCATAGTACTTTATTACATTCAGGCGTGGTATAAGCTGTGTCTCCTGGGCCCGTTTGCTCGAAGCACTAACCGCGGCTAAAGTTAGCCGCAGTACCTAGGAAAGGGATCTTGAGATCACGTGACTGGCTCGGGAGGGATGCGGGGAAAGATGGCGGTGCCCCAGTGAGTGAGCGCCGCTCGCTTTGGAACCAATATGTCGTTGTGGTTGCAATATCGGGCGCGTTAGTCAGCAACGAATGGTGCAGGAGGCTTTCGCTTTGCCTTACCTCGCTTAAACCACAAAGCATGGGCAATGACATCGCCGCAATTTTTAGATAGTGTTTCGATTCTGGGCACTCCTAGGCCTAAATTAACGCGATAATTGTCGGCATAACAACGTCTTTGGAAAGCGGATTGTTGATAGCACACAACAGCAGACGGCGTCCCAACATACCCTTTTTTCTAAATTATCCAAGCACCGAGGTGCATGCTACGACTGTAGTTGCACGCGTCGCACGTGCTGGCGTCTGCAGTAGTAACCGTTCTAAAGCAAAAAGTATAAAACAAATTTTGCCTTGCACGCGCGTTCGTTAAAGCCTTATTATGATGTTTTACTTCAAATCTTTTATAAGAGGAAGGCCAGCGCGCGTGAACCGCAGAATTACACTTCCAGCGTTCTCCTCGCGATGCTTGGATAATTTAGAAAAAAGTCTGTCGAGACGCGCTGTCTGCTTTTGTGTGCTATCAACAATCCGCTTTCCAAAAACGTTGCCATGCCGACAATTATCGCGTTCATTTAGGCTTAGGAATGCCCAGAATCGAAAGACTATCTGAAAAATGCGGCGATTTCATTGCCCATGCTTTGCGATTTAAGTGAGGTAAGGCAAAGCGAAAGCCTCCTGCACCGTTCATTGCTGACTAACGCGCCCGATATTGCAGCTACAACGACATATTAGTTTCAAAGCGAGCGGCGCTCACTCACTGGGGCACCGCCATGTTTCCCCGCATCCCTACCGAGCCAGTCACGTGATCTCAAAATCCCCCTCCTAGGTACTGCGGCTAACTTTAGCCGCGGTTAGCGCTTCGAGCAAACGGGCCCTGATTGCTTGGAAATTGGAACACACGATTCTATTATTACAAGTCCTCAGCCCAGCGTGCGATCTCCTCAGCCTAGCATGCACGCGGATGTTCGCAAAGCGAGGAAATCACGCGCCATACGCACGAGCACTTCGAATGGATCCGGCCAGGAGCCCTTATTTTTATGAAGGTCTATAGATGATTGCACGCGGGGCGACTGGCCGCCGCCATGCGTCTGCTCGTGCGGGGACGCTCGTGCAATTGCAAGCTTGTCACAACTACGTAGACGTGTACGCTACACGTGTTTGCACGGTGCACGTGTTTCCATGTCTTCTTACTCTGGGTTGCTAAAAAAAAATCCACGTGCTGACGGCTGACAATCTTCTCGGTCAAGGGCTTCCCACAAAGCGCACGCTAAATGCGAACTTTTGCCAAGTGGCGGCCACCTGTGAGCATTCTGTGGTGAATTTGGCAAACGTGCCCAGTTATGTAGTTTTTTTTTTTCTCTAATTCGAGCTCAATCGCAGTGTGAACTATAAGCCAAACCAATGCCGATAAAAAAGCGTGTGACTACGTGAAAAGTGGTTGGCACTACGCATATGCAGAAGGCAAGCTCTGTTTCACCATAAGTGCGAGCGAAGTGAAAACTGCACGCACGAGTATGCTGCCTTATAATACTCTTTCACTGCACATGCACGTGTGCTCGGTAGGGGTCCCTATCGTTTTGTAGACTTTTAATGGCCACACGATTCATTGACATATATCATGGACATTAGTTTTGTCGATACTGGGACATTTAGTGGAAACTTGATTCGTGACCACATGCAACTGCGACGTTTCATCGTAAAATAATTTGTAGTTGGGCAAGTTGGTACATCTTAAATTAAATTTTAAAAAAAAAACATTCACAAAAAAATAGGAAGAATTGGACGAAACAATGTTTCCTCCACAAGGTATTAGGTTTTTGCTAAGTGTATTGGTTTGAATTACTGGCTACATTTGGGTCGCTGGAAGGATACCGGAACTAAAACGGACTCCCTCAGGCGGCTCTGACAGGGCAAAAACGAATTCGGGAGCCCTAATCCTGGGCTTCCAAACACTCCACGCCACGCGCGGAAACCACTTACTCCGCTCGGGGAAACTTCAATATAATCTCAAGCCCGAACTTGCACCAGTCCTCATGGGAGCCGCCAACGGTTCGGCAAGCTAGGACCCGGATGCCAGCGACAGAGGTGATTTGCGCGCACAGACGCTTTCGACGAAACGTCACAAAGCGCAGTCGATGAAACGATCGCGGAAACCTTTCGATGAAGCGAACAATCGATTAAACGTCGCTGTGTACCAAACAATTTGTCGATGAGACGTCGTTCGACAAACTCGGCAGGTCCGTTCAAAGTGCTACGGAACTCGCTTTTGTAGCCTTTGCTGTGCTCCAATGCCCATAATTTGCCTGTGAAACGTGGAATTATCATCATTACCGTAAAGTTTTTGTAGTTTGTGAATGAATTTGGCTATATCTCCGTCACCTTCTTTTCTTAATTGGGGGGGGGGGGGGGGGGGGGGGCTGCAGTAAAGGATACAAGCGTGAGCGACTGGTCCTAGCAGGGGCTTCTGCTGCACGACATCAACGACGATGTCATCGCAGCAGCCGTGGGCAACCAAATCAAGGAGTTGAAGGGCCGGTCGTTACTTGCGACCAACCAAATACGTAGGGAAAAATCTTTGAATATGACTCTTGTTGACTCGTGTTTGCTCTTCACTGCTATCAATTGGATTGGTTGCCACGCGGAGAAGGAAACGCACGATGCATGAGTTCCCTAGTGATTCTGTGCTGTTGGTTCATCGCAGTGAACGAAACCGACGGATCAGCGTGCGTTCAAAACTGCCCGGCATCCAAAACTCGTCGTTTTTTGCGAACTTGCGGTTATACTTTATCTTACAACTGTTCTGTAGGGTCGTGCAAAATATGGTATACATCATAGAAATCGAAATGGTTTCACGCGTGCTTTCAAGCAGAACGTGAATCGTGATTTAAAGTACTCCAGTTTTACCGTCATGGTTTAAATCAGACTTTTTCTAAAAAAATAAAACTAAAAAAAAGATATCTTTGTTTATCTTTTTCGTGACTTAATACGTTTCATGCGCATTTATATTATAGGTATAACCAAAAAAGCAACCAAACAAGGAAAATATATATAAAGATGAACACAAGCAAAATACGATATTCTCTGAGCAAAGCGGAAAGGAGTTTTGTTTCTACCTTCCACTTCATTCGCTCAGTTCTCTGGCATCCTAGGCTAGCAAATTGAAATGCGAAGGAAGAAAGCAGACACAAGAATGCGTCCGCACAAAAGCACACAGACTGGTAGAGAGAGAAAGAGACAGAGAAAAAGAAAGAAAGTGGGACAGATAGACAGTCACAGAGAGACAGACTGAATAATAAATCCAAGGCAGATTGGCCAGTATAATCACTGAGCCTTACAAGAGCTTTCTGATTCTTTTTTGAGACCATACCGCCACCTTACGTTCTTTAAAACTAAAATAAAAATTCATTGTTGTTGGGCAACTAGCTGACTGTGCACGCGTTTAAAAACACAAATCCTAATTTTAGGGGAAAGTTAATGAAATTATATATAACGCTAATTTAGCTAAAACATCCCACTTAAATCAAATGAATTTGGTTTATATGCTTTTTTCTTATGATATTACCTACCTTCCTGTAAAGTATGGGCCTAAGTGCACGACCTTAGAACGTGTCTCACTAGAGCGATAAATTATGCACTGAGCAGACCCACGTAACGTTCCCGTACCTTGTTAACACTGCACACCATTTGTGACATGAAGTACAAGGTGTCACAAAAGAAAATTTACACGGTCTTTTTTACCGCAAAAATAAACTAGGCATCGCCAAACGCTCATTCTCCGCCCGAAGGTAGAGCTAGAGGTCAAAACCAGATGCCCAAGTTTCATCCCGATCCGATAACTTAATCGAAAGTTATAAGTGATTTTCTGAAAATTTCAATGGGAAAATAGAGCCCATTTTTGCCCGTTTACAGTTTCTGGTGCCATAGAGCCCCATGTGTTTCAAAACTACATCGGCCGCCATTTTCCCATTGAAATTTTCAGAAAATCACTTATAACTTTTGATTAAGTTATCGGATCGGGCTGAAACTTTGGCATCTTTGGGCGGAGAATCAGCGCGCTCGGCGATGCCTAGTTTATTTCTGCGTTAAAAAAGACCGTGTAAATTTTCTTTTGTGACACCCTGTAAATAAAATAATTTGGGGGAAATCCCCAAGTTGTAAGAGATTTACGTATGAAAAAATTTACTTCTGCATGAAATAATGAGCACTTCTCGACTTCTAGGCAACTTGTCGCCGCTAAAGATATCCCACAGGTTCAGGAACCGACCCCGTACCTCTCCAAGACTGGGAAGCGCTCTACCAATTGAGCTAACCAAAAGCTAGCCGTCAGTATACAGAAAACGAATTTGAACAGTTTCAATCATTCTTGATCGTGACCGCCACAAGAGTGAGGTCAGACGCTTAATTATTAAGTATAATCACTGAACGTATGGGAATCCGTGTACAACTAGCTGGGGATCTGTAAGCCATTGCTTTGCCTCGTTGTCCTCAAGGCAGCTTTGAATCAAAATAAAGTAGCATAATTGCGATATAAAGTACAGATGATGAATTACGTTACATCATTTCGTTTGCTTCAGCCGATGATCGTACAAAGACAGAAGGACGAACTGCATGACCGTTCAATATTGACGCTATTTGATTGGCTTCATCGGCCCATAGTATTGGCTCCGCCCTGATCTAAAGTAAAGCGAAGTCAAAGTTCAGATTCTAGGGTCAAACCAAGAAAGGGCATTCGGCACGCCCCAGAAAAAAAAAAAAAAAAAAATGGGGGTTCCAATTTACGTTGTGAAGGTTGTTGGTCAGCGAAGCTGTGGTATCACCTGCAACGACTGCCTACTGCACTATACGAAATGCCGAACCCCGGTCGCAGCACGCCGCCTCTGCTCGTATTGCCATTTCTTTTCCCTTTGCCGCTCCTCTTATTCACGCTGCTCCTCGGGAGTCCTAACTAGGCGTGGGCTACTCATCGCGGTGCTGCAGCAACAATGAAATCAGTGGCTATAGACCTTTCCAGCGGCAGTCTCGAACGAAGCGATTTCCAGCGCGCATCCCTGGTTTTGAGACTGTACGTCAGTGTTGCCCGACTGCGCTGAGCTGTGGGTTTTCTCGTCAGTAGGCTGTGGCAGCCTGCGTAGGAGCAATTTCGAATGCTGGTGGCGGCAAAATCGCCTCGCTTTATTTTTTCTTTTGTGTTCTGTGGCGATTATAACGGCACTATACACTCAGCCGTGTCAACCTTAACTGCCTAATATATTTGACCACACCAGAGGATAGCCGAACTGCATGGGTATTGCCCCCTCACTATATGAAATTCAACGAGTCTCATAAATCGAACAACATATATTGTACGTACCCCACGGTGCCGCGTTATCCGGACATGATTTGAGAAAGGTCTCAAATAACACAGCATATCCAAAATACAGTGTCGACGACAGTCACTTCACGACGATCGCACGGAATCCGGCTTGTCTTGGGGTACGTTTTGAAGAGTGATGTTTTTTATACACAGCACTAGAGCGAATGAACGAACGTGTCTATTTAGTTCCCACACCCCGGACCCTATCAGCTACTTCTCGCCAAGACCGGGAACATATCCGGGAAGGCTTTTCGGAGATTATCTCAACGGAAATAACCCTCGAAGAACGTCGAACGGCCTGCGTCGCGGGCTGCTTGACGTTCGCTTTCTTCGCCCGCTCTCTTCGCTCGTTTCCTGCGAAGGTCCAGAAGGCTATAAGTCCTGGTATTCCCAGGTTCTCACAGTGGAAGATTACAAAAACACGCAAGCATCCTGAACAGGCAAATAGAGTAAACACTTACAAGGAAAGCCGGCGAACTCCGTACACACGATGCAGGTGGGGAGTCGCGCTGATCGGGTTTCCACAGCTCAGGCGGGTGGCAGAAATTTTTGGCTAATAGGGGTCACTCGAGTCGCAAAATGGCGGCGGCCAGCGAGCTGTTTCTGCAAAGGTCTATACACCAACTCATGTTTACAAAAAAACCGGAGCGCCCCTAGCGGACGCCACCGGCGCCGCGCATGCGCGATGGGGTGTGGGTAAGAAGCTCGCCGTCGCCCATAAACAAACCATTGGAATGCGATGTTGGCCTTGTCTAAGTCGGCCTTGGTTACAACTGTGTGAACGGTCCATCAAGCGCAAGTGTGTAAACGTCCTTTATCCCACTCGGCCGATCGGGAGTATGCTGCTTTCCTCACCAACTTGGAATGCGTGTGTGTGTGTGTGTGTGTGTGTGCGCGTGCGTGCGTGCGTTCGTGCGTGCGTGCGCGCGTGCGTGCGTGCGTGCGTGCGTGCGTGCGTGCGTGCGTGCGTGCGTGCGTGCGCGTGCGTTTTTTAGACACTTCGAGGGTAGCTAGTACCTTCATTAGCGCAAAAAGAGTGGAATGCGTGAGATAAATATAAACTCCCCAATCGTTCCCAAGCCGTACAAGCGGGTCAGCGTAACCTAATTAGTAACCTTAAAAAAAAAAAAAAAAAAAAAAAATAGTCGCTAGCGTGTTTGGCTCATAACCGAAGGGTCGTGGATTCGACTTCCGCCTCCACCTAAAATTCTTTGAGTTTTTTCTTTAAGGCAAATAAATTACTTTATAAAGGGAAATCATTTCAGACATACGGCGACCTTTAGAGCGCATCACGTGTCATGTTTCGATCACTTTCATTTCACGCGTGACGTCACGTTTCACGTGAGCGTTGTGGGTTGTTTGAAATTCCCGGGCGGGGCCATGTTGCTCTGACGTCATGACCCTATCGACCAATCAGGATTTTCTTCTCACAACGCCGCCGACATCGGCTTTTCTGCGACACGAGCTCCTTAAAGGGGTGCTGAACCAGAAATCTGGATTCTACAAAACACGCGGCAAAAGCGTGCAACGGGATGATACAAACACCAATACATCACTTATACAGTGATATCTCGAACGGATGACCGTATTTTAAAAAAAAAGGAGGCGCATTTGACTGATATGTTTACGTCTTGTTTCCGCTAGGAGGAGAAGGAACGGCCTCGCGTCTTCTTCGCCTCGCCGCCTTGAGGGGGCCGAAGCGAGGAGAGGAGGAAACAAGATATCCTCACGTCACGCGCCTCGTCGGCCTGGTTCAATCTCGACCTCTTTTTTCCAAAATACGGCCGTCCATTCGAGATATCGCCTTACCAGTAGTGTTGTAGGGATTGTAGCGTCCCGTTATTACTTTAAAGCTATCGCTTTGATGCATTCTACTCAGCACATTTGCATTAGACAGCGCGCCTACAGCACCAAATCTTTCCCTAGCGGTGTGGACAGCCCGTGAGAACGCATGTGCAATGTACTGTCCACGCTGTCGCGCTTTGGTAGTGCGCCGAGACAGAGGGCTGCCGCCGACGCCCCGAGATACCGGATTCGCCGAGACAACAGAGACGGCTGTCTTCGCTTTCTCGAAGGCTGTCCACGACGATATATGATGGCAGCACGCCTCCCCATTGAAAGGGAAAAAAAACCCCAAAAAACCCGAGTATGCTCACGGCCCGTTGTTCCCACTACGCAGAAGCTGTCGTCTCCAAAATCATTGTATTTTCGTGGAATAAGATGCGTTCCCTAGTACAGTATTTTATTATTATCGGGCTTTCCTTATTTTACCTTCCTTGCTGCAACACGGTTGGCTTTGTCCTTGAGGGTATTCACACGAGGGAGAAATCCCAGGGATTTCTCCCCGGCACGCGCATACCGGGACAAAAACGTCAGGCTTTGCGATGTGCAAAAGCCTCGCGTTTTCATCTCGTGATGCGCGCGTGCCGGGGAGAAGTCCCCGGGATTCCTCCCTCGTGTGAATGCCCCTTGAATAACTCACAGTCTGATAAAACCACGAAAAATGCTTACTGCATCACGTGCTCACATGAATATATCCACAAATTACGGCCGCCGGAGGGAGCAAGGGAGGGGGGGGGGGGGGGGGGGGTTACGGGAGGTAGAGGTCCGCGGTGTCCACAGCTGGCCATGGTTTACGGGGTATTCGATAAATTCGCCACTTCGCACCGCGGAGTGCGCGTCACCACATGATGCTGACGTCACGCCTTTCTGAGGTGGCGCGGTGATGTCAAGCTCTGTGACGGAGGCGCGGAGGAAATGCTCAGACGGAACAAACACTCCTCGCCTCCGACGCTGGCTCCGCGTCGGAGGTGAGGAGACACGCCTCGCCGGCTGACGTCAGGAAGCTCCGTTCGGGTTTTTTTTCCCCCTCCTGTGAACACTGTAATAATGGAGGAAACTGTAACTCAAATGTTCGTTGACAGTCGTTTCCCAGAATGCGCCTCACCCCTATGGGGCACTCAACGAGGTAGAGGGGCTTAGATCGATAAACTGGTATTCCGTACACCAGGCAAAAGTGACCCCCACTTGGGTGCCACCATGTTGGACAATTTTGACCACTAGACACGCGACCGTGCTAAATCCTGAGGCTTTTACGCAAAACTGAGCCGAGATTTGTATTGCGATCGCTGTAAAAAACACGATAAACTATTTTTAGAGCGCAACTCTTAGTCGCCCGTTCCCGGCTTGAGCGGCGTCGCCGTTGGCGTCGGCGTCGGCGTAACCGAGCAGTACATTGTGGGATGTTTCTCATGATGACGTCACCGCGCGCTGCATTCTGGGTAAATATCCCGGCTAAACTTAACGGAAAAATTTCCCGCTAAATTTAGCGTAAACGTTTCTCTGCTAAATTTAGTGGAAAAAATTCCACGCTAAATTTAGCGAAAAAAATTCCCATCTAAATTCAGCGGAAAAATTTAACCAGCAATTGAGCGAAAAAATTTAGCGGAAAAAGTTTCCCCGCTAAATTTAGCAGAAAATTTTGTCCGCTAAATTTAGCGGGAAAATTTCCCTGCTAAATTTAGTGGAAATATTCCCCACTAAATTTAGCAGAAAAAATTCCCCTCTAAATTCAGCGGAAAAATTTCCCCGAAAATATAGCGGAAATAAAAAAAAATCCGCTAAATTTGGCGGGAAATTTACTAAAAATTTCCCGCTAAATGGGAGTCGAGCAGGAGAGGAGGGTAGGGTACGGATGAGGAGGAGGGGCATACCTTCCTCTCCATACCTGCCCCTCCTCCCCCTCAAGAGCTGCGCTCTAATTTGGTGTTACAGGAGATTGTAAACGTGTTTAGCTCCGAAAAAGACACAAAATACAACACCGCGGCTGACGGCATCTAAAGGAGACATTGCGAAGCTGCCGGAGTTTTTGCCGTAAAAGCACATTTTGTGCTTAGAACAAACGAAACGTAACTTATCTCGTCGGTACTGTTATTAAAAATCAATAAGCAATTATTTGTGCTCGGTACTTCGTTAAAATCTAGACGTACAACTATAAGGTCACGTGTCTAGTGGTAAAAAAATGTGCATCATGGTGGCGGCCGATTGGGGGTCACTTTCAGCTGCCAGTTTATCGCTCTATAAGGCCCTCTACCTCGTTGGGGGCCCTCTGGTTTCGCCCCTCACCCATTAATTCATAACCGTTTGGACGGCCCCGGCTCTCGATTCTGATCAAACGGCTGTGGCATTGCAAATGGAAAGCGGCTTACGTCGTCTTCTTGGAAACTTGTAGCCAGCATCGCATGTTGCCGCAGGTAATTCCGAATAAAACCGCACTCAAACGCACTCCATGCGTTATACGCGCCGTATAACGCGAGCGAACGGGCACCTCTCGAAATCCGCATCTTCGAGCCCGCTTTTTCAGGCCGACACCCAGCAGCTCCACGCTTTATCTGCCGCGCGACTCAACATTTTCATGATCTCACCGGAGAGTTTCGCATTTTTGACTTTGGATGCCGTCCTCCGACGGAGCGGGGGTACGCGAATATCGACATCGTAAACACACTCGAACGGGAATCAAAAGAGCAGAGAAAGACGCAAACAAGTGACATCCGAACACAAAAGCGGGGGGCGTAGGGAGCAGGGAGATTTTTTTCTTTTTTTGAGCGGACGATTCCGACAAGCGAGCCCCCGTCGGGCGCTCCCTCGACCTAAGATCCCCTCGCACGCGGGCGTCGGTTGTCGTCGGTCGACTGGGCGCAGCCTCGTGTCGTCAGCCGAGTGCTGCTGCGATCTCGAGCGGCGCCGTCGGCGGCTTTCCAGTGCGTTCGGGGACCCCCCCATTTGGTGCGCGGACGGCTCCCGCCCTAATTGGGTGTCCCGCAACTCAGCGGCGCGCGCCGCGTCTGCGCCGCGTCTGGGGCGTGCGCCGGCTCTCCCGCGTCCCTTCGCAAACTATTAATTCCAAAAGCGGCTCTGAATCAGCAGATGACGTTTCAATTTCACGAGCGACAGGCGGCGGCGGTGGCGGCGGGCGCTGGAGCGGGCGGAGGGGGGGACCTCGGGGTCGGACTCTCGCGGTACCCGAAGGGAATCGATCCGGACTAGAGCGAGGACCGCATCCCCTATGTAAACAGCGTAATATGCTCCTCGTTTCAAAGAAATAATATTGACATTTAATTTCATTATTTGTTTGAAATGCGGCCCGCCGGAATAAACAATGTCGGTAATAGCCACGCGCCCGTCTTCCGAAACGCGCCCCCACCCTTTTTGCGTCGGTGCGACCAGGCAGGCGGGCAACGTCGGGTCCGGGAGGGATGCGGGCCCGAGGTCCGTCTCGCTCCGGCATCCCGCATGGCGAGTCGCGGGGTCCAAAATGCTTTCTGATCGCCCGAGTGGCCCCATTGTCGCCGGGGGATCGAGAGGCGACACCGAGGAGACCTCGCACGACCCGGCTCCAGGCCAGGGGTCTGCTCGGGCAGAACGTCGCCAACTTGAGCTCGAACGGGGAGCGGGTTGTTCGAGACGATCACTGGCGGACCACTTTCCAAACAAACAAAGGAAACGTGAGCGACGCGCCATCACGCGATTGGCGTCGAATTTCGACGAGGGTAAATGGGAAAGATATTGGCGCATACTGCGCCATTGCGTCATTCGGGTCGGCATCCTCGCCTTTTTTTTCCCCCGTATTCCTTAAGTTGGCGGCGTGTTTTCGATGCTCTGAGGAACAACAAAGTGTCTCTTCTAGGTGTGAAGCCTCTGCGTGAGCTCGCTTTAAAAATTCTAAGGATGCTTCGAGAGGGCGAGCACGATTCAACCTCAGCGTCGACACCGCCGTACATGGGGAATCTCAAGTAACGTTGCACCGCCGTACATGGGGTCTCACACAAGAAAGGCTAAAAGGGTTCATGATCCTTTCAAAAAAAAGTTTGTCCAGGGAAGTCGCCAAATTTTTCCAAGGCTAGAAAACCTTGAATTCCTGATTTATGAGTTAGTACGGTGTCTATGGTTCGCGCACAAACGAAGTTACGCTATAGTTTTGTTTGCGACCTATTTTGTGTCGTGCTGTTTAGAAATAACAACAAAATGACTAATAAAAAGTAATTAAAATAAGGCGTTTTCTATGCGTGTACAGTTCCCACGACCTGATTTCGAGAGAATTCAGTCCAGAAGACCGACCATGACGAATTGAGCTCCAATGCCTGAGTGGCAGCAAAGAATGCCCCAAACATCTACCCCTTCCATGGAATAGCCCCCAACTTGGCCAAACTCCCGGGCTTAGCCTGAACTGACCAAAGTGGAGAACCGAAATATTTATCGGTTCGGTTCGGGTCCGGCCTACGGTTTTCCGTTCAGTTGCAGTTTAACTCCGGAGAGCACAAATAGCGGTTCAAACCGGCTCGAACCGCTAAGGTTTGAATATATTTTCCGCATCTTTTGCGCAAAACAAGTAGCTTTTTATTGTCACACAGTTAAATTTATTTTCAAGTGACAAAAAAAAAAAAAGAATTGCGTTATATTATTTAGACGCAGCAGTCTAAAAAGGCTAGGTTACAATTTAAAACGCCGTGTTTATACAACAAAATGTTCAGTTCTTTGTATCTGAATGGAAAAGCTGTCACCAATAGAGGTTAGTCTCTTAGATGTCAGTGATTGCTACAACTTAATGTCATAGTCTTAAAAGGGAAATTGTGGTGGTGCTTTTAAAATAAGCTATTTGTTACGGTACATATTATCATGGAATGTGCGCCTCATCGGCATATATATCGTAAAATATATTTCACAAAATATGTTTCACGGTTTCACGGTATATGCGCAAGCTAAGATTATACTTTCAAAATGCCACAAAAGTTTTGGGACAAGTCCTTTCAGTCTATATTTAATAGAAGCACTCAGCGGCAATCGCGACGTTTGTTTTTCTAACGAACATTGTTTCCATTCAGCAATGTGATGCGTCGTGCAAAAAGGAGTGATCAAAATTGCTCACTGTATACACGAACCTTCGTACTCAGGTTGAGCCTGGCCTGAAATAGCGCGTAACCAAGTGAACATTTTCTCTTACACGGCTATACTGACCCAGTTTAGCTGAGGTAGAGCTCTGTCCTAGACAAGATACCGACTAATTCACTTTGTAAATAGGTTACACTCTTGCTAATTGACGCTTTTCAAAATAGTACAAAGTAGTATTCGGTACTCCACCCAAGGTAGAAACTGTATAGTGGCTTCCTTTCGGTTTAAGCGTGTGACAAAGACGTCGTCAGAGTTCCACCACGCGTGCCTGCGTATTTTGTTCTCGTTCAGCCCAAAGACATCAGATTGCGATTCATCACATAAAATAAGCAACGACAAGCTTTTGTATTTAAAAAGTCCCTTATGTGCCAGAGAAGCACCTTTGTTTAAATTAGCTACCAAATCAGAACCCGTACACGGCCCTACACATGGTTAAAACACCGGAATAAATTGCGGATAATATTTCAGTAATGGGGGAGTGCATTCACATACGATGTATCTTTGAAGTTGTCTAATTTACTGCCAGTAATTGAATACAGTTTTATCGTTATCAAAATTTGAATGTGCGAAGTTCAAATCACATCTTGAGTCCGACAGGGAAGGACGCTACTCGAAAATGTGCAAGCTGTTGAGCCGGCTTGCATAAACACGTTTCATTTTTGTTCACTGTTCGGCACTGTGAAACACAGGTTCACGGCGTACGTGAAAACAGATAATGTGCTCACATGATAGCTCTGAAGGCAAATAGACAATATATATAATTCCTCGAAAGAGTTCAATATACAATGCCTTACTACAAAAATGACATGGAGATGCAACAATATTCTTAATGAAAATCACAGTTGGGCATCAGCACGAGCAAGAAACTTTCTGAAACACTGCTGGGATGCTCATGCTATATTCGGTTTTACGTGCACGTGTATCTGGGCCTTCGCTTTACAGCTCTGTGCTTGATGAGTCGTGTTCCATAACCTTTTGTGAGCCTACCGTACTATCGCGTGACTGATCCCTACTGGTCCTGGACAATTTCAGAATTTTGATAGTTAATTTCGTCTGCTTGGCTAGTGTTGCGAGTTCTGCATTTGAACAGGAAACTAAGCTGTTTCTGTAAGTGGCTTGTACGTGACGTCATCCCATCATGCTGGTGGTCATTGCCGCTTTTCTTGATGAGAAAAACAAATTTGGCGGTGGGAAATGCATGCTGCAGAAGGTACGCGCTCAGCAGCAACGCCATGCACCACAACTGCAGCTGATATGACGCCAATGGAAGCCATATATTTGAGAGGAACAAAGCATTCTTGCTTGGTGCGGCTTCATGAGGAACGGCGCGTGCGTGTGATTCCACCAAAGCGCACTTGCCGGGGAACAGTCTTTATGTAAGCAAAGTACTTTCCGGGACCACGCTCTCTGCATGGTCTGCGTTGTAAATATGGCCCAGAAGAGCTTTTACGTTTTCAAAACTACATTCCCTCCTTTCTATAAACTTTGCAAATATATAATTTGCAAGTGTTTGATAAATTGACCTTCGAGCGTCAAGAGTGACGTTTGTTTCATACCCGACAACACTGATTGTAAATGAGGCTTGGGGCTCTAAACATTGGTTGAATGCATTACAGAAAGTGGATCGACACAGTTGTGATTTTTCTTTAAATTTTAAATGTGCCAAAGTCTGCAACCACCACATTGAAAACAGTTAGACAAAATCAAAACTCTGAAACGAATTATTTGTAAGGTAATTGGTGGCAGCTCTTTGAGGTGCAGCGTAATGAAGCGTAATGAGATATAGCCATACGCGCCCACGCATACACAGTTACACTTATAGGTACTCACGAAGGCTAACTAACACTGGAATTACTGGTAATATATGGCGTGACGTCCAGGCTATGGGTGCTGCGATTACCAATCACCTTTTTAGTGTCTAATGGCGGAAAATATATCGGTTCGTTCCCGTTTTGATTCGACACACGCACTGCTGCTACGATGTATTTGGGGGTAGGGACACGAGCACGGGACGCTCAGCATGGATATCAATGCAACAGGTAATGTGCTCCCGGGTAAATGTAATTTTCAGAAGCACTTGTGACTATCTTATTAAGGTGACAGTAAAATAATATAGTTTTTTTTTTTGTTAATTAAAGTCGATTCAATGTTTTACGCACGCAAGTCTTGGGTTGGAACTTGTTTCTTGTCTTTTGTTGTTGGTAATTGATTGTTTTGTTTTAAGTTTAGGTTGGAGCTTGGTCTCTGAGAAGGGTTGAGAAGAGGAAGCTGAAAAGAGTTGGGGGACCGTGCGAGAAGCCCCCAAGCCGCTCGTACGTTCCCCGATCCTTCTCAGCTTCCCCTCCTCAAGCTGGGGAGCACAGAGAAGGTTAAGGTGTGATTCACACACTTGCGTTGACTTGGACCACGGTGTAGGACTTGGACCTATAGTGCGAGGGTTGCTATGGCAACAGCAGTGTCGGCTCCAACGAAACGGGGTAAAAGTAAAAACCGTTTTTGTTGGAGCCCACGCAGCTGTTGCCATAGCAACCCTCGCACTTGGTCCAAGTCAACGCAAGGCTGGTTCACATGGTCAGTTTGGTTGTGATAGACTGCACTTCGACCTCTTCTAACTTCTACGAGAGAACACGCTGGTGCTATCTAAAAGACAGCCCGCAAAAAAAAATATTTTCGTGTGCGCATTATTTCCTCATTTGTTACGCATCGTTCTTTCACTGTGGGCTTGAAATGATGCTGAAAATGTTATATGCGATCATTTCTCGTAGGTAGTTTGTGTGTAGGTTTGATCTCGAAAATACTGCGAACCTTTCAGTCTAGTACGGGATCGGAAGCGTCCAAGTGCTGCCTTGCACACCGACGCCACCTCGTTGCAACTCCGCGCAGCGCGTCGCAGCGGGACGCGAGGAGCCGTAGCGCAGTCGGTCGCAGTCAAACGCAAGTATGAACCAGCCTTTAGGTACGTTTGCACTTGCGGAAAAGTCGCTGCCGCTGAAGCGAATTCGGCAGTGGCGAAAAATCCGGAGGTATTTACAGGTTTTTTGCCGCTACCGAATTCACTTCGGCGCCAGCGAATTTTCCGCAAGTGCAAACGTACTTTTAGAGTAAACGTATTTATGGTACATAGATGAAACAAAAGCGTAGACCCGAAGGAAAGAAGAAAAAAAAAGCGGTTCGTGTTGTCCGGGACTGCTTTCCAGCATGCCCACAGACAGCAGCGCTCCTGTGGCCTACAACTTCAGCCACCTGGACGTGCTGCTCGACCGCCTTCTGAGCCTGGGTCTGAAACCGGGTTTCGAGCTGATGGGCAATCCATTTCCGAGGCCCCTGAACTTTGAACTCCCGGAGGACCTGCAGCTCTGGAGAAATCTGGTTGCCACGCTGGCGAGTCGCTATATGGGTGAGCGAGCGCTCCAAGCTAGAGCCTCGGACTCAACACTGGGCCACTCCCGCTCGATTCTGGTTGACGCTGGGAACAGGCTGTTGAGTGCCGCGTTTTGCCAGGAAAGATGACACCTTGAATTTCTTCACGCTCCATGGGTTAGATCATTCTATCAAATCTAATTTAGATGTGATAAGCAGCCCAGCTGAATATATTTTGCAGTGTAACCATGTAAACATCATTTATTACGGGTATGTGGACGTCTCCGCATTAAATAAGTTGGTTATTCGGGGGTTCGAACTATAGGGGGTATTCACGGGACGCCATATTGTTGGACCTTGTTCCGCAGCGCATGCTCAGAACTAGCTTTTATATATCGGCTTCCGAGAACTGCGATTCTGGTTGTGTGGACGCTGAACGTGCATCCTCGTGCATTCCTCGCAGGTAGTTAAGTCAAAGCTATGGGTACCCTTGCGTTCGCGAACCTTGAGCATCGATCAGAGCTGTGAACGAGCCGTGTTCGCTTCTCCTGAAATGCCTGAAAAAACTGTACTCGAGCATCGTTCTGAGCATGCGCTGCGAACGATGTCCAACAAAATGGCGTCCTGTGAATACCCCTTATACTGCCTACCTTTCTTCTTTAACATTTTGTTTCCGACAGCCTTAGCCCCCTGGGGCCCTAAACTCTTTAAACACCATGTTTGGGGCCAAAGTTTACGAAGCGCGTTGATTGGACTCTGGCGACGGTGACGCCGCACTTTTGTCGGCGAAGTACAATCGAAACGCTCCAAGAACTTTCGGCTCCAACTTTATCGTTGACGAGTCTAGAGCCCCTGGTGGCCGCCTCGTCCAAGTGTATAACTTTGATGCTCTCGTCACCGTGCATCTCCGTCTACTTCTCTTATGAATTGCACACGGAATTCTGTTTTTTACAAGTGGAGAGTCGCTTCGGAAAATCTTGGGGGACATCCTAACCAAAACCAAATATTTCACCCACGTAATCACGGCACTACACCACCTGAGATCGCCCCGGAAATACGAGACTGTCCTCACATCTCCTGAAGATTGCACATATGAGACGACGCTCTGGACCGAGCTCATCCGCCTCACGACGTCATTCAAGCAGCACCGACTCCAGCAGTTTCTCAACACCAAGGAGCTGCGGGGTGATCGCGATTCGCAAGCCACCACAATCGCTGCGACGCCCCCCGCAACTACTGGGGGACAGGGTTGTATCTTTTTGTCGCTCCTGCGCGAGATGCAACGACTTCCCACAGGCGTTCGCGTGGTCCTTGTAACCCCCTCCGCTCTCAACCTGGATGCCCTTGCTCTACTCGCCGACTCCGTATTAGAAGTCGCAGTCACAACCACAGCCAAAGTTCATGATTACGGTAATCCATCACGCTCTGCCACTACAGCCGCCGCGACGACACTCCTGACGCGCATGGGTTGCAGAATGAGCCTCAGAGGTATTCTGCGCGACTCGCTGCACAGCCCACCATTCTCTCAACCTATACGACTATAAGCATGTGGCAGAGCTGTCTCTGCCTCTAAGCATCGTCCCCGTTGCTCCCCCTTCCTACCCCTCGGACATGCTGGTACAACTGATCCTTCGGCGACCACGCCAAGAAGTGCATCCCACCCTGCACACCATTAGGGAACGTACGCGTCAGCTCACCACTCGAGAGGGCGAGTGTTGTAGGTGGCTGTCAAGATCAACCTTTTATTCATTGGACAAAAACTAACTCTGGTTTTTGTCTTCTTGTGAATACCGGCGCCGAAGTAAACGTACGAGTCCGGCGCCACCTTTCCCAAGTCATTGGCCACCGCGCTCCACCGTTACATTGCAAGCGGCTAACAAATTCGCTTTGTGTCGGATAGAGAACTGGCGCTCACACTCAACAACACTCTTTGTCCAGTTGCTCATGTCATGCGGCACAAAAGTGTACCTTTTGTGCCGCTTGATTCATGTGTAACTCCGCTTACCCATGAGCGCTAATCGTACGAGAAGTAACAAACGTGCTCTTCTTTTTATGTGCCGCATGATACCATGGTTAACCAGTCTCATAGGTAACCAGTTTTATTGGTAACAAGTATCATGGGTAAGTTTCATGTGTGCTATGTTATGTCCGTGACCTTGGAGCCCTACCCTCACGAGGCGTAGTTCTCGGCGCTTTAGAGGGCGCTCTGGCAGCGTATGTGCTTTGCGCTTGCTCAGAGAGGGAGCAAACGATGAGCACAGGCACAGGCCAAACTGTCCACTAAAAGGCGAATAAATATGTTTCACGTGAGGTGGACTTGTCCCGCGGCTTTCTTTTAACGTCTCGGCTGGGCGTGTTCCCGCATCTCAGTAAAAGAGCAGCAAGATACATTGGGAACGCCGAGCTGTCTACATGGGGGCTTGCAATCGAGATTGTGTATGCAGTTAAAGAGACGTTACAGGGTACTACACCTGAAGAAATGAACATAAAACATATCACGCATTAGTAAATCTCATATAAAGTGTCATGCAGATTTGCTGCTAAGGCACATACAACATTTTTTTCTCTTCTCTTTATCAACTCTGGAAGAGCTAGAACCAAATCAGGAAAATACAGAAAGAAAATATTGAACTTCATAGAATTTATTTTCACCAAGACTGGGAAAAAGGAACCCTCGCTAATTCTCCCAGCATCACCTCATATTTTAAACTAATTTCTAGCAAATAGCCGGGTACACCTAAACAATTTTAGAACGATACCTAAAATGACTACAGTTATATAATGAAACACGATTTGGTTAATTGCCTGAAAGCTGTAAAAGCTCGCGTCACGTAAAAAAAAAAAAAGAACGCCAAACGCGACTTTTGAAAATAGAAAATTAACAGCTTATTCCTCGTCAAGCACGGACTCGCAAGTTACTGGTGTTACTGCAGTTAAATTCACTAGAGGAAAAGAGGGGCATAGAGCCTTCGGCGTTAGCGGCAGTTTAAAACTGAGAAGCGATCGAGCGCACCCATTTTCTCAATCTCACTCACCTCGGGTGCTGCTCTGTGCTCTAGGGTGCCCGCAGATCAAGCACCACCTGCAGCCGGGCAGTTGGTGCCACTTCAAATGCGTTCTCACCAGTGAGGAATGCCCCGCACGAAGTTTTCCCATATACGCAGGACCCCCGGATGGTACTGGCGAGGTCGGTACTCGTGAGACCTGGTTGGGCTCACACACTCGCTCTTCTCAAACCTTCTGAAATTAAGAACGTTAAATGTGTCTACAGAAATAACGCTGCTTTTCTACTCACTCTTTGCGAAGTTTTCAGCTCCCCGGTGAAACTTCTGAGCAGTGAAAAAATCTTAGCTCCGGAGCTTTTCAGTTTTCATCAGCGTCGGTCATTCTTCTCCCACGCGGTCTTAATCTAAGGTTGGTAGATGGCATAACATAAGATTCGAATTTGACGGTTTTGTGAAACTCCCCACCGCCGGCATGTGTAACGATCTGAAACCATGAGACAATTTATAGGTAACGAGTTACTCATGAAATCACAGTTTCTTGCCTTTTTGTGGTGTGTTACCCATGATGATGCTATTAATGGCAGTGCTTTTGAGAGGAAACAGAAAACAAAATTAAATTTTGGAAATGTTACTCATGTTGATGAGTGACGACCTCCACATGAGTAACAACATAAGTAGTCAGATTTAGAGTGAATCGTCTTCCGACCAACTTTCATTCTGGTATTTTTGGGTCACACTGCTTACAGACTATACAAAAGTCAGTCTACATACAGATTCGAGCGCGAGTCACCGCGAAATCTGTGCTTCAAATACCGCATGGCAATGAGTTAAAAAAAAAAAAAAAAACTTGGCGCGCAGCATTCGAACCACGGATATTGCCGTGACTCGTGTTTGCAGACTGTCTTTAGTATGATGGTATGAGCCGTGGGATTCCGGCTTTAGGGGCAGGGCACCTTCGGTACTTCAATATTCCTGTGGATATGCCGCGGAAACCCTTGGTCGAGGTTCATCTTACAAGTCAAGCTACAACATAATCAGCATCGTTTCCCGTCTTCCCTCCACAGCCCACGTCTCCTTCTTAAGAACTTCCGCGCCGTGTCGCATCTCTTCCACGGCCTGCCAACTTCCTCAACAAGTCAAGCACGAGGTGGCGAACCATGTACATAACATCCGGTTCTCCAACTCGTCCCCGACGACGTCTCCTAGATCTCCTAAAGGTTGTAAAAGCTGAGTTCGAACACATGCTCGACCACGGGATCGTCATGCCATCATAGACTTCATGGGTATCGTTTTTTTACATGGTGCGAAAATATCCCCCGGTTGACTGGAGGCCATGCGATGACTATCGTGCACTCAAGAGTTACCGTGCCGAGCCGACACCCCACATCAATAAAAAGAGTCAAAATCCTCACCAAGGTTCACTTAATAAAAGCATAACATCAGATCCCGTTGGACCATCCGAACTTTTTCGAATACTCCTGAATGACCCTTGGGCCTTCGGGCTACCCAACGCCGCTCAAACGTTTCAACGCTTCGTTGACTCCGTCACTTGTGAGTTGACATTTCGTTATGCTCGCATCGAGGACGTACTGGTTTCAAGCACGGATGCCGAGCAGCATCTAAATCGTCTCTAAACCCTGTTTCAACAGCTCGAAGACAGTGGCTTTTTCATGAACAAAATGTCGAGTTCGGGGTGTGGCAGCTAGAGTTGCTTGTTCATCTAACCGACTCCCACAGCATGCGACGTTTTCCATCTAAAATTGAGACCATGGAAACTTACAAAAATAAACGGAAAGCAACATAAATGACGTCCTTTTTGTCGCCTTTTATTTACTCTTGTAGCATTACCAGGACGCTCTAAATTCATCGAATGAAGAAGTTCCCGACGCCATTTTCACATCAGAAGCTCCGCGAATCTCTTGGCTTTGTCAGGGTTTACCGACGATTTCTATCACATTTATTTGGCGTTCTCCGACATCTCACCGCTCCGCTTCGAGGCCAGCCAGTTCGAATATCTACCGCTCTTCAATTAACTCCCAACGCTAAAGCCTTTTACGCGATCACGAAGTTCCTCGCCGACGCCGAACCCAGTTCCGTATGTACAACTCTCCGTTATGACCGATGCCTTCAACGTCGCAGTCGGCGTAGTTCTGCAACAGCCGGTAGGCGGCGATAAAAAGTGACTGGATCCTGGGAAAGTAGCGCCAAGCTGCCCGCACGGTCTCCATTTTGGTTCATTCATGAAATGAGCAGTTTCTTTTTGTTCCCTCCATTCTTGGTGAGCCGATCCAAATTCCCGGTGACAGGTTACTTTAAAAGGCATTTCCTGAATACCGAGATTTTGTTATGCACACACCGGCGAAACAAGCGCACATTTTCGCACCACCCCCCCATGCGGCGTCAGTGCTTGGCGGCATTGAAAAATAATTTTCCAGTCTTTAAATACGCAAGAAAAACAATACCTTTGTAAGGGATCTCCGGACATAAGCATGATTGATAAGTTTATTGCATGCACAATGCCCAAGACCCTTATATTGGCGAGAAACAGTTTAAGTAGGACGAGGCTCCATGGCGATCTTGGCGCGACTGGTTTAGAACGACCGTTTCGTAGCTTCAAAGACTTGAATGGACGGAAATGGCAATTACCATGGCAACTGAGACCGATCAGCCAATCACCTTGCGAGGTTTGATCGTCTGCATGTTAGTATTTGTTGGTGTTCGGCTAGCAGGCAGGGAATGCAATGGTGCTAGTTTCCCAGGGTCCGTTGACTTTCGACGGGCCGTGGCAGCCGCTTGGGTTCTTTCCAAGAAGCTGACGCCTTCAGAGTCGCGCCATACAGTACGTTCGGTCGCGAGCTACTCGTCGTTTACCCGACCCGCAGATACTTTATACATTATTTGGAAGGCCGCCAATTTTACATCTTAACCGACCCCAAACCCATTACATCTGCCATTCACAGCTGCATTTACCAGCGCATACATGTCCCATCAAGAGATCCGATAACTCATCTGCAGATGCACACTCTCGCAATGCCAGAGGCAACGCCATTCATTTTGTAGTGAATTTTTGTTGTGAAACGCGGCGAAATCATTTCTGCATATTTTGCACCGCATGATTTACGCGTTAATAATAATATGGCTACTCATAAGCAGTCTTGGGTTGGTTACTTTTAAAAAGTAATTCGTTACAGTTACAGTTAATTAAAAAGTAAAAGTAACGCGTTACAGGTACAGTTACTTTGTCATAGTAACTTAGTTACTTTCAAGATATTTTAGTTTTTTTAATTAATTATAAAGACATTGATTACGACGCACAATGATTGCGATTTTTATTTATTTGAAACTATCATTTCACTTTTTAAAATATATATCATTACCGTCGCACGACTATTTAATCAAAGCGTTTGCTGCTTTGATACAAGATGAACTAAACAATACATTTAGTTCATGCTGTAGCGTAGCAGCCACTGCTTTCAAAGATCACTCGGCTTTCCTCTTTTGAGCTGATTACATGCATCCTTGCTACAGAGGCACTCAAGGGGTGCGCTGGACGTAAAAAGAAGCTTTCCTAATGGTTGGAAAGTCGTTGAGGCTGGAGAGCGCTGTCGAGGTGCCAACCTTCCGTCGTTCCGTCTTCATGCCTAGCGGTAGTGTCCAGGAATGAACGTCTAAACTCAGCCCGAGGTGCTTGCGAAGGTTGGCGCAAGAGGACCTCACGGTCGCGTATACTTTTTGCAGTGTTTGCAGCGAGCAGTGAAGTCACCGCCATTATATTCGACGAGGTCAAAGTGGAGTTCATAGCTGGACCACGGTAACACCACACCCGCCGTTCGTCACTCATTATAGCCTCTCGTTTGAGCAATAACGGTTAATCACCATCCAACCATTTTCCTTCTTTCGTGTAACGTTCTCTCTTCCGTCCTCTTTTTCTTAGGAACTCTTTTATTCCTCTTTCTCAGCTGACAGGAGAGGGGAATACAAATGAACAGACCGGTACCGTTGCAATAATAGGGAGGAAGGCAGCAGAAAACTAAACCATTTGGAGCTGAGTATCAAAAAGGAAAAGAAAGGAGTGAACAAAAACAACACAAAGTTCTCTCGGAATGTGTTCCGCATTTCTTTTTCATTTCTTCTATGCAACGCGGAACAAAAGACTCGACCGTGGATCACGGGCTCACAGCACCTGGGAAAGGGGAAGTCGACCTGTAGAAACATCGCCCTTGGGCTTGGTCAGGCAGTGTCTACTGGCGGCGACTCGCTTTCGCAAATAAAGCTATATATTGCCGCGACTGCTGCGCCACCGACGACAGAGGCTCTCGTTCGGCGGTAAACAGTTCACCTGTAGGTGTCTACGCGTCGCGTGTTTCCGCGAGGCGTTCGATGAAACCGGAAAGTGTGAAGACGGGACGAGAGAGCCACGTACATAGAGATTAAAATAAAGCAAATGCTAGATGCGCATTCCCGAGCAATGAAAAAAGAAAAACAGAAGTAAAAAAACGTCTGCCCTCTGCGCCTGCACTTTTACCCGACAACAAAAGTTTTGAGTTCCTGTTTTATTTTGTCGCGTCTAATGTGGGGCCCAACCTCCGCGCATGGTCGAACCCGCCGTAGTGTTCATAAAGTCGCGTATTTTTTTTGCGCAAAAAGGACTTGTTCAAAAAGTAAGTTATCGTTACAGTTGCTTAAAAAAATGTATCGAGTTACTGTTAAAACTTACTAAAAAAATTAACGAGTTACAGTGTCGCGATACTACCCGAGACTGCTCATAAGCATGTTACTCATCTCAAGAGAAACAAACATGTTCATTTTGTGAAGCTTGATATCATGGGTAGCGTCTTTCATAGGTAACCAGTTGTATGGGTAATATAATGCATCCGTAACCTTGAAGGTCTACGCACATGCAGCGCAAGGCTCAGCTTTTTGGCGGGCGTTTCGGAGGCGCTCGTACCCTGGGCTCGTTCAGCGAGGAGAGGAACACGTGCTAATCCAAGCCTCCCGTCTACTTTGAACGATGAGCACACTGCCGACGTTCCCGCTAAAAAGCCCCCCAAAAAAACGCTCCATGTGGATAGACCTATGCACGCTCCTAAACCGCGATCCTCTATTTTTGCCACGCAGTGGCGCAACAAAATACATTGAGAACGGGGGGATCCGTGGGCGAGTGTGCGAGCGCACACCAGCCCGCGGAGCACGTTGAGCGAAAGCTCGCGCTGCACAGCCTAGGGATCCTGGGTTCAATCCCCACCCCTGCCCGTTTCGATCTGGCTGAGCATCGTACCGGCGTGCAGTCGTGTATCACCACTGCGTGGTGCACGTTAAAGACCCCAGGCTAGCGGTTGTACCGCACTGGCTAAATTGCTCATCTACAGTTGGAAGACTCGTCGCCAGTTGAGGCAGACCAAGTTCTAGGCTGTATAAACATACACACAACCCATTTTTTTTGTAAAAAAAAAAAAAGAAGTTGAGTTGAATTTTATTAAAAAACTTTAGCTTTCAGCGCTCGTTTGGCTTCGCTGGTTTGTATCACCCGTTTGAGATCTCGCTAATTTTCTTGACCATCTTCTTGTAAAGGGCACGTGCTGTGGCGGCGTCATTTGCGGCCCTGTCAGTATTTTATGCGCCGCGAGCGTTCGGTTCACCATGTTAGTTTCACACCGCAGAAGTTGTAGTTCGAAGAAACCAGTAGGTCGAAATAACCGCCAGTACCAAGCAATGGCGACGCTTGCAAGTTATGTATGCACCATTCCAACGTTTACAATTCCACAGCCCAGCGTGCGATCTCCACAGCCCCGCACCCGCAAGTTCGTCGTTTCGCAAAGCGAGCAAATCGCGGGTGCCATACGCAAAAACGCTGAAAATAGCACCGGCCAGAAGCCCTTTTCTGGAAGATGTACTTTGTTTTCGCCTAAGTTGAGCGAACCTAGGAGAGCGTTGATAATGATCCCGTGACAACCGTGAATCTGGTCATTATATTGTCACGAATGACGAACAAGGAATAACTGAGGAAACTGAAACGTTTAATGGGGCGTACTTGTACCCAAAACACAAAAGAAACAGACGATAACAACAGAGCGTCGCGGGCGTCGAGGTCGGCGTAACAGCAGGATCGAACGCTGGGGCGAGACTGACCCCGTCTCGCCCCACGGAGCCCCTGATGTACACGCGTGAGTTTCTGAAACATTCGGCGCCTAGAAGAATCGGACCTCGAATACGCAACAAGGATCTCGAATTTACTAGAATGCGAGAGTTACAGAGATAATAAAAATGTACGCCCGCTGCCTGGAATCGAACCTTGGCCCTTTCCGTGGGAACCAAGAACGATAACCGTCAGGCCACGAGCGCGCTGCCTACTTGGTCAGCTGCGCGCTCGGCAATATACTCAGCTCTTTGATTCTACGGCGTCGCAAACTGAAAAGGAAAGAAGAGTGCGAAAGTTCTGCCAAGGGTCGCGCTACAGGCCAACGCGCTGTTTGAGAAGAAGCCCTCACGAGGTGTGGGCGAACGCGCAATTTCCGCCCGACGTGTGGTCACCGAGCGTGCGCAGGAACCAGATTCACGTCAAGTGGACGTGAACCTGCGCATACGCCTGGCCAACAGCAGTGCCACAGCAGCGGCCTGACATCAGCGCTGCGTCTTGGAGTATACATTTCTTGCAAGTAACGCAATACCGGTGGTCATTCGAACTTGT
Source organism: Ixodes scapularis (assembly GCF_016920785.2). Classification (NCBI taxonomy): domain Eukaryota; kingdom Metazoa; phylum Arthropoda; class Arachnida; order Ixodida; family Ixodidae; genus Ixodes; species Ixodes scapularis. Next base: position 69,477,997 of record NW_024609884.1, on the reverse strand, counting down.
TTTTGCCCCCCCCCCCCAAACCCCCCCCCCCAAAAAAAAAGTCAGTGGAACAAAACGTACGCTGCCAAGGTGCCCTGCAGCTAGACTTGTGCCCGTTACTTCAAAAAAGTAATTAATTACAGTTACAATTACTTGGCCTAAAAAGTAATGGATTACCGTTACAAATTACTCCCCGTAAAAAGTAATCGATTAATTACTTCGTTACTTTACTCGACTACTTTTGCGTTACTCCAGAGCAACACAAAAAGACACACTATCTACTGCGTGTTTGAAACGGAACATTTTGGGCCCCATTAAGATTAAAACAAAAATAATCATATTCATTACTTTCTACCCAATATTTTAGGTTAATAATTTTCGGAGAACAAGTCTATAAAGTTTGAAAGAACTTGAACAGGTGCTCAAGATAAACGAACCTTGCGCTGTCTAACCGGGACAGAACTAAATCCCATGAACATGCGACGAATGCACTTGGGCGGTGGGGGCACGCACACCATTCGAATTAATCTGAGTTAGGCGTCGGGGAGCTTCACAACACGATTTCCCCGAAGATATGGTTTTTCTATGTTTGCTGCATGTTGCCGAAATAGGGGCTGGTTTACCTGTGAGACCAAGATGCGGTACCTGCGTCTGCATACATTTCAAAGACTCCTCCTTGATGTAGGTTGTTATCTGACCCGAATGGGGCCCACTTGATCTTCTTTCTTGATCACCAAACTTATCAGAACCAAGACGTCACACGAAATACTAATGCACAATTTCTCAGCTGAACTCACTTTCCTGTCTAGAAATGATTAAAAAAAGCCCCATTTTCAGTGAACAGCACGCTTCCATGTCTTTCACGCTTGCACACGCAGGCGGCTTCACAACTCCAGCGTCCAAGTGAGTCACCGTTTAATGTCAGAAAACTCGGGCTATGTTTTCTTTTTCTAATATTTCGGTTTAACTACCCGCAGGCGGAATCCGCTGACGAGAACCCCAGCATTCTCGTTTCTAAGAATACGGGCTCAGCTTGGATGTCCCAAGCCGTTTTGTTCTGCTTTCCGACCAGCAATCTCTCCTGTCGAAATTTCCTGTTTAAACTTACAGCAGGGTTGATGCTAGATTTTTCTTTGTTCCAATGCACTGCCGCCATCGGATCCCTCATGTTTCGCCCGACGCATCCGCCAGTGTGAAATCAAGCGACAGGAGCCACATAGCTGGTTGGCCCAGCCAGTATTCGGCTTTCACAGCGCTGTCAAGGATGATCAGAATCGAGGTTTCATTAGAGCTGCCACTCTGCTTGCGGGATGAGCGTCTGTATAGGCGGAAACATCAACTAGCAAAGCACGGTTTTGTTAAAAAAAATTGTTTTAGGGAAACAAAGCGTGGAGGATGGGGGAGGGAAGAAGGAGGGTAGAGGAGAGGGGGGAGGGAGGAAGGGAGCGGACGTATGCACCACGGTAACTCTGTCCACGGTCCCACTCGACACAAACCCCACGCCTCGATTTTATGGTTCATTCGTTTTCTGCCCTTTTGTAAGCTCGAAGCAGTCCGTTCGTTTTCCAAGAAGTCGAAGCCTGTTGCCTTTCTGTAGAGGGTCGAATCCTCCCAGCCTGGCTGACCGTACGAACGAGTCGAGAAACGGTCTCTGGCTGGGCTGTCGTGCTTTCCGCGAATTCCTTTCCCTCACCAGCAACTCACCAGAGTCTCACCAAAGTCCGAAGCCCGTTGTATCGCCCTTCTTCCCCTCTATTTCTCCCTTTGACGGGACGGATGAATTGTAACGAGTAATTTCAGTAATTCCTTGCTGAAAAAAGTAATGAGATTACAATACAAATTACATTTTCAAAAAAAAAACTAACGGAATAATTACTAAATTACAAGAAAAGTAATTAATTACGAGTAATCCCGTTACTTGCAACGGATTACTTCCAAGTCTGCCTTCAGCAAAGGTATACCATAATGATAGCTAGTGTGACGTCAGTGTAGGCAATAGAAACATAATAGAAACACTTCGTCTTCGGTTGCATTTATGATGAAATAAAGCTATGGTACGCTAGTCCACAATACTTGAGCTACGCGCTCGTGCCGAGAGATGCAGTAGTCTGTGCAATTTACAAACACTTAAAAGAAAAGGCGCCAGTGAATAGCGGAGGTATGTCAAGCAACAAGCCATCCGAGTCACTCCAGCACTAAAAGCATGTGCCTTTTCGGTTTGGCCCTAGGATTCATGGAGCTCGCAGTAACGCCGGATTGGCCGGGATGCCTCTTGAAACTGAAAGGAAAGAGCACGGCGGCGAGGTATTGCGCGTTGCCATGGCATCACTATACGTCATACATGCATCGTCTTAGACCCATTCTCTAAACTGCAATAAAATCTCGCAGTTCTCCGGCAAAAACAGGCTTGACTTCGACCTATGTCCTCTTCCTGACACCACTCCCCGTAACTCTAGAAAACAAATTCATTTTTTTTTGTGGAAAGTGGAAAAACACGAGGGTGTCATCGGCATATTGGTAGATCTTTAATAATAATTGGGGTTGTGTGCACGTTTATACAGCGTGTAGTTGGTCAGCCATTTCAACGTTGCCACGAGTCACTCGCTATAGATGAGCTATTTAGCCAGTGCAGTACAACCGCTAGCCTGGGGTCTCTAACGAGCACCACGCAGTAATGATACACGACCGCACGCCGGTACGATGCTCATCCAGATCGAAACGGGCAGAGGAGAGGATTGAGCCCAGGATCCCTGGGTTCTGCACCGCGAGCTTTCGCTCCACGTGCTCCGAGCTGGTGTGCGCTAGCCCACTCGGCCACCGATGCCCACTTGTGTGTGATCGAAACCACCCGCCTGACTATTGTCAGGCGGGTGGTTTCGATCACACACGAGTTGGACACGAGAACTGCGTGAGCAATCGTTTCGGCTCGTAACAATCAAAGCCTCGGCACACAGTCGGCTAGTGGCTCGTGTCTAACTACTGCGGTGATGAGAAAAGCCGAACTCTAACGATGACCTGGAGCTCAGCACGTGTTTTTTTACTTTGCCAACCCCAGAGCGTGGATATGATCAGCGTTGGAGGAATAGCGTAGGCATTAAGCCACGTGGCTGCTTGTACAAAAGCGTACAAAAATCGGGGGAACTTGGAAACAAAAAAAAGGCGCTTCTCGGTTTTTTGTTTTATTTTTCCGTTTTGAGCGCCATCTGGTGGAAGCTATATTAATTACACGAGGTGAGAAAGTTTCCTTCATTGAGAGAAAAAAAGTAGCAATCTTCCTCCCTTCTTAGGGGACGAACTTTTTCTCCACGAGCAAAAATAGATGGCAATGTTCCTCCATTCTTAGGAGAGCAATACATGGGACACGCGAGTTCCTCATTAAAAAAAAAAAAATAAAGAAGCACACATTTTTTTTTTAGAGAGTAGAAATGTATAAATTATAACGATGCGCGTCCGATTTACCTATCAAAAAGCAATCAAAGATCGAACATTCCGAGGTCATCTCCGGAGATGGAAGGAGCCTTGTTCCGGGCAGCCAGGACGACATGTGACCAAGGAAAACGTGTCAATTCGTTGAGATTGCAAGCGCTGTTATTACAAAATGTGTATGCTTTTGTTGATGATAAAAGTAAATAAGAGTGGTCAAAAAATGTTAATTTTTTTTTGGAGGGGGATTTTAATACTGACACAATCGTCTGAAAAACAACGCACTTTTTTTCTTTTTTTTCTTTTTTGCGGGATTGATGCGTTTGGTCGTCAGCTCTCGAGGGCGCGCTCGCTGGTTTGAATCGTAGTCCGGGCTGTATGGGCAACGAACCGCGCGCATTCCAGATATCACTCCGCTGTTCCACTGTTCGGAGGCGCGAGGATCCTTCGCTTGCTATTCACTGATAGTGGTCCTGGTTTCGGAACACGCTCCTCCCATCGCCGGAGATGACTTCGGTGTGTTGAGATCTTTGAGTGTTTTTTTTTATATATATATAAGAGAGATTGGGCCGCGCATCGTCATGATTTAGGGATTTCTAGGATGCTTAGCGCCAGCAGGGTGAATTATCGCAATCTATGGGCGATCTCAGAAACATCCTCAGGGCACCTTTAGGCTGCAGTCACACTGCCCAGACATCGCACAAAGGTATACGGTGTTCGCTGCCGACGTGACGACGCAATTATCTGCGGATAGGCCTCAAGCATGTTCGATTCATACTTCGAACATGCTGCAGACATACTTCCAAAATGTCTGCAGACGTATTTTCATGACCAATGTGGCCGTCATAAAAGGAAGAAAAACGTCCGAGACAGCGTCTGTAAACTGTCCTTTGTATGGTGTGTTATAGTCGTGGAAAAGCGTCTTTAGAGAGGATTGAATAAACCAAAGTTTAGTCATGTTTACTTTGGCTCATGAGTAACAATATGCGTATGAGCATAGCCTCATCTAGAGCCACTAAATAAGCTGCGCTTAGAGTATCGGCACTCCGTTCCCCGACATTGTTGTGGGCGCCGCCATTTTGGCTCGTATGCAGAACAGACGCAACGGCCGATCGTCATGATTCAAAAGTGCGACTTCCTCAGCATTAGATTCGGTGTTAGGAAGGTCATGTAATATTGCTTTGCTCTGTCGCGAACGGTTTAAACATTTGTTAAGGGCGGAAAAGCATTTCCTGTGATTTCAGATAAAGCTTCAGATAACTGGCAACCATGATTTTAAGCCACAATATGGCCAAGTGTCGTTACTCTGAAGCGTAGCTTATTTAGTGACACTAGCCTCATCCATACTGACAAAGCCTGACAGATCGCCACGAGACGCGGCCGCCGAAGTGAAAAGGTAGAGCGGCAGACAATGAATGAGAGGAGAGGCATGTAACGGGCGCCCCACTGCGGCGAGACGCCGAAACACACTTGTCCCGAGCGATGGAATGTCCGCTCGTGTTCCTCGCGTTCCTGGCGCTACCGCTTCTTGTCTAATTAAGAATTGAAACTTTGAGACAAGAATTGAAACCTTGGGACTACCGCTTCTTTTCTCGTTGGGTTTGAAAACCATGTTTCGGGTCCTCGCCGCTGCAAAAGCTGTGTGCTGACTACAGGCTCCCCGAGAAACGCTCTGTGCTACCAGACCATCGCGCTCCAAATCTGCGACCGGGCACTCTATGGCTCCGTCGTCGAACTGCCAGGCTTTGTGAGTATAGAGGAGGCTATGGTATGAGTAGCAGCGAGAAGGAGCCGTATTTAGAGTTCGCAGTCCATCGAAGAGCGGCGTACTGAGGGCTGGGCACGTCGCGTGCAGACGATATCTCGCTTCACGGATCCCCACATGCTATATACTGCTACGCCGTTAACACACCGATAGCCCAAATGCTGCGACGGCCACAATTTGGCGTTCTCGGCTAGTGTTTTATGTAATGCGTTCAGCCAACGGGGATGGCGGAGGTATACAAAGGAGTGCGTTGAATTTGGCACGATAACGTGTTCCGCTTATTCAGTGTGGGCATGTCCACTGACGAGCGCTGAATTCGGGAACGTATATATGGCTTTCGAAGAAAAAATGTATTGACACTGAACATGCGAGAAAATCAATTATGAGAAGCGGAGACGTCCAGAATACCCCCGATAAAATGTACTTACATACTTCCATCGCAAAACATATTCAGCGGTGCTGCCGATCACATCCGAAGGATGGCCTGCTCTGTTGGTGCTGTCGAATATTCGATTCGCGCGATACGAGGGCACGTTTCTCTCTGCGGCTCGTGGCGTTCGTGCCGTGACGTTTAGGACCGATTATTCTAGGCCGGAGCCAACGCAACGCTATTAGATTCCCTCAGTTGTAGAACTCCCGCGGAGGGGTGTATACTTTCTCACTCCCTTCAGCCCGCCTCCCGTCGTTGCCGATGAACTTGTAATTGTGCCGATGAACTTGTAAGCTTGCCTTGTACATAAGATTTCTCTCCGCTTATAAAATATATACCACTCCTGCCCTAGCCTCACGGGTGTCAATTCAATTAGTGAATAAAAAAATATGTTCACCACAAGTGACTTTTGCGCAGGGCGCTACGGCGAGGATTCCGTGACCCAATGGAACTTCGAATCGTGGAACGAGCCGGACAGCGAGGACTACGGACGCAACTTTACGGAGACAGGTACTCAGCCGAGAGTATGCGGTGGAAGAGAGGGGTTCTTCAAATAGAAAGAATCAAAAACAAGGAGCACGTTCACAGACGACTTTTCAGTTAGCAACGACGAATGTTTATTTTCGGGCACGAAAAATTCGTGCGTCAACCAGGATGCTAGGATCCGCATTAAAAACAGGGGAGGGCAGAAGGGAAGGGGTCCTAATCGGGAGGGCAGATAAGCACTGAGCCACCGTACCGTGACTGTGTGTGTTTATTAGTTTTCTAGTTCTGGGCGGATAAATTCCATTTCAAGTCTTGCCAGGGTTAACGATGCAGATGAGGCGTTCCTTTTTTCTTTTTCGACGAAGTACGTTTGTAAGAACTTGAGATTGGGCGAGTTGGTTGTTCATGTTTCTCGACGTTTAGCGCACTCGAAAAAGTGTCACTCAAGGATTCACACACCCAAAGAACACTCCTCTCACACAGCGCTCACTAACAACTTTGTATAAGGAGTATTCATTGGGCGCCATATTTGTGGGTGCTGTCGAGAGCGCATGCTCAGAACGAGCCCACATTAATAAGCTGCTAAGACCGGCAATCTCGAGGGTGCGGAATGCACGTTACAAAAGAACTGTGGAAGCTCGCCATCAGCACGCGCTCAGCAGTCGCGCACACAGCTATGGCCGCCAGTGAATACTTCCTATTGCGCTGTGTGAGAGGAGTGTTCTTTGGGTGTGTGAATGCTTGAGTGACAGTTTTTCGAGTGCGCTAAACCTCGACGAAGTATGTTTCAACGATTTCCCGTCCGAATCGTTGACGATATTTTGCTAGGACTTTGGTGCTGCTGAAGTCCGGTGCCGCCCTAAAGCACTCCTTCATATGGACAGCGATGGGATGCGTCGGTGATCGACTTTTGATGTTGCCTCGTTTTGATGCTCTCCTAGACTATAGTTTATAGATCGGCCAATCTGGCCGACGTATTCAGCTAGAAGTGCGTCGCAAGACGAAAATAATTTACATCCTTAAGGATGCAAATTATTTTAGTGTGTAGCCTTTAAAGGGTGCGGTTTAGTGCATTCATTAGTTTTCTTAATTCATTTTTTTAGGTACGCATTCAAAGTTCTTGGCATGATTGCATGGTAAACAGATGACAAAACGAAATATATACGCATTTTCACTGACGTCGAGATGCGAGTTAAAATGATTGGTAGTTGAAAAGTGTTAACTATGCGCTCCTTCACTAAAAAAATAAAAAATAAAAAAAAAACAATTCGATTTAAGTCTAAGCTAGCAGACTTTAAAAAACAAAACGAAACAGCGCGGCGCTTAGCTCATTCCTCGTACAGCATGAAAAACGAAACAACACCAATGGGAAGGAATGTTATGCAGTAGGGAGCTAGGTCACAAATATAGTATAGCTTATAAAGAATATCATCTATGACATTCTACTGGCAATTTTCTTGAGTTTGTTTCAGCCAGCTTCGTAAACAAACATTTATTTATGCTTTCCGGATGCGCCGAGTTCGTTGTTCTTACGAGTTCTGCCGTTCTAAGAATCTTTTCGCGCTGCTGGAATGCATAGGATGCGGTTGTATACTTTGAAAGCATGACGTTTTTGTGGAACACAAGCTTCTTCAGTGATCATCACCTTGATGTTGAGTTTGACAGCGAGACGAGGATGGTGCTCATGACAACCATTTTTAATCGATTAACTGCGTTGAGAAATCAGTCGAGAATTAGTGCCTATATTTGATCATTCTGTAGATTCATAGATTAATTTGTAATGCCGAATGGGACTTCGAGGTATTTTGAATAAATAAATAAGTAAATAAATTTTCCAGCTTTAACAATTATGTACAAAACATACGTTCACTGGAAATGCTTCGTGTGTTTTAGTTGTGTGAGCAATATCCGTGTATTACGTTGTAAATAACAGCAGAAAGATAAGCAAAATGAATGGCTTTCGTTGTTTCTCGATATTCTGCTTGGAGATGAACTTAAACCGAATAAGCGTTTTTCCAGCAAACCACTGGCGCGAACAAAGCAGTTCGCGTATGACGCTGTCGTGCCTATGCCTTCGGCCCCGCACACAATTTTGTGAGATAGAATATAGGGTTCCGTGTTTGCGAACAAATAAAAAAAAAAAAATCGGACAACACTTACCGGTAAAATTTCCGTCGATACGGATTTATCCGAAAAAAAAAATTCAAATTTCGAGGTCACGGCGGAAAAATAAATCGTTAAAAAGATGGCATTTTACCAATGCATTTATTAAAAGCCAGGGTCAGCGGTCCTGAAGAAACGCAGCTTCAGTTTCCTTTGAAATCTCGGACTACTAATAAAAGAGGATTTACCTTTTAGTTCGTCAAGGTTCGTTGAGAACGACGGGTCACTCTGGATTACGACTATATACATTGGTCAGGTTTCTAGTCTGGACCATAATATTTGTGTGCTTCATAGAGGAAAGAGGGGTAGTGCTTTTAGAAAAGTGGTAGCTGTGAACCCGTATATTTCAATGGAGAGGGAGGGCTGCAGCTGAAGCTTCCATGCTTCCCAGCGACTACGTTCAGGATTTTAGGTATTTCAAAGTATCGACTGTTATGGAGGCAGAACTTTGCAACTTTATGGGAAAAGACAAGCGCCGAAAGACTATTACAAGGTAAAAAGACGACGACACCAAGGCGCACTCGCAACTGAAGTTTTATTTATGGAAAAACATAGTCTTATATACATTTTTAAAAAACACCCACGTCACTTTCCACGTGCCCACTCTTTATCCAAGAATAGACGCTCTTTTTCATCAACACAGTGCGACCACGCTATTCTTGAGAAGGTCGAAAGTGATAGCCTTTTTAAAATATACAGGTATGTTGATGATTATCTGGTCATCGCCGTCCCAGGGAACAAACTCACTGATAACAAGGTGGCTGACGTAATCGGCACGTTCACGTCCTGCTCTCATGGGTTAAAATTCACTCATGAGAGGACCACGGAGGGCTCGTTACAATTTTTGGATTTAAAACTAAAATTAGATGACCATGTGTGCTGGGCTTACGAACCTCGCTCTAAGAAAGGTGTACTCCCTTTTAATTCTGCCCACTCCAAGTTAGTAAAAAGAGGTATTGCCTCTTCGTGTCTCGGAGCCGCTCTGAACAAATCCTGTCCTGAGGAAATGGGAAGGAGTTTCCTTCTACAGGTAGATCGGCTCGCAAGTGCGGGTTTTCCGCTGAGATTCATTGTTGAAGCTGCAGAGTGTCTCAAAAAGAAATTGAGGGGTGCGGAAAGAAACGTTCTTGAACGCAAAAAAATAAGAACCGCAGTAATCCCTTACATTCACGCAGTGTCTCATAACTTAAAAAAGGTGGCGGAACGTTACGACGTTCCTGTCGTATTTTCAGCCCCTAAAAAGCTCTCTGCGTTATGCAGGGAAATCAATGATGCCGAAGGGAAGAGTGACGAGTGTAAGAAGAAAAACACCAGAATAAGTTCGTGGAATGTCACACCGGTGTTGTGTGTGACATTCCGCTTTCCTGCGGTAGGTATTACGTAGGCCAAACTGGGCGTTGTGTAAATGATCGCGCAAGAGAGCATGCTGCTTCCTTAAAACAGTCACCTTCGGGGCACCTGGCTGTGCATTGCAACCGACGTTAGTGCACACCAGTTTTCATTGACGTGGCAATCCTGGGGCGATACAGCAAAAAGATTACAAGGGAAAATCATGAGGCGTATGCAATAAGGAAGGGTGCAGATAAGTGCATAAGCGAGCCTTCTGTGACTGTCAGAAAAAGAGCGTCTATTCTTGGATAAAGAGTGGGCACGTGGAAAGTGACGTGGGTGTTTCTTAAAAGTGTATATAAGACTATATTTTTCCATAAATAAAACTTCAGTTGCGAGTGCGCCTTGGTGTCGTCGTCTTCTTACCTTGTCCATGTCTTTCGGCGCTTGTCTTTTCCCATTATGAACCAACTGACGCAACTCACCATTTTTTTGCAACATTAGTCGTGGAATAGTTAGTATTTTAATGGCAAAGCGCCAATGCCAATGCAGCTGCAGGAATATCATTCCGTACAAGTGAGTTATGATTAATTTAGGGTACGTTTATGTCTAAACTTCTTTTCATTATTTTAATATTTAATTTTGAAAAATTGGGACCAGAGTAAAATTAAATTCCGATTTTCAAAGAATTGGGAATCTAACAAAAAATAAACTCCGATTAACCTCGATTTTTCAGCGGAAAATAAACTCCGAAAAATACCCGCCGAATTTCACGAGAAATAAACTCCGAAAACACAGATTTCTAAACAGTATAGGTGAGACTATACTGTTCACCAACGAGCGACGCGGGCTTCGTCGTTTCAGCGATTGGTCATTGCGTATGCCCCGTGCTCACAGGCACACCGCTTCTTGTTAAATTTCTTTTTGCTGCATTTTATTGTAAAACACTTCAACGACATCACGACCATATTTGCTAAACTCGTAGCCGGACATAACGTTTTGCGAATGAGATGGGCACATGCTATGTGTGACCTTATCTGACGTCACGGTGCCACGTGATATCATGACGTCACATGACACTCCAACTTGCCTTTTAGTCAGTTGATGTCACGTTGTTAAGTTACACCTTGACATCAAAGTCACATAATGGATGTAGCCCCTCTTGGGCTATATGGCTTATATGAGCTTGACCTTTGTATCGCTTGAGCGTAGAGTGGGGCTGGAATGAGGGGACTGCGAACGGCGTGCCTTTAAGGGAAGTCCACGCGCAGGTCTGTGCAGCTACTATGACGCTTCGGCTGACGGCTTGCAGCAGGCTTCCCCCCGGCTACGCTTCGGAGGACCAGCCGAGAACTTGGGCTCCAAGAAAAGGGCACCCCTGGCGTGGGCGCTGCTCGACCACATTGATCGCAGCGGCTCGCGCCTCGATTTCCTCTCCGTTCACGAGAAGGTACGCCGTCTTAACCGCCGCGCGCATCTGCCAAAAAGAGCGACCACATAGGGGCAGTGACAAACTCATGCATGCAATGTGTTCACTGAGCAACTTGTGTGAAAAAAAGAGCACAGTGACGGGACCTTGACGCGAAGCTTTTTTCGCGTCTCCCATGTTTTATGTTTGTCCTTTTTTTCCCCGCCACCACGCTCGGACATAAAATAAAAATGGTAGGACGTTCCAATTTCCCTCGGCGTGTACAGCGCGTAGTAAAAAACACAATGATGCTAATGCTTTAAGACCCGGTATTGAAAAAAAATTAAGATAAAAATATATTCTTAATGGCAGGATTGCCAACCAGAGCACATAAAAAAGGGGTCACCGTATTTTACGTTGAAAAACCACCATGTCTGCTAAACTTAATGCACCGAGAGAGTGAGGGAGAACACCGAGCTCTGGTTGGAAGGATTAGCGGGTATACACGTGGAGCTATCTGCCTTTGCACTCGTCGAACACATTTGAATACGAGAGTCAAACGCTAGACGCCGGCGTTCCGCATTTGACGAGTGCAGTGGGGACAAGGGCAGCGAGCTTTAGGTGTGCCCACTATAGTCCTTCCAACCAGAGCTCGTCGTTTGGACCGTCCCCTCTCGTATCCTCCCCTCCCTCACTTTCTCGGCGCATTAAAATGGCTCAACAATTTAGTAGGACAATGTGACAAGCGTACATGCTTCAAAGAAACAACGACACGCTGAGTTCTCTCGGTCATTACTGTCGGAGGTGTCAAGTTCTAATCTTCCTTTGCTGGAATCCCATATACTCCGTGTATCGTAAAGTGACTTGATGCGCCGGAACACTAACTTTGCAGGCGATAGGCTATAGTGTACGTCCATGCAAGCTTGCCAGCTTACTTTTGTTACTTCATGTGGTCCGTCCTTCGCTGCACGGCTGCGTGCAGGGTGAGGCCTCGACGCCGGACATCGTAGTCCGCGAAAAGGAAGCACTATCCAGGATCAGGGACCGATGCCCGACCTTGGCCTCGAAACCGTGCATAAACGAGTGAGTTATTCATGCAGAATTGTATTCTTATTCAAGCTAACTTGGATCACGGTCTTTAGATTAGCTGGCCTGGAATGTTTTCGCCACGCTGTGGGAAGGATTCCTCTAGGGACAGATTAAAACACCATGGACGCGCTGCTAACTTCAGGAGTGAACAAATGAGATCGCTCGCAAAACAAACGTACGCGAGTTCGGAGAAGCCACCGTGGAAAAAGTCGCTGGATGCGTCTGCGCTCCCGCAAAGACTCCCGGACCCGTTCAAAAGATGGACAATTGCAAACGTTATTTATACTTGAGTCCAGTCTTGTACACGTTACTAAAAAAAAGTAATCGATTACAATTACTTTTACTCTTGGCTCAAAAGTATTGGATTAGATTACTTGATTACCCGACGTCAAAAGTAATTGGACATTACTTAAAGAAGTAATCGTTACTTTTCCGATTACTTTATTGTGTGAAAACACAACTTTAGCGCTCATAACAATGAACTACTTCCAACCTATATTTCACATTTGCGCAAGTATTGAAGAAGAAAAACTGGCTCCCTCTTCGTGGTCGTTGCACCTTCACAATGCGGACACAAGTATAGAATTCGTTTGAAGACGTTTAATGATTTGGGCGTTCGCCAGTGTGTGTGTGTGTGGGGGAGGGGGGGCTGTTAAGCTTGAGCAAGGGTTGTCGCTCATTTTATTATTCACATGTGGATGAGCTCGCATGTTATACAAAAAACAGCAGCTCCAGGACTTGAAACGGATCATGTGTTGTATCAATTAGCGGAAGAGATCGCTCCGACCACTTCTCAACTCGAAACATTGCTTGTCACAAAGACCACGTAGGGGAAATGGGGAAATATTTCAACTGCCTTTGTTATATTTTGCTTCCGCTTTAGGCATTCTTCGGTTCTGGTTCTCTTACTGGCTGCGAGTAGGTACCCTAAGCAGGATTTTTGTATTATTTTATTTATGTGTGTGTGCGTGAGGGGGCTAGTTTGAACGAAGGACTCACAAAGCTACATCCTGCTTCCTTAAACTTCGCCCTGAATGGCCTTTGTCACGGACTGTAGCTTCCCTGGGGCTTCCCACTCCCAATCCCAGCTCGAAAAAAAACGAAAAAAAAAAACGGACATTTTACAGAAATTGTACATAGAAAGAGATTGACCTGGATTCCTACAGCTCCGCAAAAACCTTTCTTTTTTTCGTTCGAAAAAAAAAAAAAAGCAAATTTTATTTTTGTCATTTCATAAAAAAAAAGGCGTGTGCCCGGGGGGGGGGGGGGGGGGGGGTTCTTGTGGACAAATTGTAACGGTTGCAAGTAATTTCATTACTTCAAAAAGTAATCAGATTACTCTTGTGATTACTGACTAATAAAAGTAATCAACTGATTACAAAATTACTCCATGAAGTAATCGATTACAAGTAATTTGATTACTTGTAATGCGTACGGTACAAGTCTGCTTGAGTCTTAGGGGTCATATTACTTTGGAATACATAAAACACCACATGAAGGGTGCTGCATCAGCTTTATTTAACGTGTATAAAAAATTTCACCATGTATTTTTTCCTTAATATATCGTTCCTATTCACTCTTCTGCACTCCTACTTGCATCAGCGCCGCTCATGGTGACAAAAGTTATTAGGGCGGAAACCACCAAAAGTTCCACAACAGTAAGTAGCTTATCTAAGCACCGTGCTTAGATTTAGCCTGGAAAAGTGAAGCGTGACACGGCGGCCTCTAATACCCTATTCACGATCAACTACTCTAGTCAAGTTACTGTAGTTTAACTACTTTTTTTTTAGTAGTTTAGGAACTTTTAATTACAATTTTGTTTCGGTAATTATTAGTTTAGTTTCATTACTTTTTCAGGGTAACTTCTCCTGAAATTACAAATTACTTTCGAATTTTAGTGGTAGGTTTGCTTATCAACAAACATTCCTGCACACAAAAAAAGATAAAATGTTGGAAGATTAGCTGATGCTTACAAAGAGGGGGAAACATGTGGCGTAGGCTAGGGGTTGGCCCGGGGGGGGGGGGGGGGGGGGGGGGCGTGAGTAATTTGGAGGGTCCAAAACCCCCTAAAATTTTCACGAGCCCTCCACTGCAACAACCCTTCCACGAGGCGCGGGGAGCGGACAGACACGCCGGAAGTGAGGCCGAGTAACTGCGGGATTAGCGCCGAAGACTGGCGTTTTCTTTGTGTCCCAAAGAGCTCAAGGAGACTTGACGCATTTGGAAAAAGGACTTGTCCCCGCTTTTCCTTAATCGTAGGGACCCTCGCCCACTACAGGAGGTGTGCATACTGCATCCTCGCTCAAAAGAGGCTACAAAATGCAGTACCCGCTCTGAAGCTCATCTGGTGCTTCATGTTTATTATGCTGTATTTGAACAATCGTGTGCTAAAGGGCAACGCAGAGGTGACCACTTTGCGTTGCCTTTGCTCCCAACACTCAGAATATGGAGGACTCCCAAGATTCGAATATCGTTCCAGAAACCTTAGTAATTCCCCCAACGTTTTTACATTAAAAAAATAATCAACAAGCAGTGTTGGGAGGTACTCTATGTACTATCGGGGAAAAATGAAATGTGAACAGAGGAGCGCGTGGCTCGCGGTACAGGCTGCGCCGCCTGGAATTGAACCTAGGGTCGAGGGTGCGTGGCCTACTTCGATGTGTTCACGCCCCTCGATTGGTGCTCCCCCAGCTTCGGCAGTGCGCCTCTCAGTGCGCTGAAAGCTGTCACCGCTATCTTGGCCTGCTCGGCGAGTGCGGCGAGCTTCTTTGCACCGCACGCGCTGAGCCAGCAAAGATAGCGGTGATAGCTTTCAGCGCACTAAGAGGCGCGCTGCCGAAGCTTGAGGAGCGCTGAGCGAGTGGCGTGAACACATCGTAGTAGGCCACGCACCCTCGTCCCTAGGCTCACTTCCAGGTGGCGCAGCCTGTACCGCGAGCCACGCGCTCCTCTGTTCGCATTTCATTTTTCCCCGATAGTACATGGTACTTAATGTACAGGGTGTCACAAAAGAAAATTTACACGGTCTTTTTTACCGCAAAAATAAACTAGGCATCGCCGAACGCTCATTCTCCGCCCAAAGGTAGCGCTAGAGGTCACAACCAGATGCCAAAGTTTCAACCCGATCCGATAACTTAATCAAAAGTTATAAATGATTTTCTGAAAATTTCAATGGGAAAATGGCGGCCGACGGAGTTTTCAAAAACATGGGGCTCTATGGCACCAGGAACCGAAAACGAACGAAAATGGGGTCCATTTTCCCATTGAAATTTTCGGAAAATCACTTATAACTTTTGATTAAGTTATCGGATCGGGCTGAAACTTCGGCATCTGGTTGTGACCTCTAGCTTTACCTTTGGGCGGAAAATGAGCGTTCTGCGATGCCTAGTTTATTTTTGCGGTAAAAAAGACCGTGTAAATTTTCATTTGTGACACCCTGTACTACTTTACTACTTCAAGTAGGCTTAGAATCCTTGTACTTTACATGACGTACATTCTTTGACCATGCACTTGTACTTTACTAAGGTATTGTTTTCTTGCACTTTCTGAGGAAAGTACGACTCCCGACTTCAAAGTAGATTACCCTAATTTGCAAAATAAAAAAAAAAAAATGGAGTATTGTCATGTGAAAGCGCGCTATCGTCTTTCGAGACGTCATCTGGTCATTTCTCCGAGTCATGTAATGGCGGCTATAAGCCCGATACGTATAAGTGCCTTATAAGTTGATTGTGTCAAATAGTTCGTCAGAGAGAGTAAAACTCTGTGGCTACTTGACTTTATCCTTGCCGCCATTTCCGAAAAAAAAAAACAAAAAAAACTGATGCACTTTTGATTACCACTGAAGCAACGCATGCCAGTTAAAAAAACAAAACAAAAAAACACTGTATAGGAGATAAAAGGGCATCACGAAAGATTGTGTTAAAAAGTACTTGTTCTTTACTTTGAAAGTACATTGTTTTTATAGTACTTTACTTCATGCACATTGCACCCGCTGTACTTACTACTTTACTTTTAGTAAATAACCTCTAATTTACTTTGTACTTTACTCCAAGTACTTTTTAGATGTACTTTGCGCAACACTGTAAATAAGCAAACACTATCTGCAAAATCAGGCTGAGGCTGTGCTAAACTCAAAGTAGAAATGATACATCCGCAGTACATCATTGACCAAAAAAGAAAAAAAGTACAAAACAATTATGCACGCAGAAGCAGAACCATGCAGCTATTAAAACCAAAATCTTTGATAACATATACTGCTTCATATTTTTGCTAGCAGAATTTCGCGAACGGATAAAAAGCTAGGTACTTTCTTATTACCATAAACAAAGATACCTAAGAATGACAAAATTCCTAAAATTAGTGTATTCGAGGTAAAAGGATATTTTTCTAGGGACCGCATTACTCGTGGTGGCGGATGTCAGAAAATGCGCGATACTTACTAATGAGTTCGCTAATTAACTAAAATGACTCATTAACTTTCTAATTGGTGAAAATATACATATAATTCCAATTAGAAACTTGCTGAGCGTCATTGAAAACCACTAGATCAGTAATTTTCAGAAAGACTTTGAGCGCGTGAGAAGCGTAGTAGTGAGCTTAAGTTACCACTCGTAAAGCAGGTACAAGGCTGGGGCTCTGATAAGAGACCGAAAAATCGCACGGGCGCCTAACTGCAACCACTAGACTTTTACCTGCTCCACGAGTGACTTTAGTGTACTACTACGCTTCTCACGCACTCAAAGTCTTTCTGAAAATGTCTGGGTTTCGATGACGCTCAGCAAGTTTCTAATTGAAGTGGTCTGTATATTTTCTCTAATTAAAAAGTCATTTTGTTATTTTAGTTAATTAGCGAACTAATTAATAATATTGTGCATTTTCTGACGTCCGCCACCACGAGTAATGCCGTCCCGATAAAATTAACCGTTTACCTCAAATACACTACTTTTAGGAATTTTTGTCACTCTTACGTGAAACAGCCTAGATATAAAAGTAGCTTCAAAAGTAATTTGCTACTTTTTGCGGTAATTAGAAATTTACTCAATTACTTTTCATTTGTATAACTTTTACTCTACTCAAATTACTTTTGAGGCTAATACTCAGTAACTTAACTTAATTACTTTGTTTGAGTAACTTGTACCTGTCTGGACCTTTAGCTAAGGGACCTTTATGGCCAGCGGTTAATCAGTTCGCGACTCTCCGCCCGCTTCGTGCACGCTCGCGACCCAAAGAGTGCGGGGCTGACTCGCCGATTGCAGTGCTGACGGTGTGAATGGGTTGTTACTTGTTAGTCCGTTAACCGTGGCCACGGTCGAAAGGAGTTGGCCGGCTGCCAAACTCCCACACCGCGAACTTCGCCGGCCACGCAACGCAAGTGTGAGAACAACAACGACAAAAGAGAACAATTGAACAGAAAGGCAGAACAGGGGTCTCCAGCCTCCGAGACTGCAAAAGATTAAAAAAAAAAAAAAAATTTACCAAAGGAGGTGGTGGCGACGCTACACCCCCTTTCGCTTTAGGCTGACCGCAGCCGACGCTTGGAATCGACCAAGCAGGGCCCAAAGTGCTTCGTCATAGCGCTCGTTGTCTTTGTGCGTTTCTGCGACTAAACCAATCACTCACAGAAAAAAAAAAAAAAGCGCAGGAACGCGGCGCACTGCATAGGGTTAGTATTATGTACGCTAGAGGTTCAATTACTGTCGCAAATTGAGGCAGACAGCAACCAGCCGAAAATTGACTTTCGTTAACGCATTTATAGGGGAATCGCGGGAGAATTTTATCCCTTCGCTTCATTTAAAGAGCATATATTAGGAAAAACTCTGACGTAGTAAGTAGCTTGGCACATTTCTCAATTACGTAAATAAAAATATTGGTCAGTTAAAGTGCTTTTCGTTTAAATGCATGGCTTCATACAGCTTCTTCATGCATGCATTTATGTGCACTGTCGGACACTGTTAGGGCGAACACGGCGTCGGCGCTTTACAGCATGGGGGCTTTACGTGCCAAACGAACGAAGGACATTTGGAAAACCAAGAGAGGCGGCAAGAACTACGCAGTAACACTGATAAGTAACTCCTTGTGCATGCAGGCGATCAAAATAAATTGAAAGCCACGTAATATAGTCCGATTTGCAATAAATAAGTACCATTTGATTCATTCTGCTCATGCAGTGCGAGATGTTTGTTCTGCGTTCAAAACATCACCCGCACGCTCGAAACCTTTGAAAATAGGGAGAAGTCAGAGAACAGGTACCCGATAAAAGCTGCCCGGCATAGGAAATAATTAAAAGGAACACCCTTCATAGCCCGCGTACTTTATTCTTTTTAACAGCTCGTAGGGATGCGCGACGGGGTCGTTTTCATACATTGACAGAACTGGCATATTAGCAATATAAAAGCGCCACCGGAATGCCGACGAACCTTGAACACACACTTTATATTCCTTTCGATTGTCAGTTTGCTTAGAATCGTTGCTCGTTTTTACATACCTGCTATGGAACAAAGGTATGGGCCTGAAAGATTAGCATCTTTCACCGATGAAGGAAAAATGAGCTAACTAGAGCAATTAAACTTTCACAAAGTGAATAAAGTCACCTAGTATTCGCTACGAACCAATAAATAAAGATGATTCCTGTTTATTATCCGGCGAAGAGACAAAATGCACGCGTTTTCCGCATAGGACTAGAAAGGAGCACTGCAAAAGTAGCTTGGTTGCTATCTGTTTCAATTTGCATCCTGCAAGTCGTATAGACACTGGCGCCAGCTGAACCTCTGGCGTAGATTATAAGTGCTCTACGGCGCACTCACTATGCGCGGTTGATTTGGTCGGTTACAGCGAAGGCACTCACTATGCACGGGCGCCGTGACGGTTTTGGCGCTGCCCGGTTGGCCCCATCTGATTGTGGCGTCGGTTTGCGGGTCGGACTTCACGTGAAATTGAGTAGACTCACGGTGTGGCGTGCCTGGAAGTCTGAGACTGGAGTCGGCATCCGCCGCGTCCCTCACAAAACGCAATTCTGTATTTGACGGTTTGATACATAGACCGAAATACAGCTGCATTCATTTATTTGTTTAGTTTAGCCTCGGGGTCAGAGGTATTACAAAGGGGAGTGGAGAGAAAACAAACCGAATAACAGTGGAAAATGTAGAACAATTAAGCAACGGGGAATGCATGTTTTGCCAAAACTTGAACATAAAAGAACACAAGCAACAACTGATGTACAAGCGATGCAGGTATAGATGATTCCATTCAATCGAATTTCTATGCAAAAAAAAAAGTTGTTTATAATGGCAAAAGGGGACGCCTACTTTGGTAAAGGTGAAAAGGTGATCCAGACGCACGGAAATGATGGTGGCGTTATCACCTGATTTCTGAGTAGAGTGCTGTGATAAAAAAAATGTGCGAAAAAGACGAACTCTAGAAATTCTGCGGAGGTGTGCCAGGCTGGGTGGAAAGAAGTAGTGTTTTTCATCGATGTCACGCTAGCAGTGCGACTATAATTACCCAAAATAGACCGGACCTTTGCAATGCTCAGTGATACATCAACAGTTAAGCCAGAACGTCGACCGTCCAGTGTACTTTCGGGGTGCAAAGAAGTATAGAAGACTGCGGAATCTGGAAGGAAGAGACGCAGTTTCTTTGGAGCCCCCAAAGGTCGGAGAGGAATGTCGACTTGCCTTCTGAGGCTGTCCAGGAGGTTTGATCACTTTCGGGCACTTTCGAAGTAGTGGTTTGGGCAACTTGTTTCAATATATGCTGCGCTGAGGTGCTGCGGATGAAAGTTAAAGGGGCGATGGCAACGATTTTTGTTCTTTGCGCAAATACCGCTTAGAACGATTCCCTGACGTTAAAGGCCCATGAAAAAAAGAGTTCGTTTTTCACCACACTCAATAGAAGTCGCAGGAAAAAAATAATAAAGAATAGCGAGCAGCGTTCATCCCTCAACTCGCAGTCAAAACAAGCGGCCACGTGATCTGGAGCCGATTATACGCCGTAAATGTGGATCATAGACACGCGCTAGGGTTGGCAAAGCACAGGAAAGAAAACTCTCGCTTTTTTCCTTGAAATTACTCCGTAACAAATGAGTTTCTTGGTCAGTGGCGTTATGCCAGTATACTTGGGTCCCACTAGTTCCAGTAAGCTAGTGCAAAGTGAAAAACATTCTAGGCAAATATCGTTGTACGGCCCCTATAACTAAGGTAAGATTGTGTTTGTTAAACTTTGCCTGACTGTCCTCATTAAAATGAAGGGAGGCACGCTTACAGAAAGCAAAATACATTGTGAATCAAAGAAGAGTGTTTGAGCGCAAATCTGAATTTGTTCCTTTCTTTTTTTTATCTTTCTTGGCGATTTGTTGGACAGTGAAGCAGATCCCTTGAAGAACTGGGCCCTGCCTTTGCCGTGGCGCGCAGACGCAACGTACGCGGCCATGCTTGCCAGGGTAAGAACATGGGACCCTTCAATTGTATGTACATACATACCTTTGAATAAGTGTCAAATGACTACTCGTGGTTAAGTTTTTATGGTTTTTATGGGTCGGAAATTAATATTTCCGATAATTTTCAGCAATTCCAAATTAATATTTCTTTACAAAATACAACGAGCGGCAACGAGCGGCAACTAGCAGGAATCAAAGAAACCGAAACTCTTACTTAGAGCCTGAAAGAGATGGCCAAGATCGACTGTGATTTCATAATTGTTTCACACTCGTTTTTTTTTTCCCTGGTTCATGCACTGCAATAATGTGGTCGAGAGCGTACACCATAGATATTTAAAGTAAATAAAACGATAGAAAGGCAATCGAGACAATTTGGAAACGCCTGAAGTCGAATCGTGAGACTGATAACACTAAGTTGGAGCAGCACTTTATCATCACATCTGAGAGGTGGGGTGGGGGGGGGGGGGGTAAAAAGATCGAAGGGATGAGCCAATGAAGCAGATGGGAACAGTTATCACAGATGACTTTACGTAGCAAGGATATGTGGGAAGTGCGAAAGGTAAGAAGGATAGTCCAGTTAGCGAAATCGCCACCAAATACTTTAATAGAAAGAACACATTCTACTCCGCTCATTTGCATTACACAGTGCGCCTACAGTATCATCATAAATCCTAGCGGTATGGGCGTTTCACATCCGAAAGAACGTATGCGCATCTCGCTCTCCACGCTCCCGTGCATACCTCGGCGAAGTCACTCACGAACTCGCTCACTCACACTCACTCACGCTCACCGCGTCATGGTGAAGGGCTGTGAATGACTTCGTGAACTCGGACGAAGTCGTGATGTGAAGGGGATGTGACTTCGTGAACGCGGAAGGAGTCGTGATGTGAATGGGCGTGACTCCGTGAACGCGAAAGAACCCGTGATGTGAAGGGGATGTGACTTCGTGAACACGGAAGGAGTCGTGATGTGAATGGGCGTGACTCCGTGAACGCGAAAGAACCCGTGATGTGAAGGGGATGTGACTTCGTGAATGCGGAACGAGTCGTGATGCGAAGGGGACTGACTTCATGAACTCGGAAGGAGCCGTGATGTGACGGGGAGTGACCTCGTGAACTCTGACGCACCCGTGATGCAGTAGTGAAGGACTTCGTGACTCTGGCGTATACGTGATGTGATGGTGAATGAATTCGTGAACTGAATTTGTGATGTGATGGGGACTGAGTTCGTGAACTAGGAGTCAGGACTCAGGAGATGTCGTTATGGGTTTGCTTGCGTGTCCGTACTCTTCGCGACTGATAGCCGACTTGACATTTGGAAGTGTCTGCAGCATGTTGGTGCCCTTACACGCACAAACATGCTGCGGCGGTTAGTATAGAGTGCAGACGGAGCAGAAACTTGGAAGGAACTTCTGTTAGAGCGTAGAACGAGATTCGTAGGGGTGGTCTGGTAACGTTTGGGGAAGCAACTGCAGGGGGCGTTTGCTTTGGAGGACTTTGAGAGAGGATGTGACATTTTGCGTGTGCGACTGTGCGCGGCTTAAGCGCGAAATCGGAAATGGGGAGGGGACTGTGTATTGCAGACGAAGCGGCACCAGCGCTTCCCAGATGGGGATTGGGGGGGAGGGGGGGGATGTTTGAACCGGCACAGACTCAGCGGCGACTCCAACGAGTTTGGCGGACCTCCGGCTCCCTTGCCCCGATACTGCGGGCGTGCGTACCCGCGTCGCGTAGTACATGTGCAGCTTAGCGAACGTTAGGGGGGCTTTGTCTGTGCGCGGCAGACGTTTGAGCCTCCTGCATGGCCGTGGGGTTCCGTTTACGCGGCGCGGCTTGGCGGCTCCTCCTTTCGGTGTGTGTGTCTGTGTGTGTCATTGTGTGTGGGGGGCCGGGGAAGGTGTCGTTTTGCCAGTGTGCTATTCTGCCACGGGAGGGTTTTTCTTCGCGTTGATTGCATCTGCGTGTGTCCGTGCGACCATGTTTTTGTCTTTTGTAAGCGCGTGCGTGCGCGCACCCCTCAAGGAAACACAAATAAAACCGTCTTCCCGGAGCTTTTACGCGAGTACTGGTGCGACCTTAACTGGACTATACAATGTTGGTTTTCTCGCTCTCGCTTAATATAATGCTTACAGATATTCTATGATGCTGGTAATATGCGGCATACGCTCGTTTTTATCCGTCCACACGAAAAAGCGTGCGCCGGATTTGATCTGTTTCGGCCGCTTCCGGATTTTTTCAAACGCTATTTAGCATCTAAGATCTCGGGAAGGCTTGACGCTATTCTAGAAAAATCACGGAAGATTACGGGCTTTATCCATATGCCGGAGAATTATGATAATTTTAAAAATGTGAGGAAGCAGCCGATTGGCATCACGGTTTGTCGCCCACGTCCGCGTTCCTAACATGTCCGTCGCACACAGGACCACAAGCAGACCGCGATTGCGTTGTCATCACCGTCATCCTGCTGTTGCAAGCAGGCTACCAATGAGAAACAAGGTGCGCGGTCGAGGTCGAAGTCAAATTCGAAGTAAGTGTTTGTACGACGTGCAAGTAGGGGTACCAAAACTTGTCTTCCACGCTTGCGAACGTTATCGTGACTTATTGAAAAGAAGTAAATACGAAGAGTGGCACAACAATCAGCGGGAAACATAAAGGGAGCTCACAGAACGCGCGAAGACGAGACAGAAAAGCGCGCGCCGTCATTGGTCAAAACCAGGTGTAAATAGAGGTACGTCAGAGCGTCTGAGGGGTAAACAAACACACGAGGTGCGCAAAGAGCAGAATAAGCCTGTTATTTTTAAAACATGGAAAACTATTGAACCGGGCTTGCCGCGTTTTTTTAAACTTTTTTCATGCACGTCGCCGTGCTGTTCTGGGGCACGTATCGTCGGTTCACTAAAGAGCTTTTACTTTCCCACGCTCTTTAGAGCCTGACATGTCCAGTTTTTATGACAGGCTGTGTTCCCCGTCTAGAAGTGTGGACGAGCTGTTTACCCAACCTCCCTTCTTGCATTTCCCACCAGACCTTGTTCCAAAATGACCTTTCTTTTGTAACGAAAACAAAATTAAGAACCTGCCTCTATTCATCTCAAAGACTATGTTTGATGTTCGCTGAAGGCGTCCTCACTGGCTCTGTCTGCTTGAAGAAATCACCGGTTATCAAGGGGAGCTGAAGGAGCGAAGACGACCTCTGTTTCCCTTCCCTTCGAGATTAGTTAGCTTGCTTCTCCTTGCCAACGTCGTCTTTAATTTCACTAGAAAAACGATAAACGGTAGGGAGTTCTTGTAGACGGTTTTTGTGCTCGGTAACGATACCCAATAACGATACTACGCATGCACTAAGACGACAGAGGAGTATCGGGTATCCTTACAGGAATTATTGGAACAATACACAAAACTCCCTAGTTTCTTAGACGTGTAAACAGGAAGTATAAGCACTTACTTAATTCGTCCCCAACACGCTCGTTTGTGATTAGTGCTTTTGTGTTTCAAGCTTGGGATAAACTTTTGTGTTTCAAGCTTGGGATAAACTTTTGTGTTTCAAGCTTGAGGCAACTTGTAGGTACAAAGTTTGACCTTGCCAAGTGTAGGGAAAAGTTCGCTGTTCGGGTTTTTCCTCTTACGTCCTTTGTCGACCCGTTGTGGCCTGTTCTTTTTTGTTACTGGTTACGTGTGGAGTCTGTCGGTTTTGGTTTTAAGGAGCCTTTTGGTTTTTGTTTTAAGGAGCATCTCTGTTACGCCCGACGCGCCACCACCGCGCCGTTACTTAACAGAGATGAGTTCATGTATAGGTGAATATGTCGCCAAAATTATGTTCTGGCAATACACGAACCAACGAACTCATCTCTGTTACGTCACGGCGCGGTGGTCGCGCGTCGGGCGCACTTCCGGTCAGGGACTGAAGGCGGAAGTCCCTATGTGAGACGTGTATTCTAGCGTTGTATTAAAAAAAAAACTGACAAAAACTTGCCTTCTCGTCAAAACGCCGCGGCTGGGGCTGTACCAAAAGAGTCGAGAAAGGTTTGAAGATCAGTTTTCATGTGCTCGGTTCGTCCGAGAACGTGGATATGTGCCGTGAAAATGGAAAACCAGTCGCCGTCGGACCACGATTGCTTGGGCGGGAAGCAGTTTGGGTTAAATTCACGGATACTTGTTGTCATCAGATATATTTGTTTTGTTCCGTCATGAAAGCGGGAATACCGAAAAGTTGTTGGGACCGCCTGCATGCGGACGTTCACTGCGTCTTCAAGATCGAACGGCCGCCTGATTGCTCGAACTGTCGTCTGCTCTTTCAAACGCTTCTGCTCGTCGTCTGCTCTTTTAGACGACACCGGCCCGTGGACCAAATGTTGGCCCGATACTTGCGATAAGAAGTGAGTGCGGAGATGTTAATCGTTGTTACCAGTGACCATCAACGACTTGTTATGCCTCATTCACTTTGTCCAATTCTGCTTGCGATTTTCAGTATCGATGTTGAACATCTCAGCAACGGTTCACGCTGTTGTAGCCCGAGCGACGTCATGACTGAAAATTGCGACCGAAATTTCATCATGCGAATCAGGCTTTAGCGTATCCTCTGCGGCGTCCACGCGGAATGAATCGCCGCATGTCACATTATTCACGCGAAGTTTTGTGGTGTAGCGAGCCTCGGTAATTTCGCTGAGGCTGCTCAAGTAGTCAGGCATTGCCCAGGAAGACGTAGAATCAACAATTCCAACGCAGAAAAGTGCACGGGGACTCACACCGCCGCCGACAACAACGCAATTCAATGGTTTGTTTATCGGCGACGCGGCGAGCTTCTTGCCCACACCCCATCGCGCATGCCCGGCTACGATGGCGTCGGCGAGGAGCGCTCCAGTTTGTTTGTAAACATGAGTTGGTGTATAAAATATAGTGGAAAAATGATGTGAAATGAGGTGCCACTGAGCACCACGTTTTACATGCTCACGTCACGTCATGTGAGTATAACGTTAGAAAATTCATAAGTCTAGATACTTTAGTCCTTGTCATTCGCAGAGTTTTCTCCGTATAAGGTAGCAGCCGCCTGCATTACTGGTGTTCTCGCAGAAAGTGGCGCACTAGCTCCCAATCAATCGCACAGCGTGCCATCCTGACTGAAAGCAATGCCAAGGAGTGAAACTTGAAGACCCTGTCCTCTAATAAAACGCTTCGTAGAGATTCCCACCTCAAGAACTTGCGTCCCATCAGGTTTCCGAGTCTATTATATTCGCGAACACCGCCCCGTCGGACTTTAGCAAATGATTGACTCTTTGTCCAACAGATGTTTAGTCGAACTGTGGTAAAGTTTGAAGGTGGGCCCGTCGGTGCATAGTGCACAGTCTTTGTAGCAAGTTCGGAGTCCTCACCGACCTGGCCGGAGAGGCTTGGTTGGTTGTGAACTTTTGTCAAAGACCGTTCATACAAGGAAAAACGGCGCAAGAGGACCCAAGGAAAGCAAGCAGAGGACAGACAGCGCTGTGCACGTGTCGCTGTTCTACTTGTGTGTGTGTCCTTTTGCGCCGCGGTTCCTTTCATGTTTAGTCGAACAGAGCTTCGGATGCGTAGGAGTTTAACGAAATACAGAAACATTCCGCCCACAGGTATCGACATAGGTGTAGCGTGCCAAGTACATTCAGCACATTGCGCTATTGTACTTATATTCAGTGACCGGTGACGACCGCAGTGCAAGGTCTGCCTGCAGCGCGAGGTTTCTAGCCTCCGGGTCACCACTGCGCATCCGACTGTTGGGGCTGGTATACGTTCTCTGTGCCTCGACTCTCGAGGCATGCGTATTTTGCGCGCCCCGGGAACTTTGTCTTTTATTGATTTTGTGTGCATGTTATTTTCGTGGACCTGCGTCACCAGAAAAGCACAAGCTTGCAAGCGCAGCGAATGCTCGGCGGAAGGGAGCGAGTGCGCGCTGGGGGCTTCGAACTGCAGTTTTAACCAAGTTAAGAATGCAGTAAGCTCCGCATTTTGCGTGAGCCCACTACAGTATAATTAGGGCTTCGCGTTTTCGAATAAACCCTATGAAATCCGAAGAACACTTGCCGTTTAAACTTTTGCCGATTCGGGTTTATCCGAAAAACCCCGAATATTTGGGGCTGCCAGAAGTAATAACGCCCGACAGGTCTTCATATTTCCCCGGAATTTACAACAAGCTTTACGTTTGTCATCCTTTCTAGTTGAAACTTATGAACTTATCCCGTTATTATAGAAACGAGGTAGCTTCTCTAACGACCACAGTCGAAGTCTCGCATATGAAAAGGCTGATTTACTAAATTCGCAAACTGCTGTTTTCTAAATTTAATTCGCACCACCGAAGAAGCCGACAAACTCCGAATTTTGTATACCATTAAAGAAAGCTCCGAAAAACACCCCGAATTCATTGTAAAAAAATTGCAGTGGCTTAGCTCGGCTATGCCAGGATATACGTAGCGTAAGCTTAGGTTCAGCTGGTTATTCTTAGCTTTCCTGGTTGTCTACGTCTAGCTTGATTATCATGTTTACTGCTGCTTCAATGACACAGACGGTTTACGGATTATGTGACTACTTCGGGATCCGATGAGTTAAGCTTCTCCGCTCTTCTTATTGCGGAGGAGGCGCCGTGTAACCGAGCCTTCGGTTGCACGTCAAAAGATCCCCAGATGGTCCAAATTAATTCTCCGCTGGGGCGTGCCAGATGCCCGTCGTTGGTTTGGCCAGCTGTGCGCCGTGTTATGTATCAAGCAACCAAGCTGCCGCCCAGAACAACCGGACAGCGCGAGCCATGATCTCGAGCGGGTCCATGCGCGCGGCGCGTGCATCGGGGACTGACACGTGTGACGCAGCACGGCTCGCCAGAAGCCACGCGAAACTGCTCAACCTCGGCCAGTGTAGCCTACGCTACAAAATAAACTCCGAAAAACACGCTCCGATTCTATTCAAAAATGAACTCCGAAAACACAGTACGCTACCTATAAAACGAGTCTTTGCGCAGCCAAACCCCGGCGTAAAACAACGAGCGCGAGGCGCGCGTGAATCGCGCGCCTCGCCTCGGTTCAAAGCTGAAAAACGTGGAGTCGACTGCCATCATTAGTTATCTCGACTGCATTTGGCTCAAAGTAGGTTGAGCGACACGAACACGCTCAGAAGTAAACATATTGCTTTGAGGTGAATGATCCAATGAGTGGTTTAATTAATGATGAGGTGTACTCTGACCAACGGGTTCGAATAAAACAGATTTCATTGCTTCAGCAAGCTGCAGGTCGCCTCTTGAGGAGGTTTTTCAGGGGAGGCACTTACTTTTTTTATTTATTTGTTTAACTGACATACCCTCAGGGCCATCGGCATTACAGAGGTGAGCGGGAGTTAGAAGAGAACAGAACAAAGCTGTACACCTTGGAGCGCAGTCTGAGCTGTATAGATTATTTACGGCAATTTTAAACATAGTGGCAATTGTGGCAACAGATGAGGGAAGGTAGTTCCAGTCCCTGGAATTTTTGGGAATGGATGACTCTTGTTTTGGAATGTCTACTTTATATATATATGATGAAATCCGTGACAAAATATTGCATGGGTGATTCAGCGGTCGGTTGTGAAGTATTGCGTTATTATGGTATCTCTTATGAAAGTGACATCATCGCGCTATTTTACGACGTAAAGTGAGGTAGGCAACGATAGGCTGGTTGCCATGGATCATTCTTATTAAGATAAAACACACAAAACAATTTTGTACTGATCGAACGACGGTTAGCGAGCGAAACCTGGCCCACGACGTTTCATCGAATGACACTTTAGCGAATGGCGACGTTCATTTGACCGAATAGATAAAATGGAGGCCGCCGCCGTCCTGTTTTCGAGCTTGCCGAACCTTTGGCGATGGACGCTCGAACTTGAGTTCATTTAATTTTCCCCAAACTATAGCAAAGCACCCCTTGCTATCGTTCCGAACAGACCGCCTGGCGCGGTCTGTTTGGATGCCCAGTTTGCCGCCCCTACAAATGCCTAAACGTCGACTCGCGTATGTGACCTCTATTCGCTAAAATGTAATTCGCTAAAACGTCTTCGTTCATATATTATGGACTCGTATTAATGTTTGTAAAGGCCCGTTCACACTATTGCAACCGAGTGCGACCGAGAGCCCAAACCGGTTTTTAAGCCTCTTGCGATCTCTTAGGACCAGCTCCGCTCAGTGCATCCGGTCCCAAGAAGTCTTTCTCGGTCGTAGTCGGTTGCAAGGATGTTTCACAAAAATTGTGCACGCAGGTTCGTGTCTGTCTCTCCTTTTTGCCCCCTCGGTGAGCGGCCGTCTTTTTTTTTTCGTAGAAAAAACCGTGCGCAACGAAAGTAAAAAAAAAAAAAAAAAAAAAGACAGGCCAGAAGATTTTGAGGTGGGGTCCCCTCCACAATCACAACGCCGACAACCAGGCGAAGTCTAGGGAGCCTTCATGTGCGCTTTGCTAGGGTGATGCCACCCTTTGTAATACCGCTCGCCGACAAACCAGCAGCCATTTTGGTTCTGGGCATCCGTGGGGCTTATAACTCTCCCGGAAACAAGCACCTTATCTCACAAGTCCAGAGCAGGGAAGTCAAGAAGCCGCTCGCTCTCCACAGCATGCGCACACGATGAAGAAAGCGCGAAACAAAACGAAAATAAAAGAAACGGGACAACAAAACTAAAAGCCAGAGGCTTTTAGCTAAACAAACAAAATGACAAGAGCAGGGTGCGTCGCCCGGCCCAGCCCAATACTCCCCCCCCCCCCCCCCCCCCACACACACACACACACACACACACACACACACAGACACACACTGAAACACACATCTGGACTCCTGGAGTCGTCAGCGCCGCTGCGAAAGAACTTCGAGGATGGCTGAGAGCCGGAGGCAGTGGCGGTGGCCGCGGCTGCAGGGGCCGACGCCGCTTTCCGTGACCTCGGTGACTCGGTGAATGGCTGTGACTCGGTGAACGGCTGTGACTCGGTGAAGGGCCGTGAAGTCGAACCGGTCGAACGACTTCATGAACGGGATCAGTTCACGGACGTGAGGGGAACGACTTGCTAAACTCGATGAGCTCGTGATGGGACGGTGAGCGACTTCGTGAATTCAGAGTTGGAGGTGATGGGATGGGGAATGCTTCATGAACTCTAAAGGATTCGTGATGTGACGGTGAAGTACTTCGTGAACTTGACGGATTCGTGAAGTGACGGTGAATGACTTTGTGAGTTCAGAGATTGCGGTGAGGTGATGGGGATGAGTTTGTTGTCCGGTTGAACTCCGTGATGTGAATGGCCGTGACTTTCGGACGTCGGTGTACTTTATGATGTGAAGGGCCGTGAATATTAGACATCGGTGTACTCTGTGATGTGAAGGGCCGTGACGTTTGGACGTCGGTGTACTTTGTGATGTGAAAGGCCGTGACTTTTAGACGTCGGTGTACTCTGTGATGTGAAAGGCTGTGACTTTTGGACGTCGATGTACTTTGTGATGTGAAGGGCTGTGACTTTTGGATGTTGCTGTAATTAGTGATGTGATGGTGAGTGAGTGGGTTCGGAAATGCCGACCTATGCTCCCGTGTAGTCGCGCGGCGCCGAGGGAGAGTGTGGCTGCCAGCGCACCGAGATACCGGGTTCTCCGTGACAGCAGGAATTGCGGTCTCGATTGGCGCTCGGATGTCCACGACGATAGATGGCGACAGCCACCCCTTCCTAATTCCAAGGGCACCCCGAGGCTGCGGCGCGTACCGCCGTTCCAACTACGCAAAGCGTCTCCACGCCAAGGCCGGTGGATTTTCGCGGAGTGAGATGGTATTCCACTCGTAAGTTATTCGTTGCTGCTACCGGACAGAGGCAATGCGAAAGCGCAAGACAGAGAGTTCCTCGTGCCATATAAAGAAATCCAGATCAGGTTCCAAACATTTTCATAAAGAATTAAGGCCCCAAAGCTGAGAAAATATTGAGAGGTATAGTCGACAAAATTCTTATGAGCGGAAATACCCGAGAGGAATGTGGACTAAGGAGAATAAGCTTACTATAAAGGGTGTTTCACGTAATGGTGACAGTATTTAAAGAAAAAGGGAGAGAAAAAAAAGAAAACTTAAAGTAAAGACTCGAATCCTTCGGGATTACGTTGTCCACGGCAGCGGACGTAAGGACACAAGTGGAAGGTGCTCACTGGATACCTAATTAACACACTAGATTAACTAAAGTTTTAGCTTTTTGTTTTAGCTAGCACGTTTCAATTAGAGCTTTGCAGCCCGTTGTTTACTGAGGCTAAAAAAAAAAATAAGAAATTTAAAAAAGAAAAGAAAAAATGTCACGAGCCATTTTAGTCTGTGAAGGTGGATGATCAGCGAAGCTGTTTAGCACAAGACACAGGCATGGAACAGAATTTTGAACAAGGGTACGAACACATTTATCGTCTTGTTTTTCACCATCTAGAGTAATGAAGGCCTCCGAACGCCCCACTCTTCCTCCATGGAGCGCCATCACAGTCGGATGGCGCCAACTCAGCAACTGGACCCGAGCCAGATGTCGAGCGTCCTTCAACGCGTTCATTGGACACGACGCCCAGCCGAGCACTGACACTCGCGTACAGCCTGTGCCTCCGCTCGATCTCACTGTGATGACGTCAATATACTAGCGCACAGCTTTGATTATTCTAGGTGAGCAGGCCGCGAGCCGATTTGGGATGGATTGGGTCAAAGCTTTTGGTGACGTGTTCAAAGCAGCTTACGTGTCATCACACGTCACACTCTCACACCCCTTGAGCAGCGAAATTGTTTCCGCTCTATGCCGCGCTTTTTCCTAGTTAGTTTCGATTTCACGCTGCCGTGATTTCCGAGATTCGCCATGCAATAACTCGAACTAGAATTTTGTTTTCTGAGACCTCTTAAGCGCTTCCGCCTCAGTGAAGGACGGGCTGCAAATCTCTAGTTGAAAAATGCTAGCTAAAGCAAAAGGCTAAAACGTTGATTAGTAACTTTTCGTTAATTAAGTATCCAATGAACACTTTACACTTGCGTCCTTACGTCCGCCGCCGTAGACAACGTAATCCCGAAGGAATCGTGTCTTTTTACAAGTTCTTAAAAAAAAAAAAAAAAACAAATACTGTCACTTTTACGTGGTATAAGAAAATTTATATAATGTTGACATAGGCAATTAACCATTCTATAGAATATGATAAAAGACAAGTTACGTAGATAAGCAAGGCACTCGGGCGAACATCTTTGGTTATTAAAGGGGCTTATGACAATGAGATCCGAGAACATTTCTGGGACATTTTGAAGTCCCCAAAGGTCGAAGATGAAATAATGAATCGCTTAGGAGATGTTTATGTACACATCAAGGTCCTGATAACACGGGGAGACAATATTACAGAAGCGGGAAAGATAAAACGAGGACTGGGAGAGGGACACCCGTGATGGCCTACAGTCAAAGGCTTTTCTCTACTGCTTCTAGTGAAAATTGACTTTGGCTATTGGCTTTGGTACTGTAAACCAAACGGTCATAAAAAACTCTTATATTTGAGGGTTATATAGTATTAATGGCCTGTAATCGGATGACTTCTGAGCAACTTATGAACATGCGTAGAAAACAAGGACATATGCTGATCCTAGAGTTCAGTAGCTAGAAGTCAGGAATCTTAATTTTTATAGATGATGAGAGTAAACCCAGGTAGCGCAGTTCTACTGGCCAAACTTTGTTTTTCGTCTGGAAATTTAGGGCCTTAAAACGTCCGAAGGGGTAGAGCCAAACTGGACCTTCTTTGGCCGAAGTTGCCCTAATTCGCCAAACAAGTGCCAAAGTTATGTGTGTCATAACTTTGTTATGTGGCTGTCATCTGGCATGCTTGGGCTTGAATCGCCAAACAAGTGTCAGAGTTAGGCTTCACGTTTTGTTGCACAGTTTACACGTGTCAACTTTGGGCCTTAATTGCCAAATAAGCACCAGGCCCCCTTCACTGCAGGTTCTTCAGTCTAAAAACAAAAGCTGCAGCACTTATACCCCTTGTCCCATGTATGACACTCCAAAACTTTGGTACGACGTACAGCGAAATAACGAGGAACTGATGGCACCAACTTTTACGAGAGGCTTGATGACGTTGGGTTATAACATATTAAACAGCTAAAGTACTTATCAAAGACTAAAGAAATAAAACCACTGAGGTTTTGCAGTTGGCCGAAAAAAAACCCGATTACTTTTTTTTTGCAGTGAGTCATACATACTGTACATTAGGTATTTTAATAAATTGTACAACTCGGCTACAAGCCATTCGTGAACGTTGGTACCTTCGGTTCAACGTCAGTGCGCTGTACGTCGAACTGAAGTTTTGGGGTGTCCTATATGTGACAAGGGGTGTAAAAGCTACACCTTTTCTTTTTAGAGTGTTCGGTTTACACGTGGCATCTTTGGCTCAAATCAAGCACCTTGGAAATTATCTGACGAGCCAGATAAAACCCATAAAAACGCAAAAGAAAAGTACTCTGGCGCCAACTTACACTTCGGAACAAAACCGTATTACGTCTAAATTAGGCCCCTATAGGATTGCCCAGCATGCGCCAACTAAGGTGTTTCTCTGGCATGGTACCTGGGAAAATCTCAAGATTTGAGAAATTTTGATTGGAAGAGTCAAACAAGTTAAGTACATAGGCATATTTTTTTACGAGAGTACAGAATGCCTCAGTGAGGCTGAAAATATATACAAAAACTGGCAAAGGCAGCAGAAATTCAGCAGGAAATTCACTGTGGAATTACAACAGGCATAAGGTGGCGAGAAAGGATTGGAGGAAAGTCATATGGTGTCGAGGTTGGCTTTTCGAAGTGCAGTTCTGTGTGTGAAACCGGATGTACAAGCGAAGTTTGAAGTAAAGAAGCGAGGGGTTGGTAAACTAGTTCTGGGAGGACATGATGAAACAGCAAATCAAGTTGTACAAGGTGATATGAAATAGTCCTCTGTCGAAGGCAGGGAAGCTAGTAGCAGGATTGATTTTAAAATAGAGAGTGAGAATTGGATGAGGGACGATAAGCACGGAGGTAATTTGGCTATTTGTACACGTGGAGTGTTCACAGGATGGAGGAGGAAAACTGGAAGAGAAATTTGGTGGCGGTGGAAATCTCAGTTAATAAGAGATATAAAACGCCAGGGAGGAAATTGTGGGGCAGGGCAATGCAGACTAAATCAATCTTGGGAACATATATACGTAATGCAAGATGAATATTGTTGGAGAAATTATACGACAATTATAGAAGAAGCTCGTTGTCATTTGAGGCCAGGACGGGAATGTTGCGAACTAAGATGTGAAGTCAGTGGGGAGGGGGAGGCAACGGAACACTTCATACTCTTGTGAAGTACTTCACCGTTCAGTTGCCGAAGGCAGAACTGATTTATTGTGGAGTATCTCTAAACGTCGATTTTGAATTTTGCCCCTTCTCATTTCGCCCCATTTCCATCTTAACCTTTTCATTCTAACCTTCTCAAAAATTCAAACTTTTCTTTTATTTCTTTCGCATTTAGGTCTATTCGCATTTTGTCCCGTTCGCACAACGATCGAATTGCACGTGGTTCGCATCCCTGCATTGGATCTGACGGCTTGTAGCGAGAAACTGTAGTCCACTTTAAGAAAAAAATATATTTTGGAGTGGAGGGGCACCGGCCCACTTCGAGTGCATCCTCCCGTGGCCCGGGAGACGGGGGACATACGAAGCCGGGTGCTTTAACACAATGGAGCAGTTCAATGTTTCGAGTGCACCTTCCCGCGGCCCAGCGCCTGCGATCATATCTGGACAACCCAACGAGCCGGGTACTGACCTTCCCTGCATGTTTCAAGAGCACCACGGATGCATTCCAGGGACTATTAGCCAAGCCGAGGGACGCACTCACATACACACTTGTGCGTGTGTATGTGAGCGCGTGCGTGTAGGGGAATTGAGGGGGAGGGGGGAGGGGACTTGAAGAAACTTCTTCGGGGATATATGGTGACAAAGCCAAAAACACCAACACCTCTAAGTTCCCTAATATTATTTTTTTCCCCCTTGGAGGATAAAACGCGAAAGATGTAATCAGAAAGAGAACGGACTAAAGGCGGCGGGCCCAGTCAAGAAAAATGTTTTGAGAAGGTCCAATGGGAGAAAGTCGAAACGACAACAGGTTGAAATGAAAAGCACCCTTTATTAACAGTGTTGCAATATTGTGCTGGACTGTTTCTCACTCTACGCAAACTTAATGGGTCCCAGGTATACTCGTACGCAACGCCGCTGACCAAGAAGCTGATTTGTCTTGTTGCAGTATCAGGGATAAAAGCGTACTTTTTCTTTTAATGTCTTCCTTTCAAAATCCTGACGACGTAGTCATCGTAGTGTTGGCGTAGTCACGGAGATTACCCGTGGTGACGGTATTCAAATGCGGTTCATAGATTGGGCAAGAGCGCTGTGTGAGGACTCGACTTCGGCTGGTGACAATCAATTTTTCAACGAACATTCGAGTGACAGCTCGTGTCCAATCGTTGCGATGACGTGAATAGCCAAATCCTAACAATGTACGGGACTCAGCGCGTTCCCTATGCTATTCCAACCCCGTCGCGTGGCTGTGATGAACATTGGTGACATGGAATCGTCCCCAGATCATGTGGTCGCGTGTTCTGGTTGCGAGTTGAGGGAATGAACTCTACGTTTTTTTCTAAATTATTTTTTTTCTGCGAGTGCCGTTGCTTGGAGAGATAAACTAACACGTAGTTCATAGGTTATCAACGCCAGGGGTTAATTATAAGTTATATTAACTTAAAGTAAAAAGTTTGTTGCACCACCCCTTTAATGGTGTTTGGGGTTTAAGGACAGTGACGGCAAAATGACACTTGGACGGTGGAGAGAACTTAGCGGAGATTGACTTGTGAAGTAAGTCGAGGGAAGAATACACACCCTTCTTATCGTCGCCTTAGAGCAAGTGGATTCACTTACCATCTTCTAAGGCACTTCAGGGTAGTGTACATTTGCTGCGAAAGCTTAAACCCTGGCTAGGTAGCGCCAGTCGCCCACCGATTTAAAGGCTATAGCAGTATCTATCAAATCAGCCAACAACGCATCCTTCCAATTAAATGGTACAGCGCATACTCGCTTCTAGGGCAACAAATAATCTGCATAAATTAGCACTCGATCAGTATAGTCGAGGACACCCTGGCCACGTATAACATCATCACATCGGCCAAATGAGGCTTCGAAAATGAGTTGGGCGTCCCTCCAAGTGCCGCGTTTTTCGGTGTTCTCGGACCTGGTGACGCGCAGCTGGTCGACCTACACCTGCGAGAGCCGGACGCCTGCGGGGACCTGAGCAGCGACAATGGCTTCCTGAGCTACCCGCCGCAGCCGTTCAGTCAGCGGACCCTGCTGGCCCGATTCCGAATGAACGAGAGCGAGCCCCACGTGGTGTTCGTGCGCAAACCCATTCACACCGTCACTGGCCTTCTTGGCAAGCTGGGCACGAGAGTTCTCGGAGCCAGTGTGGAGCCAGCGCCCGCCGACCATGAGCCGACCCTCGGTGTCGTCGCCACCTCTGCGGGGTGAGTTTGGAGAGCCTAGATTTGATAGAGGGAGCGACTCAAACCATGGGGAGCTTTTGCAATTTAATGACAAACGCATCCTGGGCGGCTTGATCGCTCGTGCGCATGCGCTGCGTTGTCGCGTAGTGAGGGGGAAAGCGGGCGGAGTGGTGCAGTCGCTTGCAGGCGATGAGCGCTTTGGACTCCACCTTGCAGCTCGTATTGCAAACGCGGCCCATAAACCACACTACATGCTCGTATTTGTCATACGAGCATATGCACATACTTCAATCGCTTTCAGACCATACTGTCGTGTTTCCAAATTGTAAATAAACAATTGTGTAAACAAAAAATGAAAGGCCTTTACAATTTTCCCTAATGCGAAATTGGAGCGCAGCGCTTGAGGAGGAGGGGAGGGTACGGAGGGGGGGGGGGTGTGCCTGTCCTCCCCCTTCGTGCTCTCCCCCTCCTCCTCTCCTCTTCGCCTTCCATTTAGCGGAAAATTTTCACTGAAGTTAACGCTAATTTAGCAAAACTTTCCCCGCTAAATTTAGTGGGAAATTTCGCGAGTCTAGTTTCCCAGCTAAATGTGACCGGAAAATTTCCTCGCTAGATTTAGCGGGTTAAGTTTGCCTGATAATTTTAGCGGGGAAATCGACGTCACGTGACCTCAACACCAATTCAGTTTGCCCGCTAATTTTAGCGGGGAAACTGTGACACCCCATAATGCAACGCGCGGTTACGCAGACGCCGACGGCGACGCCGCTCAACCCGAAAACGGGCTCCTGAGCGGCCTCTAAAAAAAAAAAAAAAGTAGAAGACAGAAATCTTGGGCTGCAGTTTCTTAGGGATAAAAAAAAATAATTATAAAATTAATAATAGTAATATTTATTTGCATACAGAAATGTGATCCTGGGTGGCGTGGAAGGTTGTGCAGAAAGGTTAGAGCCCGTACGCGAGTGCGGCTGCCAGCCCACCATCCAAAATTTGAATTTAAAAAAAATGGAGATGATAAAAAAATACACGCACACATATACACATGTACACAGTACATGAATTTGTACACAAGGCCATAACTCAAACTGTTTTAAAGGAAACAGGAGGGTAAAATGTAACATGTAAGATTACTCCAACATATTTATCTACACACACATACACACGCGTGCACAATCACGCACAAGCACGCACACGTACACACACACACACACACACACACACACACACACACACACACACACACACACACACACACACTGCACCACTGTCATGACTCCTGCTGCTGTAGGTGCTTTATAAACAAGCGACACATTGCCGCAGTTCTAGGTTCTATCTTCTAAGTTCTTTCACCGCCCCTGCCTGTTTCTTTGCTTTGAAAACAAGCGACACATTGCCACTGTTTTAAGTACTATCTTCTAAGTTTAATCCCCGCCCCTGCCCGTTTCTACCTGGATGAGCATCGTACCGGCCTGCGTTCGTGCATCACTACTTCAGCATGGTGCAGGTGAAAGACCCCAGGCAGGCATTGACACTCCACTGACAAAATGTTTCATTTAGAGCCTCCCACTGTCTAAACAAACACACTGCACAATCATTACGGCACTGGACAGATTTCTTATAGAAACATCACGCCTTTTAACTAACGCCCATACCTTTTAACTACGTACCAATTTGGTGTTCCCCAAATTCTTTGAGCCGGCTACGTTTCTTGGCCACGTGATGGAACGAAGTTGACATTTAGATTCTGCTTCTATGTCGCATCTTTTGAGTTCAGAGCAGGAGTCTCAAACTCATTCCGGGGGAAGGGGAGGGGGGGGGGGGGGACACCTTTCTAGGCACTAGGTCCCTAGAAAAGGGACCTGGTGCTCCCTGCATTTCGTAAACTCACCGTTTTAGCGGTGACATCTTTTGCTCTAATTTCTTTATGTGACTATTCTGGGCTCATCTCTGACATTATAACAGGATGTAAAATGACACCGCGCTGCTAACGTTCACATTTTGCTACTGGACAAGAGAGCAAGCACACTGTCGTTACCATGTCGCTCAATTCTCTCGGGGATGAATCAAATTGAACGTGCCGAGGCAAAAAAAAAAAAAAAATTTATACGACAGTTTTTGCATGCCTCACAATTTTTATAGCAGCGTTATCAGAATTTTTGTTTATGTTTTAATGGTATTTACTTCCTGCTAAGGAAACCCAAGCTCATAGATTTATATTTGGAAGTTGTTCTTGCTGAGCAAGAGTCTGTGCAGCCGAGATGTGTCCTAAAGAGCTTGCGCTTAATTGTAACAGAGTAGTGAGGTTGTCATAGAGGTAACACAAGCAAGAACTGAAAAAAAAAAAAAAAAAAACTTTATTAAGAGATAAAAAAAAAAATACGTGAGCATATGGTATAAGAGCAAAACTAGGGAACTATAGAGCGACAGATGTCCAAACAAACTCCATACCAAATATGAAATCCGGCACAGTTATGACAGACATATCAAAAATATTTTTTATGACCTATGCGTTTTAAAATTGAGAAGTCGAGTCGATTATTAAAAAAGTAATATTTCTGCCTTTTTGTTTTACTTCGGTGACCCGGAGAAGAGTGCGCTGTACAAATATTTCTTGCTTCTGCCCTAGTCTCTGGTTAAAAAGCATCAAGGTAAACTTCCACCAGCTTGACTACGCGCTAAGTTCATTTTTGCAGTTGCCACAGTCGAAATATAATACCGTTCTTCTATATATATATATATTCCTTTACTTATTACTGTAAAAATATTATTTCTTCTAATAGTATCTAATAAAAAAGAAAACAGTTGCAGGGTCTCTCTAGCAAAGAGACCAAAGGTCCTAAGGCTACACGAAGCGGTAACGAGATAATTTTTTTTTTTTTGCCCGTGTGGTTTCTTCATGTTACCGTCTTTCGAATTTGAAACTTGTACTGCCACGCCTGCGAACAGCCATGCTTTGAGCGTTTTCTTCGTGTTCGTGGTCAGCACTCAAGCAACGGGATCTCTGCTCGTAAAGGACCTGTGGTCGTCGCCTTTTGGGGCGTGGTCTTGCGTTGGCGAGCCTGTATACACGACGTTTCTCGGTGCTCTACCAATGTTTCCATAATTCTTTCCCACTTGCTCGCCAGTTGGGCTAAGAAGCAGACGCAACGCACCGTTCCGCGCAGGTCCCGGGCGCTCTCGATCCTCGTCTATTACAACAACGACTCGTCGTGGGAGCCTGGGGTCGAAGCCCAAGTGTCGATCCGTGTGCTCCTGGACAGCACCGCATGGCCGAGAGGTGCGCATCCTTTGGCGTCTCCCTCGAAGCCCGTATGCGACGTGGCCGATTCGCAGGATCGTCCTGGGCCGTCTACCAGCTCGACAACCACCTGACCAACCCGTACGCGGCCTGGATACGCCAGGGTTGTCCGCCGTTCCCCAACCGGCTCCAGATGAACCAGCTCAGGGCGAACGAGGTGAGGGGGAACCCCGATACCACCGAGAAAAGCGAAGCGTGCGCAGCCCCCAAGCGCTTGTCTCGTCGGTGGTAGTGAGGCGAGTCGCGACAGACCGGGCGAAGGCCTGCCCGCACCAACAGCCGCGACGAGCCAGTAAGCGAGCTATTCGCGACTCCAATTCATTATATAGATGGCGCCACTGGTTTTCCGAAATGGCGGTTATGGTGAGCGTCAGAGATCCGTGCCGGTATACCAGAGGCTGAGCCTGTCTACTTTGCATGGTTTCACTGAGTGACACGAATTATTCCCGCTTAGTCGAGGAAGCTAGGGTGTTATGAGTGCAGGTCACCTCCATATCCTGAAAACAAAAACGGGGATTAGCGTAATATTTACGTCAGTTGGAACGTTTTAATTCTGGAACGAAACCGAAACTAGCATCTGTTGTTTATTCAATTTCTCGGTGTAGATGTTTATTTTGGATCCTTTCATAACTAAAGATGTGTCTCGCAGCGTAGTTAATTGAACTAAAGAAGTTGTTCACGGAAAACGTGTTCGATCCAGGCACTTCAAGATATTTTGGAGAGTTCAGTGTCGCCGGAGGAAGGGTCTTTCATACACTTTAGGGGTAATATAAGATATTGTATTTGTTGAAAAAAATCAGTGCTGATATTTGTGTTCTTGCTATCTTTTTTTCGCTCAGATAATTGTCATGTGAAATAATGAACTAGGGTACTTTTAGTTGGTTCTGGGGTATTTAAATGAGTAATCCCTTTAAAATTATTTCAAAACACAAGAATATCAAAATCAATCCGAATTTTACAAAATATCGCTTCGGGTGATGAGTTTAGAATATGTTCAAAAAATGTATAAATTAAGAAACGCTGTTCTCACTACAAAAACTCAAAGACGGAATCCGAGTCAGGCAGCAGAAGTCTGTGTGTTTTTTTTTTGTTTTTTTTTTAATCAAACCGTGAGGCATAGGACTTTATATTACATTTAGTGTTTGAATGTTTGTATATCTTGATAACGATGTCATAGTTTTTCATATGCTAAAAAGAAAACAAAATGAGACTGGTGCCAATTGCAGTATGTTTAATTAACAACTTATAAAACAAAAACGGTCTAAAATCAATGAAAAATTATAGCTAATCTGAGAAATTCTTGTAAAATTACAAAATTGTAGGTAAAGCTATAAAAGTGGCAACTCTTGACAATCGGCAAAACTTCCAAAGTCGCCGCCAATCCTTCGGACCAAATGCCATAAAATAACAAAAATAAAAATGATTCTGTTTTTTTTTTAGTTACTAATATTTTTTGAACATTTTGTTTAATTAATGTTTATGCACCGTCGTTTTGGCAATCTCAGCCTTTCCAATTCGAAGGAACGCCTTACCTACTTGCTTGCAAGTCTGCTCACTGGAGCACGTTTCGTTGGCGTTGGAAACCGGTGAAAGAGTAGTGAGTTTTAGTATTGCGTATACGAGCGGACGCTAACACTGTGTGTTTGCGTTGCGTGTTCCACAGTGCGCGTGCCCAAAATTGCGGTGTTGGATTGGAGAATGGCGACGATGCGCATGCACAGCGTGGACGCAACTCTAACGCAAACGCACAGCGCTTGCGTTTTCTTCTATACACAATACCAAAACTCTCTAATAAGGTATACAATCCCATATCGGCTGCAGCACTACATTGGGACAATAGAGGGTGTGGTTTGCATTCGGAAATGACATTTCGCGAGCCATGATCGCGAGCAGTTCCACCGTGCCTGCTGAGCAGGAGAACCGGGGGACCCTCACTAGAGCGCTTCCCGTTCTGTCCGAGGGACGGCGAGCAACGAGCTGGAAACGCGATATATCGCTGAGAGGATCGGCACTCTGTTCCTCGATTATCTTGTTGGCGCCGCCATATTGCTGCTTAATGCAGAACGCGGGCACAATTGGCCATCGTTACGATTTGAAACTGCGACTTGCTGAGCTTGATAGTACGGCGTCAGGAGATGAGGCGATAACGTTGTTCTACGCCGCAAACTGTTTTAACGCTTCTAGAAAACGAAAAACGATTCTATGCGATATCAGACAAAGCTCCCGATAACTGGCAGTTATGATTTGAAGCCCCGAGATGACTCGAGTGTAGCTACTGTCAAGCATGGCTTATTTAGAAGGCTTAGCGCCACGGTCACGCCCCCCCCCCCCCCCCCCCCCCCCCCGGGACGTCTTTTTTTTTTTGGCGGGGGGGGGGGGATATGACGTTTTTTTTCGGCCTCGCATTGGGTTGTTTCCAACCCAATGCGAGGAAGATTTCTCCTTGCCGCCGGACTTTGGCCGCAAGAGGGACGCTTGGTGGTGCAGTTGTAAGCGGACGAGTGCCGTTCAAGCACGGCGTCCGCCACAGAAGACATGCACGAGACGTGGATCCGTCACGCGCTTTGGTGTAATCGGCCCGGCCCCAGTTGCGCGACTTCAAAATTCTTGACACCCTCGACTGTTTCCAGGAACCCCGATTGGTGTCGTTCGGCTCGAGCCGGGCGGGCGACTCCGAGCTCCCGGTCGAGTTGAGCGTGGCGCTGCCCGGCGCAGCCCTGCTGGTGGCGTGCGGCGGCCCCTCAGCCAAGCCCGCCGCGCCCAGGGACGTGCGCGTGCACCGCGTGGCCAGCAACCGGAGCCTGGTGCACTGGCGGCAGGCACGCGACGGCTGCACCAGCGGGTACCGCGTCCTCTTCTCGGCCAAAGTCGGGGGCCCCTACGAGCCGCTCGGCGCCGGGGAGCCGCTGTTCCCGTCACTCTTCGTGGACTGCCAGCTCCTACCGGAGTCCGCGGCCTGCCGGGGTCCCGGCTTTCTCCGCGTCGCTGCTCGGGTGCTGGGAGCAGGTCGGAGCGCGCTTTCGCGCCCCGTGCCCTGCGCCCTGGCCCACGGGCCCTAGCCGTGCCCAGACGACGGGGAGGAGGGGTCGAGCTGCCAACAGAGAGTGCGTCAGCGGCGATCGCCGTCTAATTGGAGCAATTAGCCCATGGCGGCGAGTAATGGCGTCCCCCGGAAAAAGCAATCTCGAGGAGAACACTGTTGACCGAACAAATTGAAGAGCCCCGCGCAAACAAGCCCCGAGCGCTCCATTGAGCGGCTGCCATTTGCATGAGAATGGCCGACGGCGGCGACGGCCCGCGCGCGCGCTGTCGAATATGCAGGCGCCCCGAGAGCTTGGTTCGGGTCGCCTGCGTCTTTAATTTTCTGCCCGGGTGAAAGGACCGGAAAATTGGCTTCTCCCGACCTGCGGGTCGCTGGCGGCTCTCCGCGCCGCCGGCTCCGGGCCCAAAGGGACTCGCGGCGGGGACCCGAGCTGCGGGCCGCCGCCGCCAGGCTCGGGCCGGCGCTGCGGGCGCGTGACGCCAGCGAGGCGGGTCCTGGGCGGAGCGCGGGCCCGGCCGCGTCACGTGCGGTGGCACAGGAGCGCGGGTGGAGCGCCATGCAGCAGCAGCAGCAGCAGGGCTGCGCAGCGCCCGCCGGCGACCAGCCCTGCTCGTCGCCCAAGCAGCCCACGGCCTTCTCGGTGGACGACATCCTCAACCCGGCCAAGTTCACGGGCAGCCGTTTCCGCTGGCTCGGGCGCCAGCTGCTCCTCGACCCCGGCGAGTGGAGCGACGACCCACGGGGCAGCGACGACGACCGGCCGCCTCGGCTCCAGGAGCCCGAGTCCGCCAAGAGCAAGCTGTCGTGCAAGAAGAAGCCCGAGGCGTCGCCCAAGGCCGGCAAGCCCCGGCGAGCGCGCACCGCCTTCACCTACGAGCAGCTGGTGGCCCTCGAGAACAAGTTCAAGACGACGCGCTACCTGTCCGTCTGCGAACGACTCAACCTGGCGCTCTCGCTGCGCCTCACCGAGACCCAGGTGAAGATCTGGTTCCAGAACCGGCGCACCAAGTGGAAGAAGCAGAACCCGGGCCTCGACGCCAACAGCCCCGCGCTGCCGGCGTCGCCGCCGCCCCCGAGCCCGTTCGCCGCCGCAGCGGGGGCCCTGTACGGGCCCTACCTGGCCCCCTACTCGGTCTTCTCGCAGCCGGCCCTCCAGCCCTACTTCCCGTCGTAGCGCCTGCCCGCCACGTCCCCTTGTACAGTCGCAATAAACGGTGCCCGCCAGCCCAGGTCAGCGCCTTTGGCTCCCCGGTCGCGGAGGCCTCGAGCCCCGCTGCCGCCGCGTTCCCGCCGCCCCACGTCTCGGTGAGCGCCTGCCCGTGTCCCGCCGAGCCCTGCATGCGCTCAGCAGCGAAAGTCCAGCCTCGGGACGACCGGCCTGCCCCTTCGAGGCCGCGCTTACGCTGCTGCATGTGCCGCGGGCAACGGCTCGAGGGGAGACGGCCTCTCCGTCGCCTCGGCTCTGCGCGAGACCACCTCGGGAGGGCCGGAGACGCTCGAGGTCCCTCGGAGTTCGCGGCAGGGTGGACCTCGTCTAGCTCGTGCCTCAAGTGTCGTGGCGATCGGAGAAGATCAACCGAAAACGGTTTTTTGTCATTTGTAGTTCGAGGGGAGAAAATCCAGAAGTACTTGGCGGAAATAGCGGTACTTTTAGTAAGATGTCGTGCTCGTGTATACAGACAATCGCTCTGAGGGGTCAAGTAGTCGTTGTAATGAACCATTCCTTCGTCATATGTTATTTGCAAATCCAAATAATAATCCCATATGCGACGAGCATATTCGTAAATAGCATTGTATTCCACTGCATTGAACACGAGCAAGTTGCCGTTTTCGGGGTTTGTGCAATGGGGGTTCACGGAGACAATGCCGAGGCGACGGTACCGCCACAGTACATTTCGTGGGAGGTAGACATGCGGATGGCTTTCTAGACGTGCATTATCTCACTTCTTATCCGCACCTGAACGCCAACTGAGATGAAGCGTGGTTCGTGTTAACGTCGAGATCGACCATTTCGTTTTCTACATTTGCTCCATAATCTATCTCAAGTGCAACGGTGTGGGAAAGGCGGACGCGAGCGCCTGGTTTTAAAGTGTGCTTTTCTTGGGCGGGTTCTCGTTCAAATAAAGCATGCTGCAGAGCTAAGGAGGCGCTCCCATGGTGTTGATAGCGCTGCGGGCAACTTACGAGACGGAGTAGAGCTTCGCCTAATGCCTGTGTCCGACCGCCCGTTTTCCGTGCACGATGCGGCGAGCGAAAGCGTTCCCCTAAGCTGACTTCTCCACATTACGTCTGTGCTTGCGGGGAAACTAACTCGAGAGGGAAAGGCGTCACATTTACGAAGTGTTCGTTTTCTTTTCCCATTCCAAGCTCGCTAATGTGGGCATCT
The DNA here is from genome assembly GCF_016920785.2 of Ixodes scapularis. NCBI lineage: Eukaryota > Metazoa > Arthropoda > Arachnida > Ixodida > Ixodidae > Ixodes > Ixodes scapularis. Next base: position 69,433,254 of record NW_024609884.1, on the reverse strand, counting down.
TATCTGCACTTGGTACCAGAGGTAATAAGATGTACATTTCAGTCAGATTAAGCATAGGTGCTTAGAAATGCTCGCGTTTGTTTTTAGGATTTCAGCGGTACAATCAACTCGAACGATTTCGTACTGTCGTAGGGGTCATGAATTGGATATCATTTCGTCAGCCATGTCAATACTCTGTGCTCCGCTGGTAGGAACTTTACAATCATGTTTAACGCACTAAGTCTACGTAGAACACGCGCGTGAGTTACGATGCTTGTTTTGGAAGTGTTTTAAATGCACGAGTGTGTGTGGAATCGAAAGTAGTTTTAAGTTCAGTTAAATTAAGTGCCACTTTGAGCAAAGTCATCTCGCCCCTAGCGTGGGATTCGTGCGGAGTCGTATTGCAAGTTTTAATGATTTTCACTCTCATACACAGTCGCCATTATTAAGCGAGTTTGTCGAAGTTAGTTAACTCATCCGTTGTATCTAGTGTGAAGCATCAAGAGCAGTAAAAAAAAAAAGCTGTTTAAAATGAAAAGTATTTTTAAATGAGTAATAGTAGATAGATGTCTACTAGTTTTCTGAAAAATTATATAATGCCGTAATACAAAAAAAGCTACACTTGCTTTCAGCCTACCGTATAGCTCAAGCGTCATGTGCGATAGCCATGTCCGCATTAGCTTTCTTGATCTAAACAAAATCGTGGATTTCCAGTTAGTCTTGAGGGGAACCAATAAAAAAGACCGAAGCCAACCGTTCCCATTCCATCTCGATTCAAGGAGTATCGTCAACGATCGTTCCTTTAAAAAACGATTCCACCTATTTGAGCTCACGGCATGGAGCTTTCCGCAACATCACCATCAAGGTCTGAGCAAGACACTTTGACCTTAGTAGGGCTGTGCGAGGACCCCCTCGAGGAGTTAACTTTGACGGACAAAGCGAAAAGGCTGGGTCTGCTTCTTTTTGGTTTCGGCTTCTGATGCATCACCATAGCCATTGACGTAAAACTAATTAATAATGTCTCGTAATGCGCCCTTACTAAGTTGGCAAGAATATTACCGAAACATTTATTCATTAATAATGTCTCGTAACGCGTTCCTACTAAGTTGGCAAGAATATTACGGAGAAAATTAGTATTTTGCGTGCCAGCGAGTTGGCCATCGTCGTTGCCGTCATCTGCGAATGACACCGGGCTCGTTCGATTTACCTGTACGAGACTACACCGGTGGAGAAAATCAGAAAAGTGCTAAGCAGTGTACTTCGGGTCTGTGTTTTAAGATAGGCAGGTCTCGTGAGTACGATAGGACGGTGTGCGCCCGGTGCATCAGGTGCAGGAGGTGTGGGTAAATCGAACGTCGCAACTATTTCTCGCCGCGCAGCGGCAAGCAGTTCGAAGCGCCATTCCATGAAATGGAGTGCACTCAATAGTCACAGATGGGCAAGTTGGTACTTCATCTCTTTTGGAAAAATGCGCCGCAAGACAGGGGCAGAGTAAGGGAGACAAAACGAAGCGCTACTTTCAACTAAATGTTTCAATAAATATTTAGTTGAAAGCAGCGCTTCGTGTTGCCTCTCTTACTCTGTCCCTGTCTTACGGCGCAGTGTGTCAAAAAAGGAATGAAACCGGCACTGAATTTGCCAGTCTGGCGCTAATTCTATAAGGACTCAACAACACAATCCTTAATTCGTGAAAAAAAAAAGTTGGGAAGCGCAGTTGTGAACGCACAACGTTAGAAAAGGTCCCACGCTCGTGCCACAAGTGCGTTGGGCGGAGGTAGGCGCTCGTGTAGCCTTGCTTTTGATTGCACTTATTGATACCGCATACATAGTATGACCCACCGTAATTCAACGCAAACACAACGTATAGCGGTGCGGGTGCACTGTACCGATTTCCAACTGTTAGAGGCGAGAAATGAGTGTGGCCTCGTTCCGCATTTCGACCAGGCACGAGACACTGGTCGTGAACATAATTAGTTACAGCTTTTTGGCGGCCCCGTGGTATCGTCGTCTAAGCCCGCGCGGTTGACTGCAGGAGTTTGTACCTCCATTACGAAGGGACCACCTGCGTAACGTCGTATATATTTCGGAAAGATTGTTCGATTCACTTAGTGCGTGTGTCCTGTTGTCCTTCGTGCTGCAGTGCAGATGGCGCGCTCTCTCAATCCGGGGTCACACTGCTCTTATACATAATCCAAAAGACAGTCTGCAAACACGAGTCACCGCAATAGCCCTGGTTCGAATGCCGAGTGCCCAAGTTCCTCCTTGAACTCATTGCCATGCGGCATTCGAAGCAGGGATCTCACGGCGACTCGCGTTCGCATCCGTTTGCAGACCCTTTTATATAATGTATAAGCAGTTCGACCCCGGCTTTCAACTTAGAACGCCTCGCATAACTCAGAAGTTATGTCCAACGCGAATGTCTTGAGATGGCAAAGTGTTGGGCCATTTGACTTCCCCTGAAGTTTATCTAACTTGTGAGGAAGTATTGCACGTGGATGGAGAAGTGACTGAGGATGTGTTGGCTTATTAACATTTTATAGAGCAACTGTTTTTGAGACCAAAAGACTAGCAAGTTTTATTGGACACACTCTTAAAATCCGTCACGTGTGACCCAACTGCGGTTAGGTTGATTTAATTGTCGGTTCGCGTGGTGTTCTTGGGATACGTGCACTAAACACGCTTCGTCGCGGATAAACAAAGCTCCCCTTGCTCATATAGTGTACGAAACGACAACTTGTTGTGCTTATACTGTCATTGTGTCCACGAGTTCTGGAAGAGCAGGGCGGTTTGGAGAACTTAAGCGATGATCCCTGAAAATTGAAATAGGCTTCATTTCTTGGTTTTGCTTTTTCGAGGGCGGATTCCCTCTCTTTTTTTGGGGTGCGCGCTTTTCGTTGCTTGGCAAGGGGCAAGCAGAATCATTCAGTTCGTACGCTTGCCTGTTATCTGTTTCCAAAAGCACCTTCAAGTGTAGTGGGTGTTTGTTCACTAAGAGCTCGTAGGATTATGATTTAAGTTGTTTTTTTTTTTGTTTTTTTGGTGGCGCCCGTGTTTGTCGGCGGGCACAAACGTTTAGTTGATGCCAAGCACTGGAAGCCGTGTCGTTTACGTACAAAAATGCTACGATTCTAGCGAGTCATTTACAATGCCTTGAACTACATCGTAGATTGAACTCCTAACTTCAGTATAGGTTTCATCTCAGCTTCATTTTTTTTTTTCGCAAAGCTACGAGGTGCACGGTACTCTCCAGTCAGTGTCTAATTCGCGAAGTGTCTGTAAAGTCGTCGATAATCTTGCCGTTTTCGTCGAAGATGTTTATAAACAAAATATTAATCCCAAACGCTCATATTAATTAAAAAGTTAAAAGGCGCGAACAAAATAGGACTATGAAAGACACAGGTACGACACGGACAGCCGCCTGTCCGTGTCGTACGTGTGTCTTTTTTCGTCCTGTTTGTGCGCGCTTTAACCTTTTAATCGATATGAACCAGCTAGCCCCAACCAAAGTTGTATTGTATTGTTGCTCATATTACAGTGAAAGCAAAGGTTGGTTTGTTCCAAAGGTTGTCGATGACCTCGGATTACAGCCGTCAATATTTCTGGCGGATATAATATCAGTGAATCGAAACTTGATACTGCATTGCTTAGTGCATGACTTTTCCCGGGAGGTCATTAAACGTGTCTTCAGTCTATTTTCTAGCAAGCAAACTCAACGTGTACATACCGTTTTTTTTTTCATGCTCATTTTTTTTAAAAGACATTGTAAACAAAGCAATTATTTCTGCAGAATAACGTTATCGACAGCGGCGGATGTCACTGCACAAGTATAAATAAACAATTACTGGTGGTTTAATTAACTAAATTTTGCTAACTCTTAAGCTATTAGTTTTAGGTGTCATGTTTTAATTGGAGATTTTTCAGCCCGACGTTCGTATAGGTCACATAACTTGTTAGAGTTTAGAAGAAGAAAAAAATATTCTGCGAGTTATCATGTTGTAAAGTTCTGTAGCTGGCGGCAGCGCGAAAGCGAGAAAACAACGGTAAAACTCGCAAACCGCCCGAAGGCAGCGCAGTGTGTCACACTGTTCATATAGCTCGGGGGTGGTGTCCTTCTGCCATTTTGCGTTCCAGAACAATAGATTTTGTGCGCCGAAAGGTCTATAGTTCATGTAAACATACATGTCGCCTCTCTGTACCAAAGGCTCAACAATACCTTACTTTGTGTACACGCATTAGGTGGCGCAGACTGAAGCAGTTAATTATTATAAAAAAAAAAAAAACGAATAACACGATCCACGAAGAGCTTGGCGTCGCTCGCTTGTTCCGTGTACACAATCCGCGAAAGAGTGCGCAGGCGTGTCGCTTTTTGGTGCACTTTGCGCTTCCTTTTCTTGGCAAATCTCCTAGTCCCTTCTTTTATGTGTTACTGCCACTCGCTTGACTTGATTTAAATTAGACACGTCCGATTTCAATCAGTTTCCCTTTCTTTACATCGCCTGGAAACTGGAATCGTATGAAGTTCACCGCAACGCCGCACATAGTACTCGAAGACATGCCTATACGAGTGTTCGTTTGTTTCTTTACGAATACATACACAGTTCTCAGAACAGAACATGGAAGGAGATCGTAAACAAATTTTGCTGAAGTCGCCAAGAGGTTAATAGTCCGGAAAAGATTATCCGGCATGATCCAGAAACCCACTTAGGTATAATCACACGTAATAGCGCGGTTATTATTACAATTTCGCACGTAATATCAAAATAGGACGCAGTAGTGACGCATGACGTACACGAAGGAAGTATACGTTGATACCAAGCTGCTAATTTGCACGTGACCTCCAGCACCGTTCAACTGCGTGTCCTTCGTGTAGTTTGTGCCGCAGCACAATGGCTGTTCACCACACGATGGACGGAGACGCAGCGGTAAGTCAGTCCATCATGGGTCGCGAGTGCGTCGTGCCGCAGACATTCAAAGAAATTACCGACAAAGCGCACTATGACTGAAATTTAGATAGAATTGTAATCGCGTCCTCGCTTCACCGCGAATTACTCACTGCTATAGGTCTCGCCTTTCCTCTTCTCCTCAACTCCAGCACAAAGTGGCCAATTAGAACTGACGTTCAGGTTCTACATTTTTCCCCCTTTCTGTCTCTCTCTCTCTCTCTCTTAACAGAGAATCGCGTGCTTAGAATGAACCAGGACGCAGCGTTTTCCCACGAATATGGCTCTTTGCTCCGCCTCCCAAAATGTAGGGCAGGGAGGCCGACTAATGAGCCTCTTAGGTTAGGCCCACCTGTTAAACAACGCGCCTGTCGACCCTCGTACCATATCTGTGACACCTGTCAAAGGAATGGTAAACCGATCATTTTAGTGTCTATAATAAGCGCCGCACTATCTTTCCTTGAGTCAGCAGCCGCTGGTGTTCGCGAGCACACGCAACGAAATTGACGACATCATATCCCCCATTCGAGCTTATTGGGGATATAATGACGGTCAATTTTGTTGCGCATGCTCGCGCACACCAGGGACTGCTGACTCTAGAAAAGATAGTGCGCCGCTTATTATAGACAGTGAAATGTTCGGTTCACCATTCCTTTAACTCACCTTTTTTTTTTATTAATTAATTTACACAAGGACCAATTGTAGAACGCAATTAAGGTATCAAATGTTGTGATCTTCGACTTGCCATCCAACGAGTAGACAAACAGGAGGAAGAACAAATGGACGAATACTTACTATACCGAGAATATATGGACTCGTTCACCGACAGCTCAGGCAACGCAGAATATGCGGCAAGTGATATAAGCGTGGCCACCCTCCAAGTATATCGTTGTCGGCGACAGGAATGTGGTATCGGTGCGTTTAGAATTTCGGACATTTCTTATTGTGAAATAGATGTCTCGTATAAAGACGACGTGATGGGTGGGTGGTAATGGGGCCTCCTGGCGTATAGTGGTGTCGCTATGTTTTGGATCAGGGTTCTCCTAACATTTTGAATAAGGGGCCGGATTCGGGACCTGTCGCAGTCTCGAGGGCTGGAAAATAAACAGGACAAGATAAATGAGTAAATGCTCAAGCAATAAGTCTAAATAAGTATTTAAATAAAAAAATGTGTTCTAAAAAAAAAAAAAAAAAAAAAAAACTTCATAGGGCGACCTAAGTCACCAGGCTCGATCTTAAATAGACCATAAAAATCGACATCTTCACGTAGGAATCGAAGCTTTTTGTCGAAGGTGTATTTCCCAGGTTGGTTTGTTCTTGTAAAATTACAAAGCGTGGCCCCCTTTCTGTAAAAAAATAGGGCGAAGAGACTTGCCAGGGTCTACGGCAGGCGGTGACGCAGACGGCCGAGTCGAGTATATAGCGGGGTGTGTTCGGCGTGCGTAATGATAGATGGCGCTACCTCATTATCGGGACGGCTCGCGACCACCGTGGTTTATTAAAATGAACCTAATCGTTTTGAAATGTACCTTTAATTAAAAAATAAATGCGGACAATAAAAGCAAAACTTAAAGTAAAAAAAAAAAGTGTCTGCATAACGACGGCGCTTTTGCTGCCAACGGATTTCGTCTGCATGTCGTCTGCTTTCTTTCGCTGGTCGGCGACACCTTCGGACGCTGCTCACGACGCCATCTATCAATACGAACGGCAAACACACCCCGCTACTCGACTTGGTCGTCTGCGTAGCCGTCTGCTGTAGACCCTGGCAAGTTTCTTGGCCCTGTTTTTTTTTATATACAGAAAGAGAGCTACGCTTTGTAATTTTACAAGAAAAAAACCGACCTGTGAAATACGCCTTTGACGAAAAGTTCAGATTGCTACGTGCAGGCGTCGATTTTCACGGTCCATTTTAGATCGAGCCTGGTGACTTGGGTCACCGTATATATTAAGGTAATTGAATACATATTATACTCTTAAATGCACTATGTAGGTAATTATGACATTACAAAATAATTGTCACCGGGAGAACTCACCAGGCGTAAATCAAAACGGATATGAATTTTGACACATTAACACAGGACAGAAGACTTATTAGAATGATAGATGTGATGATAACAATATGCAAGAGCTGTGACAGAGATCGTATAATTACAAATACATGGAACAGAATTACGAATTCAGTGTTGCTGGTGATGACAATGTAGAAGTAATACGTCTAGAGAATCCGCGGTTTGGTGCAGAGTTTCCTTTTTGGCATCTTCGCTTGCGCTACGCTGCCCTTTTTTTTTGTCTTTTTTTACGCGTTTAGTTTTGCGTTTGTGGTGTCAGCGGGCCGAGTGTGACTGGAACGACCGCGGCCATCCGCTTGCCCGACGGAGCGCCACCGCTGACCGTATCTGGCCCGCGGGCCAGCGTCTGCAGAGACCCCTGTTTTAGATGTAGGCAAAATGAGTTCACATCGAAGAATATAAGGTTCAACCCTCAGTGTGCCGGAAAGGTAAGAAAATCCATGACTGTGCCAAGCGAAATTAATGTAAAGGTTTTGAAAATGCTGATGCTCTTTCTCTGATTCTTTCTTTCGACGCGGAAGTCAAACTCGTGATTAGGAAAGCTTTCCCTTTGTACTTGAGAGTACAGGAACTAATAAAAAAAGGAATACAATATATAAACTATTCTTTTTATGAAAGGTTAGTTTCTTGGTAGACGATGGAAGGGAATGGAAGCAGAACGGGGGTGTGGGGAGCGCGGAGCACTCCCAAGACTACATCGTCATAGTAGATAATCGTTTTAGTGTTTGTTTGCGGACGCGCTTCAAAAGCGAAGCTAACTTTGAACATAGAAAAAAGTATATGTTCCAAACTTATAATATAGCAATTGACGGTAATATATATTAAGTGCCTTCGATGTTCAGTTGGTTTCTGACGTGGGTTTTTGAATTTTAAAGGATTTTGGAATATTTAAAAAAAAATAAAAAAAGTAATCATTTTTTTACCTCAAATGTGTAACGAAATGCGCATTAGAATTTCTATTCGTGACGCTCTGGAGTTGTTTACCGTTACAGCCTCTAAAATTATACCAATCGTTACATTTTTGGTTCTCTTAGCAGGTTACAATACTAGGAATGCTATTTCATGTAATTTGGAACGTAACAATATTCTATGACCTCATAGGTTTTTACATGTTTCCCCTTCAAGAAAGAAACAAAAGTAGGGATGAAATTTGAGAATAAGTCACGCACTTACCGTAGTTTGTTCTTTAGTTTTAATTTTCTGATCAAATAACTGCTCTATTGTACATCCAAAAGTGAAATTTATTAATACAATTATTCAATAACTCTCAAGCGAAAGCGAATCCCCGTTTCTAAACATGAGCAGAAAGCGCGCAGATAGCAGGCCCGGTCGCACATAAAGGCAATCAACACAAGCTACGGCCATGTTCTCTGCCTCTGTCGTGTGTCCGTGAGAAATGAACGAAGGCACCCCCCCCCTCCCCCTTCCCCTCACAAATTACTTTTTTTTTTTTAACTTCCGGAAAATCAAAATGAAAAAAAAAAAAATTGCCGAAATCGTCGCACAATTTGTCGTTGAAATGGAAAAACATTTTACACCGCCTTGGAATGCGTAAACGTTTTCGTATTGAACTGGTCAGGAACCGCTGTTACGAACAGAAGGATGAATCAAAAGTGCGTAAAGACTCCTCATAAATGCTATCGAAAAAATAAAAAAAAAATAAAAAAAAAAAAAAAACTCGGAGGACGTTTAAGCTTCGCCTTTAAGAGTGGAACGCGTCAGCGTTACCGGACCCGGTTCGCATCGGCTTCTCATTCGCTTCTTGTGCACTTCCGGCCAGTGGTCAGGAAGTGCGGCGGGCATGGTAGCGCGCCTGGCTCGCAACCGAAGGGTCGTGGGTTTGTATCCCGAATCTAATTCTTAATTTTTTATTTGAAGCGAATGAATTACTTTTTGAAGTGAAACCATTTCAGACAAGCGGCGACCTTTAATTCGCATTACATGTCATGTTTTCTAATCACTTTCATTTCACGCGTGACGTCACGTGAACGTTGTGGGTTGTTTGAAATTCCCGCGCGAGGTCATAGCTGTGACGTCATGACCCCATCGACCAATCAGGACTTTCCCGTCACGCCACCGAGACCGAATTTTCTGCGACACGAGCTCCTTAACGCGATCGAATTAAAGAAAATACTATGAAACTTTTCTTTGCAAATATTGAGAATTGATGATTAATGGAAAGTGTCTTTGTCGAGAGAATTGAAAAAAAAAAAAAAGAAGATATGAAAGCAGTGAAAATACCGGTCCATCATACACGCAACGGTTGTTTCCGTTACAAATCTTGCGAAAAAAAAAAGGGGGGGGGGGGGGGGGAACTCCTTGATTTCTTTTAAGAGGCCGTTCCGTTTAATTAAGAAAAACTGAAGGCAATGTGCCCAAGTTCAGGGGACGAAGTAGCAGTCCCTCGTTTCCAATCCGCTATAGGTTCTGAAGCCGTGTACACAAGTGACAGAAAACCAAAAAAGATTGCTTTTTTCGTTTGGCTACTGCTTGAAACTAGCTAAACTAAAAGCATCAAAATTAAAAGACAAAATAATTACTTTTTTCTTTTTCTTTTTCTTTTTTTTTTTGTAGCTGTTTGGGGGGTTTGACCCGCGACTCTTGAGAGCGCTGCTTGTTGAGAAATAATCAGGTTTAAAATGTGTCAACTTTTTTTTTTCGTTTTCTGTTGCATTATAGAATGTGCGATTTACATAGTTTACAATCAAAGAAACAACGTGACTGCGATTGCAGCCCCCGACTGTGCAGCAGCCAGATACAACGACGGGGATAAGGTAAGTTCTTAGCTGGCATGGATCGATCTTGTTTGTGAAATTTCTGCAATTTGATCGGTGAAGCGGTGAGGTGCGCTTGCACCCGTGCCTCGCAGATTCCTATCCGCTGCATGCGCGCCAGAGCCGAAAAAGTAAGCCATTAAACAAATTTTAAGTTATTGCAGTTCGTTACGCTTTCGACACCTCCTCAATCACTGTGAAATTTCAGTCTTGCAACTAAGCTTTAATTATAATCGACAAATGTATACATTACGAACCAATACGTAACGCAATGTTTTTTTTGTTTTTTTTTTACAGCACAAAGGACGCACGTGCAGCGAATTTCGGGGGGGGGGGGGGGGGGGGGGGGAGGGGCAATACTGCCTCAGGTTGTACTTTGAGCAGAGTGCTGAATCAAAACGGAGCTGTACCGATAGCTTATCCGCGTTGGAAACTGTTAGCCGGCAATACCACTAGACCTTTTCGTCATGAGATGATTTGCAAACTTGAATCGCAATTTGTTAGTTTTTGTGAGCAACTGTGACTGGAGGTAGATACGTTTGTATAATAAATCTAACCATGTAGCTTAACTACATTTTTACTTCAACCTATACTTGTAAATATAACCAAACTACAGATAGGCCTAAGTTTTAGAGCCCTGATGCGTAGTATATTGAAGATATAAGCATTCTGTTCATAGCAGTGTGGTTAGCGCCACTGAAAAAAAAAAAAAAATTTTAAATACGTTACTCGTAAATAAAAGGAACGCGTTAGAGACCTACATTACTTCAAAATAGAAGGTACGCGTTACCATTACTCTCTATTTATTAATTAAAACGTTTTACTGTTTACACGCTACTGGTACGCGTAAGCGCTATATTTCAAGAAACAGAAACCTAACGTAATTACGTTATCTTTTTTTAGGTTCCACCTGAATACTCGCGAGGAGAAACGCAAGAATGAATTAGACTTTACGTTATACAAACACAAAAACAATTAAAGTGTACTTTTTTTTTTAAGCCTCGCGGAGATGTAACGAGTAGCGTAACTTCGTTACACGTTGCCCGAAATAAGTAACGTGAGTACTTTACCCGTTACTGTTTTGACGAGGTAACTACCGTACCGCGTTACAGGTAGCGCCCTTAGTTGTAACGCGGTATCGCTATCCCTGCTTCATAGTTTCGTATTTGTTGGGACCTTTAAGCAGTTTTTTCTTTCTTAATTCAGAAAGCACGCCCGAATTGCGACGTCATGCGTTCCTCAGATGCGCGACAGTCGACGCTCGAAGCGTCGATGAGTCGACTCGGTCGCTCCCGAGGCGCACGAACGACTCCGAGCCAGACGACGATCCGCGCACGTTTCCTCCATATCCCGCTACGGGGCGCGAAACACGCGACCCGTGGGCGGGGCTTCGTCGCGGCCGGCCAGTGAGCGACGGTCGGAGGCGGAGCTTCCGGAAGCCACCTCCCCGGCACGCCGTTTTTCCCCAGATTGGCGTCCATTTCGACGGCGCGAGGGAAATTTCATTTCCCGCGCGGCAAAGTGGCCCAATTTAAGGCGCGTGGCCGCGGCAAGCGGGCAATTGACGGCGACGATGCCGGCACCGCCCTGGCTTTCGATGCGGTCGTCGTACGGGCGCCGAGAAAATGCCAACGGTCTCGGCTGCTACCAGGCTGCGTCGACCTGCACGCTCTCTTTTTCGCCGCCGCCAGAGGGCGTTCGCTCTCTCTGGCGCGTTCTCTTTCTTCGTGCAGCGGTGATAAGTTATGCAATCCAGGCAGATCGTGATGACGGTTTGGCCTCTCCGCCGGGCGAGGAGTCAAATTACCCGCGGCCCGTAAGACGCCCCAGCGACTTCGGAATGGCCCCCGTTGCCGCGCTGATGTCCTGATGCGACGTTCCGCGCCGGCACTTAGCGGAGATTAGGGGGTGGGGGAGAAGGGAATTGACAAGGTGCGCGCGCCGCAGCACGCCGCCCGTCGTCGTTTTCGTGTGTACCGATTGCCGCTCCGGCTACATTAGCGCAAAGTGCCGCGGGTAATTTGGACATTCCGTTTGCGCGGAAGGAGAGACGTGGGGGAGGAAGGCAAAGAGTGGCGGAGATCATTACCGCATCCATTTGGAGGTAACGAAGTGGTTAAGGTGGTGCGCGAAATGCACTGGAATGAACTTCTCGCTTCCTTTTTCATGACGGCCGTCCGCGTAGTTAACAGCATTTCATTCGTCCCGGTGGATTTGTCTTATTTTATTTTGACTGTACTCCGCCCCCCCCCCCCCCCCCCACAAACACACAGACACATACACACACGCACACGGAGACACAATTGATCGCGTTCAGACGCCCTCCCACTCATACGAAAAGACTGCAGTCCGCTCCAGACATGATGACATAAGTAAATCTGAGCACTCCTCAAGCTCTGATACTGTCTTTTTGTGATGATGCATCGGCAGCGTGGCTCTAGATCTCTGGTAAAAATACGCTATATTCGGTAACACTTTTTCTCCTCGGTGGTCGCAACGTCGTGATTCGACGTCTGACGTTTCGTGTGCGACAAGAGTCACCTGGCCACTTTGAGAAGGCGTTTGGGGCGGTTTTCTACAGTGTATCTTTAAAGCGTTTATGAAATTAACGTGCTGTTATAGCTCATTTGAAATCGATCACTAATTGTGCAGGGGTAGTTACTTTTAATTCACCTCGATCGAATCTGGCGTATTTTAAGCCCAGCTAGCCATATGTTTTACATTAGAAATTCCGACGATATTTTATTTCGTGGCTCATCCGCAAATGTCGCTTACACTTAATTCTATGTTCCTGTACATGAGTATTGAATGGTGTCACATTGGTTTATTTTACTATGGTGGGATATTTAACATTAAACGTGAAAGCATATCGACTTTGTTGAACTTTGAGCCTATGTATTTAAAAATAGTTTTTTTTTAGTTTCTTTACTACCTTCCTAATAATATACAATGATATTAACTTTTTACTGGCTTAATAGGATTTTCCATCTTTTTTCTTTTTATGTTTTTCTATGCACCAACTCAACTCTGTTACGTCGCGCCGCGGTGCTGACGTTTCGGGCGCACTTCCGGTCTAGTGGTGTGGGCGGAAGTTGCCATGCGGGCCGGGCATTGCTGTGCTGTTTTGAAAGAGACCAAAGTAAAAACTGCCCTCTCGTCAAAACGTCGCGACTGGGGCTGCACCAAAAGAGCCGGGAAAGCTGTCAAGATCAGTGTTCCCGTGTTTTCAGCCCGCTCGGTTAGTCTGAGCCACACTCTAAAAAAAGCCCGTGCGTCAACTTTCCCGCACAACAGTCGGAAAGCCAATCACCGCAACTTTCGGAGGCAGCTCAGCCAATGACGATGCCGAAACATATGTTTAGACCGAAAAACGCAGTCTGAGTTGTGACATTAAGCAATGGAAAACGTCGCGCTTGCATTGCTTAATGTCACAACTCAGACTGCGTTTTTTGGTGTAAACATATGTTTGCGCATCGTCATTGGCTGAGCTGCCTCCGTAAGTTGCGGTGATTGGCTCTACGAGTGCTGTGCGGGAAAGTAGACTCACGGGCTTTTTTTAATGTGCAGAACACCGTCGTAAAAACGATTGCTTGTGCGGGAAGCACTTCGGGTTGAATTTACGGAGAGTTGTGGCCGTCAGATTTGTTCATTTCGTTCCAACATGAACGCGAGAAAACCGTCAAGTTGTCCGGAGCCTTGAGTTTTTTTGCTACCCTCCTCATTGTTTATCCGTTGCGTACTATCCTATTGCAAAAAAAAAAAAAAAAAAAAAACAGAATACGAAAGGAGATGCAAAAAGTAATTTTATAGTGCAAGCAATTCATAACACGAAAGAAAAATATTATCAATGAAGTTTTTTTCACAAACTAAATAATCAAGCTTCTCTAACCGAGTATAGTGGGGTTTACACCGGATAAAAAGCTCTTAATTAGACTGTTCTTATTATTTACAATATTTCATTTCTGTCATTGTTTTTTTCAATGATTAGCTGGATCGATCATCAACCTGCTATGCTTAAAAATACATTTACTGACTAAAGAATAACTTTTTTCTAGCTACACTGATTTACATCATATTAATCTGATTTAAATCAAATGCATCTAATTTGTTTAAATTAAAAAAAAATCATGATTATTTCACCCTGAATTCTAGTATAAAATTAGGGCTGGGCGTCGATTAAAAATTTTAACCCGATTAATCACTACCCTTTAACCTATTAATTAATCGGTTAATCGGTCGCACTGACCTTCAGGCATAATATCTCAAGGAGTGTCAAAACAAGAGAATTTTCTTTTTAATATTCCTCCCCATGGCATTCCTGGTGGTATGTAAAGTTTTATATAGAACTCGACTCTTTAACAACGCCCACAAAAAGAAACCACGAGTAAACTATTTTCCCTATAAAATATTTGTACAATACTTTTTAGACCCAATGTTCACTCTGGATATAAAATCAAAAGTGGAATTCTCTGAGTAGAATTTGCTGACTGCCACTGATGTGTCACGGCTAGAAAATGTGCAGAAACGTTTTATTCGTCTTGTCTATGATAAGTATTTTGGTAGAAGGTTCTATTATAACTACGACGACATTCTTAAGAGGCTAGGTTTACAGAACTTATTGAAGCGAAGACTCTCTCGTGATATTTTATTTTTACATAAAGTAATTAACGGTCACATCGACGCTGACTTTTAGGCTCAGTGAATTTTGATGCTCCTGCTCGATCTTGTAGAGATCGTTCCTTGTTTTACCCTCACTTTCAAGAAACATTGTCGCCATTAACATGCAAGTCTCTTTGAACAATGTTGACTCGCCAACTTTGGACGTTTTTCAGGGATCCTACTGCACGTTCAAGCTCAATCTTGACTATGCACTGTACCATGCATAGGACAGGTGTTTCCATGAGATACTGCTGAATCTCTTTTATCCAATCGTGGACATTTGTGCCACCATACCAAAACCGCACGGTTGTTCTGGGGCACTGGCGAAATAAACTAGTATTATTATTATTATTATTACAAGGCATGTTAGTGTTTTATCGTGGATATAGCAGTGCGGGCTCCTAAACTATATAAATTATAAATGCATACCAAAGAGGGGGGGGGGGGGGGAGATTTTTACCGTTTCCCCAAATATTTCCAACTAAAAAATGAACCGATTAACCGGCTAAAAAAAAGTCATATTGGTTAACCATTAATCGATTAATCGCAAGGTTAATCGATGAACTGCGCATCGCTATATAGAATAATCGCCGCCGAAGCACCATATAAAAATTAACACCACGCAGGGTAATTTCAATGAACACCAACGGGAGACCCAAGCTATAGGCTGAGCACGTATGTTATAGCTATGCGTCATTGAAACACGTTCTGTACTTATATCACCACTGCCCACACCGAACTAGTGATGCCCTAGAGTTCAAGCTAACGCACTAACGTCGTAAAAAAGAGGGGGGGGGGGGGAGGTTTAGAAAAAGAAGCAGGTCGACGGAATTTCATCATAAAAGTCAAAAGTGATGGACATTTATCGTTCTGTTTTTCTGCATGCAAAGCTAGATTAAACGCGTATCAAGTCTCCAAACGTAAGCCGTTGCTAACTTGGAATCCAGATAGGATCAGAACCGCAGTATACTCATCCTAAAGAGGTTAAACAACGGTCATTTCATGAGCAACCGGCACACAAGTCCCAATAGAAAAAAAATTAATTAAATAAATATATATATATATATATATATATATATATATACCGGGTGTTTTTTATGCTTACATATTTGTTTTAAAAAAAGCCAAGAAAGCTACACTTATTCGGTATGTGCGAGTGAGTTATACGCCCAGGGGACATTGGGTGGGTGGCTAGTCCTTGCGATAAGTCGGCTAATTAATTAAATTCACTAATTAACGTTTTCACTAGTGAAAATATACATATGGTTCCAATTAGAAACTTGCTGAGCGTCGTCCGAGACCCCTAAATCAGTAAATTTTTAGAAAGACTTTGAGCACGTGAGAAGCGTAGTAGTGCACTATAAAGTTACCACTCGTGGAGCAGGTACAAGGCTGGGGCTAGATAAGAGACGAAAAAATTGCGCGGGCGCCTTACCGAAACCGCTAGCCTTGTACCTGCTCCACGAGTGGTAACTTTAGTGCACTACTACGCCTCTCACGCGCTCAAAGTCTTTCTGAAAATGAGCTGATTTAGTGGTTTTCGATAACGCTCAGCAAGTTCCTAATTGGAACCATGTGTCTATTATATATATATATATATATATATCAGTGTGTCGAACCGAAAAAAATACGGGTTTGGTTACGGTTCAGGTTCAGGTAAATTTATTTTGTACCGGTTCAGTTCCGGTTCGATTAATTCGATCCGCGAACCGGTTCGCGAACCGGTTCGGGGCGCTGAACCGGTTCGCGAACCGGTTCGGAAATTATAAATGACAAATTGCAACATCAAAATAAATTACAAATAAAACATCTGAAATCAGCACATACGAAACGGGATACATCGTATGTGTAAGGCTCAGGGATTTCTACAGGAATGGTTTCTTTATGTGCACTCAAAGGTTACCTCACCGACGTTTACGCATTCGGACTTCATCTAATTGGGTCCGACGCAGTAGCTGTAAAATCCGCGACCTCCTTACAAACCCACTTACAAGTAGAACTCGCTAACTATCCCGCCACCTCGGCGTGTAAGCAATTGAAGGAACAGTGGGGAGAAAATACAGCTTTCTTTATTTGAACTAGCCTTCGGTAACTCAAATTAGACCCTTAAAGAAGTTTTCATTAAACAAGATACGGAATATGAAAAACACTTCACCGAACGCAACGCCAGAAGGACGTAATGGGATAAATATTAAAATAGAAGAGTTCGCTGTCTCACAAATATGTTAGCTTCTCAGTGCCTATACGAAACCGGATGCATTATTATCAAACTCTCCACAGCCTTTTCTTTTCTCATTCCGATGGAAGCAAGCTTCAAGAACTCGCGCGTTCTAGAAACGTGTTATGAAATTGATCTCAGATATATAGAGAACGGATATTTCGAAACATTTGGGGGGTGAAGGATGGCAATTTCACATAGATTCAATTAAAACAATGTGAACATAATAAAACAAACACGCGGTGATAATATAAAATAATGTCAGTGATGTAAGGAATAATAAATGAATTGTAAAAAAAAAAAAGAACAAAAAAAAAAAAACAATCGCACTGTAAGCAACGGGTGGCGCTGCGCTCACACACACCTTTTGTGATCAGAATCACGTGCTTTCGACTAGAATATACCGCGAATAAAAAGGTAACTGTGACTAGCTATTTGAGAATGCAATTTACAGGTTCTCTTTATCATCTCATTTATGCCAAGCGCCTACACATTCAAATGAAGCCGTCCTCCGCTTGAACTTCAATGTCGCGGTGAACATTCAAAAACGCTATACTTCGTTTCACCTAGAGTGCCTCAAGGACCTTCTGTTTAGGGTGATGCCACCCTTTGTAGTACCCGATGCCGACAGCACGCGCTCACGGGAAAATACAAAGAAATCGACGAAAACAAAATGTCGCCATAGCACAGTCAGCGCCACAGACCCGTGCAGGGACACGCTCTTTCAAGCGCTTCTGAACAAAAAATAAATGTAAAAGTGGGAACAAAATGGCCAGATCTGTCTCCACCCTAAGCAAAGCGCACATGAAGGCACCCTAGGCTCACCTTAGGTCCAGTCGCAGCCGATGCTACAAGTGCCAGCTCCGGGCTTTCAGCGTCCCTGCCAAACACGCGCGCTCGTGCAGTGCAAGCACTGTTCAGGGCCACATGTTCACGCCTGTAGCATCGGCTGCGTCTGGAATAGACCGATCTCACCAGTCAGTTTCACTACGCCATCGCTGCCGCAAAGTATCGAGGGAACTTAAGTCTTTCTGCGCGTGCGACAACATCGCTGGAGCTCTGCGCCTGCAGGCCACGAACAGTCTCGTGCACTGCCGATTGCCTCCTGTGAACTAAAGTCATGGCTGCCTCGCGCATGCGTCGAACACTTGGTGAGAACGGTCTATTAAAGCAGTCGCTCACTCGAAGTGGACGCTCTCAGGTATGTTTTCAACCGTCGTAGTGAAGAGAACGAGCGCTCAGCTTCCACCGTTGCAGAGCCATCTTGAGGAGACGATGGACGTTCTGAAATAGGGCCTCCGGACAGAGGGCGACCGCCTGTATGCCGCAGACGTGACGGGCGTTTCACGTTTCCCCCTCTTGCATTGGACGCCTAAAATTTCCCTATTTTTGGCAAAGTTTCCCTCACTTTGCGAAAATCGTCGCTCACGGATGCGATGAAGTCCGTCTGGCTTTCTGCTTTGTATGTCCAGGTGGCATGCGATGCAATTCCTTATTACTATTAGCTTAATCTCTTCGTTTCGCGGAACATCAGAAACTCCGAAGAGACAAGCCTTCATATTCTCACTACGCACAGGCGCAAGGGTAGTCAAGTTCCTTTCCACGTTCAGCGTGTAGATTCTTTATGGTGCGTCATGTCATTTCTCCGAGCGACGGATCGACGAGTTCGGACTGATGACTTCTTACCCCGAGGATATGCTGCTGCTGCCTTTGGACTACGCTGCAAGATAAAACGGCCTAGCAAAGATAACACTCTCTTTCCTTCGGCATCCGGTTCTGTAGCACGAATTTGTTAAACCTTTAATAGATGATAGATTTTGGTATTGTGATTGTTCAGAATGACTTTCGCCCTAAATATGGGCCCCTGGCGTTTGTGCGTGGTCGGTTGCTCCAATTGTTCAGTGCCGAAAAAAAAATTTTCGCTGTTTAACTTTTTTTGCGTGTGTGAAAGTATAGCTATTTTTGTATTTCGTCTGGTTTTCACACGTTGGTATTGCAGTGCTACCACGAAAAGCGGAGGGAGTTGTGTGCTGTGAGGAAGCGTTTAAAGTTGGTGGGCCGCAATTACGACGACAGTAGAACAGTGAGCCACCCCGCCCGTATTCCTGTAAATGAAGCCTGCTCCGTTTTGAAAAATGACAATGCAGCGGTACCCGTTTTATCTTAACAGCGTCTCCCTAATCTTTGCCTGAGCGTCCGTGTCAGCCAGCTCACCCTCCGTTATTCAGGGGGGGGGGGGGGGGGGGGGGGTGATGCCGTTAAACCCCTCTCGAAATAAAATCCTGGCTACGTCACTGTATATATATATATATATATATATATATTTAGATTTAGATTATTCAGGAATTTATGAGAAATACTGACTAATTTCATTAGATCTATACGAGCAGGTGGAAGGGGTAGTGAGGGTGCCTCCCTTCCCCCAGACAACGGAATTGTATGCATACCTCAACGAGGTAGAGGGGGGATAAAGCGAAGTTCAATAGTAACCTCCCCCCCCCCCCCACCCCCCTCAAGAAAAAAAAAATGTGGCCGCCATGTTGTACGAAAAAAGTGACTACTCGTCACGTGACCTCACAAGATGACAGCGCCCAGAGCTGGTCGATGCGAGTTTGTTCGGTGCGCGGCAGTCGTGATTCAGCTGCTACTTGCCGACAATTTCGGGCTTCGCGCTCTCTGACGCAGGCAGTTTTAAGTAGTATCGCAATACTTGAATCACGATACCATAACTTGTTACGTTTTTGGTAACTTTTAACTATAACTCGATACATTTCTTTGAAATAACTGCAAAGCGAACTTAAATATTTTTTTTGTAACAGTCACTAAAAAGTACCTGCAAAAATTACAGATACTTTTCGCGTACATATTGTCACGGGTGGTGACAAAAAAAAATAGGTAAACAGGAAGAAGTAAACGTTTAATGTGGCGAACTTGTGCCAAAAATAAAAGAGTACAAAAGATAATAACAGAGCGTCGCGGGCGTCGAAGTCGGTGAAACCGCAGGATCGAGCGCTGGGGCGAGACTGACTGTGGCTCGCCACGCGGAGCCCCTTATGTACTATCGGGGAAAAATGAAATGCGAACAGAGGAGCGCGTGGTTCGCAGTACATGGTGCGCCGCCTGGAAGTGAGCCTAGGAGCGAGGGTGCGTGGCCTACTGCGACGTGTTCACGCCCCTCCTCTGCGTTCCCCAAGCTTCAGCAGTACGCCGTACGCCTCTTAGTGCGCTGAGAGCTATCACCGCTATCTTTGCTGGCTCAGCGCGTGCGGTGCAAAGAAGCTCGCCGCACTCGCCGAGCCCGCAAAGATAGCGGTGACAGCTTTCAGCGCACCGAGAGGCGCACTGCCGAAGCTGGGGGAGCGCCAATAAAAAGGCGTGAACACATCGAAGTAGGCCACGCACCCTCGCCCCTCGGTTCACTTCCAGGCGGCGCAGCCTGTACCGCGAGCCCGCGCTCCTCTGTTCGCATTTCATTTTTCCCCGATAGTACATCCGTGGGCTTCTGGAATAATCGGCGTGGAAAGTTCGACGCGTAGAACATTCGCACCTCGAACAAGCACCAGGATTCTCGAATTTGCCAGAACACTTCAATGCAGGGATAAACAAAAGACACGTCGCTCCCAGGAATCGAACCCTGGCTTTTCGCGTGGGAGGCCAGTACGATTAGGCCACGCGCGCGCTGCTTACGTGGCCGGCTGCGCGCGCGGCAATATGACCCTATTTTGTGAACACAACAGCGGGTTCGACCATGAGCGGAGGTTGGGCCCACATGAGACGCGACAAAATAAAACAAGAACTCGAAAACTTTTTCGTCAGAGCAAAGTGGCGGCGCGGAGGACAGACGTCATATTTCGTCAAAAAAAGCTTATTCCTCCTTCTCTGCTTCTGTTTTTCCTTTTCCGTCTGGCGGAAAAGCGCATTTAGCATTTGCTTCCTTTCGACCCTTTTGTGCGTGGCTCTCCCTCGCCCCGTCTTCGCCCTTTCCGGCCTTATCGAACACCTTCGCCTCTTATTCAGCCAAGCGACAGAGCCGCCTCGCAGAAACAGGCGACGCGTAGGCACCTAACCGTCAATTGTTTAACGCCGAACGACAGCCCGTGTCGTCGGTGCTACGGCAGTCGCGGCGACAGCTTTTTTTGCGAAAGCGAGTCGCCGCCATTAGACACTGTCTGACCGCGGCCAGAGACGATGCTTCTTCTTGTTCTGCGTTGCATAGAAGAAATTAAAAAGAAAAGCTGAATGCGTTCTGAGACGACTTTATGTTGTTTTTTCACTAATTTCTTTACCTCGTTTTACTGAAGGTTATTTCCACTATATTCAGATCCAAATGGTTTAGCCTTCTGCTCCACCCCCTATTATTCTAATGGGCCCGTCCGTTCATTGGTGTCAGCTTGGAAAGGGGAATAAGAGAGCTCTTAAGAGAAACAGGAAGGGAGAGATACGTCTCAAGAAAAAAAGGAAAACAGTCGGATAATAATTTACCGGTACAGCTCAAACAGTTTGTCATGAGTGACGAACGGCAGGTATTACCGTTGCCCGGCTATGAACTGCACTTAGATCTTGTCGAGCATAGGGGCGATGCTTCACTGTTCGCAGCAAGCACTCCAAAAAAGTATACGGAACCGGGAGATCCTCTTCCTCCAAACTTCGCAAGCACCTCGGGGTAGTTACGACTTCCATTTGTGGTCACTACCGCTAGTCATGGAGACGGAACGATGGAAGACTGAAACCTCGACAGCGCTCTCCAGCCTGAACAACTCTCCCACCATTAGGGAAGTTTTTTTTTCACGCCCGAATATTCCGTCCAGCGCATCCGTCGAGCGCCTCTTTAGCGAGGGATCCGTTCAGCATCAAAAGGGGAAAGTGACGGGATCTCAGAAAAGCAGCTGCTGCGTTACAATAATGAACTAAATAATTTATTACTTAGTTCATCTTGTATCTAAGCAGCAAACGCTTTGATTTAATAAACACGTGCGACGGTAATATTATATATCTCAAAAAGTGAAATCAGAGTTTTCTGAGAGTTCAAAATAATTATAAATTGTAGCCAATTTTGGTTGTCATCAGTGCCATCATTGTTAAATAAAAAAAAAAGAAACTAAATGATCTTGAAAGTAACTAAGACACTATGACGAAGTAACTGCAACTGTAAAACATTACTTTTATGTAACTGTAACTGTAACCAAAATACATTTTGACGAACTACATGTAACTCTAATTAATTTAAAGTAACTTACCCAAGACTGGATGCAGGTATAACATGAAGATCTGGAGGAATTAGACTTCCTACTCTTCTTGCGCAAGATCGCTCTGGATATTAGCACCTGTGAGACAGCCTTAGTCGTATCGCCGTAGCGGTGCTCGGATTGCCGGATGTGTCCGAGGATCGATAGAACTTTTAGTACTTTTAGCATAAAATTTTCGCATTCTCATGGGCGTACCAACCGGGGGGGGGGGGGGGGGGGCAAGGGGGGCGCTTGCCCCCCCTCCCAGTTTTTAGAATGGGGGGGGGGGGGCAAGACATGTGTTTTGCCCCACCCCCTGAAACAGATTGGGCAGGGCAAACACGGGCCGGCGGCGTCCAACCGATACCAAGAGCACCGCCCACCGGCTCTTGTGGGGAGGGGGTGTCTGGTTTGCCCCCCCTCCACACACACACACACACACACACTCAAGAACAAGTTGGTACGCCAGTGCGCATTCTCCTAGCTTTGTTTGAACTTTGGGATGCATTAGAATTGATGCGAAACGTATGCGTCGCACGTAGGGCGTAGGGGAGGTTGTTAAAGTCCTAGGAAACCGCACAATCACTGCAACTTTTAGCGGGGGAGCTCCTGCGATATTTACGTTTTCTACTAACCAACAACTTTACGATACAACTTTTGCATAAAATTTTCCCATTTTTCTAGCATCGTTTGAACGTTAGAATGTCTGAGAATAAAGCGAAAGGTATATGGGTAGGGTTGTTCGTTTTCGGGTAAAACCGATTTTACCCGATTTTTACACCCTGAACATGTTTCAGAAGAATCGGGTTAAACCCGATTTCTCCCCGAATTCTAAAATCACAACCTATTTCTTTTTACTCTGCGCGGAGTTTGCGTTGCACACACGCTATCTACCTTACCTCGGGACAACAGTGAGCTATAGTTCATTTCGCAAACTGCGTGCAGCACTGTGGACGCCCCCCCCCCCCCCCCCCCCCCCCCCTACACTGCTCTCAACCAACCGCCCAACTCACGGTGACAGTCTACGGAGGCCGGCTGAGGAGAAGCGACAAAAAGCGTTGGGGCCTCGGAGGGACATTTCCGTCCCCTTGCTGTGCAGGTGGAACCACCTCGGCACGCCATGTAGCTTTGGCCCTGCTACACGCAGCTAGTGAAATGCACTATCAATACCCCTTCGACCGCTGTTAGGTGTCGACGCCCAGCAAGGTCTCTGGGGTAGCATGGCCATCTCGCTGGCGTCCGACCTTTCTCACGAACAACGTCCGAGTCAGTCAGTCGCTTAAACAGATCTGGAAAACTTAACAGGTTTATTGCATAGCGAAATATCTGCTCGAAGACAACCGTCCCTCGAACGGTCGGTTTTTTTTGTTGACATCTAAGGGAGAGGAGGATTCCGTGGGCGATGTTTCCCTTGAAGCGACAGACGGCAATCGGAGCTTGAAAACCCTGATGTCCCCCGATTACCAGCTTGAAACAGATCCCTAATTTTAACGTGTTAGCGTTAGGTAGCTTGTAATACCCTTCAATAATAATAATAAAAAAGAAAATTCGTACCTTTTATTGAGTACATTTGTAAATTTAACCCCAAAAAACCTGAATTTCAAAAATGTTCCCACAAAAAACCTGATTTCTCCCCGATTATCAGCTTGAAAGATAGCACCCGATTTTTACCCCCCGAAATTAAAAAAAAAATATATAAAACCCGAAAACGAACAACCCTAGGTATATGTCACCTGTAAGGTCTAGGAAAAGGTGTTTCAGCCCTTGGTCACCGAATAACCACAGCCACTTTTAGCGAGGAAACTCCTGCAATCTTAACCTTTTGTACTGATCGACGATTTTACAAATTGGCAGTTTTCAAGATTTTGATATAACGTGCTTTCATTGCAGTAACTTCAAAACAATCGCAGTTTTTTTATGTAAAAAAACAAAACAATACAAAACTGGCGTTTGCTCAAGTGACGTGCACGCGAACTTTTACACAGCATTTGAACCAATCCATCGAAAAAAAAAAGTTATTTACTAACGTTAATAAATCACTTCATTTATCGCCTTGGAACTCCGAACACTCTAAGCAAGTCTTCACATTTTTGATTGATCAGTGCACAAATTACTGCATCCGACGTCCCTTGGAAACAAGTACTACTAGGCTCTTGACCTTGACAATGGGTATAAATAATCCATACTAACCTCCAGTGTATGATCAGACTCCTCTTAGATGGTTGTGTAATCAATCATTTCAACATCTAGAATCTTAAAAAAAAAAATGCAGCCTCACTCCTTAGAGGTTCAGAGACAGCACCACACATTTCAACAATTCGTTATATTTAATGCAACTCGGAAATAGAAGATTAACTACACATATTTCTTTTTCGTAGGATTTATTGCAGCCATACTTTTTTTCATCAAGAGTCCATTGTATGAGTCGGTCGATTATTTACTTGTTCTAATTACCTGGACAAGATAAGCTGTATTTCTGTTCGTCCCTTGCCCGAAGAAGCAGTCTTGTTGTAAAATATTGACTACCATTCCTTTCAGTCTCTTCAATAGACTTTTTTCAAGAGTGTCTGCTGCCTATACTTCGCTTCACCAGAACTTGGCAAAGGGCAACCGCCCCCTTCCAGCCAATCAGAGAGACATAGTGAAGGTATGTGACAAATCTCTGCAGGAGGAAAGCAGTCTGATGATATACTGTCACGCGCCTTTCTCCAACGTGCATAATGGCTCAATGGGACTGTAGCCTTCACCGTTTGCCAAATTGTGATGATACAAAGTACAGTAGCTACTATGCTAATCACCTTCGTACTTTGAGTATTTGTTCGACAGGAATTTTATGTCAGCAATCACTGTGAACTCGACTCAACGCCTATTGGACTCGAGTGCTGCATTAGCCTTCGACGTGAATTGGGACCCATTCACGTGCTTCACGCCGAAATGAAAAAATGGTAACAGTGAATGTTGCTGGATGGGGTTTTGCAAAGGGCTTATTGTGTCATATGTGTATGAAGTGTCCTGCTATATAACAGTGTATCAACATATACTATTAAACTCGATGCTCAGAGGTGTGTTCGTCTTTCTAATTAACGAGTTACAGAGATAATTATTTCTCACCTGGGTAATATTTTTTTTCAGTAGCCAGGCCCCTTTGTGCCCAATAATGTAAGTGTGCTATGATGTTATTATTAAGTGTGTATAATTTTAAATATCCTGTCAGCATTCAAAGGCCCTTGGAGGAAATAAATGAATAAATAACATTTTCACATCACTGAAGTTGTTTTCGGATGCACCAAATCTCAGGAGAGGCGGAAGAAGGCTGCCCCATGCAACGAATCAACCAGTCCGGTTTGTCTTATTTATTAATATTAGGGGGGGGGGGGGGGGGGCGATCAGAGATGCGGGTGACCTCGAAGGGTCCACCGCATGCAGGGAACAGAATTCTTGGTGTGTAGACCCCGAGGGCGTAAATGCTGGAGTGTGAATACTATGCGTATTTGGTTGGTATATCAAATATGCTTATTTCCACTTGATCACTCAATTATTGATTCTTATCAAACGGTTTCTTAACGAGTTCTTTCTGCGACAGCCTCGTGTCAGGCGTTCAGTCATAGTACCTGTGCCCCTTGTTGTCGGATGACGCTCCTGGCATTTCGGGTTTCAGTTTGGAGAAGTAGTGACTTTGACTGATGCCGTTTTGTGATAATACGTCATGTGACGCCACTGACATCTGATGCACTAAAGCTGCAGGGCAGGCTTCTAATCCGCAAACTTTTCCTGTTAGTTTTCTGCGTCAATGTAGCAAGTTGGGGACATGTATTTCTTACGTGGCTGTGCCTTTTACTGTACCGTTGATTTGATGACTGGCAACAATATATTTTTTTTTTTTTTTGCTATCCAAGCCATCTTCACTTCCATTCCGCAATGACGATTTCTTCTGCATGCCGTAACCACGGCAACTTGTGTAAGTCTCGTGTGGAAAAGTGAGGTCGAATGATGCTTGGTGTCCAGTTTTGAGAACAACCAACCATTCTAGATCTTCAAGCCACTGAGTGGCATTCTCCCTCAATGTTAGAAACCGTGTGCTTTGTGGAGCGGACAGATAATTGGTGTCGCCAAATTTTTATTGCCCTTGGACGACGACCGACACCAAATCAACTGTCATTGCTTTGTTGCTCACCTGCTTTGCCGTGCTTAGTGTAGAAGCCTGTTTCGTGCTTACTTCCTGTCGAGGTTATAGGGATCGGGAGCTTCGGGGTAGTGTGGGCACCAGGGACAGAGGCCACCGAAGATACTCCTCAATGTCCCGCGGTCGCTCCTCGAAACATGATCTAGGGTCGTTCGGCACGAACCCTCGCTGGCCCATTCATTAGTACGGGCACCCCCCGGTAGACATGGTCGACCTCACGTAGTGGTAGCAGAGTGGACGTCGCTCGGTCGCTCGCCACACCTCCGTCTTCCTCGGTGTGCGTTGTTCAGCACGGACCTACACTGGTTCTTCAAGACGTCGGGAATACTGCGTTGTTAGGGTGTCCCGTTGAATTGGCATCGAATACTAATGGGCAGCCGGTGGCGGTCGTTTTACAATTTTCGGCGTAGGTCACCCTCGGTTCATCACATGCCGCTTCGCTCGCAGAAGTCTCTGGTTGAAATGCCTGTTGAACTTATTGGTAATCGAAATAAAAGCCGGGCGACTGGTGGCAGCAAGTAGGTCCCTGATCTCCTGGACAACGTCGTGAATGATATGGCGGATGCCTGGGAGGCTGACATCAAGGTTGCAGCTGGACGACTCGAGTGCCGAGATGCCGGGAAGTTGTTGAAAGTGTCGTGTCGTGTCGTGTCATGTCGTGTCGTGTCGTGTCGTGTCGTGTCATGTCGTGTCGTGTCGTGTCGTGTCGTGTCGTTTCGTGTCGTGTCGTGTCGTGTCGCGTCGTGTCGTGACGTGTCTTGTCTTGTCGTGTTGTGTCGTGTCGTCTCGTGTCGTGAACGAACTGAACTAAAATGGATGTGAAACTCTTTTTTAGGTAATAAGCCGCTGCAGACTGTACCGCAAAGCGTCGTGAACGGGTGGGGCGGGTAGGTAACACGCGTCCCAGTTATACACACGGATGAAATGTTCACACAGCTTGCAATTCGCGTAACGAGTGTTGATGAAACGTTTGTGACGACGAAACGTGCGGCAGACCAGCGGATTCAATACGAACTGCAAAACCTGTGCTCCGTGGAAGGGTACGTCTACGACAGAACAATTTAGGAAGCAGCACAGTATCATTTAGCACGGCACGTGAACTACCAGCTTCAAGGAAGCTCTTCCGTGCGCCGCACAATCAAAGTGAGCCCTCGGTCATTTGAACGAAGTGGCATCACGATTGCTCGCTTCCATGAACGACTCACGCAATTCCCGTAGCTAAACTGCGTATCCATATACATTGCACACGCTTCGCTGCAGACCTCAAAGATTCCGATGGTCAACAAGAGCACAAAAACGTCTCGTAAAATTTATCCTAGCGATAGCCGATTTAATCCGAGGTCCGAGCAACGCAGGGCCGATTGTCTCTTTCATAATCCCCGTCGATCGCAAGCGAAATGCGCACCGTTCCTTTGTATTTCCACGTTATACCTACGTGAGAGACCACGCTGAAATCTAAAGTCGCTTTCGACCGGCTTCATGTGACGGCTCCCGCATCTGAAATCAACTCGCTGAGACCAACGACAACGAACAACGCGTCCGACCAGCTCCGGCTAAAAGGGTGTCCATACAGGACACTACAAAACGCTCGACTCCGACAAATCGTGAAAATTGAAGTGGGCGCGAAGCGGGCGCGTCCGCTTCCATTTTCACGATTTGTCGGAGTCGTGCCTTTTGTAGTGTCCTGTTTGGACACCCCTTAATGCTCCGGCCCAGCTCTGGCCAGCCGGGTCAGCCACTGCCTGGGCGCTGCCATCTTTCCTTTAACGTCACGTATTTGGTTTGGTCACGTGACGAGTAGTCACAATTGCGTGCACAATGGCAGCGGCCTGGGGGGTCACTTGCGTGTGCGGACCGGAACCCCGGTTTATCGCTATAATCCCTTTTACCTCGTTGGTATACACCTTTCCAAAAAACGCTCCTAGGCCGCCGCCATGTTGCTGATGCTGATGCGGCTGGTGCGACACTCGCGCCCTCTATCAGCTAGAAATTTTCTGCCACTCTCTGGGACTGTGAAGACCAGCTCAGCGCGGTTCTCTATGTACGTTTTTGCGGTTTTGCATTCGAAGTTTTCTCGCCTCTCTTGAAAGTTTCCACTTATTTTTTTATGCGTGCTGCGTACCCTTTTTGTGTTGTCTTCCATTGTGAGAAATAAGGCTGGTAAGTGCCTGCCATTCAAGCTTTTCTGCTCGACATTCACGGGAAAGGTGAAGGACGTTGAACGGCCCTCGACGCGATTTTGCGAACATTGTTCTCCCCCCTCCCAGAGATAATCCGCGTAGAATCCTCAGTTATCTTCAAAAAATAGTTGTCCGGGTTGGGGTGAGAAATGGGTCAGTCGCGTTTGTTTCTTTGCCTTGGTGCGGTTGTGAAAAAAGGAAGCTCTCCCCGAAACGTGCCCCAAAACGAAGTCATCTGGGATTCCGTGCGATCGTCAAGATGTGACTGTCGTCGACTGTGACTGTGTTATTTGAGATCTTTCTCAAATAAATTATTTTCGGATAACGCTGCATCGTGTGGTACGTACGATATATTGTTCGAATGTGAACACTTCCTCAACTGTATGTCCGTGTCCTGTCCATCGGTAAACACGTTATTTGTGAGCGTGAAAAATGCATGCCTTTCGGACCTCTTCTGTTGCAATTTATTTTTGACAGCAAAACGCTTTGTCGTTTCACATGCGGCGAATCCCGCTGCGCCGTCAAAACTTATCGTAAGAAAAAAAAAAAAAAAAAACTAGAACTATACATTCCAGTCGCATTCGTTCTGTCGCGCGCATACCCAACAAAAATAGTTAACAGTTCTTTTTTGTTTTTTCAAATGTGGTACAATGCTTTCTCAATGTCCTCGGGAAAATACATGTGCCATGAAACACAAAATATCGCGGGAAAAGACGAGAATTTAGCCGCCAGCAGCGTTTGAAACTGCGCCTACGCAGGCTGCGCCTATTGAAATCACAGTCCCCTCGGTTAGGGTTAGGAGGGACGCCGGTGAGAGTCTAGCCTCAAACTCAGTGACTGGGCTCGAAAACGGTTTGTTGCCCCTGGGGTCGAGTGTTTTTTGGAACGGTGTATAGGCCGTTTTATTGTGGGTAAAGCGCCATTTTGAGAGCGAGAGAAAAAAGGGAAAAGGGCTACCTGCGCTTTCCCCCTTGCTGGTTGTGTAGAAAGAGTGAAAGTCCCGGGGAAGAGAGACTTGGCCGGTGTTGAGTGTCTGCAGTGCGGGAACTTCGTTCGCGCTTCTTTGTTTCAAACTCCTAAGCTTAATTAGAGCCATGGTCTTTGATGGCGACGGTCCCCCGGTCATCGGAACTCTATTGCGTGGGGATGAGGTGCACGAATAATGACAGAAAGTGTCGAATACTGTCCGAGGACCTATGTAGCTTGCATGGAATTCGGCAAAGCGAGTGCAGCTCCAATGTGTTTAAGCTCCATCGCTTTCCGCATGCGACTTCAAGTTGCTCCTAGCAACTTGACGTCGCACCAGCGACACGGGTTGTCCGCGCTCACACGCAACAACCAAATTGCTACGACTTACCATCATCATTACATTTGATTATCTTGCACTATCTAAAGATACAATTAGGCGCTATAAGCGTGTATATATATATATATATGTGTATATATATATATATATATATAAATCAAATTTGGGGGTTTTACGTGCCAAACCTACGACGGGCATCTGGCACGCCCCAGCAGAGGACTGAGGATTAATGTCGACCACCTGGGGATCTATGGACGTGCAACCGAAAGCTCGGTTACACGGCGCCTTCTCCGCAATAAGCCTCCGTCATATTGCGGGCACCTCGGTCGGGATTCGAACCCATATATATATATATATATATATATATATATATATATGTCTTTAAATGGGCGTTGAGAATACGAATTCATATTTCCCGGTTTATTCCCCAAAACTATCAATTTCTAACCAAGACCAATTCTTTAGTTGTCATTATCATCATCAGAGGGATACCACGTGAAAATATCGCGTGCCTGATTGGTTGCGGCCGCTTCCAACGTCTCCGAGTTGCCCGAGTTGCTCGTCCGTTTCGAAACGGACGCGATCCGAGCAATTCGTGGCGCACACAGGGAAAGCTTGAAAACAACTCGCCAGCAACACCAAAACTGCTGGTAGAGTTTCCCCGTCTGAAGCGAGCCTTTGTGTCTGAAGCCTTCCCTGAAATCACTGGAAACTGTCGTCCATCTTTTAGAAATGAAGAAACAGACCTCCAGAGAACTAAACGATACGGCCCGAGCACTTCACATCGCGTATCTAAAACTCAGGAAGTCGAATTTTCAAATTGTAGCTGTCGGCAAATATCCGCTCGCTCTGCATCAGTGTTGTAGGCATTACCGGACAAAAAAACAACAACTTATTTGTTGTTTTTTAAATAAAAGGAATACGTTACCGACGTACGTTAATTCAATTCAATTCGGGTGAGCTCGAAGAAATCACTCAAACCATAAAAAAAGAGGATAATAATAAATTGAAGGAATAAAATAAAACCAGTGTCTTTCGTCACTTTGTGTCTTGTGCTAGCAGTGTTCCAGCCTCGCCATCGACTTCTGGGCACACTGCTCTCGCAGCCCTCTCGCAGCCCTCTCCTTTACACTGATACTGTGCTTGCTGTGCCTACTCAGGTCGTGTTGCCATTCCAACTGGCTCCGCCTGGTGTGGTTAGCCCGAGGGCGTCCGCTAGCGTCGTTGTTTGGTGACGCTGACTACGGTTCATTACAGGTGGTATCAGGAACTTGGAGAGAGCACCAAATGCATCACTGTCCCAGCCCCCTCCCCGCACGCTCGACCGATAGACTATTTTGTGGTCGAATCACTTCCGCTAGTCCAACGTTTGCAGAGCACCCCGCACTGTTTTAGTGGACTCAGCGCCCACTATTGTTCGATCACATCGCCAGTATACCATTATCCGGACCCTTGTTTAGTGTACGCCAAAGGCACAGCTATGTAGCTATGGCATCGAAAGAGAACCGAATAGTCGAATCGTAAGTTAACTGATATGACTGACGTTACACCGCGGCGGTGGCGCTTCGGGCGCGGTTCCGTTAAAGCCCCTCTATCCTTGGAAAAGTGGCGTCATTCATTGTTGTGGAAATGCTCGAGGCACGTGCCGCTCGGCAGCTCTGGGGAAGAACATGGCGCCTGAAACCTAGCTCAGTGCTGCGCTGTGCCGGCCGCCATGATCTTCCCAAGGGCTGCACGTTGCACATGCCTCGTGCATCGACACACCTTGCGCTAGTTTTAAAACATCAAGCGGCTTTAGGTTCCATCACTCCCGGTCTAAAGTGGCGGGCAGAAGGTGGGGGGCATATATGAGATTTGTGGGGCAGTTTTGGGTTTCGCTCGAGACCTGCGTCCCAGTTGAAATAAAACAGACAAACAGGGCTCCGCCCCCAGAGAGTTAGAAAAGATTTTAAACAGCCTTGAAGTTTTTTTTATTTTATTTTTCGTTTATCTCATTAATTGATAGGCACCGATAGTGAACAAGAATATCTGACTCCATCGAGGAACGACAATCGAGCGACGAACAGTTGCACGGGTGAGTTTACGAATATTTTGTTTGTTGTAATGATTATTTATGAGGAAGTCACCAGCACCTTGAAATGCGTCTGGGATCACACGGACCATCCGTTCAAAACGTGTGTGCTTGAGAAAGGATAACCTTCAGGTAGTGTCATGCAACACAAGCGAGTGAGATGATCGTCGTTGGAAGGACTCAGGTAAGGCCCTGACGAGGACGGTGCATGACCCTACTTCAAAGTCCAGACACGTATACAAGTTACCGAAAAAAGGTAGGTAAGTTACTGAGCATCAGCGTGAAAAGTAATCTGACTAGAGTAGATATTACACTATTGCAAGAGTAATTGAGTAAATGGCTAACTACACCGTAAAAATAGCGAGTTACCTTTGAAGTAACTTTTTATTTATTTTTAGGTTAGATATTATTTCAGAACAACACGAAAGACGGGAAATAACGTTTTTGCATGGCGCGAAATCCAAGAGCACTATCCTATCTTCGGAGCGGGCGCTAAAATGTTGGTGCCTCCTCTGGTGAGCATCTATGTGTGTTACAGTGAGAGAAAGGGGGTGGGGGGCACGTGCTTCTTCCAGTATCTTTAATCAATAGAAATTAAAAAAAAAAAACGCGCGCAAAAAAAGAAAAAAAAAAGCGAGCGATTAAAGGAGATTCTTAGAGTAGGGGACCACGAAGAGGTGGAGGTGTCTCCAACTGTCGGTGGAGAGATGAACCCCATATAAATGTACTTGGTCTATGAATGCATTTGCGGTGCGGGTGTAATGACACCATGAATGTACTGATACGTTAGACGCGACAACTGGATGAGCAAAGTTTCTGAACCTACAACAAAAACAATTACGCCCAGTGAACAACCATCTTCACCGAGCAACTCTTCGAACATACGCCAACACATCCAATAAGACAGATCCGGTTCTTGGGAAATATTCATGCCGATGTTGAGAAGGTGGGACTGATGACCAAGAGTGAACCTCATGGGGGTTTGTTCTTTATTTCTTATAAACCATTTAATTTCAATCTATTTAGCCTATTTTAACTCTGACAAGTGCACACACTTCACTGAGTCCGGACGTTTCATTGAACGCCGTTCCATCGAATATTGTTTCATCGAACGTCATTTCATAGAACGCTGTTTCATCGAACACCGTTTCATCGAACACCTCCTAGTTGAGCAGTAGGAACTTTTCATTTGGGAAATAGTTGTCTTTTAAAATTGGAAAGATAGCACTTTTTTTTTTCCTGCAAAGAGGGGAACAAAAAATAAGAATAATTTATTTCTCTGCTACACTTTTCATTTCCATATTTTTTTCATAGTAACTGATGACTTGTGCTGAGAATTTGGCCAATAATAAACGGAAAGACCGCATTGACGTTTTATGAAACCTGTGATCATCGAGTGCAGTGGCAAAGGTATGTCCCTTCCAGGTTGTATCCTCGTCCTTGAAGAGAAGTATTTTGCTTCGAGCACGAAGGCCGTCCTTGAAGTAACGACATGTCTCCATGTTGCATGAAACAGAATAAAAAAAAGACGTGTCTCAACTCCGTTTATTTATATATATATATATATTTTTTTTTTTTTTTTTGTAGTCGGCAGAACCGTAAACCTGTAGGCTTTTCAATACGTTCTTAGAAAGGAAGGCATTCTGCTATAGATTGAATGAAAGCACAAGTAAATAGATAAATACAAAATTAAAAAAGGCGCAGCGAAGAATAATATATATTCCTTTCCGGGTGTACTTTTCATGCGTGAACTAATTGGGAACAAATCAACGCTCCACAATAAATGGATTCTATTTTTATCGATTTGTCAAAGGCGTTCGATCGTGTGCCTCACCAAAACCTTTATCTAAGCTACATTCTGCTGGCATTAGTAACTCATTGGTTTCATGAACAGCTGGCTTCCTTTACCAGCGTAAGCGGCTGGTGTCGTTAAACGGACAAAGCTCTAGCATGTTAGGCGTGTACTCAGGGGTACCACAGACTTCGGATCTTGGACCGTTGCTCTTTCTAATTATATTATTGATGTGGCGTTGTGTGTAGATTCATCCGTAAAGGTGAGGCTCTTTACGGATGACTGCGTTATCTATATCGCAGTCACTAAAAGGGAAAATCAAGACATCCTTAACCTATCTTCGCAAAATATGCATCGTTGGTATGAGAAATGGGAAATGAAAATAAACTACGAAAAGACAACCGCCGTCACTATTAGCAGCAAGAAAAATAACTCTAGACTTCAAGTACACCATAAACAGCAATATTATTAAGAAATCAAACTACATGAAATACTTGTAGGTTACGATCACAGATAACCTCAAGTGGGACGCACACATCACCGCATGTTTGTAGTAATGCGCTTCAAAGGTTAGGATTGTTGGGAAGGAAACTGAGACACTCTACTCCCGAAACTAAGCTTACCGCATATAAGGTGCTTGGTAGACCTGCATTGGAATATGCCAGCGTTGCATGGAGCCTTCATCAAATGTACCTCTCGGCATAGTTACAAAGTGTACAGAGACTTGCAGCATAGAGCGTTTTTTCTAAATACTCTTGAAAATGTAGTATCATCTCCATGTTGAATAACGCAGCACTAGAATCTCTTGAATCCAGAAAATCAATCGCCACACTCAAGAATTTGTATTCTTTACACCATCTTAAAATTAACACAAATAGTGATGACTTCCGAAAACCTCCTTTCTCTCGCTCAATTAGAACTAATGACAACAAAGTAATTAGACCGTTCCAAAGTAATAATAATGTATTTAAGGAATATATTGGTTTCTTCGTGCAGTTGAAGAGCGGAGCCGCCTACCAGAGTTGGTAGCAAATAGTTTATCCGCCGAATCATTTACCAAGAGTCTTATGTCACTAACTTAAGTTCACTTGTCGATCTATATTTTTGTATTGTTAGTGTTTTTATGTGATTTCTGTTTTTTCTTAGTAATTAATTATATGTTAATATGTAGCGCATTTGTTTCTGTTTGTCGGCACTGTTATACAATGAGTTATAAAATGGCGCATATTGTTATAAGTGCATGCAATCTTGTCCATGTTCTGTATGAACGCTTTTACGAAAAATTGATATTGCCCCACACCTGTATATGTCTTAAATGTACCTACAGGATGAATAAATAAATAATAAAAAATAAAGTATGTCGTGAAGTACAGACACCTGAAAACAGTAAGTCGCTTACCTACTCAAGTTTTGCAGTGTTCTGTGATTCAGTAACCAAACGTTTGGTGAAAAAATACCCAGAGTAGAATTATATTTATGGTGATTCTACAGCAGCGTGAAAACAACTCAGAAGCGAGAGTAAAACTTCTAAAATGCACTTTAATGCTCCGAAATTGGGTGAAGTGTAATTCGTTGAAACAGCGTCAAGGAATTCAATAAAATGGCGTTCGAGGAATCCGCGTTCGATGAAATGTCCACTTATTCGATGAAACGGCGTTTGATGAATCGGCGTTCGATGAAACGTCCACTTATTGATTGGAGCGGTGTTCGATGAAATCGCGTTTGATGAAATGTTCGGTACCCACATCTTACATATAGCACTCGGAACACACGGCATAATGGCAAAACTAATTGCCTTTACAACAAAAAGGAAGAGACACTTCAAAGGCTACAGTACGTAACAACACTGTAACTATTAACTTCTATACGGGTTCAAATAGCGCGAGTTAAGACATATCCCACTTGCCCGGTTACGTCAAACGGCACGCACCTTAATTAAGAGCGTAAAAAAAAAGTCTTCTTTCCGCCAGCGCGCCCGGAAGGGGGCTCCGTGTCCACCGACTGCGACGAGGGCAATCAGGAAGCGGCCAAAGCGCCACAGAAAACCGCAGCAGCCAGGCTCCGTCTCCCAGCAAATGTCCCACCGCTGCAGCGGTGCAGCTCTCGGCAGTCAGCCACTCGTGTAAAAGCGGTCGTTCATCCGCGAAAGCGGCTCCAGCTCCGTTCCGCCGGGGCTGTTTCCGAAACAAGCCGGGCCGTTGCAAGTGCCGCCCTTGTTAACGGAACGGTTCCGTCAAGAACCGAGGGGTAAAGTCCCTGGCCGCACGTGCCAGAGCCCGAGGCGGCAGCCCCGCAGAGATCGGCGTGCCAGGACGCGGCGACCAGCAAGGCGTTCATCCGAGGCGCCTTCCCATTACGACGCGCTCCTGGGCCCCACATGGGCGCGTCGAAGGGGACACCCCGGACGACGAGCGCCACCGCGCGCTCCCCGACGACGAGCACGGGGGGTTCTCGGGTGACACCGACTGCCGGATCCGGTGTCGAGACCGTCTCAGCGCAGGGAAGCCCGTCTCTCTCTCCCCCATTTCGCCGCCCCAAATTGAGCTCCCTTCTTGGCCCCTTCGCTTTCGGTCAAGTACAAAGCGGGCGGGAATTGGAAACACGAAACGGCGACAAGCTCACTTTCAGCCGCGACCCTACACCACACCCGGACGACACGGAGCAGTGACTCTCCGCCGCTTGGGGTGTGAGGCGGGCTTCCACCTCGAGACGTTCCCACCATCCTCTTAGCCGTATAGCACGCGGACAGCCCGACAAAAAATTATGGACCGTAACGAACAAAAATCATAGTATTAAAAAAACGAAGTTTGATTTGTGACCGACCCGATACAAAACGATATACGTATACTTGCAAGTACGTGATCGTTTATGTGCGGCATCTGCGTGGTAAGACATAGCACGCATGCATCGCGGACGCTTCGTGGCGCGCATCCAGAAAAAGGCTCGTGGTTTTGGCCTTGGAAGCCGGCCCGGGCGCGGGGAACCTCAACGGCTGCGGTCCAAACCTCGGCTGGTGATCCGATAAGCGCGCCTAAAGCGAGAGGACACAGAGCGGTGCAGACCTCACTTGATCCCCGTCGATAGGCTAAGCTAGCGCCGCGAATGCATTCAGGTCCCCCCCGCGGATGCTCCGTGGCCCAAGCGGTCCCCTGAGGACCCTGTCCCTCTCCCGGCTGCGACGAATCCGTCGATCAGGGAGTCTTCGGCCTTTGTTTTTTTTCCTCCCAGCAATAAAGCGTCGCGGATGCAGCAGACAATTGCGACGCCCGTCTTCTTTCTGCAACCTCTATATTCCTGGCCGGCGACGACAAGTTTCCAGTCGGACTCGGAGAAAAGCTGAGCGCGGAGAGTGTGGTGAGTACGCGAGGATGCTGGCGCGGGGCGGACGGTGAGTCATTGCAGGTTTCAACGTCCCCCAGCGCTAATGTGCGGTCCCCGGGGAAGTGCGGTTACTGCGGTCGTCCCTCCTGGTCCCGCCGTGAGGATCGGGGGCTCTGCCAGCCGAGTCCGATAACAATAAGCCTCCAAACAGCGGGGTAAACCGGGGTAGTTGTTGAGTCTGTCAGACATAACGATGACTGACGTCACAGGGAGGCAACACAAACCTTTCGAGATGAATTCCCCAGAGTCTCCCAACACCGGCCACACGGGGACGAGGTGAAACCCGAGCATCTTCGTTTGCTCTTCGTTAGCAGGAAGAAAAATACACGTAGGCAAAGAGATCAAATGGATCAGGCCATGGCAATACCACCCAGAGAGCTAAATACCTATACTCGTTTTCACCTCAAAGACCGTAGGAAAAAAAGAGTCCGGCTCCTCGCGGATCGTTACTAATGCGCCCCATCGTGCGTTAAATTAGGATTTATGCAGGCGCATCTTAGATTAGCTTTATGTTATGTTATCAAGATGTACACGTTTCAGACGCTACCGAGCATCGTTTCTTACTTCAACAACTAATACCCGTACCCACACGGGCAACTCGAATTCCATTTACAACGAATGACATTTTGTGTGATCAACGAATCGGCTTGCGATCTGCCGCGCGTGGAACGCCCCACGCTCGGAGTGTCGCTATATGATTGGCCGATCGCTCAAATGTCATTCGTTGTAAATGGAATTCGAATTGCGCGTGTGGCACGGGTATAAATCTTGTAAGAACTACTTCGCGCGACGCATAAATATTGCGCAAAACTTCTTTTTTTTTTTTCATGACAATGAGTTTAGGAACTTTTCCAGTTGTCCGGACTCTAGAGCGGGCTTTCATGGTTTGACGCCGCGTGCGCTTCGAGCGTATATGTGCAATCAAGGCGCATTCGTGCTAGATCCGGGGCTTATCTCAAAGGACTGCCTGTTGTTCTAATTGTGTATAGTAATTACTATATTGGCAACACCAGAAAAAAAAAGATTATCGATGGACCTATCCTGCATACGCTGCCGTCCACGGTGACCGCGTTTAGCAACCCGAGTGTGACCGAACAAACTACGAAGCCAAAGCACACCAGAGGCATACCTGATGACTCAAATAGTTGCAAAAGAAACAAGTACCTAGATGACTTACCTCCAACGGGCGAGTGAGGCGGCTGTCATGACGGCGATTAATTGGTTGACCCATGACGGAGGTTATACATTTTGCAGGTAAGTGTTAAAAAAAGAAAGTGGAGTGATCTGTACATTGCGTTGCTACCGTAACATAATGCATCCTAAAGCATCTGCAGGCTCCTGGACACGATGTTCGAACCTCGTGAAGAGCCCCGCTTTCGAAATATGGCTTAGCAAGGCCAGGTGAGATGCGGGACAGTGGACTCTATACAGTAACACACTAAATCTGCACAGCGCCAAAGAGTTCCCTTAAAAACTGCAGCATAACAAGTAAAATGACGGTTAAGAAAACTAAGTAATGAATGTAAAGGTAATAGGTTCGTACTTTATCGTAGTGCTGTTTATGGCCCTATGGTCCAAAATAAGACGTCTGCATGGGCCATTGACCTTTCTGCGGCGTTGCGGCCATCCTGAGCCGAAATAAATACTAATACTTAACTCAGTTAAACTAAAAATGCGAGCGAAAGAAGAGCGACTAGAATGAGGGTCAGGCTTTGAATGCACATTTCATGGATGGCGCGCTCCCGCAGTGAAAGCGCCTACGAGGGCGATAGCCTCGCGTAGCCTGCACGCTTCGCTCGCACTTTTGGGGGAAGGAGGTTGGTTGATAACGGCCCCCAAGCTCGCGGGGGGAGACGTAAGATTACTCTTGTGGACGCACTGGTACCCGTCTCATTTTATTTATTGCAAACGAAAGCAAAACATCAGCTGAATAACAACTCCGAACATTTACATATGGACTTGCGACAAATATTTTTGTGCCCAGCGGCGTCACGGAATTGCAGTTTCAACTCAAAAACAGCTCCAACCAAGAAAAAAAATAAAAATACAAAATATAACAAAACACTATTGTGCACGCCTCAACGCGATATTCCATCACTCGTAATCAAAAATGTCTCCTCTAGTCAAAAACAAAACAAAAACAAAGCTAAAACACATAACCACTACGTTGGTGAAACAAAAATCCCAAAAGAACATTCGGGTTTTAGGAGAAAGCAACATCAGCGAAAGTGAAAACGTGAGATTCGTCACAAAGTCTCAGCGTGCTTTGTTCGTAACACTTCCGTCACCTTTTCTCTCCACTAATATACGAAAGCGCAATTTGATGAAAAAAAAAAAAAAAAAAAGAAAGCGAAGGCCTGAAATATAACATGACGGGTTGAAGGTGAGCAAGTTGCATAGGCGGAAACATATGGACCTTTTAACTCTCCGCCGCATGGGCAATGCCATCTTAGAATCACGTGATGCGGCCGCCATTAGGTTGCTTCAAGGTGTTGCTCCGCCCACCCGTCCGCGCCTTGGCGGATGCGTTGAATTCGTGTTTTTCGTCGCGCTTCACTGCGTCTCTTGCCTTACTCCGTAAAGTGTCGTCCGACACTTATACTTACCATGCAATAGCATTACATCATTGTGCGCGCAACTTCTGTAGTTAATCTTGTAACACGTTTTGAATATTTTTTTACCGTCGGCGTGCGGGATACGTGTGAAAAGGATATAGGAACAGGAATCAGCGTTAGCACTTGCGCACATTGCCTCGAGGGTTCAAATACCAATAACTTACGAGAACTGAGGTTTGGTTACTACTAAGGGCGGATCATTTGCAATAGGAAGCCCAATGTTATTATATATATGAGTGCGCATT
Organism: Ixodes scapularis; assembly: GCF_016920785.2. NCBI lineage: Eukaryota > Metazoa > Arthropoda > Arachnida > Ixodida > Ixodidae > Ixodes > Ixodes scapularis. The sequence goes on along the minus strand of NW_024609884.1, from coordinate 69,393,617 downwards.
GGTGTCAAGGGAGGAAACAAAAACACTCAGCGTAAGTAGCTACGTGTTTTTCCTGAAAGCATGGTGTTTTGTAGTTACAACAGATCGAAAACAGTTTCTTTTGATTACACTAGGGAACTTGTGGACAAGACGCGGGAACAAACGTTTAGTTTGAATGATTTTTTATGCTATAAATAATGGTACCTTAACATTAGGCAACTTGTTTGTTCGCAATATCACACCTATATCTGTTTTACGTTCTTAATCGCGTGTGTGATATAAGCATTCGCTTTATCGGTATATCTATGAATTCCACGGAATAGTATATCGTGCTTGGTCCCATGTCGATAGTCTTTCAGTTGCTAAAGTCATTTTTTTAATATAACCATGCAGATTCAATTAAATTATTTCAACACTAATATTTCGACTCCCCGCGTAAGAAACTGTCACAGACAGCTTGATAGTGCCTATGATTCAGAAAATGTGACGCCGAAAAGAATCCTTCAGCATGAAAATCACCCGAGTGCAGCCGGTTGTCGACGGCGAATAGGGAGTTACTTTCAGTAGCTGGCGACGTCAAAATGTGCAAAGCGCATCGTTTTAAATCAGTGACCAGCTTTCTACACAGGTCCATTGGGTGGCGCCTGGCGTTCGGCTTCAGCCAAACTTAACGGAGTTCATTTCTTTTGCGTCTTTTAATTTCATTCGGCAAATTTTATGGAAGATGAATCTCAGGCTTTATTTGAAGTCTGGCATTCACTTATCTCACCATTCTCATACCTTGAGAACGTCGTAAGCAAATGTCCGTATAACAAAAAGTTTATTTCATGAGGCCAATATTTTGAAATGCTGTTAATGAGTACTTTAGTTAAAGAAATTTTCTAGTCAGCCTACGCTGGTCTATCAAAATATTTCTCGAGCGCTTTATTTCTTTAAATAAAACAGGCAGGGGCAATATCACTTTTTTACATTATCTACCTGATTATATGAAACTTTTCCATTATAAAAGACGTTTCCAGTCTCGAAGTTAGAAAAGGTTGGTGTTCGGAAACTAAGCATCGAACAGTAAACTCGTCAGTTCATCTGTTTTTGGTGATTCAGCAGATTGTTAATCATGTTGTCGACCTGCTTTTTCACTAAGCACTGATGCAATATAGTCTGTTGCAATATAAGATGATCAGTTCAATATCTGACTTGAGCGCGAGCTATCTACCTTCCGTACCGCTCGGTGCACGCACAGCCAAGGCACGGCTGCAGGCAACGAGCGCACGCTGCAGGCGGAGCTTGTTCTGCTCTTTATTTTTTTTCTTCTGGAAATTAGTGTCCGCGGGTACGGCCGCGGACAATGGCACTCCTCCCTGTGCATCAACGCAGTTGTTTCACCGCCGAACCTGGCCGAAATTAACGATGGACGGAATCAGACGCACATTGTGTTCGTAAAAAAAGATCGCAATTTAGGCTCGAAACCCCTTCGTGGTTTGCCAAGTGGCTCAACACTATTGTTTCATTCGCTGTGTGCTGCAAGAAAGAAATTTATATCTTAAGATTAATCGAAAGTAACATGAAACAGCATCACAATCGCGTGCACGCTGAAACCGACCAAATTGAAGCAACCTAATGGCGGCGAGTGCGCCAGCGCCCTCTACCCGCCGGTCAGGCAACTACTGAAATGAAAAGGTCTATAAATTTCCGGAAGAAAAGGGGAGGGGAAAGGGGGGGGGGGGGTCTCCGGCACTTTCTGCCCCCCCCCCCCCCCCCCCCCCCCTTCGTAGTAAGCGCCTATATCAGATTGGGTCATGCTTGTGGACAGAACCAGCAAGGCGAAGACAAGCTCGCGCGCAAATTACCGACGCAGCACCGTCCATCGTGTTGTCGACGCACTATACGGCAATCCAATGTATGCGACGCGCGAAGCATCTTTCCATTTCAGAACGCAAAAAAAAAAAAAAAAAGCTGGAGCATAAATAGCAGGTTACGCATCGGCCATGGGATGTGTTCGCTCTAAGTTCATTGTCTTCTGAACTCGCTGATGCACGGAGTCTTGTACACGTTACTTGAAAAATGTAATCGATTACAATTTCAATGACTCTCTGCTTAAAATTATTCAATTAGATTACTTGGTTCCTTGAGAAGAAAATTAACTGGCGGTTTCTCGAAGGAGTGACCATTACTTTTTCCGATTATTTCAGGTTTATCTATACTTGTCTTCTTAATCCACTATTCATCATCTTCATTTCCCACATTGCGTAAACCATCCTTGTGTCGTCGTCTTCTTACCTTGTCCTAGTCTTTCGGCGCTTGTCTTTTCCCATTATGAACCAACTGGCCCAACTCACCATTTTGTCGTGTCAGAGACTTGGTTCGAGGATTCCTTGGTAGAAAACATGTAATACAAACATAGGCGTCATTGAAAAAAGGAGGGAAAAAGAGTGACAATTACAAATAATTTTAGTACTTCTACATGTAATCAAATTACCCTTGCGATTACTTACTAAGAAATTGATTCAAATGATTACAAAATTAGTTCAATAAGTAATCGAATACAAGGAATTGGATAACTTATCTTGAGTGACTGGTGAAGGCGAGTGGGTTGAACATGAATACATAAAATTGAAAGAATAAAACACGGAGGACAAGCACAGGACAACCACTTGAGGAGGACAACCGCAACCATGAAAGAAAGTGGTTGTCCTGTGCTTGTCCTCCGTGTTTTATCCTTTCAATTTTATGTATTATCTTGAGTGCGGTACAAGTCTGGATGTACGGAGCTAGAGACGAGCAGGCGCATATAGTACATCGGAACGTCTCCGAAATTCCCCGGGCTTCGCGATGCAATGTGGGGTCGACGGGGGCCCTCATGGAATTTTCCCGGAAGATAATATTAACGGAGAGGCCGATGACGGTGTTAGTAGTCTATTCTTTGCGCTGCACAAGAAAAAAATGTTCCTGCGGGTACCCTTCGCAGAGATGGAGAAACAACTCCGCCGTTTAGACAGGCGAGTAGCGGAAAAATAGCAGAGGAAGAAAAAAGATCTTTAATGACAATACAATTGTTAGTCTAGCGACCGCCTATTTCTCTTAGTTTCCTTCCCGTTCAGAGTACATGTTCAGCTGGTTGTATCCACAGTAACATGAACTTACAGGGTATTTCCGGGCGATATCATCAGGCGTAGAAATGAGATATAAATAAGGAAATTAGCGAAGTGCACTGAACCTTTTTCATAGAGCTGTCTCTAGCTTGTGTATTCAGCATACTGAAACTTGGTGAATGCGAGCGTCTGAAAAAAAACAAAAAAACACTTTCTATAAAAACAGACAGAAACACACCAATATATTTGACGCTTCGCTCGGCAAAAATAATACCTCATTATGCTCGGATCTGGTGAATCTGATTTCGGGTGTTCGTCTGGAAAAATAGTTTTTGTACCGTGCGGTGCAACATGCTAGTTCAGCGAAAGTCTGACGATTTGTTTTCGTGTTTCTTCCTGTGTATAAAAATAACGTGCTCTTATTTTCTTCCAGAAACGCTACATTCACGAAATTTGACCATGATAAATTTACTACCCAAACATACAAATCCTCCCGCTAAATATATATATATATATATATATATATATATATATATATCGTAAAAAGGAGGTAAATGCTTTAAAACGTATTTATTGGACGACGTTCCGAGCGGGGACCGCTCTTCATCAGGTCCTAATGTTGCAGTATATATATATATCTCGTTGGGCACCAATGTGCACCTCTATGTTGAATGATCCATCGAAATCTTGTAGACCTTAAAATGGGAAACGATAAAAAAGAAAACAAAAACAGACGGACGAACACAACAACGACACTCCATGTCGGAACCTTACCAATCCGATGGCAATTCGCTAAGAGAGACAAAATAGCGTCTTCAATATGTGTAGAAAGTTTCCATCCGCACATATGTAACATACATAAGCGTACATGAGTAGCTACAATTACGAAGAACTCTCTTGTACAATGAAACTGAAGTTTTTCATCTATATACAATGTACAGTGTTATTTTGTCTTATTCTGTAGAGATCTAAGAAAAACGGAGTGACCGTATACATGAGAACTGAATTCAGTGCATCGGTATCGGGCTCGACGGACATTAGACGGGAGAACAATCTTCAGGATCGAAAAAACATATAAACTACGTCATGTTAATTTACTCTTGAATTGATGGTTATATGGGTCATAGTGTGATCGCAGTATTGACGGCCAATTATTTTTGAGGCTAAGCCAGTTGAAAGCTATGACGAAAGATCGACGGGCTTTGAGACATTCGTTGATCTGCTTTCGTGTTTTTGTGGCTCGATTCCCGAACTGCAAGCCGAGAGAGCGACGGAAGCCCCTCCCAGAATGCTGCTTAGAAGAGTGACCTCTCGGTCATGTCGTCACTCTGCCGAGATATTGACGAGGTGCCAGAAAAAAGTATGTCACCCTTCTCAGGGTCACCGTGGGCAGGGCCTCTGGCGCTCTGAATTTTCGGCTCCCCATTCGGAAATAGAGCCACAAAAATGCGGAAACCGATGCGATGGATAGCTCAAAGTCCGTTGCCTTTTTGTACAAGTATTCGAATTTCTTTAGCCTCTAATACCGCAATACCGCAATGGCGACATCAGTCATACAAACGTTACTTAATATGTTAATTAAGGAATTTGAGAATTCGCTTACTAATCGTAATGGATATCGTCTCATCTACTGTCTTCAGCACCTGAGAAACATGCATTGAAGACGGTACCGAAGTATCAGTCAGCCCCTTGTTTGAAAGTCCGTACGGAATAACAACTATACATTTTGTATATAACTTCTTAATTAGCTGCTATACTGTAATGAAATAGCTAGCACTGCGTAAGAAGTGCCAACGTCTCCGTAACATCTTCTTTAATAAAGGATGCTCTCAATTCAGTCGTCAAGAGGCTGGAAATAGCGCTTCAGCCTCTACACCCCGGTTTAACTCCTACTCAGTCGAGTAGTATCCTTTCATCAAACCGCCAAACCTCTTCGCTTTCCAGTACAGAGGAGGAGATACGACTTCGCCAAAGGCGTTGATATGAAAAAAAAAAAAGAAGAAATATTTTAGGGCTTCTGAAATCTACCCTCTATATCCAGATGACGATGCGGCCCTGCAGGCTAGGCACAATGGTTTGATGGGCTGGCCTTCCACTTTAATAGAAACAAAGCTATTGTTTCGTATCCAACAATGGGCTGGAGTGTGTTAAAGTGAACCCCTCAAGCGTGCGCCTGCGGAGCGACTAAGCCCCCCCGAAATAGGATCCCAAATGAGGGCGGGGATATCGCAATTTTTGGCTGGAGGGGTGGCGACTGTTACTTCAGACATTGGCTTCCATTCATCATCGGCGATAGCGATCTTGGGCGAAGAACGCCTGGCGCTTTGTCGACAGTTCGTTTAGATCTTCTGGAACGGTCGCTCGTGACACGTAAAATACACGCATCAAAACAAACACACGCGTATTAGAGAACGGCATGAAGCAATCACGACGTGCTTCTTTCCACGCTGTACTTCTCGCGAAACGCAGACCGCCCGTGAAATGCATCGCAATCTGCTCCAAAAAAGTTAGACCAGTATAAAAAAAAAAAAAAAAAAGGAAAAAAAAAAAGAGTACCCTGCCCCGAAGAAGTTGGCCATTGATTGTACACGGCGATCGATCGATCGAACTGGCATTAAAAGGTAGGGCTTCAAATATGTGTACTTGTTATGACTGGATGTCAGTAAAAAGTATACTGGGCTGGGTGATGCGGCTTACAAATGAAACGGTAAGTCTAGGTTTCAAATGTGAATGTTGTTTCTCGTTTTTTTAGGAAATGTCCTCAGGGCTGCATCTTAGTTGAAATAAATATATATTTAAACCTGTGTTATTTTTTTTTTTTTGTGTGTGTGTGTCTGTGGGGGGGGGGGGGGGGGGGGGGTGGAAGGAGATTTAGTGAATTATCGACATTCAGAAGCATCTGATAATCAGTTCAATCTGAAATCAAGTTGCCAGATGTTCCTGCTCCTAGTGCAACATCTTCCTTGCATCAATATTTTGAAATTTGCTCGCATAATGCGTCGGTTGACATCGCTGTGTTTACCGCCAGCGTCAATCCTGCACGCGCGTACACCATCCCACTCTTCTAAAAGAAAACACACACAAAAACACGAAGCGATTGCGCGCACCGATTACACAAATTAGGACACACAAAATCCGCGTCACGCACGTTCTTCCCCGGATGGCTTAGCAATCCAGTGGTTAGCAAGAACCGTCTGCTTCGAGTCCCTGCGCACACACAGGTCGGCGCCCACGGAGCGCCGTCCGCAATCTGGCTAAAATCCCGCGCTCCCCTTATTTGCTGACGTGTCATCTCCTCTGCCTCGTGCGCCTCGTTTCAAGTGCCCGCGCCCGCGCAAACGAAGAAAAAAAAAGTGCTTGCTTCATTTATTTATTTACTTGTTCCTTTTTTTTACACTGTTCACCGACAAGCTTTTTTGACACAACAAACAGAAAACCAAACGAAGTTTCGTTCGAAGGGCCACACCGCCCCGAAACATGCTGCAGTCGTGATCTCCTCGGCAGTAATGAAGTGCAAATAATTTGAGGCAGGTCGCCTAAATTTTAATCTAATATAGTATACGTTTTGTTTGTCACAAAATATCTCCAGAAGCTGGAATCTCGGCTAGTTGCATTTTCGTTTCGTCATCTACACGATTTTGTGACGTCAATGAATATCAGTGCGTCACGCCCTGTGCACCTGTTTCTACCGCTCTCCGAAGAAAAAGTTTAACTGTTAGATTGGTACTAGCCTATGGCCCTTGTATTGAAGTGCCTTGTTACTGGGGTAAATCTGCGATCGGTGTAACTACTGAGATTTACGAATACAAAGATGCAACCCGAATGATGAGGCACGGATAGGGAAGGGCATGTGGCATCCAAATCACAAATATTCATCGTGATCAATTTATTCGGATCAGAACTGTAGCTCGCATTCCACAAATTTGCACAAAACAGTATTGCACGTTTGTTGCTCTTCGTCCTTCTTGAACAAAGCAACAGAGATTCGCACAAAACTCACGCGGATTCTTTTGGTCATAATGATTGTTGTCTCTTGAAGGTGAATATCTTTTTTGGAAACTTCAGAAGGGCATTTTGGTTTTACGGATAAGGCTGTGCACTGCCATTTGCTTTATTACGAGACTTGTTTCTCTGCGTTTGTTATCGGTCCTGGGCCCATTACTTTAACCCATTCAATTGTTCACGTACAGATAGCCGCCCCCGAATTCCGGCTAATTCTGTCACGTGACCATTGGGCGGGAATGTCCCTCGCAGAGGGATCGAACCACAGCGATCACATCCAGTGTCTCGAGCCCCGGCAGGAGCAATACCCCGGCTACCCGAGCCACTACCCTAATCTACAGGAGCCAGTGGCGTTCCGTTAATTTGACCGAAAGCCGAGCCCCGTCTTCAAGGGACGTGGCTCCACGCTCGGACGTCGGCTTCGGATTCCAGGCTTAGGCTAAGGCCCAGGCTTGGACCCCAGGTCCGCAGCCGGAGTTAGGACTTTGTCCGCGGGCATGCAGGTCCAGAGAGGGGCGGGTCCCCCGGGTTGCGTCCGCGCATCCATTAAAGGCGGACCGCCGCCCCAGGGCCCGGAATGCGGCGGCCAATCGTTTGTCCGTAATCCCCACCGCCTGGGGACGAGGTAGCCCCGGGGAAATTCATCGGGCCGTCCTCGTTAATCCTAGGCCAAACATCGGCGCTACTCTCGGACGACGCGGGCAATTGAAACGGGCCCACCGGCGGCCCGTTTCGTCGGAGTCTAGCAGAAACGTAGAGGGATCGTTGGGGGAAGGGGGGGGGGGGGGGGGGGGGAGCACGATTGGAGCGGGACTGCACACGGGCACGCAACGTGCTTACGCCGAGGAAGCGCCATGATACGGGGAGGTTCACTGCAAAATCAAAACGGAAAGGCCTCGTGCCGTGTGACTGCGTTGTTCGTGTTCTGCGGATTTTTAGACAGCGGCGAGTTACCCCGATGGGTGTATGGTGACTCCTCTGTATATGAAAACTTTAGCCGGTGCAGTACCACTGCTAGCCTGGGGTCTTTGACCTGCATAACGCACTGATACACGACTGCACGCCGGTATGATGCTCGCCCAGATAAAGAAAAAAAGAAATCAAAGTAGACATTCCGTGTAAATGAGAAATTTAGCCGCAGCACGATTAGCCTGGGGTCTTTTAAAGGGGTACTGAACCAAACATTTTCGTAAGTGGCGCACGATCTTTCCACGAGCCAGCAGCCGCCGGTGTACGCGAGTACATGCAACACAATTGACGCAGTAATGATACACGACCGCATGCAGGTTACTACGGGGATGAGTTGAGCTAGTTGAATATTATACATTATGGTTATTATACATTACTGACTTCACTGTTCAGGTGGTTCCACCCGTAACGCATGCAGGTATACGTTGATCATTCATATCGAAACAGGAGGGGGTGGTGATTGAACCTATAGATTCCTGCAGCTCGAGCTTGCGCTCCACGTACTCTGGGCTGCGGTGGGTTAACGTGTTCAGGGGAGAGTTCGAGGCCAGGAAAGCTTCGATCTAAATGGAGTATTCTTTTCCCAAATGTACAGTTGAGAGAGAATGAGCATGTACGCGGTTCATCCCCCGGGAGGCAAAACGCCAGCACCTTGTCAAGATGGGAGCTTCAGGTCGCACGAGCGCGCTGTCCATTCAAGCCTAAAATTTTTTGCGAGCTCTCCAAGCGCGCATTTCGTGAATGCTATACATTATTGCATCCAACGGATATGCAGTTTGTGCCACACGAAAAGACGCACACGCTCCGTTAACGCTCCCCTAAATTGCTTGCCGGTATATCACGTTCTCCCCATCCACCTCTAAAACTTCGGTGCAGACTTACTTGCCAACCAGTGAACCGCCAGGCTTGCGTCTAATTGTCTGCTCGATCCAACGGCAGTGATTTGGCAGTTTGAAGCAGCTTAAGGGCAGTCGACAGTCCACTTTAGAGCGACAAGAAACAGTTTTTCAGCGCAAGTGTACTCGTTATTTCCGTTTATTTCCTCTCCAACTAAAAGAAGGTGCTTCTTTGTCTGCTTACTTCTGAGAAACCGCAACTTAGTTTTCATTGCAAAGCATCAGTAAATTGTGTAGGTTCCTTAATTAAGCAAATAATTGGCATCTTACGGGTAGAGATTTATGATGATGCAAAGTCAGCATGTAGATAGTAAAGATTCCTTCAAACATCCAGCCGAGCGCATTTATGTTGTTCACAAGCTTTAATTATGCTGCTAACGCTAATATAGTTTTAATGTGAACTTCATTTGAAAATTTTACTGCAAGCTAGCTGTGGTCGCATCAGAATTCATCGAGTCATATTTATTAATCTATTTTCAAATCGCTGCTGTGGTGCACCATTCCACCCTGGAGGCGTGTTTTACCGTTAACGCAGTGTTGCTGGGGCGAAGCTGCATACGCAAAATCGCGATGTCTACATTGCGGGCGTATCTACTCTTCGGTGCATTAGTGCGCAATGAGAAGCGTACTCAACGAAGTTACATAAACCACCCGAACAGACCACACACGCTGAGAAAGATCACGAAATTTCCGCGTGCTGCGTCATGTTCGACACGAAGATCAAATCAAATCACACGTTATTCTTACGATAACCGAAAGTTCCCAAAATCTGCGCAAGCTTACCGGTACAATCCTACAGTACAGTGGCGAGTGAAACCTGAACTATAGTTTCCATATTCAGAAAGTGAAACGAACGTTTCACGCAATATTTCTGTCAATTCCTAAAAATGTTGTGAAATATATCTGGATGTGGCACGGTATGCACTTTGGCGCAAATTCCTCAGCAATCTCAATATTGCAACGAGTATGGGCAGTTGGTCTATGCTAGAGTATTATATCTTTTACAGTGTGAACCCGATGGCGGGTTAGCCATTTGAAGGGACCGCATTAATCGATTTTTTAACGCATTGCGCACGCTATACTCCTAAGGTGGACGTTATATCGTGCATTTCTTATTTTAAATTAAAAATAAATAAATAACATGAGCTCACTTGAATATTTTTTTTTCCTGTGGAGGCACGTCTAGGTAAGCGTATGTATATCTATATTTTTTGTGCGTGAAAAAAATCAGATAATGATGTGGGCAATTGTGGCGTTTATTACGACAGAAAAAATGGGCGGAAAACAAGAATGTAAAATCGGCTTAGCTTTTATCGCATTAATTTTGCTAAAATAAACGTAGCGACGTGCGCCACAACACTTTATAATTTCATGCCAAGAGGGCTCATCCAAATAGAAAACTACTGTTTCCTTTTCATTTTTTTTACTCGGGTGAACTCATACTTTCACAATCTTACCAAAAAAATGCGCTATATAATTACACCTTTGTGCAAAAGTTTATCGCAATCTGTTAGGAAACCTACTTATGCGGTCCCCTCGAAGGGCCGAAACGCGCTATTGGATCTATGTAGACAAAGTTTTAATCTTAAACTGCGCTGGCATATATGGGGCCTTGAGATATTCACATAACCGATGCCGAAGTTTAGCACATTGCATGTACTGTTCATCTAAATTAACTTTCTCAGTATGTATATATATATATATATATCAGGGTGTCGAACCGGAACCGCACCGAACCGAAAACCGGAACAGAACCGGTATTTTTTCCGGAACTAAACCCGAACCCGAACCGTTATATTGTTATCGCGAAGAACCCGAACCGGAACTGAACCGGAAAAAAAATAACGGTTACCGGCTCATGTCAAAACGGTTCGGCCACGCGCTGTTGACAATGAATGTGCTATCAATGCCATTTGTTTTTTAAGTGCCGTCAACTGACACACACCTCGCTTACATATTTTTCTTCTCCACTCAGTCTTAGGAATATAAACGCTGCATCCATGAATCTTGACAAACGCTGACTCCATGAATCTTGACATAGGACCCAGTATTGCGCTGTTCGCGGCTTGCACGGAAGAAAAAGAATTGAAAGGCTGTGCAAAAAAAAAAAAAAAAAAAAAAATCGCGTCACGGGATTTCATTTTCCTACAATCTCGTAAATCCTAAATGCTGCTGAGTGCTCATTTCATAACACGTTTCTAGAACGCGCGAGTTCTTGAAGCTTGCTTCCATCGGAATGAGAAAAGAAAAGGCTGTGGAGTTTGATAATAATGCATCCGGTTTCGTATAGGCACTTAGAAGCTAACATATGTGTGAGACAGCGAACTCTTCTATTTTAATATTTATCCTATTACGTCCTCCTGGCGTTCCGTTCGGTGAAGTGTTTTTCATATTCCGTATCTTGTTTAACGAAAACTTCTTTAAGGGTCTAATTTGAGTTACCGAAGGCTAGTTCAAATAAAGAAAGCTGTATTTTCTCCCCACTGTTCCTTCAATTGCTTACACGCCGAGGTGGCGGGATAGTTAGCGAGTTCTACTTGTAAGTGGGTTTGTAAGGAGGTCGCGGATTTTACAGCTACTGCGTCGGACCCAATTAGATGAAGTCCGAATGCGTAAACGTCGGTGAGGTAACCTTTGAGTGCACATAAAGAAACCATTCCTGGTAGATATCCCTGAGCCTTACACTACGATGTATCCCGTTTCGTATGTGCTGATTTCAGATGTTTTATTTGTAATTTATTTTGATGTTGCAATTTGTCATTTATAATTTCCGAACTGGTTCGCGAACCGGTTCACGGATCGAATTAATCGAACCGGAACTGAACCGGAACAAAATAAATTTACCTGAACATGAACCGTAACCGAACCCGTATTTTTTTTCGGTTCGACACACTGATATATATATATATATATATATATATATATATATATATATATATATATATATATATATATATATATATACGAATATGTGCAGATGAATGAACCGTACTTAATCCAACGAATTAAAGAATCCAAGTTTTCAGGAACCCGCCGAAAGCCAAAAATTGGCGGAGCCAGGATTTGAACTCTGGGCCTCCCAATGTCCGGTCGGGTGTGCTAACCACTACACCACTCCACCTTAGCTTTCTGGCGTTTCCTACCTGTCTTATTAATGCATAAGAAACGAAATGTGTCCAATCGGAGGTGTTCTGGAAACACACGCCGCCGCGTGGAACGCGGTACGACGCTTAGTGTCACGTGGTACGTGCTCGTTTGTGCTCCAGAAATCCTCCCACTGTTTGTCTCGCCCCGTGTACATGTAGTATTCTTTGTTTATGAGTTTTAGAGACACGGTATCATCATCATCTGCGAGAATCAAGAGCCACGTTATTGAATATACAACACGGGCACTTCACGTCATCGTACGTGGTCTCCGAGGGGGATATAAACGAATATGTGCAGATGAATGAACCGTACTTAATCCAACGAATTAAAGAATCCAAGTTTTCAGGAACCCGCCGAAAGCCAAAAATTGGCGGAGCCAGGATTTGAACTCTGGGCCTCCCAATGTCCGGTCGGGTGTGCTAACCACTACACCACTCCACCTTAGCTTTCTGGCGTTTCCTACCTGTCTTATTAATGCACAAGAAACGAAATGTGTCCAATCGGAGGTGTTCTGGAAACACACGCCGCCGCGTGGAACGCGGTACGACGCTTAGTGTCACGTGGTACGTGCTCGTTTGTGCTCCAGAAATCCTCCCACTGTTTGTCTCGCCCCGTGTACATGTAGTATTCTTTGTTTATGAGTTTTAGAGACACGGTATCATCATCATCTGCGAGAATCAAGAGCCACGTTATTGAATATACAACACGGGCACTTCACGTCATCGTACGTGGTCTCCGAGGGGGATATAAACGAATATGTGCAGATGAATGAACCGTACTTAATCCAACGAATTAAAGAATCCAAGTTTTCAGGAACCCGCCGAAAGCCAAAAATTGGCGGAGCCAGGATTTGAACTCTGGGCCTCCCAATGTCCGGTCGGGTGTGCTAACCACTACACCACTCCACCTTAGCTTTCTGGCGTTTCCTACCTGTCTTATTAATGCACAAGAAACGAAATGTGTCCAATCGGAGGTGTTCTGGAAACACACGCCGCCGCGTGGAACGCGGTACGACGCTTAGTGTCACGTGGTACGTGCTCGTTTGTGCTCCAGAAATCCTCCCACTGTTTGTCTCGCCCCGTGTACATGTAGTATTCTTTGTTTATGAGTTTTAGAGACACGGTATCATCATCATCTGCGAGAATCAAGAGCCACGTTATTGAATATACAACACGGGCACTTCACGTCATCGTACGTGGTCTCCGAGGGGGATATAAACGAATATGTGCAGATGAATGAACCGTACTTAATCCAACGAATTAAAGAATCCAAGTTTTCAGGAACCCGCCGAAAGCCAAAAATTGGCGGAGCCAGGATTTGAACTCTGGGCCTCCCAATGTCCGGTCGGGTGTGCTAACCACTACACCACTCCACCTTAGCTTTCTGGCGTTTCCTACCTGTCTTATTAATGCACAAGAAACGAAATGTGTCCAATCGGAGGTGTTCTGGAAACACACGCCGCCGCGTGGAACGCGGTACGACGCTTAGTGTCACGTGGTACGTGCTCGTTTGTGCTCCAGAAATCCTCCCACTGTTTGTCTCGCCCCGTGTACATGTAGTATTCTTTGTTTATGAGTTTTAGAGACACGGTATCATCATCATCTGCGAGAATCAAGAGCCACGTTATTGAATATACAACACGGGCACTTCACGTCATCGTACGTGGTCTCCGAGGGGGATATAAACGAATATGTGCAGATGAATGAACCGTACTTAATCCAACGAATTAAAGAATCCAAGTTTTCAGGAACCCGCCGAAAGCCAAAAATTGGCGGAGCCAGGATTTGAACTCTGGGCCTCCCAATGTCCGGTCGGGTGTGCTAACCACTACACCACTCCACCTTAGCTTTCTGGCGTTTCCTACCTGTCTTATTAATGCACAAGAAACGAAATGTGTCCAATCGGAGGTGTTCTGGAAACACACGCCGCCGCGTGGAACGCGGTACGACGCTTAGTGTCACGTGGTACGTGCTCGTTTGTGCTCCAGAAATCCTCCCACTGTTTGTCTCGCCCCGTGTACATGTAGTATTCTTTGTTTATGAGTTTTAGAGACACGGTATCATCATCATCTGCGAGAATCAAGAGCCACGTTATTGAATATACAACACGGGCACTTCACGTCATCGTACGTGGTCTCCGAGGGGGATATAAACGAATATGTGCAGATGAATGAACCGTACTTAATCCAACGAATTAAAGAATCCAAGTTTTCAGGAACCCGCCGAAAGCCAAAAATTGGCGGAGCCAGGATTTGAACTCTGGGCCTCCCAATGTCCGGTCGGGTGTGCTAACCACTACACCACTCCACCTTAGCTTTCTGGCGTTTCCTACCTGTCTTATTAATGCACAAGAAACGAAATGTGTCCAATCGGAGGTGTTCTGGAAACACACGCCGCCGCGTGGAACGCGGTACGACGCTTAGTGTCACGTGGTACGTGCTCGTTTGTGCTCCAGAAATCCTCCCACTGTTTGTCTCGCCCCGTGTACATGTAGTATTCTTTGTTTATGAGTTTTAGAGACACGGTATCATCATCATCTGCGAGAATCAAGAGCCACGTTATTGAATATACAACACGGGCACTTCACGTCATCGTACGTGGTCTCCGAGGGGGATATAAACGAATATGTGCAGATGAATGAACCGTACTTAATCCAACGAATTAAAGAATCCAAGTTTTCAGGAACCCGCCGAAAGCCAAAAATTGGCGGAGCCAGGATTTGAACTCTGGGCCTCCCAATGTCCGGTCGGGTGTGCTAACCACTACACCACTCCACCTTAGCTTTCTGGCGTTTCCTACCTGTCTTATTAATGCACAAGAAACGAAATGTGTCCAATCGGAGGTGTTCTGGAAACACACGCCGCCGCGTGGAACGCGGTACGACGCTTAGTGTCACGTGGTACGTGCTCGTTTGTGCTCCAGAAATCCTCCCACTGTTTGTCTCGCCCCGTGTACATGTAGTATTCTTTGTTTATGAGTTTTAGAGACACGGTATCATCATCATCTGCGAGAATCAAGAGCCACGTTATTGAATATACAACACGGGCACTTCACGTCATCGTACGTGGTCTCCGAGGGGGATATAAACGAATATGTGCAGATGAATGAACCGTACTTAATCCAACGAATTAAAGAATCCAAGTTTTCAGGAACCCGCCGAAAGCCAAAAATTGGCGGAGCCAGGATTTGAACTCTGGGCCTCCCAATGTCCGGTCGGGTGTGCTAACCACTACACCACTCCACCTTAGCTTTCTGGCGTTTCCTACCTGTCTTATTAATGCACAAGAAACGAAATGTGTCCAATCGGAGGTGTTCTGGAAACACACGCCGCCGCGTGGAACGCGGTACGACGCTTAGTGTCACGTGGTACGTGCTCGTTTGTGCTCCAGAAATCCTCCCACTGTTTGTCTCGCCCCGTGTACATGTAGTATTCTTTGTTTATGAGTTTTAGAGACACGGTATCATCATCATCTGCGAGAATCAAGAGCCACGTTATTGAATATACAACACGGGCACTTCACGTCATCGTACGTGGTCTCCGAGGGGGATATAAACGAATATGTGCAGATGAATGAACCGTACTTAATCCAACGAATTAAAGAATCCAAGTTTTCAGGAACCCGCCGAAAGCCAAAAATTGGCGGAGCCAGGATTTGAACTCTGGGCCTCCCAATGTCCGGTCGGGTGTGCTAACCACTACACCACTCCACCTTAGCTTTCTGGCGTTTCCTACCTGTCTTATTAATGCACAAGAAACGAAATGTGTCCAATCGGAGGTGTTCTGGAAACACACGCCGCCGCGTGGAACGCGGTACGACGCTTAGTGTCACGTGGTACGTGCTCGTTTGTGCTCCAGAAATCCTCCCACTGTTTGTCTCGCCCCGTGTACATGTAGTATTCTTTGTTTATGAGTTTTAGAGACACGGTATCATCATCATCTGCGAGAATCAAGAGCCACGTTATTGAATATATATATATATATATATATATATATATATATATATATATATATATATATATATATATACGGTAAGAAGGTTCAACGGGCCGGTTGGACGTATAACGAAAGTGGAGGAGATCCAGGAAAGGCCTTTCTTTACTGCACCGACGTTTCAAGCGGGGACCGCTTTTCTTCAGGGTGAATGGTTGTGACCATTCACCCTGAAGACCATTCACCTGAAGAACCATTCACCCTGAAAACAACCATTCACCCTGAAGAAAAGCGGTCCCCGCTTGAAACGTCGGTGCAGTAAAGAAAGGCCTTTCCTGGATCTCCTCCACTTTCGTTATATATATATATATATATATATATATATATATATATATATATATATATATATATATATATATATATATATATATATATATATATATATATATATGTGTATACATATGTATATATATGTATATATAACAATTTTAATGCCTTAGTTTTCAGTTTCTCCTTTAACTTCGCGTTAATAAAAAAAAATCATCGGTTATGTGAATATCTCAAGGCCCCATATATGTTTTTGTTTTTTTTAACTTCGTTGTAGCGGAGGATGAAACCTCGAATCATCCTCGGCAGCGTCATGGGCAGTGCCTTCCTCGGATGTAAAGACTCCAATTGATATGGCCGACTCGAACCTCCAGGACCCGAACCTCCCGTAGTGGTGCAGTGGTTTCATACCGGTCTTGTCGATCACTTTCACGGCCTCGGTCACCTCTTCGCAGAGTTTTTTTCTGGCCCCATTGTTCCTAAAGTATTTGAGCTGGGCTTCCCAAAGAACCCGACGCTTTGACACTTCCCTGATGAGCAGTTCAATGAAATTTCCAACACGATCTGTGTTGGAAACGACACGTCAATGTCGCTCAGTTCTTGGCCTTCTTCTTCTTTTGTTTTCACTAATCGGCGGCCCGCTTCCGATTAGTGTTTCTTGCGCTCTCGCTACAGTTGTTACTCAGGCGAGGAAAGTAAAAAAGGAGCGCGTGATTCATTGAGAAAACAAATTCCGAGGAAGGGGACAGCAATCCCCCTCCTTCATAATATTGTGAACAGTTCCGACCCGACTGCTAAAGCAAAGTTCAACCAGCCGGTAAAAAGGCACCGCAAACCAGTCGCTTGCGTACTTTTTGTGCTTGTCGTCTGCTTCAAGAACGTGAAAACGCCGCCGTCCTATGCGCCAGTTTTCTCGCAATGTTTCTCCTCCTGTCACGTGATTTCCCGCCGCAATGTGAATGGCCAGTGTGGAAGCTGCCGCTCTGTCGCGGCGAAAAATTTCCAACCTGCAGCACTCTAAGAAATTCCTGCGCCTGTCTACTTACCCGCAATACGTTCAAAGAGCCAATCATTGCGATCTAGCAAATCAGCTCAGCAAATGATGAGGCGGAACATCCGTTTAGACCTAAAAATAAAGTCTGCGTTGTGGTACTCTCTTAAAAATGCCTCCGCGTCTGCTTACCCGCAAAACACTCGAAGAGCCAATCTCTGCGATCTACGAAATCAGCTCAGCGAATGATGAAGCGGAACATCTGTTTAGACCTCAAAAATTAAGTCTGCGCTGTGGCATTACGCAATGCAAGCATGACGCTTTGCATTGCGCAATGCTACAGCGCAGACTTCATTTTTAGATCTAAACGGATGTTCCGCCTTTTCATTCGCTGAGCTGATTCCGTAGATCGCAGAGATTGGCTCTTCGAGTGTTTTGCGGGTAAGCAGACGCGGAGGCATTTTTAAGAGTGTATTACGCACTGCAAAGCGTCATGCTGGCATTGCATAATGCCACAGCGCAGGCCTCATTTTTAAGTCTAAACGGATGTTCCGTCTCATCATTCGCTGCGCTGATTTCGTAGATCCAGAGATTGGCTCTTTGAGTGTTTTGCGGGTAAGTATAGACGTTCAGGCATTTCTTGGAGTGTGAAACCGTGCCGCTCAGCATCTGCGGCTGGCCAGAGCGATAGAAGAAACTACTACTTATGGTGGCGATAGAAGAAACTACTTATCTGTCCCAGATATTTCTGCCACGCCTCCTAAATACTCGCACGATTTACACCGCTGGCCAGACGCGCAAATCTGAGAGACAAAATCTGCTCCCGGGTTCTTTTATTTCGCTCGGGACTGTCAAGTACCGCAGAGGCTTCGTCTCAATCTTTCCGTGCATCTAAGGGGAGAAGCTACACTCTAACAAAAAGCCCTTGCGTGTACTTTCCCGCACAACACCCGGAGAACCAATCACCGCCACTTACGGAGGCAGCTCAGTGAATGAAGATACCGAAACTTAGACGAAAAAAACGCAGTCTGAGTTGTGACATTAAGCAATGCAAGCTTGACGTTTCGCATAGCTTCATGTAACAACTCAGACTGCGTTTTTTGGTCTAAACATATGTTTCGGCGTCGTCGTTTGCTGAGCTGCCTCCGTAAGTTGCGGTAATTGGCTCTCTGAGTGTTCTGTGGGAAACTAGACGCACAGGCTTTTTTTGGAGTGTTAGCGGTAACGTCATGTCCTTTCAGCTGTAGGAAGCTCGAACAATAGGAGGAACCATGATTCAATCGCCCGCTGGGAACAACGTGTTAGAGTTATCCAGGGACATGCGCAAGGTGTGGGCGTGTGCACTGTACAATTGGAAAGATCACACGGTATACATAAGGACATATAGAGGCATAGTTAGGCAAAGCAAAACGATAACTCTAGTAAGAAAAAAAATAACAAACAACACGGGTCGTTAAAGCGTGACCGGGACTTTTATTTCTAGATATAAGAATTGACATTTCAGTAGACAAAAAACTATGGGAACTCTTCAAAGTATACCCAGTCACTATCAGAGGTCGGCATTTTAGGTCGCCCTCACTCACCGTCACCCTCACAGCCACACTCACCTAAACCCCTCACTCACCCTCACCCTCACAGCTACACTCACCTTCAGCCCCTCACTCACCCTCACCCTCACAGTCACACTCACCTTCAGCCCTTCATTCACCCTCACTGAACCTCACGGCCCTCACGCACTCACCGCCCTCGCGGCCCTCACGCCCCTCACGGCCCTCACGCCACTCACGCCACTCACGCCACTCACGGCCCTCACGCCCCTCACCGCCCTCACGCCCCTCATCGCCCTCACGCCCCTCACCGCCCTCACGGCCCTCACGCCCCTCACTCACTCATGGCCCTCACGGCCCTCACTCACTCATGGCCCTCACGCCCCCACCGCCCTCACGGCCCTCACCGCCCTCACGGCCCTCACGCACTCATAGCCCTCACGCCACTCACCGCCCTCACCGCCCTCACCGCCCTCACGGCCCTCACGGCCCTCACGCCACTCACCGCCCTCACGGCCCTCATACCCCTCACGCCCCTCACGCACTGATAGCCCTCACGCCACTCAGGCCAGCTTCAGATGGGGCAATTTCGGCCAGAAACTTTACGTCGCAACACCGGCAACACGGGCCGCCCGCGATCACACGCAGCAACCAATTGCTGCAATTTGCCATCGTCATCATAAAATTTTATTTTTCTTGCATTATTCAGACACAATTACGCGTTATAAACGTGTTTTTATGCATTTAAATCTCGTTAAGAATACTAATGCACCTTTCTGAAACAGTTTATTCCAAAAAACGATCGATTTCAAACCAGAACCAAGTCTTTCGGTGTCATCATCACCGGCACGAGGTATCACGTGGAAATTTTGCGTCCCTGATTAGATGCAGCCGGTTTAAACGTATTCGAATTGCTCCGAGTTGCTTGCTTATTTCGAACCGGACCCGATCTCAGCAATTGGTGTGGATCTAGGGAAAGCTAGAGAACAACCCGCCATTAACACCAAAATTGCTGAGAAAGATGCTCGATCTGAAGGGGGCCTCACGTACTCACCGCCCTCACGCACTCATGGCTTCCACACCCCACCTCATGCACTCACCGCCCTCACGGCCCTCACGCCACTCACTGCCCTCACGCACTCATGGCCCTCACACCCCTCACGCACTCACCGCGCTCACACCACTCACGCACTCATGGCCCTCACGCCACTCACCGCCCTCACTCCCCTCATACCACTCACCGCCCTCACCGCCCTCACAGCCCTCACGGCCCTCACCGCCCTCACGGCCCTCACGGCCCTCACTCACCCTCACACTCATGAATTTTCCTGGTTCAGAAACTCACTCACCCTCACCTCACCTGTGAGGATGAGGGTGAGTGAGGGTGAGTGAGGGCCCTCATGAGTGAGGTTTGCCGAGGTATGGTCACTATACGTCCGGTTGGCAGCGCCTTGATTTCTTTGGCGTAGCCTAGAAATGAGAGCCTTGACTGCAGTCGGATGACCGTGTCAGTGCGGTTCATTTGTCACCGGCGGTCGTTCTTTGCGAAACCGTTGAGACCATTCAAACTCCCTTGTCCGTAACGTGGTTTCTCCAATTCACTGTGCTTGCATTCTTATTGAAATTTACGCTGGTTAATCTTTCTCCTTCACCGGAGATGGGATTATGCGCCTCTGGGTCGTAGCTACGTACACATTGCTCGGCGCCATGATAGCTACAACTGCTACGCATCTGTCAAATACGTCATTTCATGTGTTGCATATTCGAAAAGCATTAGCTTAACGTCCTCTACAAGTTGCATCATGCTGCACTTTAGCACCGCCATTTCTTATAAAGACAAGTCCGGGTCAACTTTGGGCGATCCTTAATTATATAATACCGATATATACATCCAGGAACTAACCACATGTCATTTCTATCGCCTTAAGGTTACGCAGGATAATCACCGCTGGATGACGGCTTGCCGAAATACATCTTGAAACTCAATTTGGCCGCTGTCTTTACGTGAACAAATTTGAAAACGCTGATTGGTTTCGCCGTAAACGTTCGGAAGGAAGTCCCTCAGGAGGCTGGTTGTCGTTTAAAAGCACGGGGTGGTGGCGTTTGTTAAGAGAAAATAGGCTAAAAATAACCTCCGTCGACAAAAAAAAAAAAAAAAAAAAAAAAAAAAAAAAAAACGAAAAAACTATTTTTTAAAAAAAACGACTAAGGTTTTGAATAGCGCGTTGGAGTACGTCCTTGTTTATTTTCTTGCTTAAATTTTACAAAAGAGAAAACTGGTCATTTTCATGCATATGTTTATAGCCCACATAGTATTGCGGAAACCAAAATGTTTGATCGGCCGTCCGCGCGTGCCAGTGAATTTATGGACTTTCGGGACCAGTCAAGGGACGTCCGAGTGATTGGCTCTGCACACACCACAGCGTGTGTGCAGAGCCAATCACAAAAAAAAAAAAATAATCGTCGTAACAAAAAACAAAAAAGAAAGGAGGCCGGTAGCTCGTCGCGTCCGTCCCCCTTGGAAAAGAGAGGCCAACGATGGCGACCGAATGTGTGGAAAGCCGCGCGGGTCCCTTTTCCGGCCCGCTGCGCCTCTTGATCATCGGTGATTTGGCCCGTAAGAGGGACCCGAGGAGGTAAACAAGCGCGCCAAGACGCGGGGCCGTCCGCAGGGCGGCCCATGTGGCGCTCGTTTGGCATGCAGCCGAGGCCGGAAGTGTGTAATCTGGGCGGGGGTTCCCCCGGGGCCGGCAGCGATCGGACGGGGCCCCGGGGAGCCCAAGAAGCGACGGCGGGGCCGCCAGGGGGCTGCAAATGACACGCGAGGCAAACAGCGTTACCTCGGAAGCCAATTACCCGGTGCAGCGTGACACCGGAGCGCGGGCGCCCCGCCGAGACAAATCGGCTCCAATGACTGGGCTCGCCGGGGAAAATGGAGCCCCATTTGGAGAAGAAGCCCATCATTTGGGGCGCACGGCCCGTGTCGGATTGCGAGGACAACGCCGCCAATTTGTTCCCTGCGCGCCCACTCAGCCATTAAACGCCTATGAATATTAATGCTCCGCACGCCCGGCTTTCATAAATATAGATTGTCAGTGGCCGAAAAGAGGGCTTCGGCCGCTCTGCCGCCGCGCCTCTGCGGGCCCGGGCCGAAGATTAACCTTCATCAAAAGGGCCGCTGGGGCCCGGGCCTGCGGTTGAAACTCAATCCGGCGCGCGATTACGCGCCGACGCTCGGGCCCGAGTCGCCGCGTTCTGACAAGGGCGCCTTGTGCGCGAGCCCCCGGCCGTGGCGTGCACCTGTCGGCGATGCCAATCGCGCGCCGTATTCGCGCCAAGACACGCACCATTTCGGACGCCGATGGGCCCGGATGGGCCGCCCGCTCTTTCGCCGCCCGGCGGCACATCAGCGCGCCCCACTCGACAGACGGAAGCCCATTAATAAATTGTCCCCCTGCGGTCGGCTCCTCGCTTCCCTAATAAAGGCAGTTAACGAGCTTGTCCCGCGGACCCCCGGGGGCCCCAGATGCGCCCCCTGACGTCATAGGACAAGTGCCGCCCCCCCTCCGAGAACGCGCGAGGGGGGGACGCGGGGCGTCAAGATGGCCGACTCGGGGCCGCGCCTCCGCGCTATCGTATCCGCGCGGAGGCCACGCCGGGGCTCGCGGCGCACTCGGCGCGACAACTGCCGACCGACATCGCGCTCGAGCATGCGGACGATTCACCAGGATTTCAGTAAGGGGTCGTAAATGCATGGTATACAGGGGTAATGCAGTAATAGTGGTACCTTCAAAAATCTTTTCCGGTACTCTTTTTTTTAATTTTTATTGTGTAACACGTGTTTTTGAGTCGCTAACGGGACGCGATTTGGAGGAAAGAATAATTCGTATATTTTTGGTTTGAAAATTCGGAAATTTGCGGAGGGCCGATTTAGCGCTCTCTACGCCGCCAGCCTGCGCAACCATGTTGTTGCACTCCACCTCTTAATTAATTAATTTCGTTTCCTTACCGTCTTCGAGCAAGCAACGAGCCAATCAAGGTGAAGTCTACACACACACCCCAAAATTTCGCGTAAAATCGAAGGACTGGATGAGGCACGAGGTTGGCACTCCCTGATGACTGAAAGTGCCAGCTCGGAGGCGTGGAACCTGCTTCCGCTGCACGAATACGCCAGTAGCCTAAAGCCGGGGTCACACTACTCGTACGTCATACAAATACAGTCTGCAAGCTCGAGTCACCGCAATATCCGTGGTTCGAATGCCGCGTGCCCAGAAATTTCCTCCTCGAACTAATTGCCATGCGGCATTCGAAGCACGGATCACGCGGTGACTCGCGTTCGAGTCTGTATGCAGACTGTCTGTTGTATGAAGTATAAACAGTGTGACCCGGGCTTAACGCACATTCGTGCAACGCACTCCCGTAACGTAGGGGCATTGCACGAACATTCACTAGTATATATATATATATATATATATATATATATATATATATATATATATATATATATATATATATATATATATGGTGTTTCAGGAAACGCAGACCAAATCGCTCCTGCGAAAACTACTCACCGCAACGAAAAGAGGCTTCTGTAGTTTTGGTCTTGGGACAGGGGCCCATTAGTAAAATTATTAAAGTCCAGGATAATTAGGTTTTTAATTATTTTTGCGTAATTAACTTTTTTAATATTGTGTTTAACGGCATGGTTTAAATTAGAAAATTGCTCAGCATCATCGAAAAACACTAAATCAACAAATTGCAGAACGATAGAAGGCACGCGCAGCATTTATCGGCTTTCTTAAAAACCGCACAAATTCGGTGGGTCTTTCAGTTTCTGTTTGCAATTGGAGCGCATCTCGGCCCCGAAGGCACTGTGCCCCGAGGAGAGATAGTGCAACCAGCCTCTGCTGCATCGCGCGATGACAGCGCAGCAGAGGCTGGTTGCACTATCTCTCCACGGAGCGCGGTGCCGCTGGGGCTGAGTTGCGCTCCGATAGCAAACCGAAACTGAAAAACTTGTCGAATATGTGCGTTTTTTCAGAAAGCCGTAAAAATGGTGTGCGTGCCTTCGATCGTTCTGCAATTTGTTGAATTAGTGTGTTTCGATGATGCTCAGCAATTTTCTATTTGAAACTATGCCCTTAAACACAATATTAAAAAAGTTAATTACGCAAAAAAATTAACAACTTCATTGTACCGCACTAGATATATATATATATATCGTGGCAAAGGCAGTGGCAGAGAATGTGTTGTGTGTTGCTTCGCGGCGGTGATGTCGCGCAGAGGAACTCCATTTTGTGCCCCGACGATCCAGCGTTGTCGTGGATGGCGTTTTTGATACCAAAACTTATCTCTGAGGGAAGGAGCGGGACCTGTTTAGCGGGAGGACGTGTGCGATGTTTATTGTTTACGGCTCTTTGAGCAACAGGCACAGAGGAAATTGAGTTTACCGCTGTGCAGCTGCTCCAAATGGTGAGACCACATCACTTCCTTTACGATAGACGTAAATGCGTTTTTAGGAAAGAAGACCCGAAGGAAGAAAACACGGTGGTTCATCATCGAGGAAGAAATATGACATAACGAGTGAATTATGCGAAACATGGCAGTTGGTCCTGTCATTTTCGTTTTGAGAAGTAGAGACAAAAAATAAATAAAAATCAAACATGAAATGTTGTTATCGCCGACACAACCGCATGCTCTATCAAACAAAGAAGTATCCACAAAGAGGGGATTACAAGGTTGGTGGTACAGATCCAGGGAAGTATGAAATTGCGCACAAAATTTATGGGTTATACCGGTTATACAGTCTAACGGGGTACAAAGGTTCGACGCAGAATTTCAAAGGGAGGAGCCGAACGGTTTCTAGGGTAGGTGGCACAAGCTACCGCCCAATATAGAGGTTACAGGTACCAGCATCCTTCCATCCCTTCATGTAGCCACCGCCCGCCGTCCCATTTTCGGCACGGCGCCTTTCGGTGCCGGCGCCGGAAAGGGGCTAGGTGTCGGCTTTGTGAGTGAGGCCTTAAGTGATATCTCACCTTGCAATGCGCTTGCCTCAAAGCACTAGTTGTAGCTGCGTCGACTTTAAGGAGAGTAGGAGAGAGAGGGTGAGAAAATGAATGGCGGTTTTTAGAGCTGGGTGTTCATTAACAATTTTACCACGATTAATCGACATCCTTTATTCGATTAATTTGTTTCGTTCATAGCCATACACATTTTTCTTTAATTCCGAAATCAGTAAGGCATTAGCAATAGTACCCACATGACAGGAAAAATTAAACGAAGGCATTTAAGACTGCTTACGTGTAAGAATGCGAAAGCATTCCTACACGGAGCGCATTCTTACAAGCAGCGCGCTACGTCTTCCCTTTTCACTCGGCGCTCCGACTGTGACGTCACGCTCCCCCACTGCGCAGGCGCGGCACCCCCGCCGGCTCCAAGGTTTCCGTGACGAAGCCTCTTCGTTGCTGTGCTTTCGGCCAATGGGGCTTTAGGTGCCGTTTCGCACAGCCAGTGGGAACTTAGGTGCCGTTTTTCGCTGCCGCAGACAACGCCGGCTTCGCTCCGTGTGACCAGCCAATGCTTTCGCATTAAAAAGCTGACGGCGTCCGTTTGTGCACAAAACAGTGGAACCGGAAACGCGCCACGTAGAGAAGAGGAGAGTCGTGAAGGCAAAGGCGAGAGGGAGGGGAAGTCACGGGGCGGATGCGCGCGCGGATGCTGGGGCAATATGTAGCCCCTTCGGCGCAGACTAGCGCAGTCTAGAACGCCATCTCTCAACGACTAGCGGCGAACGCCCGGAGGTTCCAACTCCGGTCACGAATGAATGGGGAACGCGAGAAAAACGTTTTTCTCAATAGTTTGGAGATGTACGGAACGACAATTGTTTTTGACATAATAAAGGAACATTTTACAATAATTTCCGCTAAATCGTTTGCCACGTAAGAACGTTATTATATTTTTTTTCCATTGCCTGAGTGGCGTTATGCGGCAGACAACACAGCGACGTCACATCGTTCACGTGACGTACCTACTCCAACCAACACAAAACGTCCATCTCCGCTGCGTAAAAAAAAAAAAAGCGTCTGCTTCAAACGCCATTGCATTGGAAATTGCCTTCTCAAAATTGTTACACGCATCCGATATTATTAAAACTTTGATAAAGTGTTTAGTGTTTTAACTACTTCACGACAGACTAGTTTCGAAAAGTGTGAACTCGGCGTTTAATTTTTGATCAACCGTGTTGCATCGATCTTCATGTGTTCTCCCATTGGGCGGTCGCCTCCAGGAACCGTGAGTACCACGTGACTCGCGCCTAGATGCTCTGTCGGCCGTGGTGTCTTTAAAACACGCGGATTTAAAGGATTGCGTTACTCTGCTCCGTAGGAGCTATATTGGCTCTTGCTGGAGCGAGTGTGAGCGTGCAGGTGTGCGGAGCGCGTACGCGTTGATTTGTGCTACAAAATGGAGTGCGAAACAAGTACTAGCGCTGGTCCAAGTAGGCGGCAGAAGAATGAAAGGAAGATCCATTGGTGGATCCTTAAGGGTACTTTCCAAAAGGGGTTCTTTCTAATGAACTCCTTTTAATGTTCCATTTCGGATCCCTTTTTCCTTCTCTCCGGCGACCACGATTTGAAGGTTTCTTTTGAATCTTTCTTAGGTTATTTCCAATGAACCATATTTGTGGGCTCTTTTCAGATCCTTTTTTAGTCCTTTCCAATGAACCTTTCTTTGAGTTATTTTTGGACCTCTTTTTAGTTCTTTCCTAATAAACTTCTTGTGTGGTTCTTTTTCAATAATTTCTTGATTCTTTCTAATGAATCCGTGTTGATTATTAGAAGGTAGAAACACTTGCACAATGGCGGAGGAATTGACATCGTGGAACGTGCAAGTCATTCCATAAGATAGCGAAAGTCGGAGCGTGGCCAACGCTAGGAGCCGACGAGCCAATCAAACAGCGTTGAAAGTGCAGCGTCACTGGGCTCATCATGCTTTTTTTTTCTGTGGGTGTTTTTTCCTTCTACTCCAATCAAACGCATAAAGTGTGCCGTGACGTTGCAATTTTAGTCCGCCATTGTGCAGGGATTCCACAGCTGCCAAAAGAGGGCAGTATTTCGAAAGTAGTCTATAATTCTTTTGGGATCCCTTTTCGGTACTTTGTGCATGAACAATTTTTAACGGTTCTTTCTGGTTTCTTCTCAGTGTTTTCCAAAGCACCTATATAGTGGTTTACAAGATATCTAGTGAACAAGTATATCGTGTTTTTTTAGTTATTTGAGGTCTTTTTGTGACTAATGGAAGCAGAGAAAACATTCTGAGGACACCAAAGCACTTCTTATGAGTTGTGAGTGCGAAAGCATCCCTGGCTCGCTGGTAAGTGGTGACTGCTGCGCCGCTGGGTGAAGCAGCGGCGGGAGTGCGAAGCTCGGCGCGGCGCGTGCTTAAATCACTCGTCTCTCATCATCATCATCTCCCTACCTGCGGGTACCTGTTGACGACGTTAGACACCAAAGCGTAACGAGATGCTTAACGTTAGGCCTAACGTCACGCCTTACGTCAGGCCAGCAAATAGGCCTGTTGCGCTGAAGCTTTGAACGTATCGTGGCGCCCTCCGGTGGCGGCTATAGAGTGCTTGAGTAGTGTATACAAGTCCCTCGGCTCTGCACAATAACAAACGTATTTGGGCGGCTGTTTACCTCTTCACGCAGCTGTTATTTGTGCGCTCGCGTGGTCACGACTCAAAATGTGTCACTCGTAGTTGTCACCGCACAACCTTACCCCGGGGACCTGAGGTCGCCGCAAGCTAGGAATGTTTCCTTCGTCTAAGCATGTCGAAACCGGGGGCAAGAAGCGCGGCCTCGATGCGTTCGAAACGTCGCCATCGACGGTAATTCTGCGTCGTCACCTGAAAAGAACAGGAAGGGATTAACCCCGGCATAGCTTCTACAGATTCTCATCGAAACAGTACGAAGACGAGTGGAGGGAACGATACTAGCCGCAGACTGAGTAAAAGAGACAGTTGTTTTTCTCGCCCTCCAGGTGGTTCTGCTAAGCACGGCCACACGATCAAGCGGTCGTGGCATGCATCGAAACGTGTTTCACACGAATTTCACGAAGAGGCATACGCCATACTGTCAGACTAGTAGAGCGATCCGATTGAACTACATCTTTTGCAACGTGAGATCGGCAGTCAAAACGCCGTTTCCAGCGAGAGCTTCCCCTTGAAAAGACGAGCCTGCGCGCGCACTCTCGCACTATAGAGGGCAAACATGTTCTGAAGCTGGAGCTCCTACTGCTCATCTTATGTTGCGTCAAGCTGACAGCACAAATGCGCAAGAAAAGCTGCAAGAGCTCAAGAAGCAGCGTGCAGTAGGAACGATCTGCTCGGCCGACAGATGACCGGTCGCCGGTCCATCGCTAGCGACTGCTTTCGCGCATTTTTGAGGTTGGTAATCAGCTGATCGCGTTGGTTGTATGGAGAGACTGCAGTTTGAGAGTTTTTGTTTACTAGGCGCATTAACCAACGAGCTTGATTCTTACCTTAGAGCGGTAAACCGGAACCCACTGCTTGCAGCGGAAATGGCACCCCCCCCCCCCCCCCCCCCCCCCGGTTGTCGCCATCTCGCATGTGTGCCACATTAGTGATCACGTGACGTTAAGATGGCTGCGGGCCAGATCAGATTGGCCAGATCGCGGTCAGCAGATGGCAGATGGGCACTCTGGGGCTGCGTTCGAATCTTACTCGAATGGCGCCGAGTTATTCCGGCGGATCAAGTCATGTGACAAGACAGATGCAGCAACGCTGGACGCGGGTAGGTTTTCGAACGCAACGGGTACGAGAACTTCACCCAGGAGTGAGATAAAAGCTGCATTCGATTCACTTGCACCTCCTGCACCACAGTGTCCAGCACCGGTGCAGAAAAGTGTGGGGCGGTGTACTTCCGGTCGTATCTCGACACATATACCGGAAGTAGACTGCCCTACACTTTTCGGCACCGGCGCAGGAGGTGCAAGTAAATCGAACGCAGTTTTTATCCCACTCCTGGGTGAAGTTCTCGTACTGGTTGCGTTCGAAAACCTACCCGCATCCAGCGTTGCTGCATCTGTCTTGTCACGTGACTTGATCCGCCGGAATAACTCGGCGCCATTCGAGTAAGATTCGAACGCAGCCCCAGAGTGCCCATCTGCTGACCGCCATCTGGCCAATCTGATCTGGCCCACCTCTGGGCGCAACCATCTTAACGTCACGTGATCACTAATGTGGCAAACAGGCAAGATGGCGACAACCGGGGGGTTGCCATTTTAGACCGCCGGTTTACCGCGCTAAGTTTACTCAAGCTCGTTGCCATTAACTTATCTTGTAAGTCTGACCTGAAGCTCGACATTACAGGAAGGTCGCTGTTTTTGGGAGTGATGGCGCGCCTATACCAAATTTCCGATTTTTTGTACGGCGTAGACGTAGCTTACAGTAGCATGCATCGCCGAGTTTCTTCCCATCACGAAGTGTTGAGAAACGCAAAAAACTTTCCGCGTAAGAAATTGGCTCGATTCCGTGCCTTAAAACAATCGCATGGGGGGAACTCGTACCGCCGGCTAACGTTTTCATGCGGGGCGAATTCAAATGCACAAGTTTGTAGTACCAAATACCGATAAACTAATTGTAGGGGGCGCTACAAACCGGTTTTTTCGCAGCGCCTCCTGGGAAAAGCAGGAGGCTTATACCCGCCCCCCCCCCGCCTCTTCCGCTGCGCCGCCAGCAGTTCGACTGTCCCCTTAGCAACGATGACGCCGTTACTATGGAGGCACATAAGGCGTCGCAGCCAACGGGAATTTAGGTCCCGTTTCGCTCAGGGGAATTCAGGCGCCGTTTTTTGCTGCTACGGACGAAATTCAGGTGCCGTTTCGCTCAGCCAATGGGAATTTAGGTGCCGCTTATCGCTGCTACAGACAACGCTAACGCCGGCCACGCTCAGATAACGCCGGTTCGCTCCACGGGAAAAGTTAATGCCTTCGCATTAAAAGCAAACTATTGTTTTCGTTTCACAAACTTTATTGAGCTTGGGAATTAATGTTGCAAAAAAAAAAAATTCCGAGGACTCAAGCACTTATGAGTTGGGAATGCGAAAGCATTCTCGGTGTCGAGAGGATGAGAAGCGACCGCAGCACCGGCAGGAAGTGCGGCGGAGCGCCGCGCAGACCACCCCGTCGTGTATTCCGAGACTTGACGGATTTCGCCTACACACAGCGCAATATTCCTACAAGCAGCGCTCTACGTCTTCTTTATCACACGGCGCTCCGGCGGCGACAATCCCCCTCCCCCACTGCGCTGGCGCGGCGATACCCGCCGGCTTCATGCCGGCTTCCGTGACGAAGCATATGCGTTGCTGTGTTTTTCTTTATGTTTTATTTATTTCTGAGGCGCGTCCGCTTTGACTTCGAGCGGCCTTGCCGGCTTCGTGACGAAGCATCTGATATGACGCGTCGCAGCCAATGGGACTTTAGGTGCCGTTTCGCGCAACCAATGGGAAAATGGGAAATAGGTGCCGTTTTTCGCGGTTACCGACGCCGCCGGCTTCGCTCCATGGGACAGTCAATGCTTTAGCAATAAAAGTAATTCCTTGCCTCTGCACTTCAGGCGCAGTGATGCTGTTCAGAAATTCGTTTTAAAGAGTCAAACAATTTTCTAACATGACCAATGAACTTCATTGTGTTTTAAATGCCCGGCGGATACTGCACGTCGAATACGTAGTAGCCCTCCAGCAGATTGGCCACCGCTTCGACCGCCCTCGTGACGGTCCTCACTGTCAAAACACCATCTAGAAAAATGTTGGAAGTTTCGTCCTGGACTTGTGTTAGTACCCGAACATCCTGAAAAATAACAAAATCTAGTATATTTCAGGTTGTATATACTTTTACTGTAATTAACTCAGTCACGACAGGCCAAATATATTTCTCATTCGATTGTATATAGGGGTGAGCGTGCATATGCTGGTGTATATATCTGTTCAATTCTGTTTCTTTAATTATCTCTGGTAATGGAGGCAAACGCCTCTTAGATAATAGCCGATAATTTGGTACCGGGGGCTGATGAGTAGTTTTATCGTGTAGGATTCGTTTTACCCAACACGGCGCTGGACGACATTGACCTATACTGTAGTCTTATGCCCGTTACTTGAAAAATGTACCGGATTACAATTACAATATACCGAGCCTCAAGTATAATGGATTACCGTTCCAAATAATTTTTCGCTGAAAAGTAAAAGGGTTACTTTACTAGTTACGTTACAAATTACTTTCACGTTACGTTTCCTGTACACTTATAAGAAATCAATAGGACTTTTGTGATGTTTTCAAAAATGTTCTGCGACACAACTTTTCCTTTCTCATACGCCCACATTATGGCAGTCATTGAAAAATAAAGTATCGTAATTAAAAGAAAGAATTTAGGTGCACTTCGTTCGCCCGTAAGCTGACAAGGCAGCGAAAGCTGCAAACCCATCCGCCACTTACGGCGACCGTCAATGATCCCTGGAATTCTTCAGACAAAGCTGTAGCGGTGCGCATGCTCAATAGCAACACCTACCTCCGCTAGGAGAGGCGGAGGTAAGGAAGGCCAATCTTTGAAAGCTTCCTTTTGACTGTGTAGATGTAGATGACTCTGTAGATGAGCAATTTAGCTGTCTAGTGCAATACAAACGCTAGCCTGGGGTCTTTAACGTGCATCACGCAGTAGCGATACACGACCGCACGCCTGTATACGATTCTCATCCAGATCGAAACGGGCAGGGGTGGGTATTGAGCCCAGGATGCCTGGGTTCTGCAGCGCGAGCTTTCGTTCCACGTGCTCCGAGCTGGTGTGCGCTAGACCACTCGGCCACCGATCATCCAAGCTCCTTTTTGAAACGGGCCTTTCAAGCGTGAGCGCAACGTCTCAAAGATGCAATCTCTGGCCTATAGTTTTGATGCACTGTCAGCTTATGAACGGAGTACAGCTGCATGCAGTTATCAAAAATGCATGGGCGCGAGCACTCGTTTTTGAGCTTTGGTCTAGCGGGTGGTCGCACACTTAAGTTGCTCCACTTTCCGAAATTCGTTTATATGTTTAAAAAAAGTAACGAGCAATTAAAGTAATCTGTTACCAATATTTGTAACGAAATTACATTACAAATTACTTCCGAAAAAAGTAAAGTGGCAATTACAAAATTACTTTAAAAAGTAACGGATTGCAAGTAATTCATTACTTGTAACGGACTACTTTCTAGGTCTGACATTCTGCCTGGTAATTCTGACAATGTCAACAACATATCAACTTTACTTTACATGACCTGCGCTAGGTACGTTATTTTTGAAGGGATGTAACAATCAATGCTCAGTGTAAGGGGACTCACATTGATTGCACCTCGTTTCATTCTATACTAACGTACGACATACGAGACAAGTCACAGTCAAGAGACATGGGTGACCTGACCTATATTTCCAGCCTTCTGATATTACCCCATTCTCCCCTACTTAAATCCTTTTCTCGTTTCGTCAGATGTACATTAGGATGTTTCTTAAGTTACTCAAACATTTCAAAAATGACGCAATCAATATTTGTTGAACCAATTCGTTTAGGAGCAATTTCTACAAATATCAGAAGATCATTATGAAGCTTGAAGATCATTATGTAGCTATGTTATGAAAGGTATCAACGAACCTCAGTTAAGAGAAGGTGCCTTTTCTTCTGAAAGACGAGTTGCAAGTTGAGAGGTGCCACCTACCTTCCCGGGGTCATCTGGAAAGAAATTAATCCATGGCCGTAATGATGAATACGTGACTATTCAGCTATGAAACCCTTGATTCCCTCTTGTTTGCACACACTGTTGCTTGTCATGGTAAATAAACAGTGCGTTTAATTTAGGACTGCAAATAATTTATGATAAAAGAATAGCCTGAAGCATATAAAAAACAGAACAAAAAAACTCGCTGCTCTTTCGGAAGAACGTTACAGAGTCAAACAGCGGGGTGCGACTGTAAATAAATAATTTGCAACTTTACAATTTGAAACCTCTAACTGGAATATAATACCTAAAATAGCTAAGCAATTATTCGATGATTGCGAATTAGTTTGATATCTATCGTTTTACAACTGTGTATATACCGACGTTATTCCGAACGCAATTGTCCTATTTCCCATCTTCAAGCATCATTATGATATTTTTGTTCATATATAAGACACCCGGTATATTTTCAACTTTATTGGCCAGACCTTCAAACGACAGCCTCACCATGTCGCGGTGACACCAGCAAAATTGAATTGCACATCTTTGAGGCCAGCGACCAGACCCAACGCCGTAATGTTTTGAAAAGGACTCTTCAACATTCAACCATGTTAGCTTACATGAGGCATCGTGTACCTTGCGCAATACAGCGCAAATAAACAATAGCAGATTCCATTTGTTTTTCTTAGAGCAGTAAAGGCTGCCATCCAAACCACTAGCACTGAAAAGTGCCTATTTATAACCAGACACCTAACCAGGATTTTATATGGGGGAGAAGAAGGAGGGAAGGGGGGGGGGGGGGGGCTATGACAAACGCCAGGTATGGGGGAGGGGGGAGAGGAGCTCCCAGCAAAACCGAAGTCTTAAGGGGGGGGGGGGGGGGGTCACCTCCTCGGTACGTGCAAGTGTAGAACACAACATTTAAGGGGCCCTGACGAGGTTTCTGAGATCGCCTAAATATGGCGAAGCTCACTCCGCTGGCTCTAAGCATCCTAGAAATTCTTAAATTACGACGATACGCTGCCAATGTCCTTATTAAAAGAGCAATCAAGGATCGAAACACACCGAGGTCCGACCTCAGGCGATGGGACGAGCATGTTCCGAAGTCAGGACCACTGTCAGCCAATAGCAAGCGAAGGATCTTTGCATCTCCGACCGGTGGACCCGCGGTGTGATATCTCTAATGAGCGCGGCTCGTCGCCCGGGTAGCCCGGATAGCCCGAACTTCGGCGAGTTTTTTCAGTCATTCAAACTGTCGTAGCAGCAAAGTCAATCGTGTACCATCGCAGCCATCGCTCCATCGCGCCATGGCTCTCGCTAACCTGACGCCTATCGAGGAAGAGATGCTTTGACAAACAGCCGACATGGAGTCCATGTCTTATGATGCGGTGCCGTTGCATGACATTGTCAATTCGAGCGCAGCGAGTGCAGCAAACAGTCACGACAGCGGGCCGCGCCAACCCCGTCGCGAAGGAGCCAGTCTGCCCGAGACAGACGCACACGACAACAAAATCCAGCGGCTTGGAAACACGGAGTGGTAGGTGATATGCCCTTCATTATACCACTAGCGCCTGCAGTTGATGCCTGCTCATCTTTTTTTCTTTTTTACACAGGTGCCAATGTTGTTTTGGTTTTTTTCGCCCGTCAATGGAGACTGCCGTCGAGTGCATCCACTGCTGAGAATACCTGGGCCGCCGTACGCAAGCAGCCGCGCTGCTTTAACAACCCGCCCGGAGTTCGAGGCCCTGTTTCTGAACAGGGGGTCCCTAGGTTAGCGTATCTCAACATGCACCACTACCTCCAGAAAGGCATGGACCCAAGTGCCAACAAGTGAGTACATGCCGTAAATGTTTGTCTTTTAGCTTTTCGGTCTCCTAAGTTTAGAGGGTTTCTTGCGTGAGCTAAGCAAGTTGACTCCAAACAAATGTTATTTCCAAATCCAAACAAAGCAAGAAAAAAAAAAAGGAAGAAAGGAAAGACATTTAATGTCAGTCCAGACCTGTTCAAACTTCGAGCCACGAGCAATGTTGCTATGAAATATAGGAACAGGAGACAGTAATTCTTGTTGCCCGTGTCTCCCTCTCTATATTTCTCAAAAATGCCATCAAACTCCCCTGAAACCTTTTTAGTGTTGTCAGCGTCCGTTTGTAACTAAAAAGTATTTTAAAAGGAAACTCATTCACCAAGTTTCATTGTTTTTGCTTTGTACCACAAGGCTAGTTGCAAAGTCTTCATATGATCAGTTGCAAGGTTCACCGCTGTACGTGACCCACGTCACATTGCTTACGTCGTACTAGTGCAATTGGTGCTGTTAGTGTTGTCTAGGTTGCGAAACAAAAATGTATTATTATTTTCTTGAATCTTTTGTTTAGTGTTGTGAACGGGCCAACAAAATGCAAAGTAGCCATTTTTTTTTTTTTTTTTTTTTTTTTTTTGTGATCCCGAGACTGTTCACACGGTTCTGGCGAGGCCAGCTCGTCTGAGCATCATACTTCTGTTAAGCCGGTTTTAAAGCAAGCGACTTTTCTCTTCATCGACATTGCACTGTGGTACATTTTTCAGCGCTTGTACATACGTACAAGCGCTGAAAATGGCACCACGGTCAGAAGCTATTCTCTAGTTACGACTGTGACTCGTGCATAAGCTGACGTTACTCATTACTGGCGCATATCTAAATGATGAACTCAGTGGAGCGAAAATTAACAGCGAAATTCGCGCTGCGAAAATCTATTACAACACGCCGGCGCTTATTCGTCGGAAACCGCATTCTATGCGATAAACAAACGATGAACGCCGCCAAGGCCATTGCATGATATCAAGGCGTCAGTTGCGTGAGCTACTCCATCTGCACACCCAAATTACACACTTGCAAACACTGAATATCCGAGTTCACTACCAACGCACATCATCATTAGCAAATAGGGTATTCACAAGATACGTTTGAATGGATCGAACCTAGTTTCAACTTCGTAGCCTGTCGGAAATCAGCCATTTCTTTGACTATATTGCTCATGCCCCGTGCCGGCCCTTTGAACCCTTTCAGCAGTGGCGGACGCCGAGCTACGGTGCCTTATAGCCACCATAGCCGGGCGAACAGAATCCAGCTGGCCTATATCGGTGGCGAACAACCCGTGACTCGAGCCCACCCCGAGCGCCCGACCTTCATCTGCGAGCATGCAACTCTTTTGTTTCAGAAAATTTCTGCACCATCTATAAAAACAAGACTACAAAAAAAAAAAAAGTTGAGGCTCCAATCCACGTAGTGAAGGTAGTTGGACAGCGAACCTGTGGTATTACCTGCAAGGATTGCCCACTTATAGATTAACGTTGCGGAAACCTGTCCAGCCTTCGGGAAAAAATTGAGTTGTGTGTATGTTTATACAGCCTAGAACTTGGTCTGCCTCAACGGGCGACAAGTTTTCGAGCTGTAGATAAGTAATTTAGCCAGTGCAGTAGAACCGCTTGCCTGAGGTCTTTAACGTGCATCACGCAGTAGTGATCCGCACGCCGGTACGATGCTCATCCAGATCGAAACGGGCAGGGGTGGGGATTGAACCCGGGATCCCTGGGTTCTGCAGCGCGCAGCCTTCGGAGGAACCCAAAACGAAGTCAGTCGCAGCCCGAGTCATTTGCTTATCACGTAAACCCACCGCCGCGATCAAGTGTTCTTGTACCCGTTGTGACCGATGCATTTACCTGCGGCGAAGTTCTTCTGGAAGTCAACATGCAGTTTCTCCTGGGAAGAGGAATAGAAGAATGAACTTCATGATGGACGCACTGTTGTTTTACTGATGAAATTCGGGCAAGAAATGGTACACCTCACGAAAGGTACCGCTGTGGGCCCCATCGAGGAACTCCGGCACTCCATCGAAATTGCTGCGGTCGCTCAAGAAACCTTGCCATCGCAGCAAGACAATACGTCGTCAGCGCAGCTCGACAGTGACCCGAAGCTTCTCGAAACGACGGCAGCTGATTAATCTCCACGTGGAATAAAGCGACTGCTTCGCGACATCGTCGAAGGCGCGCAATACCTCGGTCGCGAAGCATCGCATCGTTACTGAGAACGACGCACTCTCTGTGCATCGATCACCCTTCAGAGTCTCCGTAAAAGAAAGGAAGGTCATCCAGGAGCAAGTTCAAGAGGTGCTGAACGACGACATAATCCAACCTTCAAGCAGCTCATGGGCCTCTTCAGTCGTACTGGTTATGAAGATACACAGAACGCTTAGGTTCTGCGTGGCAGGCAGCTGAACGCGGTAACGAGGAAAGACGTCTATCCCCTCCCCCGCATCGACGACCCGCTAGACCGGCTGTGCCCCTCTGAATACTTTTTCTTGATGGACCTGAAGAGCGGCTACTGGCATATCGAAGTGGACAAACGGGACCGAGAGAAGACAGCCTTCGTCATGCCGGTTGGTCTGACGTCCGGCATGACGTCAGAGTCACGCCCTTTGGACTATGTATGGCGCCAAGGACTTTCCAGCGTGTCATGGACATCGTACTGACAGGACTGAAATGGCTCCTCTGCGTCACCGGGAAAGCTGTCTCATCTACCCGGACGACGTCGTGGTGTTTTCAAGTGACTTCGACGAGCACTTGCGACGACTTCGAGCTGTCCTCCAAGCCATACAGACCGCCGGACTCACCCTCAAGCCATCGAAGTGTCGGTTTGCGTATGACGAACTGAAGTTTCTAGGCCATATGGTTAGGAACAAAGGCGTTTGCCTGGACCGAAAGAAGACTTGCGCTGTAGCGTCATTTCCGGAGACGACAGACGAGAAGGCCATGCGAAGATCTTTTGGGCTCTGTCACTACTATCGGCACTTCGGGTTTTCGCAAGGATTTCCGCACCACTCACAAACCACACGAAAGACCCCGTAAAGTTCGAATGGGCCGAGGAGCAGCAGCAAACATTCGGCGAGTTGAAGCGAAGACTCCAGACTCCTCGTGTTTTTGGACACTTCGATCAGGATGCAAAAACCGAGATTCACACGGATGCTAGTAACGCAGAACTTGGCGCAATATACTGGTTCAAGTGCAAGACGGCACCGAGCAAGTCATTGCCTACGCAAGTCGGACATTGTCCAAGGCAGAGAAAAATTACTCTACGACTGAAAAATAATCTTTTGCGGTTGTATGGGCAACCAATTACGAAGTTTCACCCGTAATTGTACGGAAACCCGTTCTGCGTAGTAAACGATCACCACTCGCTCTGCTGACTCGCGAACCTCAAGGACCCTTCAGGACTCCTCGCTCGATGGGGTCTCTGACAAAAAAAAAGTTCAACAGGACATATAACACCTGAGACTGTGGTGGAAGAAATTGGAAACTGTCTAGTAGAAGGAACAGACACAGAAAGGGACGTCTCAATCATGACATGATTAGCTATCACCAGCTCACCTGCACACTCACTGTCTTTTCACTTACAGTTCAACATTACTGCGATTTTACAATCAGGCCGCAAGCACAGCGACGCCGACTGTCTGTCCGAGACAACTTCAGGCAGCAGCGAAGACGATGACGAGCAACTCCTAAGAGTAGTGAACACCGACGACATGGCACGACGTCAACAAAACGATCCGGAGCTGCGCGCACTAGTCGAGCACCACGAAGGACTAGGGTGTACTATTCCCTGTGTCTTCTCAAGAGCCCTGCCGACCTTCGCCATTTGACAAGATGTACTTTTCAAAGCACCATTAACATTTTTTCTATTACAGTTGGATGTTTCTGACTAGAACACTCAACTCGAGTACATTGTTTGCATCGCCAACTCGACACTTTCCAGTCTGCCATCCCTATTCCCCACACCATTGAACATCGTGTTTCTAAGTCATCAAAATAACCAAGTGTTAACTTCATACTTGACTTTAATTTGTCTTTTTTTGAACGCTAAAAATTCTCTCCCCCCCCCCCCCCTCCCGCCTCCACACACACATTTTTTTTAACGTTAAGTTCTTCATGGGCATATATGGCTAAAAGAAAGTGAAGTAAAAAGAACCTCTAGGTACAGGTTGTTAGTGAAGCACCAACTAGCTGTTTTAACACCAATGAAGATTATGCCGTGACAACACCTTGGGAATTAAAAGTACTTTCAACCACTTGGCACTCCAGCGGAGTGCCCGCAGCGGTCATAACGTTCCTGTTTTTGACTCCCAGGAAAACTACCGTCACACGCATCGGAGCAAAGGACCGCTCAGGCTAACCACAAGCTGGATCGAAAGTAGTAGCAGTCTGTACTTTCATCGCAGCCATAGCTACGCAGTGCACGGGCCGCGGACAACCCATGACGAAGCCACGGAGCAGCATCCGGAAGACACCGAAGCATCGTATACCGGGTGTATCAAATAGCCGCCAGGCTCTTTAAATCGACAGCAAAAATGGGTTTTTAACCTATCGCGCTACGATTTCGGGCAGCGTTGCCCACAGGTGGTGCATTTTTTTCGATAAAATTTGCAAAGATCGAACTTACCTAAGAAAAAAAGGGAAAATAAATAAATAACAAAGGCTTAACTCCTATGGAAGCGCAGTGAAGCCACCGGTCTTCAAACTATAGGGCACCCTATTGTTTGAAGACTAGTGGCTTCACTGCGTTTCCATAGGAGTTAAACCTTTTTTTTTTTACTTTTTCCTCAGGTAAGTCCGCTCTTTGCAAATTTTGTAGAAAAAATGCACCATCTGTGGGCAACGCTGCACAAAATCGTAGCGCGATTGGTTAAGAAACCGAGTTTTGCAGGGCGATTTAAAGAGCCTGACCGCTATTTGAGGCACCGGGTAGAGAAGCATTGCAGACGTGGAAGCAGCGCAATCCAGCGGAGTGCCCGCAGCGGCAGAAACGTTCCTGTTTTTGACCCTTTAGGTTGGTGCAGGTCTTCGCTTGATCTTTTGTTTGTACCTGACTCTCCTCTGGACTGCCTATTCCTGTTGTTGTAAACTATGTGTTTGCCAGAACAAAATGACTATTTAGCGTGCTTAAAAGAACTAGCACCAGAGAGCCAATCGCTAGAATACTCAGAGTGTAAGAATTACTATCATGTAGGAAAGTGTGCGGGAGTTAACAAAAAAAAATTAAAAAAACGAATCCCGTGGATACATTGTCGTTGAAGTATACAACCTGTACATGAACATAACTAACCGCACTCACCTTTAGACGGTAGTAAGATACTAGCAGCGTCAGTCTGCAAAACCGAAGAGCAGCGACAAACAGTTATGCTTTAGCGACTACTAAGAGAAGTTTTGAGAAGAATGGACAAGATCGAAAAGAAACTGAATGTGCAATCGACCAAACATGACACAATAATACTGAAACTAGACAAAAAAACAAAAAAACATTGAAGTCATTGAGCTCTCAGCACACATGCCTTCGACGCAATACGATGATTTGCTGAAAAATATGAACTCATTGACACGTGTCCCGAACCAGCTGAAAAAGAAAACAAACAAGATAGATCATAGAAGCAATCGGGAAAGAAAAGGAATCAATAATTAAAATCTAGAATTAGCAATAGAAAACGCAGAGCAATATTCTCGAAGGAAGAATATTGCAATTGATAGAAGTGCTCAGAAAGATGGGGAGGACGTGTCAGCGGTTGTGAAGGATTTAGCAACCAAGCTAAACCCCTTTCTGAGCCTCTGCCTAATAAGATTGAATCTACGCACAGAACTAAAACGAGGGAAGGCCAAACCCCTCCGATGTTTGTGTGTAGGCTTTATAGAAGGAAATCGGGGGGAAGGGAGGGAGGGGGGGATGAGAGCCAATAGCGTACGCGCAACGGGCGCATTTGTCACTGGCTCCCCCCCCCCCCCCCCCCCCCCCTCGGTCATCGTGCACTTAAATGGCAGGCAAGAAAAGCACCGGTTGATGAACAAGCGTACCATACTGCACGCCGATCTTATTTTCGTCAACGGAAATCCCATGGTTACAAGTACGTATGGAAGAAGAGTGGAAACGTTTTGGTCAGAAAGAGGTAAGGGCAGTTGCAGTACACATTGATGTTAAAAGTGGCTTGAGAAGAATAATTAGAATGGACTCATTTACGCATTTAGAGACTGGGACAGATACACCGAAAGCGTACAGTTGATGCGGAACTAGAAGAGAGAAGAAAAAAAAAACAAAAAAAAAAAACAGAAGATTCTTTGTTTTATTCAGATTAATGCGAGAAGCCTCAGGAAGTACTGGGATCAGCTCAATGTCTACCTGCATGACGAGCTGATGAATATAGACGTAATAATACTGACTGAAACAAAAAAGAAAAAAAAAAAGAAACGAGGTGAACGGGCCTTTTTATATGGATGGGTTTCATACACGGTTAGTACGCCGAGAAGGCACAAGAGGCGGTGAAATATTTATCGGTTCGGTTCCGGTTCGGGTTCACAGCTTTCGGTTCAGTTCCGGTTCAGTTCCGGTTCAGTTCCGGGCAGCAAAAAATAAAGGTTCAACCGCTAAGTTGAGAATATATTTTCCGCGTTATTTTGGCTATAGGCACTATTTCAACAGTGGAACGTACACATAAGTATACAGCTTTTTATCATTTGTAGAATCTAATCTTATTTTCAGGTACCAAAAATAAAGTGCGTTATTTAATTTTGCTGAAACAGTAAAAGAAAAGATAGATTAACATATCTCACTCAGCACACATTTTTCACTCAGCACACATTTACCTCAGTCGCACACATTTTTCCAGCATCGAAAGGTTATCAGTCTGATCGGTCGATTATAAACCTGTGATTGGTACAACTTTGTGTCGCAGTATTAAAAGTATAATCCTGTTGTGCTCTTGAATTTATGATTTAATTGCCGTGTATAAAATCATGAAATAGGCACGTCCTCGCGATATATATCCTAAAATCTAGTATCCAAAATACGTTTCACAATATATACGATGACGACGCAACTGAGCTACAAGCAATAATATTTTCGAAATGTCAGAAAAAGTTTACGACAAACCCTTTCACTCTACCTTTTATAAAAACACTGAGCGGCAATCGCAACGCTTGCTTTCCTGACCAATATGTAGGCGAATAATCATACAGGAAAGAGTCATCTTCGTACTCATATCGGATCTGGCCTAAAATAGCGCGTACCGAAGTGAACATTTTCGGCATAGCTTGGCGTTAGATATTTGTTCTTGAGAAGATGCCGGTCAATTCAATTTGCAAATGAGCATCACCCTTGCTATTTATCAAATTTTTTTTTGTAAAATAGAACAAAGTAGTACTTCATACTCTACTGGACATTCCAGCTACTTAATTGGTCACTTTTTGATGGTCTGCGTGCGAAATCGTCATAGTTCCGCCACGCGCCACTGTGTACTTTGTGTGCCCACAGACACATAAAATTGTTCATCACACAAAAGAGGCAACATACTTCTACATGTTTGAGAAGCTGAATATGAGTCAGGAACACATATGTTATTTAAATCAGCTGAAAAAAATTGTTTAAGGTTATCCCAATTCACTTATAGACGTGCATATCGAGGATAAAAGCGCCGGAAAAGATATGCACAGCATATTTAAGATAATTTGTGGGTGCATTTACTGACGATGTATATCGTTAGGGGGATAGGTTCTTTATATATGTTGGCAAGTCATCGGGCAGTAATAAAATATGTTTTTATTTTCATCGATAAATTAGACTTTATTAAGTTCACATAACCGCTTGAGACCGACATGGGAGGACGATACTCGACGATACGCCGTTTGTTGTGTCTGTGGAAACGTGATTCTTTGTTCGCTGTTTAGCAGTGTGAAACACCGGGTCGCGGGGTCCGCCAAAAAGGACTCAGTGCTCGCACTATATATCTGAAGGCAAATACACTAAAAGTGCAGAAAGAGACATAATAAATGGTATTCTTCTAAATGATTCCATACACGACGCCATACTGCAGAAAGAAATATCTATAGACGGATGTTTTAAATGTAAACACGTTTGATGTAACTCCGTCTGGTTGGGTCAAAATGTTGAGAAATACAGCCCTTCACCAACCATGTCCTAAACAGTTAGGAGCCCGACGTTTCAATATCAGACTGGGGCACTTGAAGAAAAAAAAAAGTGAATGAAGCAAACGACGCACCGTAGATGGAAAAGAAGTTGCTGCACTCTACCTGCAAATAGTCGCCATTGATGAAAAAATCTAATCGGTTTTGAAACGTCGGGCTCCTAAATGTTTAGGACTTGGTTGGTTGGTTATGGTCTGTATTTCTCTGACAGAGACTCGTACAATAATGTTCATATTCTCATATAAATAGCGCAAAGAACAGAGAATATATTTCTAATTTAAATCACATCTGGACATCGGCTTGCACGAGCTCGAAACTTCGCAGAATACTGTTTCGAGAGGCTAAAGTTATATTCGGTTTTACGTGCACTTGTTTTGAGGCCTCGATTTACAAGTCTATGCTTTATCAGTCATGCACGCTCTAACATTTTATAAGGCTGCCGCATGTCATCATGAGACTGCTATACATACTGCACAACTTTACAATTTGGACATCACATTTTGCTATACTTCGTTTCAGCTTAAAGGGGCACTGGAAAGTAACGAATAAAATCTAAATGCTGCATCCAAAAGCGTTCCTATCAGTGTCAAACACAAGCGTTCAGTGACAACATTGGTCTAGAGCAGGGGTGCAGAACTAAAAAAAAAAAAAAAAAACGCGTGCCAAAAAAAAAAATGTTTATTGCAAACTGCGCGAGCCGCAGTGTGACACGTTACACCTTTTTCCTGCAGACATGTTTTCA
Source organism: Ixodes scapularis (assembly GCF_016920785.2). NCBI lineage: Eukaryota > Metazoa > Arthropoda > Arachnida > Ixodida > Ixodidae > Ixodes > Ixodes scapularis. The sequence goes on along the minus strand of NW_024609884.1, from coordinate 69,350,242 downwards.
ATATCTGGCATCATGGCACTGGTTGCTGTCTTGAGCACATCTCGCAGTTGTGACATCCGCGGGCCGCATGTTGTGCAGCCCTGGTCTACAGCGTCGGATAATGACGACATAAAATTCTAGAGGTAGGATGGCTGAGTAGGCGAAAGTAACCCACTCTGATCCTTCAAAGCACGTGACTCTCACTCAAATGTTTGCTTGGAACACCCGCAAATTGGTGGGGCGTTCACGTCTCCTTAACTGGATGTTAATTTCCAACAATTGGGAAGATCGCGCATGGTTGTTGCAGCTCCTGTTGTTTCGGTTATCTATTGGGGCAGACCAAAGACGCCATCAACAAAATAAAATGTGCTCAAAATTCTTAATTTCTTTCACCTGTTATGTTCAAGGTGCATCAGATTTTTTTATTTATGTTATGTTTAATATGTTGCTAAAGTGTTCGAGCAAACGCGATGCAAATTTAAAAAAAAAAATGGCCAGAAACGCTTTTGCAGGGTCCCTTGAACCGCTCATTCACACTAGGGTGCCTAGATATCTGTCTGTCTCAGGGTGAAGACATCCATTGTTGTCCGGAATGTGCCAGCGCGTGACGCTCTCGCGCACTCGGTGCGTGACTTGGGCGGTAAGATGGCGTCTATGCATCAGCCAAAGCTACGCGCTCAAGCTGAGTGACACCGGATTGCGCGCACTTCATAATGCATAAAAAAACGATTGGGCGGAAAAATGGCTGAGATGTCACCACTCAAGCAAAAGCGCGCGTGTGTATGAAGGCACTCTAATTCACACTGGAAGCGGATCCGCGTTCGCAAAGCGGACGCAGTTGTGTAAAGATCCAGTACAATTGCACGCGCACTCGATGACATCAAGTGCGCGTGCAATTGCACTGGAGCTTTATACAACCGCGTTCACAACCGCATTACGAACGCTGATCCGCTTCCAGTGTGAATGAGCGGTAAGTCCGTTCCACGGTGGGTCCGGACACAGCGGATGCTACAAGCGCGAGTATGTGGTCCTGAACAGTGTTTGCACTAGCCGAGTGCGCGTGCTTGGCAAGGACATTGAAAGCCCGGAGCTCGCTCTTGTAGCTTCTGCTAAGCTCACACTTAAGTGAAATGGGGTATTGTGTTGAGAACATCACATTTCACCAGAAAATTTAACTGTTTAACATAGTTTGCAAGCGACATCATCACACATATATACTAGAGGTCATTAGGATTTCATTTTGATGAGAAAATTGAATCCCGTGGTGCAAGATGCACACTGCAGAAGGTTCGCGCTGAGTGCAACTCATGTATTGAGAAACAAAATTTATTCTTGCTTGGTGCAGCGTCGTGAGTAATGGCGCGAGCGTCTGGCACCACGAAAACGCGCTTTCTGACAGGAGTGATTTTGCAAACAAAGTAGTTTTGCGGGATCACGCTGTCTGGTCTGTGCCGAAGATACGGAGCAGAGGAACCTTTAGAACACAGTATGTCTTTAAACACCTTTTTTTTTTTTTTTAGAAAATATTTATTATTTTTTGGGGGTGCAAATTCAGCATTTATATTTGTGTCATTTGTTAACAGCAATCCTCCATTTCTTTTATTGTGCACTCAAAAACTGCGAAGTTTAAACAGAACTGCGAAAATTTGAGCGGCTGCCAACGTTCGGCTGTACCTCTGAGGTCACAATAATCTTTCTTTCCAGGTCTCCCTGTCGCACACAGTTGTAGTTCTATTTATCGTCAGTTTAATAAGGCATGTTTAGTCCTTTCAATGCTTCTTTTCTTGGGGACAACTTCCTGAGACAGTTCAGCAACAACGGAAACATGATTGGTTGCCTCAATGATATGGGTCGTGCAACAATATCTGTACTTTCAGTAAAAAACGCAAATAGCTAATCCTTGACATTGAAGGGTTGGAAAAACACCCAACACCCATTAGCTTTCCTCTCCGCTCAATTGCAGGCGCAGAAAAAATGAAGAAAAAGAAAAAGCTTTCGCCTCCTCAACTTGCTCTTAGAATAAGTGGCGATGTAATCTCACGCTAACTGAATACTGCCAGTGTTCATCATAGTCATGCGCTGGGGTTGGCAACGAATAGAGCATGGGTTGAGCTTTAGATATTATTTGAGTTCGGCTATTCTCTTCTTTAATTGAACAGGAGCCAACACTACTAATGTGTGGCGAGCGATGCTGATTGTCAAGAACCCGAGCACTCGACCCGGGCCTATGACAATCGAGTACGTTACGGTGTCACGTGACTCGCGGTGAGAAGTCGTGTTGGCATGTGATGTCTCGATGTCAACAATGCTAATACATCTAGCGACTTTCTCAATTTAGCTCTACTTGACGCGGTGAGTCACGCGACTACCTCACGGGGCCACGTGACGTGACATTATTTGACAGCAAGTCTTGACCACGTGACACATTATTTATTGTAGTGTCAATACAAAAACACCACGAAAAACCACAATTTCTCATACATTGCAATTAGGTATATGACAGTTCGACATAGAAATGCAGCTGCCAATTTTTACTTCTCCAACAATCATTTGTAATAATAATAACAAAAATATTTTGTGAACCGTTTTGAAACGGTTACCGCTATATTTTTTTCGGTTCGGTTCCGGTTCAGTTCCAAGATGGTGGCGAAGATTTCGGTTCGGTTCAGTTCCCGTTCGGCTAAAAATAACGGTTCGGTTCCGGTTCGACACTCTGCTGGTACGTATAAAAAATAGCTTGATAAATCTGACCATGTTTAAGCGTCATTTATTCATTCAGAAGTTCTCGTTACGGCCGTTCATAATATGCTGTTCATAGGCCACATAGTTCTAATTTAAACTTATTTTATGGTGAATTCGTGAAATTATTAAACCGCATTAATAATAATGATTATATTGTGCTAGCAGGCGACTTTAACATCGGCGTCCAGTGCCACTACAAAAATGGATTAACGAAATACCTTGAAATATTGTCCAGTTACCGGTTAAATATTTTAATCAATAATCACACAAGAGAAGACTATATTGGTGACAGTGTTATAAAAACGTGCATTGACCACATAATAGTACGCATGAGCAATTTGAAGTTTAGAGCTGGAATCAGAAAAAAAAAAGTGGCAGATCATTACTTTGTGGCAGTTTTAATAATGGGTCGGGATCGTACTTAACTAAAAAGAAGAAAAAAACAGGTATATAAAGGAATTCTAAACAGAAATAAGATTTACTATACTATGAAGAGACATCACAGGAACTCTTCGCCGCACCTCGATCATGTCAGCATCTATGAAGCGGTCCTCGAGAAATGCAAACACATATCAGAGCGTTCCACAAGGACGATAAAGCTGGAACAAAGAAAGCCTGGCAACAACTGGATTCACAAAAAAATAAAACTGAGTTAAAAAAAAAAAAAAAAACAGAATGTGCAACAGATGCAAGCAAAATGCAGATGATGCAACATTAAGGGAAAACCTTCGACAAACATGAAACAGGGCAACTGCAAAAATTAGGCAGGCTAAAAAAAGGTTTCATCCCGCATGAAAATCTTTTATCTGGGCCATATCTGCCCATATCAAACATTATATGATTATATACGGCCTATATACAGCCTTATCTGGCGTATATGCAGACTTATCTGGCGTCTATACAGTCTGATATGGCGTATATACAGACTTATCTGGCATATATACAGCCTGATATGGCGTGTTGGAGGCTTATCTGGCATATATACAGACCTATCTGGGCCGGTTTTTAATATATTAAAAAGTTTTAAAAAAAGTTTAAAAAATTTCTTTGTTAGCAAACTGTGAATGACTTATTGTTCGCGAGCTAAATATTAGCACAAATAATCCAAAACTTCAGCTTTGACAAGCTTAAGTTTGAGATTATTTGTACTAGTTTTCACGAGGATTTCAATGTAGCTTAATTACGCCCGAATAGACAATTTGCTAAATCCCCAAGCGCCTCGGTCCGTGGTCGAGGAATCATGGGGACGGTGTTTCTTCAGCTGCCCAGTGATCGGAAAATTCGACCAATTCTATGGTTACACAGATTTGAATGTAATTCGGAGTCACCCTGAACAAGTTTCGTACAGAACCCAAGTACCTGTCACACCACTTATAAAATGTCCCGCCAATGGCAGTACTGTGCATTCCGTCCAAACTTCAACCTGGATGAGCTGCAGACATATCTCTTACATTATTGTCATTCTCGAACAGCTTCAAAGACGCTGATATTAAGTTAGAAACGCTAAAAATGTCATAAACAGCTCCGCTGAATCCGAGCTAAATCCCGGTTTTGATTGTTGTGATTTCTCGGCTTTTAAGTAATTCCTGCTAAAACAACAATCACGAGAATGATAATGTTGTAAGAAATTTCTGCGGCTCAGCCAGGTTAAAATGTGGATCGCATGCACAGTACCATAAACGCTGCCATTGATGAGAAATTTTAAAAGTGATATGACAGGTACTTGAGCCCTATGGGACGCTTGTTCAGGGTGACTACGAATTACACAAGATATATGTACATGGGTAGCGAAGCTTCCATAGAAACCCACATGTCGAAAAAATGGCGGCCCATGGGGCTGCTTTAGCCCCATCTATGAGTCGTGGGGACACTTCCGGCGGAACAAAAAATCAACAGGACATGACGACACTTCCGGAAAAAAACGTGACGTCATGCGTGCGTGCGGTTTGGCGCGAAAATTAAACAAAAATGATTCCAGAGACCACAGGTAAATGAACGACATATACTCTAAAAAGTCTCAAACATAGCTCCGTGTTTGAGCTTTGTTTAATACTTTTTAGTGTGTCTGTCGTTCTTTTTACCTGCAGTCTCGGGTTCTTCTTGGGGTGTTCACACCTTGTGTTTACTCTATAGTGGAATACTGGATCGTTTACGCCCTTATTTTCCCTTGCTCTTATATTTTGTTCGAAATGTTTTTTTCTGCAGCCGACTTTGTTAGCCGACCTGCTATGAGAGTAGTTTCATTTCATCACACCATCGTGTCTTTGCACTGTGTTTAAACCCCAGCCGCAGTGTTTTGCTTTTTGTTCCTTCAGGATCCCTCGGAAATATGTGAGAAACGTTAAAGCAAATGATGTAATGTCACAAAAAAAGAGTGAATCAAGTTTCTGGAGTGTGTTGGGCGTATGAAATATACAGCAGTAACTCTAATGCAAGTCCAACATCGCATTAACAGTCGCGTTTTATTTGTTTTATTCACTTACAATCATTCACTCAGATTACTCACTAGAATTATACAATCGGTATCAACTATTCTGAAAAGGTAATGGTCGAAGACAACTAGTAGATCGGTACATAAGGCACATTATAACACAATAAGACATTGGACAATCGGCTGGATGTTGTGAGGACATTGACAGTTTATGGGCAGCCACTAATAACTCGGAGGTTCCACAGTGTTCCGAGGACAACTGAGGCCACCACTGTAATACACAGAACAAACTACACCTTCCTACATATTCCTTGGCCAAGGTACCATAATGCTGAAAATATCTTAACTTGCGTCTGCTGGTGCTGCTACACTGCAACGCAGCGATTGTTTGGTGCAGGTCAAGGAAGCCAAGTGGAGTAAATTTAACCGTCTTGGAGCCCTGTGGTATGCTGCACTTCATAAGCCAGTGTTGCTTCACAGCTTTAAACGCTATATATGTGAATCAGTTAGAAGACTACATTACTCCTCTAGAAACCGAAGAAAATGAAAGGCTCGAATAGAACATGCCTGCACTGCTTTAAAAAGTACTCTGGGTGGTCTCACATACGTAGCCTGTGCACTTGCTGCCTAGCTTTACACTTTGCTACTGTATCAAATAGTTCAGCTTTTTTTTTTTCGCGCGAACCAGTGCAGAATGACTTTGGCAATCAGAAAAAAACAAATAATCATAAACACTTTCGTCACACACAGTCAGAGACTTTGGAATCTTCTGGTGAAAAAGGACACAAAGAGTTCGCCCTACGTTCTCCTTTTAAATTAGGTTGTTGATACATGTCTCGATGACTTCCTCACAAGCTTCAACAAATAATCTGAAAGAAGCAGAAGGAACTGAGAGGATTCTAAAGTGGGAGTCGGCAGTGCCTTTCACACTCAAATACAAGAGCACTTGATTTCCCTCAGAAAAACACGCATTTTTTGTCCTCAGCTCACATTTCTGAAACGTTCCTACACAGGAATAAACCTTGAGAATTTTGATGCCAGCCACCCAGCAAAATAAACCATGTTGTTCTCTTCCATTGCCAAAGGGTAGTTTGAAAGCGAATCGTCTGCCGTGGTAAAAAAAACTGTGCTTCCTAAGGCAAGAGGAGGAGAAGGTGCCAAAAGGCCTGCTGGGAACGTAGCAAGCAGAGACATGTCGTCAGCACAGTTTGATTTTTCCGACAGCTTGTATAGGTTGCTAATCAAAAGGTGCCTGAACGCAGCCTGAAATTGACGGAAAGTGGAGTTCGTGTTAGCACCTGATTTTGAACGTATAACATCAAAAGTTTTTTCAAGAGCGTCCTGGTTCAAATGGCGGTTTAAAAGGTGGGAAAAACCGTAATTAACCGCGAGGTGATTGCTGAGCAGCAGCAGTCACCTAACTGTCAAGCAGAAGCTACGAAACCAGTGTGGCTGCCTTCTACACCCGAGTACTTGCAGGCTTTTAAAAACCAGGATGCACTCTTTCAGAAACTCCTCATGGATAGAGCCGTTACACACTGCAGAGGCATATGGCGTCTTTGCAAATTTCTGCGAGCTATTTAGGCTGTCAAAGAGACGGTCGATTCTTTCAACGAATCTCGCTGTGTGAACAGCTGTGGCTGGCAATTACTGAAGAGTAAGAAGGACATACATTGCAGCTGCGCAGTGATTGCGAAACATTTGAGCTGCTAGCTTCACCGACATCGTTGACGAGGTCAAATTAAAATGCTTCTCCTTCAGCTTTGGCATGGAACAGATCTCAAGTTTACGGTCAGCTTTGGCATAGAACGGATCTCAAGTTTACGGTTCTCTTCATAAGCTTCCTTGATGTAGGAACTTTTCACTATGTAATCATCAACTTTTAGTCGCATTTGAATAACATGTTTCTAAGTCACTTCAAAAGCTGCGGAGCATCGAAAAGGAAAAAAAAAAGTGGCTTGCAATTGATCTCTACGTAAGGCTTTTCGGCAGTTACGATGCTTGAAAAAGAGGCACGTTCTGGCACCCTTGATCGCATACAACAGCTACCGCTTTAGGCCAGCGTCCACAAGGGCGCTGTAGCACTGGAAAAAGAGATCTTTTAGTACATCTGAAGGTGTGCCTTTGTCATAAAAAAAAAAAATAGCCAAGCGGCTGCTTCCACGGTGTTCTGACTCCTTTCGCCATGAACATGAGAGCTTTATTTGCCAACTTTTTGCCTTGCTGTCCACTGTGTTCTTCGAGTCCTTCAAACGTGGGGTTGTATGAAAAGCTCTTTTTTGATGTGCATTTCATCAAAGACTATGCTGCAGGCCCGATCGGCTCGAGAAAAAGAAGCTGCCCGCCTCTTTATCAGCTCGAAAATGCCAGGGTAAAATCAAACCTTCAGTGGCACACGCTGAAGCCATAGCTGCAGTGACCTTACTGATGGCAGCCTGAGCAGTCGCCTGCAATACTTATAGCCTTTGGGGCTATGAAAGTAGAGGCCTAAAGCCAAAGCTTTGTTGTGGCTGCATCGGAACACTGTCTTACGGGAGGTTTTGCGGGAAGACTCGTGATTCAGTGAAACCGGTTCAGCTGTTTTGATATGACTGTATTAACACCTGCGTGTGGAACATCTTTTTTGTCTTTTTGTGTGCTTGACAATGACAATATCGTGAAACAAAAATGTGGCGAACTTTGTACAAACATCTATTTGTAGCTGCCAGCTAGCCGGTCTTGTGTTATGTGACCTCTTGCGTCATCAGCTCTCAAAATAAAGTTTAGTATTCCCTGGTGTTTTTCGAGCCTTGGCTTTTTATTTTTGCGGCCTGACCTTTTAAAATTTCAGAAGAAAAAACTGTAAAAGAAAAAAGTTCGCATCATATAAAGCACTCACATTTGTGAGAAGGCCCAGCAGCACAGCCAGAGAGAGAGTCTATAGGCGACCGTGAAGAAACCAAAATCTCCATGTCAGCCACGTCCCCGCTGGATTCTTGAGCAGGAGCAGCATCTTGACGTAGAGCGTAGCTGTAATCAACTGCAAAAAAAAAAAAAAAGAAAAAAAAAAAGAAAAGCAAGAAAGAAATTGATTAACGTGGAAGTTTGGGCTAGTTGGTATTTCATGATTAAAAATTAAAACAGCGCAAGGACACGGACAAGAACAAGAAGGTAGACGAACAAGGCGCTGACTTACAACCAAAGCTGTAAGTCTCGACACAAAGTGACAGCTCATAACGGTGGCTAAGGAGCACGTGGCGTCCATTACATGTTGTTTTTATCTTTTTTTTTTATTTTTGTTTGTTTGTCATGACGTTAAGTATTTAATACTTGATGTTAGCACGAATAAACTTTAGTTGTAAGTCAGCGCCTTGTTCGTCTACCTTCTTGTTCTTGTCCGTGTCCTTGCGCTGTTTTAATTTTTAATAAAGAAAGAAAGAAAGGCTTTTCCAAAAACTGCAAGTAAGAAAACAAGTTCAACGGAGTGGAAAGTTGGGCGAGTTGGTCGTTCATTTAAGCTGGCAGAAACAGTACCTCTCTGTGTACTTTTACAGCGCCTGTCTGTATACTCCTTGTTTCTGGTCCTTCGTTAAGTTGCGCTGTTTCTACCACTTAAGAAAGCAAGCTCACAAATAAAAGGGAATAAAAAGATAGCACAAGCAATATTCGGCCACCACTTATTCTGGGCCCCTAGTCGACTGTTCGCTAGTAAGGTGCACGAGTATGTGTCGTCCAATGAAGCCACAGAAATCCGCTCCGCAAATTTAATGTGAACTTAGCAAAGGAGAAGAGGTTGAAGTCCTCCCTTATTCCCCTATTTGAACGCATAAAAATTACATTCACCTTCGTTCATGACAGGTTTAATTCAGAAGGCTGGTCGTCAGGGTGACTACAGGAACTCCACCAGTCTGAGTGGCCGGAGTACGTGCAGCTCCATGAGGCTGGCGAAATCCTCTCTGCAAATTGAGCGTGAAGTTAGCCATGGAATAGTAGTTGAGTTCCTTCCTATGTGTCTATTCTAACACACGACAAAGAAAATCACCTTGTTCCCACGAAAGTTTCATTTCGGAAGACTGGTCGTCAGGGTGACTACGGAAGCTCCGTGAATCTGAACTGCGGAAGCATGTGTAGCTCGATGAGGGTGTTGAACTCACCTCTGCAAATTTATGATGAATTCGCCTATTTTAACACAAAATGCAAAACACTTTCTTTCATAGGCAGCTTTATTAGGGAAGACTGGCTGTCGGCAAGGCACAAGATGCTCTGTGGACCGATATTGACGTTTATTATGTCACCTCAAATAAAACAGGTCATTATAAACGGGCCTAAAATGAACTTCTAGCAGTACCTCTGTCCATGTTCTACCTGCTTTTCCCAGCTAATCTCCCCTAGTTCTATCGCAAAATGCTCAAGTCATGAAGACCATGAGGTAATGCAGTGGTGCTGGCAGTTGCTGCCACTTTATGTTAGCTACAGTGAAAAAGCTCACCATGCACAACTGGTGAACCGGGAGCGCTTTTGCTGGAAATGTCGCCATGTGTCGTCTCTGCAAATAATATAAAAATGTTATGAGCCCACAAAAGCAATATTTCAACCCCATGTGGTAACTATTTTTCTAGGAGCGGGTTAACCATGCTTAGTCACAAAGTGCACGGAAGGTTTATTGGTCTGCTTACTTTTTTGTGAGAAGCACACTTGGCAACGCATTGTGACGGAGGTTTCCAGGGCGCAGGAAAGCTGACTCCTCGAAATGTATGGAGCAAACTATCCTGCCTCGTAGCTGCCATGGAGTCTTCCCCTGTAGACATCGGTTGTTGCAGAACCGAACCCAGGCGTCGCACCTGCGGATAAGGAATGGTGCTATGAGGGTGCCGTGAATACTTACGAAAAAAAAAATGTAGCCAAAATGTCCACAAACTGTAGGGGTGACCAAAGGATGGCGCCAGGAGCGCATCGTGATGTAGATAAGCGCGTGCGCCACGAGACGCGGGGACTTTTTTCGCCACTTGATGCTAGGGGAATAAACGTTGTGGGTCTGCTTCGTCTACCCTCGTCTGCTTCGTCTGCCCGGCTGGCGCGTCGCGCCCAGAGCACCCAAGCTCTGAACATGGTGTCAGGAGTGGGGTACACCTGCTCCTAGTCAGCGCTACCGCCATGCCGGACGAAGAAAAGAGCGTCCACCTCGGGGCCAAGGGGCCTCAACCGCCGTCGCCGTTCGTCTTCACGAGCCCAGGCGAATGGACAACGTGGATTCAAACCTACGAGGACTACGCCTTTGCCACCGGTCTACGTTCTGCAAGCGACGAAACGCAAGTAAGAACGTTGCTTTATTGCATGAGTCCGCAAGCTCGTACCGTACTAGCTTCGCTTGGCGTGCCAACCCCGGAGACGCAACCGTTTGCCGCCGTCCAGGAGAGGCTGACCCAACACTTCGTTCATCCGGCGAACAAAATTTACGAAAGCCGAAGATTTCACCGCAGGACTCAGCAGCCTGGGGAAACAGTCGACGCGTTTTTCACGGAGCTTCGAACCCTAATCAGACGCTGCAACTATAACAGCCCCGAGATAGGCAACCTGCAATGCTGTTTGGTTTGGCGCCATCTAGCGACTGAAACAAGAAATATTGGGTACCCTTAGGAGTGGCGGCTGTATTGTTCAAACGTGAGCTTTTACTCTGGTGGCGCCGCTTAGCCTAGTGTCTGAAGCAAGAAATACTGGGTATCCCAGGAAGCCGTGATCGCGTAACGTGCCAGTAGAGCGGAAGCTACGGCCCTGGCGGGCCAATCGGAACGTGACTCCGTATCACCGGAGCGCGCCTTAACTCCGGAGAAGTATCAGGCTTTTCGCTGCGTCATGCTTCAATATGTGTGCGTTGCGCTCGTATACGTCGCGCATTTCGAAGCCTTCGGCACGCAATGTGGGGCTTATCGCTCACCCTTTGCCAAGTTACAACGAAAAAGTCTATACGCCTCGCAAGTGGGCTCATTTTTGTCTTCCGCGCATGAGAAAGGAAGTAGCGGTGACGTTAAAACGCCGAGCCCTGATTGGCTGATCGCGACCCCCTATCTCAGCGTCGTCTCCTCCTTTGCAACGTCGTCTGCTCGCAACATCGTCTGCGACTGTCTTACCTTTCCTGCGACTTTCGGAAGTGCAGGTCTTTACGAGCGAGCTCGACTTCGCCTTTCAGAGATGGCCGACGAAATAACACGAGCGGTACGTTGTTTTTGTCTAACAACTAGCAGACGCGCATCAAGGAGGGAAGTCAAAGGACTCACTTGCGAGGTGTCCCAAGGCGCCGACGTTTGTTTGCGAAGAACCGAGAGTGAGCGTGTTATAGTGTCCGCAAGTTCCCTTTCAAATACTTTTTCCCTCCTTTCGTGTGCGGCGAGACCCCTCATTCTTTAACGGCGTCGGCGGGTTGGCGCAGTTAACGTCGTCTGCTGTACATCTGCTAGTCAAAGCGATGGCTGCTTTACCTTTCCTGCGTCTGTCGGAGATTCACCGCTTTTTCACCGGCGAGAGTCACCGTTGCCTCGGGAAACAAGGAGATAACAAGAGGAAGAAATTGACCCCTTAATCTAAAACTGAGGTCAGCGATCAAAGTATAATACGGGAAGGGTTCACATGGGTCGCGCGGGCATATTCCATTCAGCACGCCAGCCGGTCGTGGGCAGACGGTCGCCGAGACGTGGAGTGCCTGCTAGGCCTAACTGCGCAGCTCGCTTGGTCGCGTTCGGTGGTATCGTGGCTGTTGGAGCTTTTCCCGGGTGTTTGTGGATCCAGCGTTCTTGTTCGTCGTGGTCAGTTTCAAGTACTTTTTACTTTTTTCTTGCTGCTTGAAGTCGGGACGCGTGAAAAGCGCACGTAGAAAAATAAACGTCCGTGAGTCGTCGCGACCGCGATGCTGTCGGCCATGCTGATTTGATCATAAGTGCGTAAGACAGCTTCGGAGCTGTGGTAGGATTTCGTCGTAACCTGCGCAAAACTTACGAAAATTTCGTTTCGTGAATACGAATTTGTTCTTAAGTTCTGTCTTACGCATATTTTTGGCGTAAGATCGTTTCGTGAAACTGGCCTCTGCACTTCCGAAAGTCGCAGGAAAGGTGAGACTGACGCAGACGACGATGCGAGCAGACGACGTTGCAGAGGAGCAGACGACGCTCAGATAGGGGGTCGCGATCAGCCAATCAGGGCTCGGCGTTCTGACGTCACCGCTACCCCCTGCGCAAGAAGCAGACGAACTTGCCCTCCGCATAACCGTGCGCTCTCACGCTGCTGGCGCCGCCTGGCCGTTGCCGGTTGGCTATAGAAGACCGCCTATGTGCGTGACAAGTTTGTAGTCGGCTTATTGGACGAGAAGCTATCGGACCAGCTGTGCCGTTCCACACGACTCACCGCTGACGAAGCACTTTTACAAGCCCGCCAGCACGAGGATGCTGAGAGGGAACGCGCTTCTCGTTCGGCGCAAGCTGCAGCGGCCTTGAACATCGACGCAACGAAGAAAAAGTCTGCGTCATCCGCTCCGTCGTCGCGCGCACGTAACCGGCAGCAGCGTTTGGACAACGCAGTTTGTGGCAATTGTGGACGTTCTGCGCATGACCGCAAGGATTGTCCAGCACGGAAGGCAACTTGCAATTTCTGTAAAAAGCAAGGTCATTTTGCAGAAGTTTGTCGCGCGAAGAAGCGCAAGGAGAAGTTGGGCTCCGTCGAACTCTGCTCTGTTCGTACGCAACAGGCAAGATACGTCGAAGTAAGCGTCAACGGCCACGTGACAAGGTTCAAGGTGGACTCGGGAGCAGACGTCAATGTCGTTCCGCCGTCGCTTCCAGGCGTTCCTCGCAAGCTCGACGCAGTAGAAGGAGAGCTTATCGGCCTGGGGAACCAGCCGCTGCCTGTCTTGGGCACTTTCCAAGCTACTCTGGCGTGGAAGGACAAGCGCACCGTCCAACAGCTTTACGTCATGCGGTCTCAAACTACACCGCTTCTAGGGCTACCTGCGATAGAAGCTCTCGGCGTGGTCAAGTTTGTGAACACCACCTACGCCGAGTCCGGAAAAACGAAAGGACGTGTTCCGTCTACTAACGCTCGTGTCGGGTGTGTTCCATCTTCTGACGCCCATATCTTTAAAGGACTGGGCGAACTCCAAGACAAGTACACCATTCGTCTGAAGTCAGGGGCTCAGCCGTACTCGTTGAGTGTTCCAAGACGAATACCTCTGCCGCTCTTCGACGTTGTCAAGAGAGAACTTGATGTCATGGAAGCTCAAGGCGTCATCAGACAGGTTGACAAGCCGACAGCATGGTGCTCCGGACTTGTCGTCGTCCCCAAGTCGTCGGGTGGGTACAGGCTGTGCGTCGACCTGACCAAGTTAAACCAAGTCATAGAGCGGGAGCGATACGTCCTGCCGACGGTTGACCAGATCCTGGGGCAGCTAGGCGAGGCCAAAGTGTTTTCAAAACTCGACGCGATCTCCAGTTTCCACCAAATCAAGCTCAGCGACGCAAGCGAAGAATTAACGACGTTCATCACGCCGTTTGGTCGCTACTGCTACCGTCGTCTGCCATTTGGTCTGGCGCCTGAATATTTTCAACCCGAATATTTTCAACGTCAAATGTCACGGGTCCTGGAGGGGTTGCCTGGCGTCGTGAATATGATCGACGATGTCCTTGTTTACGGTAGAGACCTTAAACAGCACGATCAACGCCTTGCTGAGGTACTCCGACGACTTGAGCAAGCCGGGGTCAAGTTCAACGATCAGAAGTGTGAATTCCGGGTTCCCTCGGTCAAGTTCCTCGGAGTCGTCGTCGATGGAGATGGTATCTCGCCGGATCCCGACAAGCTTCGTGCCATTCGGGAGCTACCTCCGCCAACGGACGTTGCAGACGTTCGCCGTCCACTGGGAATGGTGAACCACATTGGACGCTTTCTGCCGCACCTTTTGGACGTAACTTCCCCCATCCGTTCACTCCTCAACAAGTCAAGCGCATGGTCCTGGGGAGCAAGCCAAGATGACGCGTTCAAGCGGTTGAAGGCTATGCTGAGCTCGGAAACCTGCATGGCAAAGTACCATTCACGCTATCCTACGATACTGTCCGCAGACGCAAGCTCATTTGGCCTGGGAGCTGTACTGCGGCAAGATCAGCCGTCCGGAGCTCGTCGTGCTGTGGCCTTCGCTTCAAGGTCCTTGACTCCGACTGAAGCACGTTACAGTCAGACAGAAAAGGAAGCTCTCGCCGTCACCTGGGCTCTTCTTCGGTTCGACCAGTAACTGCGTGGGCTTAGTTTTACCGTGGAATCGGATCACCTGCCTCTCGTCGCCCTGCTGGGAAAAAAGGAGCTGGTGTTGCTGCCACCGCGAATTCAGCGAATGCGCATAAAGCTGATGCGCTACCAGTTCGACGTTCGGCACGTACTAGGTAGACTTCTTGCCACAGCGGACGCGCTGTCACGTGCCCCTTGCGACGTCCAGTTTTTTTCTACAGTATTCTCCGTCGAAATTTTCGCTAGCGAGATATTTAAAGGTCTTCCGCCTCCCCTCGCTAACCGGCTGGAAGAGGTTCGTCGTCGACAAGCTGAAGATGGAGAATGTTCTCTCGTCGTCCGCTACTGCCAAGAGGGGTGGCCAGACAAGAGGAAGCTGCCTCCGAACTTGGTGCCGTATTGGAAAGAGCGAGGAAGGTTGAGAGTCGCGGAGGACCTTCTTCTGCTGGACTGCCGCCTTGTTATTCCTGCTGCTCTGAGTAGCAACGTCCTGGCCCTTCTGCACGAGGGCCATCATCAAGGACTTCGTCGCTGTAAAGAGAGAGCCAGAGAAAGCGTCTGGTGGACTAACTGCAACAGCTACATCGAACATTTGGTCACCAGCTGTGACAAGTGTGCGGAAACAATGTTGTACACTCAGCCCTTGATGTCAACGCCTACACCAGATCGGCCATGGCAACGCCTAGCCATTGACTTGTTTCAGCTGAAAGGCCGTGATTATGTTCTCATGGTGGACTATTACTCTCGGTTTCCGGAAGTCGTCTCCTTGAGTTCTACGTCAGCCTCAGCGGTTATCGCGGCTATCAAGAGCTGCTTTTCCCGACATGGGATACCGGGCGTTGTACGGACAGACAATGGTCCGCAGTTTGCTTCACAGGAATTCGCAAACTTTGCTCTGTCATACGGTTTCGAGCATGAAACCAGTAGCCCTCGGTACCCGCAGAGTAATGGCGCAGTAGAGCGCATGGTGCACACGTTGAAGAATCTTTTGTACAAGTCCCAAGACCCGTACCTAGCGCTTCTCACCTACCGGGACACTCCGGGCATCGCGGGAGTTTCTCCTGCCATGTTGCTGATGGGTCGGCGGTTACAGACGCGTCTTCCTGCTCTGCCGCAGCGACTCGCACCAGTTCAGCCAAGCCACGAGAGGTTCCGGGCTCAAGACTCCAGGAATAAGGTAAGGTCCGGCAGGCGAGAGACCTCAATCGCCGGCACAACGCTCGCTCTCTTAATCCTCTCAAGCCGGGTGACAGCGTCTGGTCACGGATGCCAGCTGTCAAGCACGCGTCCTGAGCCATGCCCAACGACCACGGTCGTACGTCGTAGAGACTCCCAAGGGAATCCTACAGCGAAACCTCCGGCACCTGGTGCCCTTCTCGCCGACCGTTACAGCGAGGGAGTCTGTCGAGCTCCCTGCTGCCGAAGAGCCTCCAGGACAGATGTAATTGTAGTAATCTAGCTCATATATTTTTGTTGTATATTGCGACTTATTTATTTTTCATTGCAAGAGCATATGTAGTGTAGTGATCTAGTTACTCTGTATTTTTTTGTTTTTGTTTATGGTTAACTGTAACACTCTACCACTAGTCTGCCTGCTGCATCTGCTGCATCTGCTGCAAGTGTAGTCTGGTGCTAGGGGCCTGGTCAGGTGACTTTCTGTCACCTTTTGCCTCAGCACCATGACAATCCTGTATTGTCAAAAGTTCCAATAAACAAACAACCACCCGAAGAAGGTCAGTCTGGGCAGTTGCCCACTCTGGGCTGCTCTTCACCCTCTCTGGATCGTGCATCTTCCCCGCAAGGTGTTACAAGATCACGCTATGGACGTGCCATCAAGCCGCTAAGACGGTTGGACTTGTAAACATCGCTTTCTTTTGAACTGTGTAACTAGAGTGCAGTAACTAGCTCCGGGGGAGATGTAGGGGAGACCAAGAGATTGCGCCAGGAGCGCATCGTGATGTAGATAAGCGCGTGCGCCGCGAGACGCGGGGACTTTTTTCGCCACATGTTGCTAGGGGAATAAACGTTGTGGGTCTGCTTCGTCTACCCTCGTCTGCTTCGTCTGCCCGGCTGGCGCGTCGCGCCCCAGAGCACCCAAGCTCTGAACACAAACCAAAGCAAATCAGAGCAAGGACATTAACAAATGCATGACATCAACGCTCTGTGTACATCATAAAGAGCAAAAACACGAGTCTTACGCAAAGATGCCCTATTATATATTTGTGTTGTACCACTGATAACCACGCCGATTATGACGACACTAGGCTTCTCAGAGCCGGGCCGGTACAGGTAAATTTGAATATTGTGGGCAGTTTTATAATGGCGGCACACAACGCTGCGAAGTCAGAGTGATTTTGAAGTTAAAACATTCCTAGTATAACATATTACACCTTCAGGTGTAGTTTCTTGTGCACATCCAGACAACCTTAATAGTTTTAGGTAAAAAGAAGACCGAACAAGGGGGCATACATCACACAGCAGGCATGTCACTTACAGTAGCGAAGTCTCACCTTCGAGAGTCGAGGGGAAACCAGTGCAGCGAGATGCCAGCCGTGCGGGTGTCGCTTTCACACATTTCCACGGAGCACCGCTTTTTGCGTATTGCGCTGTGCTCATCGTCGCAAAGGACGTTGAGCCCCTTGGGCGCAGTAGCGTCCAAGATCCAAGCGGACGACAGTCGAGTTCCCGCGCAAGTAATGGGCTAATCACGCCCGAGCAAACAACAAAACTCCTCAAACGGTGTTAACTGCCACTAAAACAATCAAAAGCGAAGAGCACCTGGAGGCCCAAACACAAGCAAGCAGACGGACGTTAGCAGCCTGCCTTTCCGCGCGCCACGAGGTCTACAAAGAACTGCAAATGTCGCTATTGCTAGTCGGCCTTTTTGCTAGTGGCGTACAGAGGACGCTAATAAGAAGTATGCATAAAATTAGCAAAAACAAAGTTTTGAATTTTGTAGCGCGTTAAATATAATTGATATTATCTAATAATTATATTTACCTTGTTTAAAATTACTAATGATTATACTTCTAGTCACAAACTAATTAATTTTAATAATGTTTGTCCCCACCTCTCCTAGTCGCGCTTCACTCGTATCCTTCACGTGACCCTCCAGGTCGATGTCGCTGGCGATTTGTTTTGAACCGCTTTTTGGCCGAAGCTTCGCTACCCATGTACATATATCTTGAATTACACTCGAAACTGTGTAACCATGGAATTGGTCAAAACTAGCGATAACTAGAGAGCTGAAGGGTCCCCGCTTGCATAATTCCTCGAGTGCGGGCCTGGGCACTTGGGAGAATTGTAGGCAATAAAAATATATAAAGTGCTGATTTCAGGTTTTATCCTTTTGAAATGCCTGGCCAGATCTGGAATTTCCTTACTTAGCCAGATCTGGGATTTCCATACCTTGCCAGGGATATCAGGCTATATCTTGCATTATGAGGCTATATCTGACAGATATACCATATCAGGTTAAATGTGGCCAATTTTTGATATGGCCACATCTGAAACCTTCAGATCTGGCCAAATATAAATTTTTTGTAGGGATAACACGCAATTGAAACAGTGCAAAAAAAAACCAAAAAAACCCTACAAGAAACGCGGAATACTGTGAATCAAAAAATTGGAAAACCTCAGAAAGACAATGTCGATGAGTGTATAAAAAAACAGGCGGTTTAACTAGCTTTAATACGCTGAGCAACGAGTTCAGTAACGCTTTCGTGAAAACGTCAAGATTTCCGGAATCAAATAAGCAAAACCGCAGAGAAAGGAAAACCTTTAGGGCGCTCATCGCACTCTGTGTATTTACTGCAAATGACAGTTTCAGATATTCAAGGTTTAGTTAAAAGTACGTCTGCCTCAAAATTAACAGGATACGACAAAATACGACTCAGAGATTTGCAAATTAATTTCAGCAGCTTGGCGCACGTTCAGCTGGCGATAATGAACGGTATTCTTTCAACAGAAAATTTCCTAACAAACCTAAAGTATCAATGATCCGACCGATTTATATCAAAGGAAACAAAAAAGAGTTAAGCAATTGCAGATACATCGCGATACTTCAGTCATCACTGAAATAATGGACAAATATGTTTTAAAAGTAATGACCTCGTTCTGTGGCAACTGCTCGCCAATAAGCAGTTTCCATTATTGTTTTCGACAAAAAAGAAGCTCGACACCTTTACTCGAATATATGACTGATTTTATAAATGATAAAATAGATAACAGCCAAATAGTACTTAGTATAACAGACATATAGTATAACAATCAAATAGCACTAGATTTGACGAGAGCATTCAGTACAATTGATCACTCTATCTTATTTGATAAACTAGAAATCATCGGCTTTCGTGGGCTGTTTTGCCCATTCTTCCGGAGCTACCTCTCCGACCGAACTCGAACAGTCACACTTGAACACATGTTTTAGTATCGCTGTGCATCTGGAGTGCGGTGTGCCGCAAGGTTCGGTATTAGGCCCTATGTTTTTCAATACACCGTGTACAATTTTTTTATTTGACAGATAAAAAAAAATGAAAGCCGTTTACAACTTCCTGTAACGCCGGATTAGAGTGCAGCTCTTAAGGAGGAGGAGGGAAGGGTCCTGAGGGATAGGTGACTCCCTGAGGTCACGTGACCTCAGGGGGGGGGGGTCACGTACGTGACCTCAGGGGGTCACGTGACCTGAGGGAGGGGGCACGTGACCTTATGGTGACACCGACGCCGCTCAAGCCGGAAACGAGCGCCTAAGAGATGCGCTCTAAACAAAAAGCGCGTTTTCAGGAAGACATTGGGTGCGTGAGAAGCGCAGTAGTGCTCTAAACAAGTGCTGATTGTAGGGCAAGTTGGTATGGTACGTTAGAAAATATAATTGCGCTTTGAAGACGGGGACATAGGAAGGGCAGACACCACAGAGCGCTCCAAAGTCACCACTCGTGCAGCGGGGGCAAGGCTACCGGTGCAATAAGGCTCCCGTGCTATTTTTTCGCCTCGTATCATAGCCCCAGCCTTGTACCTTAGTGCACGGGTGGTAGGTTTAGCGCGCTACTACACTTCCCACACACTCAAAGTCTGTCTACAAATTATTGATTTAGTGGTTTTGAATGACGCTCAGCAAGTTTTTAATTGAAACCATATGTCTAATAATTGAAAACGGTAATTAACAAATTCTACTTAATTGCTCACCAGACCGTAACGGCCGTTCGCCCCTTGAACGGCCACCGAGCTCAACAAACATATAGCGAAGAAGGCATATACGTAGTTGTAAAGACGCGTTTTTTTTTAATGTGTGTTCGAATAAAAAAAAATAACCCGGTGTACGTAAATGATCTAGGCATCCTGCTCTTAAAATCACAAGTATATCAATACGCTGATGATGCAATCTGTTGAGGGTTGGTGACCTCCACAACTTCGTGGTTTTAATGATGTATTACTTTCTGTCTTATTTCAACACAAAATGAACCACTCAAAAACAACTGAGACACCGAAAAATTTTACATTCCAAGAAAATATTATGCGCTTAGCTATTTTAGCGAGCTTTCCGTTCATTTGCTAAAGCTACCGTCCCCCGCAAAAAAAAAAAAAAAAAAAAGGCACGTGGCGCAGACAGAAGGATGAATGATGCAATGCTTTTAATTTGAATCTCTCCTACCTCATTCCAAAGTTGCAATAATTATACACTGCATGGCGTTCTTAGTCTATTCTTGCTTGCAATGTTTACTTCGCATAAGTTTTCTTGCACTGTATTAAAAAAAAAAAACTTCTTTATGGAAAAGTTTTTTCTGTTTTGTACCTTTTAAGATTTTTATTAGTGATGCCGCTTTACATTATGTGGCAAAGTTAGCCTAAGTGCTTTAGAAATACATGTTTTATATCGTTAATAGTTAAGGATATTATGTTACCTTTTAGGAGTGTTGTGTATTATTAGATATCACAAAAGAAAGTTCGCTATCATTGTAAAAAGGGGAAACATTTTTCTGTTTTCATGAAGAGAGACTGGTCGACATATTCGTGTTTTTTGGTGTTTGCTTTCTTTTTGTGTGTGTGTGTGTGTGTGTGTGTGTGAGTGTGTATGTGTGAGTGCGCGTGCGTGCGCGCGTGTACGTGTGCGTGTGTGTGTGTGTGTGTGCAGCATTTTTTTAGCATTGGCTTCGTGTTTTCACGCACAAGCACACAAGTGCTTATGTGAGGCAGAAAAAAATGTTTGGAAATTGATTTCGTGCGTATGAACCATTATTGATATTATTATTATTGAGCAAGGGTTAACGTGTTAGTCGGCGATTAGTGAATCAATCGCCCTGTTGGTGGGCTACTCGATTAATTTCAGGAGCCGTGTTTAGAAGAGGACACGCATAACGCGCCGCGTGTAGCCCAATCACTTTAAACGGGAGACGGCAAGATGAAACGAACTCCGGGCGGCAGCCTCGTGCCATCTGTGCGCGGTTATTGACTCCCCACGTGATACCCCCGGGGGCGGCGGAGTCGTCAACGACATTTAAGGGCCCCGGAAACTGGCCATGATGGCGTGCAAGCCCCGAAATTACGAGTAACTCAAACACGGTCTCGGCTTAAAGGAAGTTCTTTCGCGAGAGCCCAAACAAGCTTGTGCTCGAACCGCGACAAAGAAAAAAAATAAATAAATAAAACGGTACAGGTTCGCGGTCTTTTTCTTCTTCGACGTGGCCACTCTAAGATATAGCCTGGCACTGCATTATTATTAAAAATAACTATCTAGAGTAAATATATATCCTCCACTTGCGGAGCAGAATATCGCAACGGTCTCCAAATTTCGATGCAAGTATTGCGGGAAGCGAACGTCGCTCTTGAAGGAGCCGCGATGGGTGTGACGATATGAACCAGAGATTCAGCGCACATGTGCCGGTGGCGCCGAGCATGCGCCGACGGACTTTCGCTCTTTTCGGAGGGACACTGGGGGACGAAGGCAGAGCCACTGTGATGAGATCATAACTCGAATAGACAAATGAAGAGTAGTTACCCTTAGAATGGGGCGGCAGCTTGCGCCACCTAGCCTAATTTGTCGTATTTTACAGGTTTTTGTCCATTTGATTTTCGGTTTAGTTTTGAAAGTTTTCGTGCACTTTGCAGAAATCGCATTTTTAAAATAATTTATCTTCAATTTAAATCCCTGCATCGGTCTGAACAGAAAGGACGGGAGATAGCATAATACCCTTGGGGCACCTGGGCCTTAACCGCTCTCCTTCTCCTGTATCGTCCCATGCTACATGCCAGAGCCTAGAAGTTTCCTTTTGTATGCTTGGCTTTTGGCCTAACAAGAACGATGACCGCTGACGGAAGCGAGGCATCACTTTGAAGAGATGCTGATGCTACTGAAGAGGAGATTCTGCGCAAGCGCATCAAGGATCTAAAAAGGCAACCTGTTAAATAGACTAGCTTTGTGGAATCGAAGAGCGCCCTTGAAACTCTCGTCTGCGATTTCGTGGTGATCAACATTTTCAACTAGACTGAATCGTCGCATTACAAATCATAAGAAAAGCAAAAAAAGTGTACGTCTTTCACTAATTAACTAAAGCCAATAAAATTAGAATATTTTTAAAGCCAATACTTTTGGTTGTATTGTCGCTTGTTGCTTTTTCTGTGCATTGCAGGCGGTCAAGAAATCGTCAAGCTGTGCCCATTTTTATTACGAAAAATAAATAATTGTTCTACCAGACGCTAACATTGTCTAATTAAGAAAATAACGTCAAGCTCTCCAAGCTTAAAAAAAATAAATAATAAAAGCTCTTAAAGCACACAGCCGCACCACCAAAACGAGCTGTCAGTGTGTACCTTCCCTTTTTTATACGTTTATTGTTTTTTCTGCATGGTCGCTCCGACTGTCAAATCCGCTAATTCCAAGATATCAACCAGATTCCAATCAATCCGCCTCTGCGGTTTTGGCTTGCGCACGCAATGAGGAAAATAGTTGTGTGTATGCCTGGACGTTAGTCAGCCTATAGGTGGGCGCAGGTGGCTGAGTTGTAGATAAGAAATTTAGCGTGCAGTACAACCGCTTGCCTGGAGTCGTTAACATACATCACGCAGGAGTAATACACAACACATACAGATCAAAACGCGTCAGTTTTTGCAAAATGGGGCACAAGCACCTGCTTGTCCAACTAATAATAATAATAATAATAATAATAATAATATTTTGCTCAGGAGAGCGGCGGCACCGCGGAAAGGTAACAGCCGCTATCTTGAAGGTTCGCGGTGCCGAGGGCCTTCATGGTACAACGACGTCCACGAACGTCACAAAAATTATCTAGTAACAGTAGTATCAGTAGATTCCAAGTAAATCCTTCCTCTAACTTCTTTGGGTCGTTCACAGCAGTTCTCTCCTTCCGTCTGACGATCCAACGCTGGAACTGCCCACTTCCACCCTTTCCAAGTTCCGCATCTTCCACAGCGCAGCCATCTTTGTATCCTCGCGGGACTTGATCAAATCGGCGGCGGAAATGACGGCGGAAACGACGTCAAATTAACTACAAGCCCTGCCCTCGATTTTTCGTTTCTCAATCAACCTCAGAAAAGGGCGACTCCCGTTGTACGTCTGCTGCGGATACCTGGAAAGGGCGCGCGCGCCCATGCCGTGGTCGTCGTGTCGTCTGGTTGGTCAAGGCCGCTTTGCATCTGCACCCGTGGTATAAAAATGACGCCTTTTTGCATGTCTAAGCAGCACACGAAATGTCCTAAAGTTCAAGGAGCTTCCTGCTTGTGTCATACTTCAGTGCAAGATACATTTCGCGAGCGCAAAGCGATACTTATGTCCCCCGCCCCAAACCCTGCGCTCCTCAAGGTGGCTTCCCCGCAAGAGAAGAGCTAAATTTGGCCTGTGTGCCCCCTTCAACGCCAATCAGGAGTGCGGCCAAACGAAGGTAAAGGCATTAATTACCCTGGCTACGCTATTTATTCACTCTATACTAAGTCTAAAGACAACAGCACCATCAGCCGTCTAATACCCCATTCACATGATCAGGTCCCTTTAGCTACCTTTATGGTCGGTGGCGAATCAGTTCGCGATTCTCCGCACGTGGCATGTGCTCGCGACCCAAGAGCGCCGACTGATTCGGAAATTGGAAAGAGAGCTATGTTAAAGGTACCTTCATGCTGACCATGTGAATGGGGTATAACGCCCATTAAAGCGTATAGTTTTTTTATAAGGGTATACGGACTTCAAAAATGTTTGGTTTTCAGAGCACTCGCGCAAAGAAACGCACACCCACCCATATCTGTGCAGCCAATGTGCACCCCCGATGCTGCACATATCCTAATATGGGATATTAGGACATGTAATATGGGATATTCCATTTCATCTTCACCCCGAACGGGGTCAAAAGCTAGTTGCAACACAAACGCACGGACAAACAAATACGAGTGTATTTCCACTATCGCATAATGTGTACGGACGAACCTTACAGTGGAGATACCCAACCTTAATGCTTTGAGGAAGCACGGTAGAAGCAAATGTGATGACCACGTGCTTCGAAGGCTTCCCTGTTTCCTCTCTTCGAATCAAAATTCGTAGCGCTGCTGTGGCTCCTTGGCTAGAAAGTTCCTGTAAGATCTCCTTGCCACTGGACTACAGCATGTCGTCCTCAGCAATAACTCCTTGACAGGAATTCAATGTACGGTGTGGGGTGACAGGCGTCTTGTAGTCCGAGATGTTGTTCAGCTCCAGGAGAATATCGCTTTGGATGACATTTTCTACCTCCACTAGCAAGTCACCAGACGATAGATTTTTGGCTTTGAAGTTTTTGCCGATAAGATTTTCAAGAGTCTTATACCCTTGTTACACGCACACACTTAACTGCAGTTACACTAAGCCACAGCTAGCACACAGTACTTGCAGACAACATTTCGTGGCTATGCAGTCAAAGCTATATGGTCGCACGTGCGCTTGAGCATCTTGAGCACTTATCAAAGCCAGTGCGCGCTCGCTCTTCACTTTTTCTGAAATATCTGTCCGAGAGTATAGTGCGGTAACTGTGGTGCCACGTAACAGCAGTTAAGGGTGAGTTAAAAGGACACTGAAGCAGTTTGTATTTGAGAAAATATAATACTTGAATCGTTTTAATTTGGCCTCCAGGATCATGAATATCGAGATTATTTTTCAACTTGGTGCGCGGAGGCTGCAGAAAATATTTTTTTTAAGTAACATTGAAGCCCCACGTTGCCGGAGCGTGACGTCATAGTTAGAGTTTTTGGAATCTCTGCTCTCGCGCATCTTCAGCGCTTATCAAAGCTATGCACGCGCACTCTTGTTCTTTTCGAAAAGGTCAGAAAAAGACGTCACCACGGGTGTCAGTGCGTGGGAATATACCTGGCAAGCTTGCAATTGCACACGCCGTCCACGCGTGCGACACGCGCTTGACGGCCGAAATATCTGCGTATGACGTAACGACTGATTGAAGGGTTTTCCTGTTTTTCGCGTTTAGTTATATCTTCGTGAAAAACGAAAGTGATGTTCAGATTCACGGGATAAAAATACTTCAGAGAATTCCTTTCTAACTCGTTTTTTTTTTCAAGAACCGCTTTATCTGCCCTTTAACTGTGGTTAAGTGTGCCTGTGTGACAGGGGTATTAGAGATCAGGAATGGGGAAAATTTTCCTAAAGGTTTACCATCGTGTTTAAAGAGCATCACTACAAAACAAGTGAAGCCTTGATGAGCTGGATATGTTGAATATAATACGGTTGCTTCGGCCCGGCCCCTTTTCAGAGGCCGATCAGGTTTTTTGGTATGCTTGCGAATCACAAGAGGTTGGAAAAAAACTTCAAGGTCTGTTGTGCACCACCCACAATTCAGCCCAACAAGGGGTTAAGTAACACCTCATTACAAAAAGGGTTTTGTTGAGAATGCCACTGTACCAGCGCTCGCTCAAACACTATATCCAAGTGTGGTTCCATAAGAAAATCTATAGCCACCCAAGGTTGGCCTTTGCCACCAAAGAAAATGAACATTGAAAGAGGGAAGGGGAAGAAAGTGAAAGATAAGAGGGATAGTAGAAGACTAGGCGACTTACTGAATTATCCTGGCCGGGTCTTACCAGGACACCCGTCTATGGGAAGCGGGTGCCGAGGTGGTCTGTTGCCTTGTCCGGGGTGCTTTGAAGGGTCCAAACCCTTCAGTGTAATTGCCCCTAAATTTTATAAATATCCTGAAAACTAAATAACGCCCTTTTCTTTCCGTGGAAGTGCGCGGATTTAACATCGCAATTAAAAAAAAAAAAAGTTTACTCAGATATGTATACTAAATGGCTATTCTAGATATTTTTTGAACAGTTCTTTGATTACGTTTATGTAAATAAGTATCGCTTGGTCCTAGGTTGTTATTTTAATGTAAATATATTGGAGGATTCCATTCAAGCAAGAACGCTCACTAATACGCTGAACTCTACGGGCTTCCAAAGCGTTATCACATCCAGTATAGAGGTTTTTTGCGCGACACAGGGGACAATTACAAGCGAGTAGACACGGACAAGCGCCGTGTCTACTCGCTTGTAGCCAGGCTGACGTCTGCCGGTTTCCCCTGCTCGGTCATTACGGCGGTTGCTGAGACGTTGCTCCAGAAGACCAAGGAAAAGCAGAGGACGCGGCCAGAGCCGCCACAAAGGAAGTGTAGACCAGAAGTGGTGCCATATAAAGTGTCCCACAACCTCAAGAAGGTAGCGAATAGGTACAATGTACCTTTCGTATTCTCTGCGCCACGCAAGCTTGCGGGCCTTTGCCCGAGGATTTCCTCGGGAAGAGAAAAGACGAGTGGCTGCAACAAAAAGCACGCCCGACCGTTTGTGGATTGTGCCACAGCGGTGGTATACGAGATTCCGCTCTCGTGTGGGAAAGTATATATTGGTCAAACTGGTCGCTGCGTTAATGACCGAGCACGGGAGCATGAATTGTCGATCAGAAATAAAGGCAATGCACACTTGCCTACTCACTGTGCCGACTGTGGATGTGATGCGCGATTTCAGGAGATTAGGATCTTGGGTAGAAGCAAAGACAGCACAGCCAGAGAATTGATGGAAGCTTTTTATATAAAGAAGAACCATGACTGTGTTAGCGATACCTCGGTTTCTTTGTTTGAAAGTGCAGTGCAGTTTTTATCCGGGTTGCTGGTTCGATAATGACTATCGTGGAATGTGTCTTGGTGGATGACTTTACTATCTATTTTTTATTATTTTTTTTTTTTTTATTTTTCGTCTGTGTAGCGTGCTGCGCATGCTCTTTCTGGATGTTCGTGGTCGCTTGCGCACGAATAAAGTAGTTGAAAGTTTGCGCTTGTCCGTGTCTACTCGCTTGTAATTGTCCCCTGTGTCGCGCAAAAAACCTCTATACTGCATCATGAACCAACTAGGCCAACAACAAGTTTTAATTAGTTATCACATCCGCGACTAAAGTCGCATTATCCACATCAAGTGCAATTTGTCTTTTTATTACCAATACTTCTCCCGAAGTCAAAGTCGCGGGAACCATTAGCAGCGATATCAGCGATAATATTCTAATTTTGTTTTTCTTTTATAATCATGAAACTCAGAGTTCGAGGGCTACCGCCACCTTTTGAAAAATGTCAGATGATTGTCTACAGCATTTAGGGACGCGGTCTTAAACTGTGATGGGACCCCTATTTACTCTAAGATATATGCTGATGCATCGAGCTTATAACAAATTCTTAAACATTTTCAAAGCAGTTTATGACTTACATTTTCCGTTCAAAACAGTAACTGTAAACAGGACGATAAGAAAACCGTAAGTAACCCCTCTGCATATAGAAATAATGCAAAAGAAAAAACGCGTAGACAGGGAGTTTGGAACTTCAGGGAATAAGGACAAGTTATTGCGTTTAAAGAAACTTAGGACCGAATTAACGTCCGAACTAAGAAAAGCGAAATCGTCATACTATAACCAAAAATTCAATGACGTCACGAACGAATCCCGGAGAAAAGCTCACCGGAGAAAAGCTCGCCGGAGAAAAGCTCACCGGAGATAAGCTCACGGGAGAAAAGCTCACCGCAAAACCGGCGGATGCGGAGAAAAGCTCACCGGCCATTGAGCGCATGCGGAGGAAAAGCTCACCGATTTTTGTTTCTTCTTTTTATATGGAGGCTGATGGATCATGCGTAATATTTATCAATTTATTATCATTAAAATTCGTCAGCTTTGTAAAAAGAAAATGTCATTTTTTGTATTATTTGTTAAGCTTATTGGTTATTATTCCTCCCAAATTACAAATTGCGGGCCAGTGTTTTCTGTGGCTTACTCTGTAGGCAACGAAAGCCGAACTCAAAACTTTATGAACCTGAAGAACAGGAAAAAGTTTGAAAACATAATAATGTCTGCTTAAAACCTAAAAATCAAAACTGTAAATGCCAAAATCCGAAGTGCATGCGCAACAACGTTGTGCCTGAAATTCTCTTTGAAGCTTTGTTAACTTTTAAAAACAGGATAGAACGGTGAGTAGGATATCGACGCTTTTTCCTTTCATGGAGAAGAACGTTTTCCAGCCTTTCGTGCTGGTGTTTCCACACGTTGCCTTTGTGTGATAGTGCCCTTCTACGGCGAACCACCCATGACCTTCAGAGCTGCACACTGGCGCCGTTGTTACTCGTGACCTATATAAGAAGTAGTCTTCTGTAAGGTAGCGAATAGGGCGAGTTGGTAAACGCTATACATGATGAAAACCACTCAAACGACGACGACGGAGTGAAGACAACAAACACGACAGGACGAATCTGTTCTCGCAACTAAAGTTTTGCTAGTGAAACTAACAGAAAGAAAACAGAGTAGCCGACACCGATTACATCAACAAACACCTACTTATCTATTAGGCACTACAAAATATTTGGAACTGAAACGGTTCCCACACCGCTATTCATATTAGCTCGCAAAGAACAAACCTCTTTATTTGACTGAGCTACCGACGGCACACTGCCAGTTGTCAATAAATTGTCTTTTTTTGCCGGTGTACGATGTTTTGATTTTGTACCCCTTGCGGCTTCATTAATATACAAAATGGGTGATTACTAATTTCTGATGAATTAGTAAATATGCCCAATGAACTTCAAGATTATTGCAAAAAAGTGGACATATTTTTAATGAAGTGAAGAATGCGAATTATGTTAAATTGCAACATTTGACGCAGAATCCGCTACGTTTAAACAAAATCGGTGAGCTTTTCTCCGCATCCGCTCAAAGGCCGGTGAGCTTTTCTCCGCATCTGCCCGTTTTGCGGTGAGCTTTTCTCCGGTGAGCTTATCTCCGGTGAGCTTTTCTCCGGTGAGCTTTTCTCCGCCGCCCCACAAAACAGCGCGCTGAGGTTGTTTAGAAAGTTATAAATAAAGTTCTTAATCGAAATAAGGTATTTTCTTGTATAGGAGAATTAACTCTAGAAGGTCGAACTATGTTGGGAGCGTGTTTGACAGATTGTTTTAACGCCCACTTTACAAATACACAAACTACTGCCTACGACGACAGTGCCATTCGTTATGTCAGTCATGTCGATGACACTTTCTTTTTGAACCCCACCGACGACAAAGATTTCTTTAATACATTCTTAGGTCCCAGAAACAGTAGGAGTAGTGATATCGACATCTAGATATAAGAACAGTTAAATTTGTAATGAAGATTATTGCACCATGCCTAGAGCATATGTTCAACGTATCACTATCTTCCGGGATATTTCCCACAAGTATGAAGTTTGCTCACGTTTCAGTCATATACAAAGGTGGTGATAAAAGCATGGCAAAAACTATAGACCTATAGCCGTGCTAACTGTTTTTTGAAAAGCATTCGAGAAAATTATTCTTACACGTTTCGATAACTTTTTGTCAAACATTTTTTTTAACAGATAATCAGTTTGGTTTTCGAAAAGGTAAATCAACTGAAACTGCGTTGTTATTTCAAAGGTAAATCATGTTACAGAACATAGAAAAGAGACTTATTACGTAAGGTGTATTCATCGATTTTCGCAAAGCATTGGATGTCTTAAATCACAAAATTTTGCGTACGAAATTAAGTCGTTATGGCGTCCGTGGTGTGCCACTTGCTTTACTGAAAGCGTACTCGCAACATAGGAAACAGTGTGCTGGTATTGATGGTCATTGCTCTTCTTTTCGAAATGTACAGCAAGGCGTACCGCAAGGAAGCATATTAGGACCTATTTTGTTTAGTGTCTTTGGCAATGATATTGTTAATATTGATAATGATATTGATGATATTGAAAATTAAGCGCAGCTCATTATTTATGCGGACGGCACAAGCCTCTTTCTCTCTGGTAATGATGCCAATGTAGTAGCAAAGCAAACTATGTTTTAAAAAAGTTTTCTAAGCGGTCTGAAGTAAATCGGCTCAACGTAAACGCAACAAAATTAAAGGCTATTTTATTCAGGGGTACCAATATACCAATCGTAGTAAATGATACAATCCAGCCGGGCACTCCGGAAATTGATTTCGTAAATAAACATAAAACTTTAGGTGTATTTTCTCCGGAGCACTTGACGTGGGAATATCATTTCAACTATCTAGTTGGTAAACTTTCTCGAACTTACGGTATTGTCACTCGTTGTGGGAGTGTTTTCCCCCAACATTAAGCTATAAATTTACCGCGCTCTATTTCAGTCTCATTTAAACTATTGTCATATCGTGTGGGCTACAAAAACAAAAAATCTTTAAATGTATTACTGCTACAGAAAAAAAAATATTACGCTATATTGCGGATGTTTCGTATACGGCGGACCACGCATAACCTTTGTTTACAAAATTTAAATACTTCCTATTGGGAGCATGTACGAATACAGTTTACTTTGTGCAATTTGTTTTTCATCTGAGGCATTTGTAGATTTTTTACATTATTTCAGGACTTAAAGCGAACGAAAGTAATGTTAACACACAGTGTAAAGCGACATATATGCTTCCTCAATCTCGCACAGACTATAACTTTCAGTCACTACATTATAATGTGCCATGCCTATTAAACAAGTATATCACAAACAACATAAACATATACACGGTAAATAAGAAAAGACATCCGCTTGTACTATGTGTAGCTTCACGTAGTGGGATTTTGAATTAGATGTTTTCGTTGGGATTTTTTTATGTAGCATGTGGTTTTGAGTGTCAAAGCTGCTGCCAATGCAAAAGGATCCCAGACCCAGTCAAGCTGTGTTTTTAGCAGCTTTTTGTCTGGCGACCCCTCAAGTTCTCTGGAAAATAAAAATTTGATTTGATCCTTTCAGTGTGCACACTAGAAATATACCAATAAGAAATCTCAAAGCTAATTACGAGCTCAAAATTGTCCACAATCCCCCGCTTCCCCACTACCAGAGACTCTGTCGAAAGACCCAGATCCTAGATGATTTTATGCTTAAGTTCGCAAAATTGCGAGAAATGCTCAGCTCAACCCGACGATGCTCTTTGACGTCTGCCTGCCTGTCCTCTGGAAGACCGTGCAGCTAGCGGATCATCATTAAATGCAAACGGTGATATTTTATAATGCCTAACGGCTGCATCCCTTCGGTAGCTACTTTCATATCGATCGAGCCGTCATCGCAATTAATCGTTGAAAACATTCGCTGCAACAGCATAATTAAGAGGCAACTAGGCATCTAATTTAAGGATTAGCAGTCCCCCGAAAGATCGGTGCTGAAGGGGGCAATCATTTTTCGATTAGAAATTTTTCAGCTGGAAAGGGTTAGACGAGAGAAAAAAGGGTGGGAACGAGAAAGTCGGACGGACCCAGCTGCGAACATTGTTGCACGAATGCACAAGTCAGGAAGCACAATAATATATATAAAAAATAAAAAAAAAGATAAAAAAACCGGGGTCTGTAATTACGCTAGCTAAAGCAAACTACCGCCCGATACAAAGAGTACTGCCGCTACTATCCATCCATCTATCCACCCACGCCGAAATCGAATCTCTGATTCGATTTTGGCGCACATCTTAGTTAAGACAGTGAAACCTCCGAAACTCGGGCTTTGTGCAGCTACGCTCTGTGATACCCAGGGAAGGTGTTTGGGCGACGGGACACAAGAGTTGTTCTACTTGAAAAGTTTTACTGCAGAGAAGAGAGTAAGTTTCGTTTTACCCTTTCCATTCCAAGCGGCACAACTCGCAGATGAAAAAAAAAATAATTATATCAGCTATTAAGTTATGCGTATTGTCAAGGTAAACTAACTATAAATCAACGGAAAAAAAATATTTTTTTTATTTTTTTTTTTTTTTATAATTTGAAGAGTTATTTTGCTAGATCAGAGCTCAGCCTGCCTTTTTCTCCCGATAATAATACAGACACAATCTTGCTCAAGTTCGTGTGGCAAAATACAGCAAAACTCACCCCAAAGCACAAACCCAAAAAAACAGCAATATCGTTGCTCACGTGCTTCTGTACAAGACAAAAGCGAAGAAAGAAATAGAGAGGGGGAAAAAAAGAAAAAAAGGAAGGAAGAAAGTAAAGAAAAAAGAATGAAGACAAGCAAAAAAAAAAAAAAAAAACGTTAAAGATCGAAAAAGAAAAAAAAAAGAACCCAGATAATAACTATAGCAAAATGAAGATTGCTTTCACTTCCCCAAATTTCAGCCTAATGGAGATAAGAAGCCACGCGAAGCTTGTTTTCGCGCGGCTCACCCGGACATCAGGCGTATTTCCGTACGCTCCGAAACTCGGAGGCAGCGTACTTAGCACGACTTTGCGCTTGTTCCTTTTTACGAAAGGCGGTCCGCTTTTCTACAACGGCGGCGCAGGCATCCAATTTCAGACGTTCCGCAATTTCGCACGCGAGCGCGACATTCCCCGAATTGCCAGCGAAACCACGACAGGAGTGAGCGTATAAAAAATCACCGCTCTAGCGCTTAACTCCTGTAAAAAAAAAAAAAAAAGGAGCATTGCTTTAACGCTAATCTCCCACCTCAACGAGCAAATACACGGCAAAACATGTAAACTCAGTGACAAACAACAAAGCGTCAACAGAATGAGTACTGCCAAACTAAAAAGATTGCGCAAAAGTGACGCAAATCGAAAACCTTATACTTGTTATCATGTTTAAAAAGAAAAGTGTTTAAAGTTCCGAATTGTTTTGCGTGCGTGCGTGCGTGCGTGCGTCCGTGTGCGTGTGCGTGCGTGCGTGTGTGTGTTTACTATCTCATGTGGCCGCAGGGGGTCAGGTAGGTGTAATGCGAAATTAAGGAGCAACTGCGCTCAATCCCGGTAATGTATTCATAAAAGTGATCTCGGTAATGTATTCCTAAGGGTAATTTCGGTAATGTATTCATAAGGGTGATCTCCGACCTGAGCAAACGAAAAGCCCTATACAACACTTCGCGAAATTAATAGGGTGAATTATTGCTTGCAATAAGTTAATAAACCGAAAATGAAACGTCGGTTGCAGTTGACTGTTTTATCATCATGTAAATATCATTTATAATTTATATTACCTCTGCATGTGATGCAGGCGCGGTCACGCAAAAACGTCGTGTGTACCTTATGCTCTGCTGGTACTCCATTGTAAAAAGGGTGCAGGTCAAAGGAAAGAAAAGACTACTCCGTCTGATTCCTGTCTATCTGTTCCTGAGACCGACCTCTTCAACTGTGGACACGGGCTACATCTGAAATAGCTGACCAGCTGAAGCGAATCCAGGAGTCCAGCAGGTTCAGCAGAAAAGTGACAAGCCAGGACAGCTTACATCTCATATCGATGCCTGGGAGTGAAATCCACAAAAAATGTCCCGCTGCCAACATTGGATCTACTGCGTACATGACACGCAGTCCCAGAGTGGTTATAGTTGTAAATCGAGTTCAGTTCAAAACGGGGGAGATGTGCTGTTGCTTTCTGCCAGAGAAAGGCGAATGAATGTAAATAAAGATGGTGTTTTAGCAAGAAGGTATCCGGAGGTCTCTGAGTCAATAACGACCAACAACACAAACAGTTAGGTCAGAAAATTATTTTGATTGGTTTTAAACGCGTATAAGACTTCATTATCGTCGACTAACATTATTCCTACAATTTCCACAGCAGTTCCTAAGCAGTTTAATAAAGCAGCGTTTACGTAATACAAGACGGTGCAAAATTATAACGCATGTCAAGGATAACCTGGGCAGCGACCTCGTCAACAATTTTATTTTGAAAGGAATCAGAATGAAAAAAAGAAGCTTGCAGTAGGGGGGCAACGAGAAAGAAGCTAACTTGGTTATTTAGATGACTAATTAGCTAAACAAAAGCTTGACTTGATCATTCTGATGAACCCGGTTGCACGAAGTGTGTCGTGTGTGCACTATGCGTGCGTTATTGTTAGTTATGCTTGGTTACGGTACGCTTTAGGTGGTTTAGAATGCGTTGCACACACGAGACACTCACCAGGTGTGTCGGAATGATCAAGAGAAGTTTAAATTTCTTCGAGAGGGGAATGTGTGAGGCGTATGCTTTAACGTGACGCTACCATGAGCTCTGCAAATACCTCACTATAGAATAAACACCTTACGCATGTCCTTGTGCGCTCTTTCGTGTTCGTCCTCTGTGTTTGCGCGAACAAGTTTACTTAATGGATCTTACTCCGCGAAAATACAATAGCATTGGCGCCTAAAGCTTTTACGTAGTTGGATCGGCCAGACTCGTATAGGCTCAGGGTTTTTACCTTTGAAGAGGGAGGGGTGGCTGCCGCCATCAATCGTCGTGTAAATCCGTCGAGACAGTGGAGAAAGCCGTCTCCTCTGCCTTGGCGAATCTGGTGTCTCGGTGCGTCCGCGGCAGCCCTCTCCCTCGGTGCAGCGCGAATGTGAGACAGCGTCGACAGCGCCATGCGCATGGATACTCTCGGACACGGGGTAAGGGGGGGGGGGGGTGTATTTCAAATCGCTCCTGAAGGATTTAACACTGAAAGCACGTACGCTTCCACACGCAAATGAGCGAAGTACAATAAACAGTTTCGCTTGTTGCAATAAATTACGCATAACTATGGGTGAGAGTGAATAATTATGACTATGGTAGCCTTCTCTTTATATGCTATACCTACGATAGGCGGTGTTTGGTTTATGTTGTCTTTGTGTAATGCTTTTTCGTCACACAGGAGTCTGACACTTTTCGCATGAAATCAACCCCATTTAAACATTCTGTGTTAAGTTTAATTCTTTTTTTTAATTTTATGTTTTGGGGGCATAATGTAATTGTAGAATTGACGCTCATCTCATTATAGTCTAGCCGTGATGTAAAATTTTTATGAAAGATTTTGGTGGTGGGGGCTACAGTGCGTGAAAGGTCGTCATTGGACATGACTTCAACCCAAAACTGAGCCGGCAAAGTGTTCTCGTGGCGAAGATCCCTCTGCTGCGCGCCAGCTCCGAAACCCACTTGTCCGCGCTGCAGGTGACGCCGGTAGTGCGACGCGACCAGTGTTGTGTGCGTTACCGAAAAAAAGTAACTAAATACGTTACTCGTTACTTGCAAATAAATATAACGAGTAACCGACCTACGTTACCTCAAAATAAAAGGAACGCGATACCGTTACCGTTACTGATAAAAAGTAACGCGTTTTACTGTTGCGTTACTTTTTATTCACGAACTAAAACATTTTCTGTTTCGAAGTTTGATATGTGCGTAAGCGCCATAGCTAAAATATGTCCATGCGGAAACTTAATTACCCTCTCTTTTTTAGGGCTTCACCCGAATAGTTACAAGACAAAACGCGGAAGTATATATGAAGCTGATTTATAACATGGAAAACGAGAAAGGGAATGACACGAGGGTGTCATTCTCTTTCCTAGCGGGAAGCGAAACGCAGGCTTCGACGCAGGAATCTCCCAAGGGCCAAATCCACCCGAAGCCGGATCTCTTTGGCCTTCCAGCCGAGCCGACGGCGGTAGCGAGGTCAACGAGCCGCGGGACAAAACCAGTGGCAGGTGGCGTGTGACGTCAAATCTGACGAGCACCGACTTCAAAGAAAAGTAAAGGACAGCGGCATTTTTCGACGAAGGAATTTATGACTGGGCACTTAAAAACACACAAAAAAAATTAAAATTAAATTTTTTTTAAAGGAGCGGTGCAACGATATTCAATTGGAATGTTTTTCAGTTGACACGAGCTTACTGGCACACCTGGGACTCAAGGATACTCACACGCAACGCCACTGGCCAAGAAACTCCTTTGTTGCGGTGTAATTTCAAGGACAAAAGCGATCATTTTCATTCAACCTCTCCTTTGCGAAATTTGATGACGTAACTCGGGGATCGCAGTACACCCAAGTGACGATATTTGAATGCGGTTCATAGATTGGACCCGAGCCCTGCGTGGGCACTCGATTTGGGCTCGTGATAATTACTAGCTCGAGAAGCATTCGGCTAGTCGCCCGCGTCCAATCGCTGCAACGACGACAATAGCCGAGCCATAACAATGTCTGGAACTCAGCGCGTGTCCTGTGCTTTGCCAACCCCAGCGCGTGGCTATGATCAACACTGGCGGCATATAGTCGGCTCCAGATCACGTGACCGCTTGTTCTAGCTGCGAGTTGAGGGGGTGAACGCTGCCCGTTTTTTTTTAATTTTTTTCTGGACTTCTATTGCGTGGGGTGAAAAACGAACGCGTGTTTCATAGGTCATTAACGTTAGGGATCCGTTCTAAGCGGTATTTGCGCAAAGTACAAAAATTGTTGCATCGCTCCTTTAAGTTCTAGGAAGTAAAGTAACGTAACGTAATTTCGTTACACGTTACTCAAAATAAGTAACGTAAGTACGTTACCCGTTACTTCTTTGGAAAAGTAACGAGTACGTTACTACGTTACCAAAAAAAGTAACGCGTTACCGGTAACGCCGTTACTTGTAACGCGTTACCGCCAACACTGGACGCGACCAGAGAGCAGAGGGGTGGACGACATGGACGCGCCTTGCCGGCTTAGTTTTGGGATGAAGCCGCAGGGACATTCTGTTCCGCTAACAGACGAGAGTCCTACCCACCCCAGGAGACGGCGCGTTAGAATAAACATATTGAAGTCCCCTTAAACTAGTATTCGTCACCCATCTTCGGGCAAGTCATTTGGGTTCCATGTTTCATGCAAACACGCTCACAACTCTCTTCCACGCAATAAATGTTTCACCCCCTTAAGGTTGTAGAGAGTGTGCTCCAAAAACTTACACACATAGCTATACACCCTTTCAATAACCTTATTTGGAGTAATACGCCCTTTCTAATCGTAAAATCGGTTGTTGTTACATGGAGCGCCATTTATTTTTAAAGGAATAAAAAGCGTGTGGGAAAGGGTTTATGCAGTTAAGTATTGACGAGTTCAAAACAACATTCCTTCGTATAATTGCGGAGGCGCTCAGCAGCGATTGGGCGTCTTTCAATAGACTTCTTCCAAAACCGACACGCCCCCTCGCGGTAAAAAACCACGCAGTGCACTGTGGGAGCTAGTTGGCCACTCAGTTTCGTTTTCGACTGAGCAGGTTCATCTCATGCTATCACGCCGCAACCGAACGCGCTGCTTGCGTTTTCGATTATCTGACTTCTTACGAATGTACAATACCCTGATTCTCGAGCGATACAAAACGAAGTTCGGGGCACCTTCCTTGGTTCCTGAAACACCTGATATTGTGCGTGCGTATGGAACCGTAGTAAGACTTGGCTTAGTCACCTCACCCCACGAGTGCATTTTTGAGCTCAATGTCAGTAATCCCGTCTACTACCAGTGAACTACAAATGAAATTTGGTCACTTTGATCCCTAAACGTATTTCGTTTGCCATCGTCCGGTTCTTGTTACTTCATTGGGCGAAAAGCAAGCCGTATCCTCACAGGATTATCAAAGTTGAGCCCAGCGTTGGCGCAGGAACTTTCAAGGAAACGCAATAAATTCGAACTCACTACTGCACAAAAGTTACTAGGATGTCTCCCTCGTGTCATTACATATCTCACACTCAAATTTTATGCTGATAGAAAATTAAGTTTTCGCAAACGCTGAGATCGGTTAGCTACGACGGAGGCCCTAACAAGCGACTCCTACTACTCGCTAAGCCCTTTTGGACGAGCTTTTACTGACGCCCAAGATCTGTGTCTGAACGGTGAGTCTGAAATTAACTCGGCATTCCCAGTCAGGAAGAAAGCAAACACATAACCAATATTATGGCCATTAGCAACCGTCAAATGCGCTTTGAATAATTTCGTTCGTTTGGCGCACCGCGGGTTCATGCCCGTCCGGCGCACTTCCGGCGAGCGGTGTGCGACATTCTTCAAACAAGTGCTCGGCTTTTGCTTTCTTAAAACAGTTTGTATGTGCGAATGTGCCTACACACTCTAAAAAAAGCCCGTGCGTCTACTCGCCCGCTTAACACTCGGAGAGCCAATCAGCGCAACTTACGGAGGCAGCTCTGCGAATGACGATACCGAAACATATGTTTACACAAAAAAAAAAGAACAAAAAAAACGCAGTTTGAGTTGTGACATTAAGCAATGCAAGCGTGACATTTTGCATTGCTTAATGTCACAACTCAGACTGCGCTTTTTGGTCTAAACATATGTTTCGGCATCGTCATTGGCTGGGCTTCCTCCGTAAGTTGCGCTGATTTGCTCTCCGAGTGTTGTGCGGGAAAGTAGACGCACATATATTTTTAGAGTGTATATGATTGCAGGATAACTTTATGCGCATACGTGATATTGAATATTAGTGGAAGGCAAGCGGGTGGGGACTTCACTTCGTGCAGTGCTGCGGGTCAGTACAGATATATATAGAAGAGATGAGAAGTGTGTTCAAATGGAGCTTTTCAATAGGGCCTCCGAGCGTTACCTCGCGTACTCAGGCGTATCAAGAAAAACAGTACTTGCAAAAACTTATATTTCGTCTATATACGCACGAAACAAACCTCCTGATCAAGAACACTAATGAAAAGGCGCGAGCTACTTATGTGTTGCTAGAGCTTGTTGATTCGTACACAAGCAAGATCCCCGAGCTTCGCAGCGTCGAGATTCCCAGCACTGGCTCGTTCACACACCTCGAAACGCTAACAAAAAGCTCAAGTACGAAAATACAACAAGCATGCGTTAAGACAGGCTATACGTCTTGGTAAAAAAGTTTGTTGTTGGGCAAGTTGGTGAACGTTTCGATACATGCGCTCGTGTTTGTTTCTCTCACTTGTGTCCGTCTTTTTTGCGCAAAACTGTATCCAAATATACGTCTCGGGCTTGTGCTAAAGCTTCGGGGTCTGGCCATTTGGGCTAGTTTAGAGACCACAAATGACGCTCTAGGGACCAGAAAGCTTGAGATAACGGCCGTTAATAGTCCACGCTCTGTGTATGATCTCTTGTCGACGTTTCGATCGAAACCGAAGCCATGCCACTCTCCTCCCTGGCCAACTAGGTCCCAGAGTGCAACGCGCGCCGTGTTGCATGCAGGGCTTTATGGAAGGGGTGTATCTCGAAACAACCCATTCTTATTTGAACCCTTCTCGTTTGAACCCATTCGCAAAACGCCCTTCTCGTTTTAACCTTTCGCGTTTCGACCCTTTCTTATTTATACCCGTCTCATTTGAACCCATTCTCATTTGAACCCTTCTCGTCTGAACCCATTCGCAAAACACCCTTCGCGTTTTAACCTTCCGCGTTTCGACCCTTTCTCATTTGAACCCGTTGTCATTTGAACACCGTAGTGAGGTATAGAAAGAAGTAAAAACAGTTGAGGATGAAGGTTGAAGATGAAGCGAAGCGTCACCACCTCTTGCATAGCACATTAAACAATTTTCCTTATGCTTGCGTGCCACCCCGAGTCTGTTGACGTAGCTACGTGGTCACATGGTGACGTGGTTTCAAAAGTGCGAGCGCAGATTCGGTTCTTCATTTCTCTTCTGTCGCTGTATGTCGTTAAGATGTCCTAGTTTGGAGCGGATGGATCATTGTGCTAGTCGTGTGTTATTATTTGTAATGGCCAATTCGGATGGTCATTTTCCCTGAAAAAAGTTTTCCCATATCTTCGGCAACGGCGTTCGCGGGGTCAAAGGCTGGCAGGTGCAAGCTTTTCGGGTTGCGCTTCTCAGGCGTGTACCGGCAATTTACCAGCAGAAGTTTTCCCGAGCTCCAAGAGGTCGGGCAGCTTGTCTGCCAGACTGTATCCGGTATCGTCACATCCGAATCGGGATAGGGAACCAAACGAAACAATGCTCGCTTAGGCGGCAAATAGCGGGTTCGAGTGGCAAACGAAGCCATCGAGACAGGCACCCTTTTGTGCTCTGAGACAAGATAGCAAAAACAACGAAGAGAAGGATAATTTATGTTTCAAAGAAAGTCAACATTTTTGGAAGACTTTATCCAGCCTGAGCAAGGTATGTTTGCTCTGAGACACGGGCTGCATCATACAGCACTTTATTTTACAACTCTGTAATAAAAAGTTATGGCACCGCTGAAAAAATGTATGCATAGTGATGCAGTTTGAAACTTGAACACGCATTACAATTTCAAGGAGGGTGGGTGCAATGAGAAGACTGAGGATTCCAAAAAAGGTACTAGAGAGTTTTAGTAGATCGTTCCGATACCCCCGATAGCCCCGATAACGATACTATGCATGCGCAAGGGAGGCGGTGGCGAAGTATCGGGTACCGTTATCATAGTCATGGGAACGATCTACTAAAACTCTCTACTAACAGTAAACAGAATATGGAAAGCGACGCTGGCAAGCCTCCGTGGCAACAGTTAATCGAAAATCCAAACGAAGTTTATTGAAATTTGACGCGCGTGCGGGCAGCACCACACTGATTTATACATCTGCCCTTTCATTGATTTTATATTTTAATATTCTGTCAGCTGTACGGACTGTGGTAATGCCAATATTTTGAAAAGTTTTATGAAGCCGCTTCTGTTTACACACATCTCAAAGAGTCGTAATTTATGTTGTTGGCGTATGCAGCGTGCTCATGGTACCATAGAATGATCGAAGAAGAAGTTAACAGAGCTCACTCGCGACCCAGTCAAATAAAAACGCCAGTTTATTCTGCTTTGCATTCGGGTGGAGACGTGATGCGCCGCTGGCGCGTTTTTGGTCGCCGGTGCCACAGGCAAGGGCTCGAAGGCAATTAATTACCCGAATTCGCCATAAATACCGCAGAAAGATTGCGAGATTATGATGTTGGATCAATTTGGGTTCGAAATGAGAGAGGTTAAAATGAGAAAAGTCTTTCTGACAGTGGTCAAAACCGGAAAGTATGTTTTGAGAAAATTTGAAATGAGAAAGGTTAAAATGAGAAAAGTCGTTTTGAGAAGGGTCAAAACCTGAAAGTTTGTTTTGAGAACGGTTTACATGAGAAAGGGAGAAACGCGAAAGTTGTTTGGCGCTGGGTTGAAATGAGAAGGTAAAAACGAGAAGGTAGAAATGCGAACGGGTTCAAATGAGAACCACCCTATGGGGGTACTCTATTGTTGCGCACACAAGGCGGTAGATGAGTCAAGAGGATCGTTTGTATTCATGCACTGTGTATGTTCAGCAGATGCTTGTAGTTTACGTAATGTCTAATAAAGGTTCCCGAAGATCCCGAAGCGCAATGGTGGCGTGAGCAAATGAAAATATTTTACATGTAGAACATGAATTGGGCGCTAGCTAGCGCCACCTAGCCTAGTTACTTGCAATCACTATGCTTCACCCTGCCATCTGGTGACAAGTGATTTAACCTTCTTTCACGCGACGCGATAATTTCTGGTATCCGTGCAACAGCGGCTTCGATTTTGTCCTTTTGAGATCGGCTTTTGGTTTCGCGAATTGGTTCACCATTCCTCCGTGACGTGCGGTTGACGAAGGAATTGTGACTCGAGGAACAGCGAAGGTAAGACGTAAAGTGAGTGAAGTAACTGGGTATCGGTTGTCTCCGTTTAACATCAACTGCTTTCAAAACGCAAGTTTCTTTACCTGCGGGGGGAAGCTGGCTTCGGAAATAAACACAATTCGTGGAAAGCTCCTGTTGCGCTCTTATTTGCTGCTCCTCTTGTCCCGTACAAGAGACGTAGCGCTTATTGAGCTCGATTTGCTCCATTCGGGGCCGCCACAGTGAGATGCAGGCGACGGAGGAACTTGGCTCCCCTGCTTCAGGGACGAAAGCTTCTGCCTTTCTAGAGGAACATAGGTTACAAGATCGTTCCTCCCCTTAGGGAGGACTATAGATGCCCTTTTTTCTAAGAGTGTGGTTTCTGTACATTTCCAACTTACATGGTGAGTGCTTCTTGCAACGGATTGTTGCTTCAAACGAGAATTTCTCAGATCCTGCTGGCATAGACAGCATATCAAGGGTGTTGCTGTAATATCTTTAATCCGCAGTCCAACTGCTCTTTCCGGCAGTTCCTTTTTTTTTATGACCAATGTGACCGTCGCATAAGGAAGACATCGGACGGTATCGGCAGTCTGTCTTTTGTAAGATGTATCATCGGTGTGGCCGCGCGTATGGAGGGGGCTCATTTGGGAGCGTGACACACCGTCGGAGTCCTCGCACGCGTTGTCCCGTGGAGGGATCGCTCAGGAGCGGAGGGAAGGGTCTCCGGGACCTAGGCCTCCCTTCGGCAATGCGTGCTCCCAGGCCGGAGCTGCCGGAGCCACGGCCGGAGCCGGAACGAAGCGCCGCGGGGAGCGGGCCCCGCGTCTCCCGAGAAGACTCCTCTTCCGAGTGAGTGGACGCGAGCGCGGGAGAGGCCGGGAGCGCTGTAATTGACCTATTTGGGGCTAAAACGTCGGCTAATTGCGGTGCTCGCTCCCATCGATCGCGCTAAGCAAGCCGGCGGCGCCGACCGGCTGCCTTCCTCCTAATTAGCTTTCCCGGAAACTAAGCGACAGAATGGAGACAGAGGAATTAAGTTCGCGGGAGGTGAAAGAAGAAAACGAGAGACGAGGCGCTTTTAATTCTGCCGCTTCGCCGCGGAAGCCAACTGAGAAGCGCGCTGGGCAAGAAGGGAACGAGCTGTGCGTCCGACTGCACGCTGAACGGAAGAGGGGGAGAGGAAGAAGAAAGGATGCGGATCCCAAATACTTGTTTCTTCATGTATACCGTTCTACTTCTATCCTTCTCGCTACTCTCTGGGTTCGACTTTGGGGTATCTGGAATCAACGTCTGAGTTATAAGAAAATCGAGTTTGAAATCGGGCGAATTTTAATCTGAAGTGAAACTTTATGATTGTACACATTGTTTACCTTCACCTTTTCTTCTCGAGCCTCATGCTCATACTCTTGTGTCGAAATGGGAGCTTTCGAGCGAGTCTTTGCACCCCGCGCCATCTTGGAGGCCGTGTCGAGGTTTGCTCACGATATATATGGCGAAACTCCACGTCGGTATACAGATCGTGACCCGTGAGCAGCCGCACCCTTCAGTGTCCCAATGCTGCGTCATAAGACGCGTCGCGAAGTTGGCCGAATTCGGCCTGGCGCCGGCCAATCACGGCGTCACATCGCTGTGATTGGCTAGCGCCTGCAGTATAGGATTTGGCCATGTTTCCGACGTGTCGCACGACACGTGACGCCGTGATTGGCCGGCGCCTGGTCGAGTCGGCCGTCTCTCCGACGTGTTGTGCGACACTGGGGCGTATCATCGTGTGTGTGTCTGAGCAAAAGCACGACTAAACGGCCGACGAGTCGTGCCAATCCGACCACACTGAATTATGTGTGATCACGACCTTCGAGCTTTCCGGCGGGCAATTCGGTCACCGGCAATCTCGGACCTTCCGACGCGTCGTATACGATTCGTCGCTCGTCTCGTCGCGCCCTATCTGTCTCGTCCTTTATTATTTCACCAGTGCTTAAACGCAGACGAAACACGCCGCACCGAACGAACGTGAGGAGTACGACAGCAAGATTAATATACCTGATAGCCTTTCATGCTCGATGCTCACTACAGTCGAAAGCGAATAAACGGCTTGCGGAATTCGCGGTTTACGTAGATGAAATGTGAGCTTTAGTTAGGTTCGTGTTCGCGCAACCAGACGTATTCTAGGGCTGGGCGTCGATTAAAATTTTTAACTCGATTAATCGCCGCCCTTTGATCGATTAATTAATCGATTAATCGGTCTCGTTCAATACCCGCATAATATTAAAAAAAATCAAAAGTAATAATTTTTTTTTGTTGATAATGTGATAAGCGGCGCGCTATACCAGGGGTCTCAAACACGCGACCCGCGGGCCGCAGGCGGCCCGCGATCGCAGGCGGCCCGCGACCGCAGGCGGCCCGCGACCGCAGGCAAGCGGCCCATAAGTCCCGGTTTCCAAGTCTCAAGCGCTAGGAGTGGCATTCGACGCCGTAGTGATCTCATATTCTCGATTCATTTTTGCTAGAAAAGTAGCTCCGCTCTTTTAACGTATTCACGTTTATATTTACTTGTGTTCATTTGCCCTTTGTTTCGCTTTATTTTTTGCTTCTCAGCTTTTTGTAATGTAGAGCAATTCCGCTACTGGGCTGCAAGCGTGAGCTATTTATTGAAGGACGCATCTCCGTTGCGTGAGCTATCGATCAGCAGGAGCAACTGCCAAAGATGAAGCTGTGAGCTCTGGATTGTCGCCTTCGAAAAAATATAAACATTAAATGG
This sequence comes from Ixodes scapularis, assembly GCF_016920785.2. Classification (NCBI taxonomy): domain Eukaryota; kingdom Metazoa; phylum Arthropoda; class Arachnida; order Ixodida; family Ixodidae; genus Ixodes; species Ixodes scapularis. The sequence continues at coordinate 69,306,317 of NW_024609884.1, read as the reverse complement.
CAAGTATTTGTTCACAGCGTTGTAATAAAAATCATCAGGAGAGCAAAGACGGCCAAATTAACTTATTTTCTTTAGAGGCATGTTGAGCTTGGTTAATTGAATTCCTCAGTGAATTGAACAATGGGAACGGCAGTGTACTTGTACTCTTGTTCTATTAAAATTGCCAGCACGTTGGTGGGGCGGTGTCTTCTTAATTCTTGTTATCACATCAGGTCAGGACTCAAAGACGTCATATAAACAAATCAAATCTAAAGATTTCGCTGGCAGAACTATGAGTTAACAAAGAGCACAGAGCACCAGGTCTCTTCTCTTTTAAAATCTATGAACCCCCCCTCCCGTCTTACGTTGGCCCTCCACCGTTTCGGTGTGTGCTATCTGGCCCCGACACTCAAAGGAGTTTGAGACCTCTGCACTATACAATTTCGATTATGTATCAACCTCAATGTGTCGCTGAGACACGTTCAAAGACACTCACACCCACAGATTATGACTTCAGCTGCATAAGGCAAAGGGGTTCGTTGATATTCTTCAGGAAGAGCGACCTCCTTTGATTGTTTCAATAGTATCTGCTGGGCTAAACGGACACTCGCACGGCGTTGAAGTGGCCGGGATAAGTATCACCTTCTGCACTTGTCTGGAGCTACAAATCTTGTCCCTACAGTTTACTTCAGGTTAAAGTTTCACCTGAAGTTTTCCCTTCATGCAGGTGCTCTCCTTCACGTCTGCGCAATGAAATCATTTATTTTTACTTCCTCTTGGTTTGTCAAACTTTTTACCGATTTACCGGTTAAAATAATTAACCGCGATTAAAGTATTAATGGATTAATCGTTAGCTTAATCGATCAATTTCCCTGCTTTAAACTATTTATAAAAAAAAAATAAAAAAAAAAAACCGCTCGCGTTCAAGGCTTTTGATTCACATTACGAAGAACTGTGATCTTGTCATTAATTTCAATTTCCGAGAGTATTGCGATTTACTGTTCAGTAACACAGCATTAATTCAGTTCGCATCTAATTTGGCACTGAGCTGTTGGATACATACTCATACAGCGCAGAAATATTTTGTGATAGATATCGAATATTCTCTATTATTTTGTAGTTATATTTGAATAATGACTTGCATACAGACTAATAGGAGAAGTGATGCATTAAAAAACTTGCTTCTTCTATCATCCGAAAACAAATAGAAGCGCGAAAGTTCTTGATTAGAGAACCGCCCGAAACGAAGCAAGAAGAGCTTGAAGGTGCAGTCACAGAGAGCCATGTCGACGTCGACACTTCGATGAAAAACAAAACAAAAAGATTCCACAGGTGCAGGGCACTGATGCCGACGACGTCTCGGAATATCTGGCGTCTGTCGAGAGAGCACGGGCATTTTTCGATGTACATATATATATATATATATACCTACCTTTGCATATATATATATATATATATATATATATATATATATATATATATATATATATATATTTTTTTTTTTTTTTCTGCTTTGCTGTTCTGAATTCATGTGCTCGGAGAGGACGGTCGTCTTATTTTACATGCCATGTGACCATGTCTGTCTTATTTTATGTGTCATGTTGTTTTCTAGACGTTCATGTGTATTTCACCCATCTATTTAAGTAAATTTGTCACCATTAGTAAGACTGCAGTTAAGTTTGAATGACCCGTCTCCTGGTGTCGAGGTATTTTCACATTTGTTTGCGTATAAAAGGGAGCTATTCCTCAACGAATGTGATTATTAACCTGAACTGTTTTGCTTTTCATTTATGTGCCACCACATTCTAACCTGTAGGCTCTGGGCAAAGTTCCAGAGAGCGCCACCGTCGGCTGATCATCAGCGTTACCGTGGCCAAATGAGGCAACACTGGGACGGCTAAAATCAGCAGCGCCGCCGGCCTACCTTTGCAAGATTACTTTATTATCAACTCCGAGCGTTGTTCGGAGTTGGTAATAACGACCTACCGACTGTTTTAAGGATCTATCAAACGTTAAATATATAAATGCGCATGCGTGTGTGGTTGTGCCGTTCTAGCACTCGGGAATTTTAGTAGGTGCCTTCCTCGATACGTAGAGACAACCCAAATCTGGAGCTAGCAGAACAAAATTTAACGTTCTGATACTACAACCAAATATAAGTAAAAACAAACAAACAAGGGCAGTTACTTTCTTTTTTTTTTTGGTTTACGCTTTTGGCGCGCGTTTTAAGATAAGAAAAGCGAAAACTTCGTCGACCTTCCCTCCTCTACAAGAGCGGGACTAAAAGCCCCCCCCCCCCTCTTCCCTCTCACCCTCACCCGCACTTTTTTTTCCAAGTGAACCCTTCCGGCATGAATAGCTGATATCATTTTGGTGATCAGCTTGTTTCCAGTCCTCTCGTCTCCGTGTTGAAGACGATTGTGGTGTCTCAGGACTGTGTTTTTCGTGCAAGCTGGCTGTAGTTTGGACGGTGTCGTACGCAGTTGCTCGTCGCAAGCTGCTGCTCGTTCTCGTCGATTGAATATGCTGTTCACTTTTACATAGAGCACAAATAAACGACGCGTGGATAACCTTTTCTCGTGGGGTAAGTAGATTTTTTTAATTATTATTTCTTGAGTAGACTGTTTTCTCGCAGCGTGGATGAAGTTAGAACCGCATAGACACGGGTGGAAATCAGACTTGTGCCTATCTCACATACTATACTCAGCATACTGCATTTCAAATACTTCTCGAAGTACCTTGGTAGCTCGCAAATACCTTTGATCGAGAGGATTTGGTACTATATTTTAATTACATTTCTGAGTATCTTGTACTCATTATCTTAAAAACGTTCTTGATATTTCGCCATTTTCCGAGTTTTTCGGTATGAAGTGGCGTGGACGTGGCACGAGCAAACGTGAACACTCTTTCAAGCAACAAAATCTTGTTTTTAGCTCCGATAAGCTACAGTTACTTAAATTGAGCACGTGAAAACGTTGCCTTTGTGCTGATCGTGACTCATATTTCACCCCAAAGTTCGTACAATGAAGGTTTTTTCCTCGCCTTCCCAAAAGCGTCTTTTGTTTCCTAGAGTTTCCCCCCAAAAAATCCTCAAAACAAAGGAGGTAGTTTTATGGAAGTGAAGATGGCCTTACTGAGGCGCCACGCAGACCGGGAAACGACCCATGACAACAAATTAATGCAGACTTCAGAGTCAAAAATATATTAAAAATAGAAGAAATTAAGAAGTGAACACAAAACGACCCCTTTTTTTGCTTGTTGTATATTTAACCCCGTTACAATGCAGACTTCAGTGTCGTCAGTCCGGCACTTATTGCTCTCGCGAACACAGTCTCTAAGTGAATATTCATAAAGAGAGAACAGGACAGGAAGCGAACTGCGAGCAGGATGACCTCTCAAAACGCTAACAAAGAAAGCGTCCCACAAGGTTGAGTGGCTTTCTGAATGCAACGTACTTGAAGAAGGTGAGACCAGTGCCGTGGATATTATGTGCGCTGTCTTTGTTATCCATTCACTCATTTCTGTATGCCAAGTTTGTTTATAGTGAAATCCCCATATAGAGAATATGGGTTGCAGTTAGACGATGCATCTAAGGTGGCGATATTGAGCGATGTCACTATAATTAAGGCGACATTTTGTTTTTGTCCCAGAAATATTTTTAACAAGTATTATTGCTATTCTGCTCCTTATAGATGGACTGCATAAAATAACCCTACTTTTTTATCGTTTTGTGCTAACAAATTATTTTAGTAAGCCAGATTTGCACTACTGTCACTGACGGCAATGCAAATTACACAATGCGAAAGTATTTTCAAAAGTAACTGAATTAGATTTCTAAGTATTGTACTTTACTCAAGATACTTTACAGAGAAAGTAACTTGAGTCGTATATTAAATACTTTATGACGCAGGTATTCAGTAAGTTAAATATTTTTATCGAATATTTTGTACAACACTGGTCCTAACAGACACTCCTCATAAACGTCCGGAGCGCGCCGGCGAAGCCTCTCGGCCCCAACAAGACGACGCTCAAGTTCCGGGCAAATCAGCAAATAAATAGTCTCCTCTGCTTAAAAAAAAAAAAAAAAAAAAAAAAAAAAAAAAATCACGGATCGAGGCACGAATACCACGACACACGGCGCTTGTGTCGTTGACTTCGTGTCTCGATCTGTGTTTTTTCGGCGCTTTACACCCTTTGCAATGTACCAACTGGACCATCTAAGCACTCTTGTGCTCTCACCAGGAAACAAGTTTGTACTTTTGCTTCTTGCAAAATGTGCCGCCAGAGTCGTCTGCTAGTATCCGCGGAGCACGGCCTCCGAGAACACGAAGCGAGCGCGCTTCGGAATCCTGAGGGGCGCGCCTGCGACGCCTCTTCCACCGCTTGGTGGCGGGTATGTGGATGGGTCATTTCTTGTTTTTGTACTTTCTAAACTGCATTTGTTTTTTTTGTTTTTTTTTTTGTTTTTTCTCATCTAAAATACTGAATAAAAACTACTTTCATAAATACTTAAAACGGTTCGCGCCTCTTACATTTTGTATTTCGACTAAAAAAGCTTTTAGTGGCTCTGACCAGTCGTAAGGCAGGAGCTGACCAGGACCGGCAACGTCACGATATCGTCACATGTTGCGCGCGTTCAGCAACATGGGGCGCACCCCGTAGGAGGAGGAGGTTTCCGCATCGTCCGGTTAAAATATGACGCACTGATATTTAGTTACCCTCTCCGTGTTTGCTGGTTTCCCGAACCACAAGAGATGTTAAAACCGTAAAAAAGGCAGACGCTTAACTAGGATTACAGGGCCCCTTTGACGGTTGCCCCTTCAGTGCCACCAATGCAAGATGGAACGGCGTTGTTCATATGTGTCTCCTTAAAAGAACGCGTTCCGTACAGCGCCGGCCATCATGTGTCTTCGACAGCTCAGTTATAACGAGTTTACTCAAGGAATTATCGCAAGCCAAGAAAATGAGACGATCACCGATGTTTCTATTGGCGGATAAGAGGGTGCTCAAGTCTCGACGGTGATCCTCACTTTGGCAGGCCCACCTGCGTTGGTCTTGTCAGTGCTAAGAAGCGTGAATGTGCAGGCTTCTCAAAATTGGTTATTTTATAGTAAAAACGTTTGTTGTTTATCTTAGGGTTAAAAGATAGAGTGAAGCCGGGGATTCCAATGTATCCTGACTCTTGGAAATTCCTTAAAAATCCCCTGATGGCGATTCGCAATATCCTTCTGTGGTAAATCCAGTCAAATGTGTAAAAATAGGCACACTGATACTTTAGACTCATCTTGCTGTAAAAAGAAATATCTCCAAACTCCGGTCTAAAGACATGCTTTTCGTGCAAGGCTCGTCAAATTATAAACCTCTGGAGAAAACCCGACTTCTGCGTTAAGTCCTTATTTCGAACCCTTTTTGTTCGCGTTCCGCCCATTGAAAAGCATACGGGAAGGGCCTCAGCACGCACCTCGTATCGCTGCGCCGTAGAGTTCTTCCGCAACATAAAGTCCGTCTGCTTTCATCGCCGTCACCATGGCAACCAACGCCAAATGAATGCAAACACGCACTGTACCGCCGCGTGAAGCCAGCAACAGCTGACGCCATTTTACGGACGCCGTCTGCTAGCCAAAGCCAAACGCGGTATGTCAGCTCGAGAGGGGGGGGGGGGGGGGTGGGGGAGGAGGATTGTTGCCGAGTGGGCTAGCGCACACCAGCTCGGAGCACGTGAAGCGAAACCTCGCGCTGCAGAACCCAGGGATCCTAGCTTCAATCCCACCCCTGCACGTTTCGATCTGGATGAGCTGAGACACGCCGACGGCGATTGAGCGAGCGAGAGCACAGCGGGACGACTGCAACGGGGACATTTATTGGGATCAAAGGCGCGAAATAAGCAAGAGAAGTTTTTATTTGAATCGTAAAGCGCGAAAGCCAAGTTAGGGACCACATACCTTTAATGGGTCTTTCCTCTAAACGTTTTACAGAGACACTGGGTGCCGTATTCAGAAACCAGCTCTTTTTGCAAAATATGGGGGCCCTAAAAAGGGCCCTCTAGACCGCTACCAGAACCTAACTGACGTAACGAGCACTTGACAAGCGGTTGGCACATAAGTCGTCTTTATGCACGCAGGCGGGCGACGGGCTCAGCACGGCGGATCACTCGAAAACACAGGAGCCGTCAGTATCCTCGTCCTCCGCACTATAGGGAAGGTCCCTGTCTACGTCGGGGCTGTATATAGATTTTGGCGGCCGCGGCGACGGACAACTGGAAACTATCAGTGTTTCCGCGCGCCTTCTCTCTCCTCCAGAACACGAACTTTGCAAGGTGACCAGTGAAATCGTGACTCTCGCGCAGTCCAGATGGAAGAGAGTTTTTGACGTGGGCACAGGTGCCCTACACCGTATTGGTGTGCGCACCAGTGCTCGGGTCGACAAAGTGCAGCTTGTGGTTGAGGGTGAGCTGCGTGAAGCTTGCGTCATCTGCAAGCTTGCCATAGCCAGACCAACAGTCAGCGATATGCAGCGCAGCGATACGAGGTGCGTGCTGAGGCCGTTCCCGCATGCTTTTCAATGGGCGGAACGCGAACAAAAAGAGTTCGAAATAAGGACTTAACGCAGAAGGCTGGTTTTCTCCAGCGCCTCATACTTTGACGAGACTTATACAAAAAACGTAGCACCCCGCGCCCTGTATTTTTTTATGCGTAAGATTGGGGGGGGGGGGGGGGGGGTTTAAAGTATCAAACTGCCTCAAGGCATAAACAAATACGGGAGCGCTAGCGCGAGCGCACCGTCAGCACCGATCAAAGCTGCGCAGATCAAAGCTGTGCTATAGAGGCCGAGAATCTGAGACGAAGAGAACGAGGGCGCCACAAGCGCGAGCGCGAGATCGCGTGTACCACTGGCCCAGTGTCTCAGTCAAAACGAGGGCAGTCACAGGGGTCGTACACAGGTTCGGGCCCGCTGGAAGCTCACGAACCGGCCAGCAGTCCTGAAGAGGGTGCTACGACGCCCTTGGCGCGCCTGCCGACATCCAGGGGGAGTCCGCGTGCCCGTTCGGCGTCCGACGTCGCCTGCCGGCCAGACTTGTACGTAATCCGTTACAAGTAACGAAATTACTTGTAATCCCTTACATTTATCGGTAATTTAGTAACGGAATAATTACATCTTTTCTAGAGTAATTTTAAAGTAATTCCCTTACATTTTTTACGTAACTGATTCCTTGTAATCCGTTCCTTTTTTTTTCAGGGCCAGCCCCCCCACCCCCTCCCTGTTAAAGAAAAGGTCGTTTTTATTTTGGTAAAGTTGAGCGCAGTGACACTGTCACGCGCATTGACCAGCGCAAAGGGAGGCTTGGCACTCTTCAGTTCTGCAAAGCATTTTTTTGCAACACCAAGCCCCTGAACCTATTTTCTTTTTCGACCCTAACTACAATGTCATAAAACCCAAATAAGCATTTCTACAAAAAAAAAAAAAAAGACCCCCCCCCCCCCTTTTTTTTGTAGAAATGTTTATATCCGCTTTGTTTAGTGTCTGCTTTTTTTTTTTTTTTCTTTGCAATCGAAGGTTGGGAGAGGTGGACATTAAGTGATTGTATGCCTCTTCGAGAAACTCTAGGTGTTAAGTGCACAGACAGGAATTAACAATGCCCTTCTCGGTTATAGTTACTACGACCATTTTCATAATGTCACAACACGAGACAACGCTCCGTCTGCCCTAAAATCCACTAAAAGGGATGTGATAATATGTGAAGGTGTTATTGCCACAAGCATCCTCGTTCGTTGCTGCACACTTATCATCTTCTCTTAGAAAACAGGATGCATTTTTTTCTGCTTCTTTCACATTATTTGAACCTGTTTTGAAAGCTACTTACTTTTTTTGTGGTCCAATTTCTAGGGTTGGCCCATTTTATTTGTAAATTTAAGCCAGGTTATCCGCATCTCAGCCACCCTTTTCGTGAGTCAGCTTTTTGCGATCACTCCAAAAATAATAATTGTCTTCCTTTTTTTTCGCTGTTTTTATTCCAGCACGACGGATCTTTACAAATAAATGATAAGAGATCTTTACAAATAAAACATAATGGTGGCTGACGTAGACTTGAGACTCTGGGCTTGAGGAGAGAGTGAAACTCATGAGTGAGGAGCCATAGTGTGGCTCAGTTCTCTGCCCTTCGCTGCCCGTGGCATTAGCGGAAGTCTATCTGGAGAAAACCGGAGTAAACTGCAATCGGTCCGTGCTCCGTGCGTTTTCGAACGGCATCAAGAAAGGTACACACGGCAAACGTGCATTTGCATTTCCTTATTTTAACCGACGTTCTGATTTTTTTTCTATTACTTATATTTATATGTTAAAAACGTTTTCTTATTCATCAACGCGCCTCAACCGAGGCTCGACCTGTTCATAATCAAAGGAAGAAGAATGTCGAGCCAAACCTTAAATATTATTTTATTATCACCTTACTGTTACCAACTCTACTAAAACTCTCGAATATCAGGCAGCGGCTGCAACGATGAAGCTTTGCCCTATCTTCGAGCTAAATAGTACTTCCATTGCTTCCCTGAAAAAGCTCAATGCAGAGAATTAAATATTCGTGAGGCATAATACAGCACTCCCATCCAGTGTCTCAGTTCAAATGGGGCTCAGCGTGGCAGTCGACATCTTCAGCAAGAAATGACGCAGTATATGTCTGACGAGACTTTCAAGAGCCAGCTGTTGCTCAAAATACTCAAGGTCAATAAATGGGACAGGTGGCAACAGTAAGAACTTGAATAACCTTCTTCCTTCTGTTTCTTAAGAGGGGGCGCACCTCAGAGCCCCATAGAGAATACATGAGGTTTTTCACCAAATTAAAAACATTCTCACATAATAACGGCTGCGCGGATATTCTTGAAAATTTCGGCTTTAAAGACATTGAGTCATTATCGAGACACTAAGCGCAACAAATGTTTCATCATAAATTTAATTATATTCTTTAAAAAATCATGAAAATGGTCAAAATCGGCTAATTCGGCACTCTTGCGTTCGGAGCGAATTTACAAAATTATCTAAATTCAAAAATAAGAAGTATTGCGCTTAATGTCTTCTAAATTTATTACGGAATCGAATAATATTCAAATTATTCATGTAAGTCGATTTGTTCCGTAACTACAGCAAATATAAAGAACCAAGGTGTCGGTGCTTGTTTTCGTCGTTTTTAAGGTACCTCTCTCTCCCGTGCGGTGGCGCTCGCTGTCCACGAAATGCGAAATCGTCCGTTCGGAGATCGGCCGGATCGGCACTGTGCGAGGTGTTCTTCCGCGGCCGTATTCCGTGCCCGTATCCTGTTTCATTCTGCACGCCGAGGCGTCAGTGTGCGTGTCTTGCTTTCCTGGTTCTCGCTGGGTAGGTCTCCGTGTTTTCGCAAGTGGCAAGTTCACCTTGGAGCTATGGGTCGAAGACAACCGTCCTGTGGCAAGCGGACCGCGAGGTGTTCCACAACCTCGCGGTCCGTCAACGCGTTGTGCTTGTTTCTACTTTTTTTTTTCTTTTAAAAACGGGCTTTTTTTTGACGCAAAGGTTTATTTTATCGTTATCCTTCACACAAACGTCCTTCGGCCTTGGGGTCGTGGAGATCGGGGATGAAGCGTGCACAGAGTAGATCGTTGTTTGCCTCCTTTTTATTCTTCACGGACGTCCTGTGACCTCCGTACGGTTCGTGGTCACCGCAATCTAACGCGGGGAAAAACGGGTCGCCTGCTCTGTAGTCAGGGTATTCCTAGGGGAGGGTGATAACTCGCTGTTCTTCTGGAAATTCACATATCACCCTAAAAGGTGACATGGGTAATGATTACGGTATGTTTTTTCCGGTGTTTATTTTTGAGCGAAAATCGGTGCATATTTTTCGGTGCTTATTTTTTAATCACCAGTGTATTATAGGTTGAACGTCTAGTGATGACGCTAAAAAGCGTTGATAACCAAAGAAAAATGCGATTGGACAAGAACATTTCAAATTTCCAATTCTATTCACATATCCATTACGCCCTTCTCGTGGGAGCATCTATTTTGACGAAAAATGCCGAAGTCATTGAGCTGTGAACGCGTACTCAGTGTACAATCTTTCGGCCTAGAGAGGTATTGCGCACGCTCGAACGCGTTTCACAGCCCAGTAGACGAAGTTGGTGGCACCCAGAAGGCGAGTTTTTGAATGGTCTGTAGTAGGCAAAAGAAACAAATAACAATCAACGCATATCAGTTCTTCAAGCGAAGAGGCGCGTTTCTAAGGTCAATGGTTCCGGACGGCACTAATGTTGTTGGCGTTGTCGTAAGATGACGTCAGTTCATACGAACTGACGTCATCTTACGTGATCACGTGACACAAACACGTCATCTTACATGATCTCGTTACACGAAATGACGTCATCTTACGTGATCACGCTGCTAGAAATGACGCCATCTTACGTGACCAAGTAACACGTCATCTTGTAAATCAACCTCTCCCCACAGCAGCGCGCTCCGCGCTTTCCGGGCCCGTGCAGTGCTGTAGTCGAAATCAAGCTCCCTATGGCAAGCAAAAGCCTCTGAAGTCTCACATTGAGAATACTCGCAAGCGACCGTCTGTGGAAGCTTCGCACGTTGAAGTTTTTGTTGAGATCGAGCCATCGTGTTCCATTAACTATAGTTGAAGTTATCGTTCAATAAAGCCCTAAAAAATATGAATGTAGTTGGTGTAGACATCAAAATCTAATCAAAAATGCGGTTTGACGTCGTTTAATTAACGTGTATATACAAGTGTAGAAAAAAATGAGTTATTTGTGCATAGATGTTTAAAAAAGTGTTTATTATTCGACATAGGACTTTGGGAGAAGAATGTGTTCAGATTTTTCTTCATGAGCGCAAATATACCTGACGCAATAAATAGTGACGATTTCATCGTCCCTGTGGTGAGCAGGTGATTTCTTACTCGAAACAATGATGCCATTTCATAAACCAAGTTCTGTGACATATGATTTTCCAATGTCTGGTCACTATTTTGTAAACCTTTCAGTCCAAACGAGTATACTTCTGTTTGTTTTTGTTAGCTTAGGAGGGGGTCACAGAGCCTATCTTTTTGTCTTCCTCTAGGACAGACGTACAGAGTTATACCGCAGCACGCATCTGTGGAGCACACAGAGCTATCGCTCTCATGTTGGCGGTACAGTAGCAGACGACACAACGCAGCTCCGTAGTCTATCGAGGGCACAGGTAGCCGCGGCCCGTGGCGCGACCGTTCAGCCTAGGGAAATGGTTTTGAAGAACCGAGAAATGGTATCTTGTATGCAATAATCACATGTCGTTAGTATATTCTACTTGCTAAGCCAAATAAATATTTGCAGCTTGTGAGAATATGTTTGCGTGACGATTTACCGTTCACACTCCTGACGGATGTTAGCGAATCCTTCATGTTCGTGGCTCGCAGTTATCGGTACCCCGTCGGAGTGACTTCACCATATATATTTTTTTCTTGCTGCAGGACATCATAAAAATCACAAACACGCGAGAAAAAAAAATCTTATGAGTACGCGTGATTTTGAGCTTCGCAGGTCTAAAGATGCCCGGTAAATGTCGTCCAGCTTGGGAAGAAACTAATCCTTTTTGTTGGAGTTTGACTATCGTATGCTGGCAGCTCGTTTCCGGTCTGTTTTGTCCATACTCCGTTTCACCGTAATTTGGCAACCCTCAGTCAGAGCTGCTGTGAGGGAATCACAGTCGCGGAGCAAAGCACGTGACAGCTAGTTTTAGGAGCAGTACTATGGCGCCTGCAGCGCGTCTCCGACTGGTGTGTTTAGCGTCTTATGCTGGCCATACATCAAAAGTGGTCCCGAAGTGCAACAAATGACGTCACAGAAGACGGAGTGTCACGCTGCTGCATCTTGCGTTCCTGGCAATTCATCGTAGAAATGCTGGCGAAAACCACGAGGGAACAGGAGTGTCGCTGTCGTCATGGCGTCCCAACGAAAAACAATTATACAATTTCGACGTTTTTGTAATTCGGTAATTTAAATTACTGTATACAATTTTTAAGAAAATAAAGACATCATAACCAAATAGGAACTTCCGTGCTAAAACATGCAGTGCGAAGTGAAGACAACTACTATCTTTTTTTTTTTCTTGATTTCCACAAAAAAAAAAAAAAGGCTATGCAGCATCGATCCTACCGTTTTTTTTTTTTGTTGTTTTTTTTGGCACATTATGTGATGTCCTCTAACACGAAAGTACCGACGTAAAAGCGCTGTAGAGACGATATAAAAACAAAAATTTAAGTGAATCGAGCTTTGTAGTGGAACGGAAATAAATAAATAATTACCGACTTTTTACGGTAAACACTTCACCTCTAAGTAGAACTTAAAAAAAGTGACGGTTACGCGCTTTCATGCCCATTTCAACAAAGTTGGGAGAACGATGTATTGCATCTTGTGAATAGACATGTGGAGCAGCATGTTTATGTAAGAGGCATTGTGTGTAATCGCTGCGCAGTACCTGCCAAAAGAAGATATTATTTGGGCACAGTCTCAACCGTTTCCGTCTGTGTGTGCTACGAATACAGCAACTCTTTTCGAATCCCGGAGAAAAGCTCACCGGAGAAAAGCTCACCGGAGAAAAGCTCACCGCAAAACCGGCGGATGCGGAGAAAAGCTCACCGGCCATTGAGCGTATGCGGAGAAAAAAAAAGCTCACTGATTTTTTCTCTTCTTTTTGTATGGAGGCTATTGGATCATGCGTAACATATATCAATTTATTATCAATAAAATTTGTCAGCTTTGTAAAAAAGAAAATGTCCTTTTTTGTATTATTTGTTAAGCTTATTGGGTACATTGCTCCCAAATTAATAATGGCGGGCGAGTGTTTTCTGTGGCTTACTCTGTAGGCAACGAAAGCCCAACTCAAATTTGTATGAACTTGAAGAACAGAAAAAAGCTCGAAAACCTAATAATGTCTGCCTGAAAATGCCGAAAATCCGAAAGTGCATGCGCGCAACAACGCGGTGCCTGAAATTCTCTTTGAAGCTTTTTTTTTTATTTTTTGAAAATAGGACAAAACAGTCAGTAGGATATCAAAACTTTTTTTTCTTTCACGGAGAAGCACGTTTTCTAGCCGTTTGTGCTGGTGTATCCACACGTTGCCTTTGCGTGATAGTGCCTTTCAACGGCGAGCCACCCATGACCTTCAGAGCTGCACACTGGCACCGTTGTTACTCGTGACCTATATATAAGAAGTAGTCTTCTGTAAGGTGGCGAATAGGGCGAGTTGGTAAACGTTATACATGATAAAAACCGCTCAAACGACGACGACGGAGGGAAGACAACAAACACGACAGGACGAATCTGTCCTCGCAACTAAAATTTGGCTAGTGAAACTAGCAGAAAAAAAAAAGAACAGCGTAGCCGACACTGATTACATCAACAAACACCTACTTATCTATTAGGCACTACACAATATTTGAAACTGAAACGGTTCACACACCGCTATTCATATTAGCTCGCAAAGAACAAACATCTTTATGTGACAGAGCTAGCGACGGCACCTTGCCAGTTGTCAATAAATTGTTGTCTCTTACCGGTGTACGATGTTCTGATTTTATACTTGCGGCCTCATTAATATATACAGAATGGGTGATTACTAATTTATGATGAATTAGTAAATATGCCCAATGAACTTCAAGAATATTGCAAAAGAAGTGGACATATTCTAATGAAGTTACGAATGCGAATTATGTTAAATTACAACGTTTAATGCAGAATCCGCTAAGTTAAAAAAAAAATCGGTGAGCTTTTCTTTGCATCTGCCGGTTTTGCGGTGAGCTTTTCTCCGGTGAGCTTTTCTCCGCATCTGCCGGTTTTGCGGTGAGCTTTTCTCCGGTGAGCTTATCTCCGGTGAGCTTTTCTCCGGTGAGCTTTTCTCCGCCGCCCACTCTTTTCGTAGAAGTGATGAGGAAATGGCGTGCCCTTGATGATACGATTGTGATTATGAAATAAAATTTTTAATCAGCCAATAATTGCGACCTGTCCGGTCGCCTGGGACCCCAACAACAACTATCGTTCTCTGGAAAGTTCATTCTAATATTTACACGTTTTGTGGAGTTCATGAGCGAGTAAGAATGTTCCAACAATGAGCTAAACCTACACGAGTTCCCGAATCCAACACGGCGCTTTTGAATTTTAGCGCCGTAGATAGTTCTGCGAACAGTGTATACTTCTGTGCAAATATTCGTCTAGCAGTTTTGCAACGTTGGAAAGAATCGGAATGATTCAGAATCACTGCGGAGTTGATACTCGGGAAGATAAGACGGGCACTTGGGAGAAACGGACCGTGGCATTTGAGACAGGGGCACAGCCGGGGGACAAACGTGCTACAATCGCATACCCTTCCAAGGTCATCGCTTGGGCGACCGCCCAAGGGATGACCTTGGAAGGGTATGCGACCGCCCAAGCGCGCTCGCCCAAGAAACCTTTCTTTTCTTCTTTTTAGGGGTGGTGGGTGGTGGGGGGGGGGGGGGGGGGGGGGGGGGAGGGGAGTGGTGTAGGCGCTGATTGTCTTCCTCCTTTGTGGCTTTTGACAGACGCACGAGACTGGCAGAACAAGCGCATGATTCATTTCTTTCGATGGAGGCGTTCTGTCTGTGTATGCGAACATGATTTTTTTCCCGTTTTAGTAGTTAGTTGTTCTTGCCTTGACTCGGGTCCCAGTGGGTGCGTTGTTCTTGTATGCCCACTATTTTTTTTTAGTTTATGGTAGTTTTTGCACTGATGGGGTATCAAGGTAGACAAAAATAAAAAAAAAATAAAATAGCGCCTCGACAAAAAAAAAAAAAAAAAGTTGTTGCGATCAGGAACGTTTTCAAAGCGATTTTAGGAGCCTGCAGTGTTACCACAGGTGCAGGATTGAGAGCGTAACCCACGCACTTGAAGAGAGGCTCTCTTTTATGGGTTCCCACGTCGCGATTGTCCTTCAAAATCAACTGTCATTTATTTCTCGCTCGTGGTTTCCAAGTACTGGAAGCCACGACTCGAGCCACAATAGTTTTGCGAAATCAAGGTTTCGCTGAAATGGATAACTCTCCCGTACAGTTCGACGCGCAATACCCTTGCCGTATTGACTCGCGAGAGATGCCCCCAACACGGCTGAGTATGGCGGTGCTCCAGACCTAACATCTAAATTTTGTTGCCTTACCTGTTACTATTTCGCGCTCATTTTGAGCCATATCAAAATGAAAGCGCATGATGAAATAAAAATGACACTCGTTTTCCGCTCGATGGAAATTTCACGCCTGCTCGCTGTTTTTGCTGGTACCTTGAGCGTTCCCCAGCGATGCGGAGAGTTAAAAAAACAAAACAAAACACGTACGATGGCATCCTTTGCACACTCATTACTTCTATAACACTGAGCCACCTCGTATCCTTTTGTTTTTCTTTCATGGTACTAATTTCTTTCTGCGCATTACGGCTGTTACGACGCTAAGTCGGTCTGCCCTTCGAGTTTGAACTTAGGCTCAGATCAGGGACGAACCAGTTTAAATCAGGAAAATATAATTAATACTGTAGCAAAGTAAATCTATCATATCGATCGGAAATACGATTTGACACATTCCATCTGAACACATATTGTGCACAGCGAATGCAATAGCGAGTCAGCGTCCAAAACGCTGCCACACTGAGCTACCATAACATCGCAGCGATTTTTGCATAGCACCGAGCACGGAAGAGAGAAAACAGTTATTCATTCACATAAACGAAGCAAATTTATTTAAAGCCCGGACATTCCGTAGTCCAATCTAGCTAAGGTTATCAATAGACTCGACCATGTCATTTGTCGAAACAGATAAAAGACGTTGGCAAAAATGATTAGACTGAATAAGTGAATCTAACGCACGTATTTTACCAACCGACGGTCGCGCGCCTTCAATACCCTTTCCAATTGTCATTGCGCACCTTTGCGTACCTTGGACACACTTTGGGGAGCAATGCATATATACATCGCCGCCCATGGTCTCCATTGAACGTGTAGTGCTGACCCAAATAAAATGCTAACCTGACTCTCAATCGCTCACCGCAAAGGACGATTTCGAACAGGCGGTACTGTAGGTCACTTGAGATAAAAAAAGAAAAACCAGATATAGAAACGAGCGTCGTAAAAAAGGAGACCGGCATTTTTGTTCCTACCTCCGAACAGAAACGAGCGCCACCCACTGCATCACACAGCGCAGAGGCCGGACTCGGCCACCGCGCGTACATACCAAGCGCGCGCGAGGGAGGGAGAAACTTCCTCCGCCGGGAGAACACGGCACATTTCGGGATCTATTTCACGCAGCGGATAACGCGGGCCTTTTCACACCTCGATACTGGCGCCATCTAGAAGTTGCGCGTTCAACCACGTTTCGAGCCGCGCGCCATCTGGTGGCTGAAACGGACGAATAAATAGAGGTACCGCGCCCTCTTAATTGAGGAAACTATTGTTGAAAGTAACGCCACAAAAGTAACGGATTACTTTTTGGGGTAACGGTCACTTACTTTTATGAGAGGGTAACTGTAATTGTAAAAAATTACAATTTAGCCTTGAGTAATTGTAACTGTAATTCCTTACAATTTTTGAGTAACGTGTACAAGTCTGCTGCCGGCGAGGTTCCGGCCCGCTGGCAAGCAGCAGCCAGTCCGTTAGTAGACCGAGGTCCTATGCCAAGACCGCTTAGGCCTTGGCATGATAGGCAGGCCCGAGTCTAGTTTGTACGATTCAGACGGCTTTCTCGGT
Organism: Ixodes scapularis; assembly: GCF_016920785.2. Taxonomy (NCBI): domain Eukaryota; kingdom Metazoa; phylum Arthropoda; class Arachnida; order Ixodida; family Ixodidae; genus Ixodes; species Ixodes scapularis. The sequence goes on along the minus strand of NW_024609884.1, from coordinate 69,289,589 downwards.
GTCAATGGAGGATCTTCCGAATTTCCAGTTCGAGAGCGCGCACTGACCTGGTGTTCAACGTTCGAACGCCAGGCCTTGCGCGTGGAGCAGACGACGCTAGTGTTATCTCTGTTTGAAGGGAGACAGTAGGGAGAGAGAAAGACCTTTGCCTTTTTCCAACTGGTGTCCAATGATTTTGATCTGTAGGAAGTGTTCACTGGACGCCATAATTGAGTGCGCTGTTCACTGCGTATGCTGAGACCGAACTCTCACTTATAGGCTGCTAGACCAGCAATCTTGATGGTGTGGAATGCACATTACAAAAGAACTGTGGAAGCTCGCCGTCGGCACGCGCTCGGCAGCAGTGGACTCAGCTATGGCCGGCAGTAAATACTCCCTATACGGTGTATTCACTAGCGGCCATATCTGTGTGCGCTAATGCTGAGCACGTGCTGATGGCGAGCTTCCACAGTTCTTTTGTAACGTGCATTCCACACCATCAAGATTGCCGGTCTTGGCAGCCTGTTAATGCGAGCTCGTTCTGAGCATGCGCTCTAAACTGTGACGTCAAATATGGCGGCCAGTGAATACCCCCTATAGGGAGTATTCACTGGACTCTATATTTGAGGACACTGTTTAGAGCGCATGATGCGAACGAGCTCAAATTAATAGGCTGCTAATACCAGTCAATCCTGATGGTGTGGAATGCACGCTGCAAAAGAACTGTGGAAGGTCGCCATCGGCACGCGCTCAGCAATCGCGCACACAGCTATGGCCGCCATTGGATACTTCCTATAACATGTAGAGCGGCGAAAAGCATGTGATGAACTCGCACTTAAAAGTATATATATATATATATATATATATTTACAAATGTAGCACTACTGCGGTAATTATTCTATTACTTTTGAAGGGAGCTGATAAATTAATTTTTTATGATGCTCCGGATAACGTAAGTGGATTTTATTTTTGTTTGTGCGTGAAAGAGTTTAATGGGCATCAGCCTGCCAACAGTTTCAAACGTCATCTCGCATGTCTCGAGACCGACTGTCGTGGTTCCCGTGTATTCTTGCAGAGAGACTTCGAGACTGTCCCCGGTCTGATAAGCGAGACCGTTGTAACTCGGCCGACACGTGCGACACGAGGAGGTCCAGGCCGGGCGTACTGAATCCTTTCTCATGGGGACGCAAGAGGAGCACGGCTTCCGCGGCTCCGACTAAGCGAAGAATGACGAGGCGCACCAGTCGACCTAAAAAGGGATATTTTTTTATTTATATCTAGGAAAATCGCAGGGTTCCTGTACAAAAGAATCTCCTCCAAAGTGCATGCTCGAGTGAGTTCTAGAAGAACTTCACAAATTGTGGCCACTAGACCTATCTGCCCTTTAAAAAATGCGCGTGACTTTATGGAGACATTGTTCGAATCACGCGTTTCGTTCTCAATACGTAAAAAAAAAAGCAAGAAAACTTGTTTTTCTGTGTGAGTGTAAGGTTAATAAAACATTGTATAAATAATTTTTTGCGTTTCATGAATGTTTCACTGACGCATGGGCGTTTCATGAACGTTTCATGGACGCACAGAAAATGCAAATGAATCGCTAAACAACTTGACCTGGACGAGGTGTCCAGAAACCACATTTGTTCATGCCTCAACGTTCTGCAACAGCAACAAATCAATAAATAAAAGTGTTTGAGGTCCTTGGTGTAACACCAGGCGTATTTTGCGACGTGACCATAAACCGGATGGACAACATCTGAATCACAAAAGCAGACTTTCGGGTCTCCGGGGAAAGCAAGAAAAGAAGGAAAATGAGAGCGAGTGCCAGGACAGGCTCCACGAGGCAGTGCAAACGGAATGAAGCTGAGGACAATGCACCAGGCGCGTTTTAGGATTGCGGATGAGCAACCAAACATCCAACTGCAATTTTTGAAAAACTCTGTTTTTGTACATGTAAGAAACATTCTCTTGCGTAACTAGTGGAGCTGTCAGAGATATTTTATGCCGGTTATTGCCACATGCCTAATTTATGTACTGAACCAAAAAAAAAGGGTTTCGTTGAAAAGCTTTTATTTAATAATATATTTATCTTGACAAGGGGCATAAAAATAGACCGCAGGTGCATAAAAAAAATTATTTTCAATATATGAGACGTGCAATTATTATTGTTTTGGTTCAGAAGAAAGCTCACGTTCTGAGGAATAACCGGGAAAGGTTTCATGGCTCTAGTTAAATTTGACAATTCATAAATGTTCCTTAATCAGAGTAAAAAGAAAGTCATAAATATTTTCTTTAATAAATAGCATATACTTTAGTGTTTCTGAATGAAACTTTGTAAGCAGCAAGGAGAGAGAAAACGGAAACTACCTGGAACATTTGAAATCTCTCGTACAAAGTGAAGCTGAAATAATGTCAAGACAAGTTGACTCATGTGTCAGCCTACCATCCTCCCTTAGCGCTATCCCATTAAAATGGCTGCATAGCAGTTGTATTTCTACTCGCAGGTATGTGTACTTGGTTAAAGGACAAGCGCCTGCTATTTTTTCCCTCCCTCCTCTCCGCTGAAAGGATTCAATAATGGTGGAGTTGAATATTTTGAGAAATTATACCGAGGGATTCGTTTTTGAAGATGAACTATTGGTAGCGAATGTGTTTTTAATGCGCGCATCCCCAAACTATACAATCCAATGCTTTATGCCGGAAATGGAAAAACGCGCCACATCGATTAACAAGTGTGTCCGAGGAGAAAACTCCAAGAGCCTGCACGGAGCAGGCGCCGCGAGCTCGGGCACACTCGTTGCTGCTTGGGAATGTAGCCGTGTCAAGGGACGACGCACGGGCCGCAGAGACGCCACGCGCCATCGGGAATACAAAGCTTACTGCGACCTCTCCGGCATGGTCACGCATCCCTTCTGTCTCCTCTTGCGCCTTAGCGCAACGATCGAGCCACGGGCATCGCAACTGCTCAAGTATACATTGTTCCAGTGTCTAAAATATATATATATATATATATATATATATATATCATTGCCCAGCGTGCCAACGTCATAGCCCTGCAGGCTTATGTTCTTTTCCTCTGAAAGCGAGCGAAACGTCGCGCCATATGCACGAGCACTGAAAATGGCACCTAACAGAAGCCCGTTTCTGGCGTTATTTTACGCTGGCTCCAGGCTTCAGAAGCTGACCTTTCGTTTTATTTAATGCTGAAGGCACTAAGCGGTGATCTCCAAGCTCGTGTGCCGTTTAGCGAAAGGTAGAAATGTGCTCCTTTTTTTGCAACGCATATATGGTTTGTATTTTTAATCACGTAGATAATGCGTACAACTAACATAAAGATAAAACAAAAGTGATTAAAAATGTTGGTGATCGTTATTGAAAGCAACCTGTCTCACCATCGTGTATTCTCTTCTTTCAGCCGGCACCCAACCTGGCGTGTCGCGAGCTGCTGAATAACCCGAGGAACACCGGAGAGCTGCAGGCCTTCGAATATTCCAAGTGGCGTCGTAGCCCTGCGACGAGTCACGCCACTGTCTGCTGGGGTGGCAAACGGGGTATCATAACGCAGCCCTGTATAATCATGATGTTAGCGCTGCCGGGAGACGAGATGTACTTCAATGGTTTGGATGCCGTTTCGGGTGAGCTGATGGACTAACAATGACGTAGGCATCTTTCTCTATGTGGTGTTGATTGAACCCACCCTTTCCGGAATTCAGTGCCATCTGGTGACTGAAATGGCAGTTTATCGGCAATGAACCTGTGGTCTGCAGTATTTAATGGGGCACCGTCACTTAAAGGTCATCGGTAAACGAGAATGTGCACTTCACTACAATTATTTTTCAATCTCTTTTAGTGTCGATGGCGAACCAAATGCAGCCAGTCGGAACGAAGCGCCAACCCATATAGACGCCTTGATAGAGTCCTATACATCGAGGTGCTTTGAAGCCGAGTGAGTGCTACTAACAGATTGACTGGGACCGAGTTAGGAATGAACGCTTACGCAGCTCTTGCGTCCAATTCCTGCTTCACGTCGCGCTAACGTCGAGAATGTAAAGGCATCGAATCATCTGCTTAGGAGCATCTTCAACTTCTTCCTTCATCTGTAAACAGAAGGCCGCCATTAGTATAGCTCATATGCCGTTTTCAGATGATGATGATAGTGATCAAAGTGGCCAGACTGAATTCCGGAAAGGGTCTATTGGGATCAGCGGGGACGGAAGCAGAACACTGCAGATCGTATAAGCGCTGAAAGAACGAGGAAAAGAACGTCATAAAAGTGAAGAAGGAAATCAGACGATAGGATAGGCGTGTTCGTTTGGCCGGGATGAGTGGAAGTTGTTCGAGTGCTTGTCAACTTAATTGTTTCTCACACAACGCGCGGTGCCGGTGTTTTTATGCAAAATAAAGCTAGATGAACACAAACTACAAACCTTGCAAGTGACGTTTTCATTTAAAATTTTTTTTTTGTGTGTGTACATTGAAGAGTCTTTAGCAATATAGGGTCCCATCGGGAACAGCTATACACGCGTCTATACGCCGCCGTTCCTAATCGACCGGAATGCATGGGATTTTTTCCTCTCGAATATTATATTAACTCTATACTTGGCATGTCACGGAAACCATCTTCGGCGTTGCAAATGGCGACAATTTTGCTCCTCCGGGATGTCACGTTTCCAACGTTCACAATCACTGAAAACATTTTGTTTCCCATAGAATTTTAAAAATTTATTCGTAACGAATAATCACTGAATTATAATTCATTACGACCTAATGCAATATGGTGTGTAAACCCTTCTTCTGTATCTCCGTTTTCAGTCACGTAATAAACAGAGCACGGAGTAGCTCTGGCTGGTCGACGTCGGTAAACATATGAACACGGTTTCGTTGTCCCCTTTATACCTCTGCTATCGGTCTTTGTATATAAGCAAAGCATATAAATGGCTTCATTTAAACGCGCCGTTCCTGCATCACGAAGGTTAAATTAATCTCAGCAATTGTGCTTTCCAAATAATTGTGATATTTAAAATGTCGTAATACTTTCAATGCCATGAACCTCAGCATTAGACCTCTTAACAGATTAATTCAAAAGTCTCTAATTATTCAATTAAAAATTCTTCATCGCTATAAAGCCCTAACACTATCTATCCAGCCTAGGGTTGCGAGTTTCTTTAAAGCTGTAATTTGGTCGTTCAAGACGCTTTTCAGGGAATATCTCGCGGTAGGAAGAGAAGCCCCAATCCCGGGGCGCCAAAGAGCTAAAAACAGGGCGCGCAATACGCCACTCTTCCTCCCATTTACATATTCATGGCCATTGAGCGGAGGCGATACAGCGGGATCACTCTTCCAACTAAAATTGCTGATGAGGTTCGGCGGCCCCCAAATGCTCGAGAGCTTTATGTGGGCCACTTGTATTTTACTTTTTCCACGGGCGAAAGCCGCTGAACAACAGGTCGACTTGGAGCGGATTAGAGCCCCGAAGCGAACATCCGCCACTAACGCAATAAAGACGTACCACGAAGGCTCTCTCAGAAGACCAGTGCTATTCACGTAGCTCGTGAGTCTCGGAGCGGCAACCCTTTTTGAACAAAAAAATAAATAAATAAAGAAGGGGAGGGGTGCCTTCACTTGAAAATATTTCGGGTCACACTCGAATTTTGTAAATCCTCGCTGTCGAATTCAATTTACATCCATGGTTTTTATTCACTTTCCTTTAGAGCCGATGAAGCAGGGGACGCGCTAAGCTTGGCAAGACCGGTTTATTCTTGTAGGCTTCCAAAAGTATGCCAGAGCCATCGTGGATTCGAAACAACAAGGTGCATAACCATCAGACAATGAAAGAGTGAGCGAGCGACCTTGTTTGTAATACACTTTAAAATACATCTCTTCTTGAAAGGTTCTTCGTCACCACAAGACCTCTCTCAGCTCGTGAAGAACGGTTTCGCCTCAAGCACTATCGCACCCTGGTGCACTAGAAAGGCAACTGGCCTGTGAATAACTCTTTCGCATAAAAAACGGAGCTTAACGCTTTGATAGGAATTCAGGGACACTGCTTAAAAGCAAGGTCCCTGCACTAGAAGGTTTTTTTTTTTTTTTTTTTTTTTTTTTTTTTTATTGTGTGTAGTTTTCTAAATATCACGGCTCAAAGTTTGATTTGGGGCGTCAACGGAAAGACCGAAACTATATCTTAGAGGGATAGCAACAGTGAACATCAGCCTTATGGCAGCGACGTGACGTCACAAGAGTGCTGCGGTACACGGTCGGACTAATCATCCGTAGCTCTACCGCCACGTGACGTCACAGGGGTGCTGTGCCAGTGTTTCTTGACTAAAAGCTAACCCGCTTGTCGGCCGCTAAAGAGCAGCTGGTCGCGTCTTTAAAATCAGTTTTAGTGGAGTACGTGGCATCACTTTCACGTATTATTTCGGCTGTGACCATATTTCCATCGACTAAAGGGGATACCATTCATTTAAATCGGTTTGGTTTCCGACCGGAGTTGCCTTTTAAAAGAACTTTTTATGGTGCAAAATACGGAGAAGCCGATAGAACCCCTTAAAGTTCTTTTACGAACAGATTTTTTTTTTCTTCGTGTGCGTTAAGTGAGACAGGCAAGTCGGAAACCCATACTTAAGTGGCGGCTTAGCTAGGCGCACGGAAAGAATGTAATTTAAATTAATAGAAAAAAAAACAGGTTTCGTGAGCGATGATAGAGAAAGGGGTTCGCAAAACTACTTTCGGTTCACTGTGCCGCACATGCAGCGCGTCTTTTCGTGTCCTCGATTCACGCAAAGCCGCAGTCGTGCTGCTCGGCCCTCGTACAAAAGACGCGGTGTACATGATGAGAGAATGACCTGCGGACATGCTTCGAACATTTCTGCAGGGAGTTTTGGTACGACCCATGGGAGGCATCATACAAGGAAGGCCTACGCCTGAAGACTTGTGCGCGTGGATGCCGGTGGATGCCACCGTCGTAGGAGAGCATTTCCGGGTCCGACGCGTGGCTTGGTCGCGGCGACTCGGTCGCGTCACGGTAGGAGCGCGTCCCCGGCGGATCGATGGGCGGCCACAAATGAGCGCGCTGGGCGACGCTTTCGGGTTCGAGCACGGGGCGAGCGCGGCGGTGGGTCATGCGGAAGAGCGGCGCGGGGGGCGCCCCTGGATCCCCGCCGATAAAAGAGGCCCCAAATTTTCCGGATTAGAGCCCGGGGGGAAGGGACGGACGCGACAAAAGCGGCCGCTAATCCCATTGCCGCCGCAACGCCACCGCGCGTCGCAGGCCCGGCGCCATTGCACGCCTGCTTGGCTCCTTTGGAGCCCTTTCGAGACTCCTGGGCGACGTCGATACGCCCCGGCGGCTGAATCACGCCGCGCCATGAAAGATTCAGCCGGGCGCCGGCCGCAGGTAGAGCGCCGCCGACCATTAGGGCGGCGCTACACACCCGCCGTCGTAAATCTGCGCAGAAAACGCGCCGCTGAATATTTCAGTCGCTTTTCGGCCGCTCGTAATTCCTGTTTAGCGCGCGCGCGCCTCGCGAGACGCCAGCGGCGGCGTCGCGTCCGCTTAGCACGGTGCGCCAACGTTTCCCCCGGCGCGCCTGCTGCCACCGCGAATCGAGCCCAATTCATTAGCGCCGCCGTTACCCTCTTTCACGGGCTCTGCCTCGGGGTCGGGACAAAAGCCCCTCGCACGCCCCCGGTGCGCGGGAGCACCCGCAGATGGCCGACCGAGCCCCTGGTACCAGGACTGCCGCCGCACCAGCTACCGTAAAAAAAACACCGAAAGACTCGGCGTGGGGACTGCGGGCTCCGTGGCGCCATCCAGGTGCCAGGGTCGAAATCTATATCGGGGCTTCAACACAGTGGTTGTGACGGATTCTGCTAGATGGCGCGATTCTCATTATGGGTTGTGGTTTGATCAAGGAGGATAGAAGGGTAGGAGAGGGCATGACGTCGGCCGCGTAGCCTCCACAAGCCATGCTCCCTTGACGCCTCGCCTCTTTCACATTTTCCTCCTTACTCTCCTCACTTACCACGCCAACGTGACCATATCTAGTGACCGTAGCTAGACTTCGTCTAGCTATGGGGTACTAGAATACACCACAGTCTAGCCTTCGATCTGATAAAACCTACCGGACGGAGCGCGCGAAAGCCTTCAAGGAGTCCTCCTACAATCAAACATCCATCTCACACGTGACATGTCACGCGCACCAATCGCCAGAGAGATCTGCGGTCACGCTGGGCACAAAATTGTTTAAACTTTTTATGACTATAGCTTCACCAATATTGCAACGTGCCCCCTCCTAGTACTTCTAACCTCCTTGGGTTTGATGCAGTATTATTCAGTTGTTTCCGTTTGCTCCAGCGTGGCGGCGCGCCCTTTCACTCGTGAAATAGCGAAAAAAGAGGTATAGAAATATTGGGCACCGAATTGGGTTGTTTTGTCAATCTTCGTTGTGTCCGAAACAGGGTTCATGCACCAGCCTATTTTATTCCTTTCTTTCTACCTAACACAGGAATTTTGTCAGCACCCGGCAAGTTTTAACACAGAATCTGTTCATGGGCTGCATTTCATGCGAAAAGCGTCACGCTCGAGTGTGACGAAGATGCGTCACACGCAGGCGAAGGCAACATAAATAATGCTCAACTGTTACCAGACAATCTTAGTCATTCTTAATCTTAATTCACCATACTTATATAGTCATGGTTAGGCTTAAGGGGGATTCAACCTCTCGTCACTCAATGGGCAAATTTCGCTACACAAACCTCAGTTTCAGGAATGCACCAGCGTGTTTATTCTTTTGGAGGTTCTTTTGGAAGACGCAATGAAGGTTGTACGGCCCTTGGATTTTTCCTTAATAGCGCTGGAGATTTTAATAAAATCCAGAAATATGACCGTTTTGGCTGTTTTGAGCGCGTTTTGAGACATTTTTGAAAATAAAATTATTTAGAAGACAAACGTGACAAAACGCTTGGCCGTATGTAATAGGGGTGCCTCTAATCTTAATTTTAAGACCATGACGATAAAACTTAAGATTGTTGTATTTGCGTATTTGAGTAAATAAAATCGCCCTGTTAATTTTATTTCCAACTTGTTAAACCAGATGGCGACACAAGTACTAAATGCCTCAAAACGGAGATTTGCTTGATATTTTTCTCTCGAGCTCGATTTCGACCGCTATGGCTGGTGGCTCGGGGATAGGTCGCACGTGTAGCGAAAGCTCGAGCTGCAAAGCCCACTGATCGTGGATTCAATCCCCCACCCCCTGCCCGTTTCAATCTGGAAAGAATTGGGTTGTGTGTGTGTTTATACAGCCTAGAACTTGGTCTGCCTCACAGGGGCGACGAGTCTCCCAGCTGTAGATGAGAAATTTAGCCAGTGCGGTACAACCGCTAGCCTGGGGTCTTTAACGTGCATCACGCAGTAGTGATACACGACCGCGTTTCAATCTGGATGAGCATCGTTCTGGCGTGCGGTCATGTATCACTGTTGCGTGATGAGCGCTAAAGACGTCAAACAAGCAGCGATATATTGCACTGGCTTTCATCTCCAACGAATACACCAGACTCTTTCGGTGCTAACTAACTATCCGCTGTCTAAACATACACACAACAGAATTACAATGGCTCCGCTAATCTGCACTTGTTAAAAGTTGAAAAAAAAAAAAAAAAAAAAAAAAAAAAACGAACGTGGCCATTAGTGGCCGACCCGAGGTTCCGCAACTTGGTCGCGAAGCTGGCACATACCTGCAAATCAACTTAGACCCATCCTTTGTGATGCCTCAATGTACATTATCACTGCCGCACATTATATCGCACTGCATTATCATTTTCACCCCCTAGACGGGACTCACAGGCATTCATTGTACGGGCTGCATGCCTCTCTGTAGTTCGTGCGCTTACGATAAAATATCAATATATATCTACCTACAAACGAATATTTTGGTTGTATGCGTTACATCAGTGAGAGCGGTCGTGTTCCTTGCTGACACGGGGAAAAGATCGATCCTTGCAAGTGCTGCTGAAACCAGATTTTGACGAAAAGTAAGAATGAATGCCATGCATAATAGAGTGTTTAAATGCCCATTCACACAGTTGTTTTTTAGTGTGTTTGACTGCGCTGCGCTGAGAAACGGAAGCGATTCACCGGCGTGGAATTCAATTCAAGAGGTAGCTTGGCACGCGACATACAAAGCAGGGATATCCGTGCTTTTTGCAGCCGCAACCGCTGTCAAACACGCCCAAACCCAATCAGATGCCACTGTGCTTACGGGACATTAGAAGTGCGTTACCGCTTGCTACCGCCGCCACTGTGTACTGCTCCTGGTGCGCGTTGCAGAGCATTCTTCGAAGTATAACAGCGCGAGCTCCCGGTTGCACTGCCGCTCTGGGCGGTTGCAGGGTCGCTATGCTCATGCCCAAGTCAAACGAGAGTGACCAATAGAAACAACCAACACCGACAAGCCTCAAGCAAACGACTTACGCACGTGATGTATTTTTGGCATGCTTGCAATTGCTCGTGCTTACTTCAAAAGCACTGAGAGACAAGAAGCCTGTCAAAGATACCTTTGCGTACGTGCTTCATTTGTGTTTGTAAGTATGTTTATACGCGCAAAAAATATTCCAAAAGCCGGGACTCACAATTATCAAAGAAACTGCGCCAACTTTACATAACAAGATAAACAATTTAATTAAACGTTTCGTTTCCCATGCGGGAAACATCATCAGTGAAACGTTCAAGCAGGAATGGGCGAAAAAACTTCAACGCAGGTTCGTGGAATCATGGTTCATCCGGAGTGACTTATCGGCCCGCAACTCCAACCGCGGCCCCCTCCCCGATGTGTACGCGGACTTGCTTAAGCAGGACTGTTGAAGTTTTTCCACTTATTCCTGCTTGAAGGCTTCACTGATGTTGCTTCCTGCATGGGAAACGAAACGTTTGATTAAATTGTTTACCTTGCTATGTAAAGTCAACGCATTTTCTTTGATAATTATGTTTATACAGCCTGAAGTTTGTCTGCCTCAACTGGCGACTTGTGCTGTGTCCTTCTCGGTCTTGTGTCTTGTCCATTGCTAACTTCTGCTGTTACTTGTCCTTTCCTGACTTGTGCTGTCACTTGTTCTTTGCTGACTTGTGCAGTGACTTGTCCTGTGTACTTCTAGTTCTTGTGTCTCGTCCTTTGCGCTTCAGTGTTTATAATGGTGACCTGTCTCTCAGCTGTAGATGGGCAAATTAACCAGTGCAGCACAACCGCTAGCCTGTGCGTTTTTAACGTGCACCACGCAGTAGTGACACACGACCGAACGCCGGTACGATGCTCATCCAGAGCGAAACGGGCAGGGGCGGGAATTGATTGCTTCATTTGCTTGAAGCTTATCGGTGTTGATATTTTTGTTTTGTCGCTCTTGGGAACTGGGGCATAATAAACAACAACCAATTGTGTCCCTTTTTCCTCTTCCATTGGGAAGAATCTTTGTGCTTCTCGTTATTTGGACATGTTATCTTATTTGGCAGCGGAAGTGGACGTCCGGAGGAAATATTCCTTCACGGTACGGGAGTGCAAAACATAAAACAGGAGTCGCATGTAACGCTGAAGCTACGAACAGTGCATCTGGCAAGCTCAATAGACCCTTTAAAAAGTTTGACTTTTGTTGAAGGCTGTGAAATCCCTGCGAAATTACGGATACAAGCGTGAGGTCTTTGTGTTCGAGTGCACTTCAGCTGCAAGAGTATTCGTGCAGCGGGAGCGCAAGCGAAAAATACAAACTTGCCGCTTGCAGCATTTCTGATTATCACCCAAAGTTTCAGATTCCCACGCTCCGGAATGTTGGTTGTACCGCCATGGTGCAGTGGATCAGCCGACGTCCACCTAAGTCTATTATTGTCAAGACAAGAACTGACGTTATGGACGAATGGGACATTTATATAAGTAAAATACACTTGGCAGCAAAAAAAGAAAAAAAAAGACTTGTTTTATTTTTTGCTGGCAAGTTTTTTTTTTAATTTAAAATAATTCCTAAAGGTGTCCACAACATAAGTTCATTTTACAATGTTAGGCTTAGGTGGACGTCGTTCATAAATACATTTATTATCCCTTTTTTATATCTTGATGCAGTTGACGTCACGCTCTCAAACTTTCGTGTTATATTCCAACTGCTGGCGTCACATTCTCGGAGTGTCAGCTTCCCGCGATGCGCAATTTATTTACACGGGCCAAAAAACACTATTTTCTCAAAAACATAAGCTTCAGGTACTGCACGCGCCCATCTCTTTTGTATAAGTAATTATAAGTAAATAATCAAAATAAGATATAACTGTTTTAAAGCAAAATAGAGTTTTGCTTTCAAACAGTTATAAGGCTGGAGACGTCAGCCATGTTTCACAAATTGTTGTGTGTATGTTTTTACAGCCGGAAGTTAGTCTGCCTTAGTGGGCGTCCGCTGTCTCAGCTGTAGATGAGAAATTCAGCCAGTGCTAACCTGAGGTCTTTAACGTGCATCACGCAGTAGTGATACACGACCGCCCGCCGGTACGATGCTCATCCAGATAGAAGCGGGCAGGGGTGGGTATTGCACCCAGGATCCCTGGGTTCTGCAGCGCGAGCTTTCACTGCATGTGCTCCGAGCTGGTGCGCGCTAGCCCACTCGGCAACCGATTTTTTTTTTTTATTTATTTTTTTTTTTTTATTGCCGACATTGACATCTACGATGCATTCACTGGACGCCATGTTTGAGGGCGATGTTTAGGGCGCATGCTCAGAACGAGCTTAGATTAATAGCCTGCTAAGACCGGCAATCTTGATGGTGCGAAATGCGCGTTGCAAAAGAACTGTGGAAGCTCGCCGTTAGCACGCGCTCAGCAACCACGCACACAGATATGGCCGCCAGTGAATACTCCCTATAGTCATAATGCCGTCAATCGCTTACCGGCCGCCGCGGCATGGTGAATTTTTTTATTTAACAGTTTTTATACTGTTGCCAATTGCTCCGGGACATTTGATCGAACCTTTCAAAATTCGACAATATAACGGACAGACTCGGAAAAATATTCCACCACAGGCCTCGTGCCAACACGAGGCCTGTGTTGACATCTCATACAACAGTAAGGTTGTGTGAGATGCTTGTGGTCGGTATCTACCATGGTTCAGATCGAGGCTGCTGCGTTACTTATCTCAAGTAGACCTCCCCGAGTGCAACATGGCTTTGTGTACCTTAGTGGTTCTTTTTTGCTGACTGACTGACGCAAAGTGTCCTTTCTTGCCATAGCCTTTGCCAATGTTGTCAGCTGCTGGGCACTTGGCGCGCGCTTGTGGACGACTAGTAAAACCGCGCCACAGGCATGGAGTGAGAACTTTTTGGTACAGTTGACTGTCAGGAAACGTTTAACTGCGCTACTTGTGTGCCACTCTTGTTCTAGGACAAATTAGTATGGCTAGTAGTAATGGCACCAACGCCAAATCCTGCTGAAGAAAATATTATTTGATACAATCGCGTTTTTTTGTGTCGGCATACGTTTACATTTGGATATTGTTTGTTTATTTTTAATAAGAAAGACTGCGAATTTGAGCTCCAAATTTCGGAGAATTTGGAATAAAAAAAAAATAAACTCCGATAAACTCCGAATTTTCGGCGAAAAATAAACTCTGAAAAACACCCTCCGAACTTGACGAAAACTAAACTCCGAAAACATGGAACCCTACTCATTACTGACCATATGACAACTTCCTTTCGCAGTTTTCAGTTTGTCTGCGAGATCGGTTCAACCTTCAAAATAAGCTTCGGGGGCGCAGGGGTCCTCAGGACGAAATCTGGGTTTTTCACCTGATAGAGGTTTGTGCTGAATTCTTTGTTAAAAGAAGAGAGTTTAATCGTGAAATCAAACAGCGAAAATCAAGAGCGTCCGTAGATGCCGCGCATTGTTTAACACCCCTAGCTTCCGTCTATTAGAGGAGGGCATAAATACGAGTATTTTATTGTCATTTCTGCCGTCGGCGCGAATTTATCACCTCTCGCAGTCGTGAAAATGGGGGAAAACGCACAGAGTACAATGCTTGCTAATTTCTCCATTTTGATATTTGCCTCTCCGACCGAAGTGGTACTGAAGCTCATGCTCGTCCTGTGTACAAATACGAGCACACGACGATAATGTCAGATACAATAAGGCCCCAGTGCATTTTACAGAACAGGTCGCGTCGGCCACCAAAGACGGGAACAAATAAGAAGACCAGTACGTGGTACTCAATATACATTTTACACAAACGCTTTTAATTATTGCATTTTCGTTAGTATACTGGTTTTCGTCAGTAAACCTAATATAACTGAGAAGTTCATGAGTCTACAAATATTCACCGCAGTGAACCGAAAACTTTTGTTTGGAATAAAAACCGAAAAAAGTGCGCGGAATTTAAAAAAATACAAACCGAAAACGCCGAACCCTAGTTATATTGTCAATGTCATGTTTTGACGCTGTGCTGTTTTGTTGCTGGGTTGTTCTGACGCTGTGCTGTTTTGACGCAGTGCTGTTTTGGCACGTGTCCTTCTGTCGCTGTGCCGTATTGACGCTGTGCTGTTTCGTCGCGTGCTATTTTGACGCGTGCTGTTTTGTCGCCGTGCTGTTTTGACGATGTGCTGTTTTGACGCGTGCTGTTTTGACCGTGCTGTTTTGTCGCGTGCTGTTATGTCGTGTGCTGTTCTGTCATGGTGCCACAAAACCCTTACCCTGGAGTAAGATCGACTAAATTCTGGGACACGGCCCTAGAGGCTCGTGCTACAGACGTTTGCAAGTACACCTTCGACGGAGGAAAGCGTGCAGCGTGCAGTCGCCGGCACGCGCAGCGACTGCTTCTGGAGCGGGGATTTTCCTCAATGTGCGCTTCCCAGCAAGGCGGACTGCACGTACTGCGAAGGTTCTTGCTTCCCGACGTTACTTACCATCAAAGCAGCGCAGGAGTGACAACGGTGGTGACAGCAATGTGAAGAGGGAGGAGCAGGGGACGCGGCTGCAAAACGAGAGCGCCGGCCCAGCAACGACGGGAAGTCAGTCGCCATTTAAGAGCGGCCGAAAGGCAGTTTGAGCGCCAGCTCACGGACATTCCGTACGGTACGGTATGTAATGTGGGCGACAGATTATGGTTTCGGGTGGACCTGGGCAAAGGCGTTTTAAAGGCTATGAATTTGGAATGCCTTTAGAAATGACAAAGAGACAGCCAATTTCTTTTAGAATTAAGATTAAAATCTAGAGTACTATATAACCGTATTTTAGGCTTCAAAACTGAAATTCTTTACATGAATGTTTCGACAGTGGGAAGTTGGCTTAATGATGGGGTCACACTGCTTATATATCATACAAATGACAGTTTGCATATAGATTCGAACGCGAATCACCGCGAGATCCGTGCTTCGAATGCTGCATGGCAATGATATCAAGGAGAAAACTTGGCCTGCGGCAATCGAACCAGGGACATTGCGGTGACTCGTGTTTGCACACTGTCTTTTGGATGATGTATGAGCAGTGGGACACCGGCTTTAGGGTGGTGTCTGGTAGCTGCACCTTATTTGGGCCGTTTGTCCAGTGCGGCACAATTGATAACCTGACGTCGTTAACGTACACGCTAAGCTCGGTAACCTGCACTAAAGGTTCACATTTTCAAATTCTCATGCACCTCTATTTTATAAAGTACGTACATTGTAACCTAAAGCTTTGTAAACACCAGTATAAGTGTACATGCTTCCGATATTTTAGCAGTTGCGTTGTATCTACCTAATTTTTAGCCATTAGCTGTAACCTTCAAACGGTGCGTCTTACCAACGCACCGAATTTATTGTTCCGTACAAAACTCAAGTGCCTGAGGTGCATTGTTCCCGGCGAGAATATTATCACAACTGTTTAATTGATTGGTGCGGCACCCACACTTTTGTTCGTGCTGGAACTTGGTCAACAGTGTCCGAGACGTGCCTGACGCTCATTTTAATCGTCAAATGAAATTTCGAAATTGCCTTCCTGGTCCCTTTAGAGAAAAGGCTAAGCGCTTTAACTTCCATTGATATCTTGGCGTTTGATGTAAGGGCGTTAGTGTAAAACGTATCAACTATGCTTCGCTTAATGACGTGGCGTCCAAATAAGTATCCGGATCTATACGCACAGGCGACTGATTTAAATTCACGCTCATGCGAATATTCCGATGATTATTCTGCTAAGCGAATTTGTTTTAGAGAAAGGTACCCACGAAGCGACTACAATACACATGTTCAGGTTTGAGTAATTACTTTTATTATTCGTTTATACGAAAATGAGTCTCCTGCCTTCCAAAACACACGCACGCACACGCGTAATGTACACTTGAGCAAAGATACCTCAAATGTGACCTCTTTTCGTTTCAAGTGCTCTAGCTTCGCTCGTGAAAGTTACGGAGCCTGAAGCATTGTTTGTATACCAGATGTATATGAGTGACTCATTGAAGAGACCTGGTGCCAACGTTACGAAAACACTCAGTTGGGAAACTCGCCGTCGAAACCTGGGCCGCTGGCGTCCACCGAGACCGAGCTAAAAGCGACGACAGTGCCACTCTTCATCATTTGTCTGTACTGTGGTCACCTTGAGCTTTTTGAAAGCCTGTTTTTGCGTAAAAACAAACGAAAAAGACTCTTTTTGTATGAAATTTATTGGAGTTTAGTACCAAATGATGGGCGCGTGATATTTTTATCATCTTTAGTTTGCAGGGTTTTGCAGAACAATTAGTATTGTTTTCATACAACCATGCCTCAGCGGGCCTTTCAGGTAGCGCGTCCCGCCCTAGGTGCATTTTAACTGCAGTAGTTGAACGCGGCGCGTCCGCCGGGGAGACGGGGGTGGCACCCCTGTAACCTCTACCGCTGTATCTGTTCTTAAAGCCAAAATATAAGTTACGTGCAGCTCTTCGTGTGGCCGCTGCGGGAGAAATGGTGGCGTTGTGTTCGTCCTTAGCTCGGTGCTCGGAGACAGATTGGGGCCATTTTTTCAAAGCTGTCTCTATGGGAGTTTCCCAACTGAGTGTTTTAGTAACGTTGCCTGGTGCTTAAAGGGCCCATGAAACGATTTTTGGGTTGGAATAAATCATTTTAGATTGGGATTTTACTAATAGCACATCGTTCAGTGGACCAAAAGAAAAAAGGTAGAAAGTCAAAAGCCTGACTTTCAGTGCGAAAATTTGAAAACAGAGCGGACTATTTCGTACCTCCTCCCCTTCGCAACCTCTCTGCCTTTTCACTGTGATACATCCGCGGTCCCAAAAGCGCGTTATCGGGTCCAAACTTACGTCACACGCAACTGCACCTCACTTATTCCCTTCACCCCTAAGCTGACATTGTGGTGGAAGCTACGCGCTCGCCGGACCAATCAGCCGCCTCCCTTTTATCACCTGACTTCATTCTCTGCAGCCACATTTGTCACGCTCACGTGGCAAGTGTGGCTGGCCCAACGAGCACGTAGCTTCAACAGCACTGTCAGCTTCGGAATGAACGGGGTGGGGAAAGGAACTTTTGTCTGAATTTTGAGCGACGAACTAATCTTCTAGGGGGAGAATGGATGTGTCCGGGATTACACAAACGAGAGTGCGAGCAAGAGGGGACTCCCCCTTTTCGTCTTTTTTAACTGTTTGGTGGAATGCGCGATTTATGAGTTGAGAAGGAAAGCGAAACAGGAAAAAGTTGGAAAAGCGTTTCATGACCCCTTTAATGACACGACGACAACGTAGCTTAGCAAATTAGCCGAGAAGTTGGGCGAGACACTTTAAGGAAGGAGTAGTTTACTAGCGGATGAACGGTATCAGAAACAGAACACACTCAAGATGGGTGCGAAAACGTTCTCTTGCGAGCTGTTTTACTGGAACGCAGCCCCAAGACATAGGCTTAACACCTTGGAGTATTTATTGACCAGTTCGTCTTCGGGAACGTGATAACTGTCATTAAATATCCTTACATTTTTTTTTTGCATTTTAACTTGGATTATTATTTTTTAACAATACGCCTTGACAGCAGCTAACGGGCGCATACGTATTTCTTTTTTTTTAATATTCCGGTTAGCTTTCATTGGGCACCAAGTGTTTTCTGGCTTCTCCTTATTTTCAAAGATTTCCTGCGTGCGGATGATGTTTTGAACGCTAGAATTACTACCTTCGCACCTATGTGCGAAGGTAGTAATTCCTACCTTCGCACATACCTCAATTCCTACCTTCGCATGTGTGAGCAGAAAGAATAAAACGAAACGGAATTATACTTGGCATTCATTTTATTTTGATCGTCCGCATGCACAGGGAGTTACTTATCAAGTGCTATTGCACAGTATTTGCCGTCTCCCTTGATTTTCCTGGTTCCCTTCGTTAATTCCGCACGTATATCCTCCCCACAGGAACGCTCCGATGCCGTGTTCGCGCTAACAGTATCGTACAGTGTACATAAATGCACGTATAAAGCTGGGTGATTTCATCTCAAATCGTGCGGACAAAAAAGGTCAATGTTTTAATTTCTCTGACAAAAAAAAAAAAGTAATATTGTCAACTCTAAAAACACAGTTGCCACAAACCGCAAGCTCGTCGGATTTTTTGTTCTCGACTTATTCGGCCGCGGCGGAAAGCGGCATTTTTCACATCCGTCGTGGGTCGTATGTTTCACTCAATCTCACGCCGTGAATTTTCAGTCTACATCATATATATTTTTCCCAACCACTCTGTAAGTATACGTAAAAGGCTCTAACACCATGAAATAATGTTATTCGTTTTGCTTAGTTTCCCTAAAAATGTCAAAAACGCCCCTTCGGTTAATTGTTGACGAAAGTTGGCAATCAGATACTTGTGATACACTTGGGGTACATCGACATTTTTTTATGTCGATGGAGAGCCCAAAACAAGCTCCATATGTTATAATATCACTTAGTTGTGTCAAATTTTATTTTGCTGTACGCTGACGTTAATATTAGGCAAAAGCCAAAAAGCATCTACCTTAAAATCAATCTTCTCAAACAGCCCTCTTTTTTTTTGCTATAGTACATATGTGATAATCCTCTAGTAGAAAAACAAGTCGAGAAAGTGTGTATTTTGCTCGTATGTTCTATGTTTAAGCTTGAATATCCCAAAAAAAACAAAAACTTGTCCGTTTTCAAGACCTAAGTCAGCCATACCGACCTGTTTGTTTCTTTGAATTGTGAAAAACGTTTTGCTGGATTTTTGTCTGCGTTTTAAAATCAAACATAAACGAAGTCTTGTGTTATTGAAGAATATCTTTTCTTTTGAAAGAGCGGGAAGTCACAAGCAACATATCTAATCAAATCAGCAGGCCCAATAGACTCTCAATATCGATGAAGCACAGACGTTGTATTGTTTTGATTTATCAAACACTTGGTGTAAACTAGCATGACTAGCTATTATCTGTCCTATTACCAAGATATAGAAAGTCACCACATGGTTGATATGATATACAATTATTTCTGAAACCAAGCTCTAGGGATTGCTCACCGCATATCGCACAGATCGCCAGCTGTTGACGGCACGGTCTTTTACTTCCGTAATACAGAAAAGTGAGGACACAGAAACGGTTCGAAACACACGAAGAGATACACGGCACATTCTTCGAAGGGAGCACATTAAGAAATTCGGAATTGGTGATATATAGGAACTCTTCAGAACTTTCCAAATCCAATAAAATAGAAACCTTTCACATAAAAAAAAATCGTCACAGTAATAACAACATAAATATATTCACCATATCAATCATAATCTGTGAGTATCAGAAGGAGAAAAGCTAATGGGATTTCGAAAAGCTGTAAGAAAAGGGGAAAGGGGTCAAACGCAACCCGCGAAGGTAAGGAGAATACGAGCGCTTCCAAATGATCCTAAACTTCACAGCGCAGAACCCCCAAACCTGAAGTTTGGTCCCCCTCTCTATTATGTTTCTAGACTACGAACAAATGCTCCTCCGCATTCAGTGTTTTTTTTTTTAATTGAATCAATACGACGATTACCGATTTCTACACATTAAAAATTTACGACGTCTTCTATTTTGAAGTGCTTCAATTTAGCTTGCCGTCTATATTAAAACGTAAATGAGCAGTAAATATAACAGGGTGGAACTACGTTATTTATACCTGGGAACGTTGAAAACAGGCAAGAATATTGCCAAGTTTGTAAAAACGCGCAATTGGTAAGTCCGTGTCGAGCGGTACAAACACGTTTTTCTACGATATTGAGGCTTAAATATAGAACATACGAGCAAAATACACAGTTTCTCGACTTGTTTTTCTAGTAGACGACTATTATATCTACATTTCTAATATATATATATATATATCCTGACGAAGGCCGGACTCCGGCCGAAACGTCGAAGATTAAATCGTCCGTTGTTGCTGTTTTTCACTAAGGGTTTTTTTCTTCTCAGTTTTATATGTATATATATATATATATATATATATATATATATATATATATATATATATATATATATATATATATATATATATATATATATATATATATATTTTTTTTTTTTGAAAATTGATTTCAAAGGTGGACCTTTTTGGTTTTTGCATAATATAAACATCAACGTACCGCAAAGGGAATTTTACAGAACTAAGTGAGGTTATATTATATATCTAAAGAGCGTGCTTTTGGCTCTTCCTCGACATAAAAAACGTCGATGTAACCAAACTGGATCACAAGTATCTAATTGTCAAATTTCATCATCAATTAACCGAAGGGGCGTTTTTGACATCCTTAAGGGGGAAAAAAAAAAGCAAAACGCCTAAAATTATTTTATGCCATGAGAGCCTTCTAAATGTACTCACAGAGCGGTTAAAAAACGTTATTATAATACTCACTGAAAATCCATGGCGGGAGATTGAGGGAAATATACGACCCACGACGGATGTGAAAAATACTGCTTCCCGCCTTGGCCTCTTTTAAGCTTCATAAGTCGGGAACGAAATATCCGACGAACTTGCGGTTTGTGGCAACTGTATTTTTGGAGATGATGCCATAACATTTTTTTTTTCAGCGAAAATAAATATTCTACCATTTTTGCATACACGATTCGAGATGAAATCACCCAGCTATTTGAGCATCGTGTTTAACACCACGAATTTGAAAGATAAACACTGTAAGTGGCCAATATGTTCGTCTTCGTGATTGAGAAACATTTCCAGATACATATTTCGTTAGCAGTAATATTTGCTCTTGTGATTAAGCGCGGAGACAAGATGCACCACTCTTTGGGTGAATTTTTTTTTTTAACGCGTTACCGGAAGTCAATTTTAGGCTGGTTGCTGTCTGATACAATTTGCGAGAAAACACTAGCGCCAGCTGAACCTCTAGCGCGCCTTATAATAATTTTATCGTTTGTTTCAGTTTAACTCACCAGCTTTAACTGTTCTTGAGGTTTCTATGTATGTTCTCTCGGGGTGCAACTCCGTTTCAATAACCCAAGTCCCACTGCAGTCGTTGCTGCGATCCTCGGCAGCAAATTAAACAGCAACAAAAGCGAATAGTCAATGTTCTCATTGTTCTCGTGAGCTTGCTATCACCATCTGAATCAATCAAGCACAAAAAAGGAGAGGGGGGGGGGCAGAATTGGGGTGCATGCATTGCGTGTGATTGGTTTAGGGGGTAAACAAACAAAGAGGACAATCGCCGTGACGTTGGGTGGTGTTCGATTGGTTACATTTGGATTGTGGCATCGGCTGCGTTGGGACTGCAAATAAAACGGAGTATAACAAGCCTCCAACGTTAGACGTGTACAGTATCCTTTCGTTCGTGCTATCTGGGCGCTGTCCTCCGCTAATTCAACCACCTAATATAGCGCCTAAAAAAATTACAGGTAGGCGGACCTGCCGGGACGCTTGATATCAAGGTGAATAAAGAATATATAGTTACTCCCTCCACCGTTGGGGGATTCGTCAGTGTCACAGAAAGAGCTGCAACAAAGGGTCCCAAATGTAGGATGGTTTACCAGTAATACGAAATGTACATTGAACGAAGAGAGCCCCATACTTCAAGCCGCAAAAGAAAAAAAAAAAGAATTGGTAATTATGGCGACTGCAAAAAAAAAAAAAAAAAATATATATATGAATGAATGAATGAATGAATGAATGAATGAATGAATGAATGAATGAATGTTTATTTTTCCGGAATCAACCGAAATGGAGACAGAGACTAAAGGCTCAAAGCCTGACAAAGGTCCCTGTCCCCAAAGCAGCGCTTTCCAGCAGCACACAGTTTACAAAGTTAACGCTTCGTATTAAACACTATATCCATTTTTGAATATACCAGAAAAACAACTAGTTATTACATGCAAATTCAAATAATAAGGGGTTATCACTGCCCACCATGAGTGTCCTGAGATCCCTTTTAAATTTACCAAAATTGTTATTAAAATTTATGTGGTCTTTAATGTTATTCAGAGCTTTACTGACTTGATATTCCATTGTTTGTGTTCCATAATTTGTACGGGTCTGAGGGGGCCGCCTATATGTGTGTCGAAGAGGGTATGCATGCGTTACGTCACTTAAATCCGTCACATATAGTTTTTGTCTGTGAATCAGTTGTAATAATTTAAAATAATATATCTGATTCACCTTAAGAATGCCATATTTTTTAAAATATATATATATATATATATATATTTAGCAGTATACTAAGCGAAGAATTATATGGTCATATCTTACATTTCAGCAGAGGTTTTTCCCCAGCCTGGCTGGGGAAAGACGTAGAAAAAACAAAACAACAACAAAGAAAAACAAAGAAGCGACAAAGAACCATCACCGTAGAAGACGTTTAACGAAGCTGCTGTCCCCTATCTGTAAATAGTCGTCCCTATAGAGAAAACAGAGCCGGTTTTGAAACGTGGGGACCTCCTTATAGGATTTGGCTGGTGATTTTATTAAATTTTTTTATGGTCATATTGTCTTAAGCAATTTCCGTTTCTTTTTTTTTTTTTTTTGTAAATGGGAGAGACCAACCTTTATCGAAGGTGCTACTAAAATATCGTTAAATGACGCCACCCAACGTTTCACGACAGAACTTGACACACGCAACCTGGTCGATTACGGCGCGGCGAGTGAAACATTGATCGAGTGAAAGGAAGACGAGTCGCCGCTTCGCCCGGAAACAGAGTACAAAGATTGAGTGTTCTCCAAAGCCACCCAATCATTGGAGAGCACGCTGTCTTGACGCGGACGTGAAACATCAATTAGATTCACGGGCGTTTTCAGCGGGCCTATACCGATCGCATATCTTGCAAAAAAGCCTCAACACTATCACCCGGAAGGTCGGGAGGAGGAAAATGGTAGAGTCATTTTCCACTGAAGCAAAATCAGATGATCAGAAAATCCAAACGACGGCGGCGACCCTTAATCCCGAGTAGATGGTCCGCAGTATGCGTTTCCAGCTTCATAAAAGCGCTGTATTTCAAGCCTATTATGGACGTCGTATGCATTTCGGGGGAGGTAATCGATAGTGAGTGGCGTGGTGGCGTCATGGCTGGCGACGTCAGAACGAGTCACAGAAAGCCTGAGTGGCGCCATCTTTCGGAAAGGCGTGCAACTTTTCGCTGGTTTGACACGCTCGTTCACAGTTATTGGAGGAAGCAGAGCCCTGGTGACGATTTTCCGCATCGCAACTTGCAAGGGTGAGAGAGAGAGATAGAGAGCCGAAAGGGAGGAATATAGTCTGCTCGGATAACGACAGGTGGCGGCACTGCATCGAGTTAGGCTCTGCTATACAGTCGTCTTTCGCTTGCCGCCTTCGTGCATTCATCAATTCCAACCTCCGTTGTAGAAGACCTTGGGACTAGGGATATGAAATTAATCGGTGAACCGATTAGCTGACTAGTGAGTTAATTTATGAATAATTTCTTAGCAGATTAATGTCACATTGTGCAAAACGAACCGGAAAAATTGGCGCCTGCAAAGCTCAAACTTTCACCAAATGTGCACTGAGCAGGTCAGTTTCACCGTGTGTTATTTCAAGGCGTAGTTTTCTTTCCGTAAAAAATGAGAGAAACAAACTCGCCAAAGTCAAAGTCGAACGCATTCGCGCATGACCGCGTTAGCAACGCTATTAACTGTTGACGTCGTTTAACCCCAGAGAGTGTGGTGCAGAAAAAAAAAATCCTTTCGTCGAAGGAACAGAGACTGAAGAGAACGTCTGAGACGTTCCCTTCTGTGTCTGTTCCTTCGACTGAACGTTTTTCTTTTTTCTGCACCACAGCCTCAGCTGTTAAACGACGTAATTAGCTACCACCAGCTCGCTTGCGCACTTAGTCTTTTTATTAACTAGTAGCGCCATCTCCGGATAAGCTCAGAGAGCAGAAAACAGAGTGCGTCGTCTGCTCGCTGCGCCTTTGTGTAGATGGCACCACAAGCTAATAGCGTTGCTAACTCGATCGTTTGCGAACTCGCGCGACGTTGACTTTGGCAAGTTTGTTGCACTAATTTTTTACACGAAGAGAACAACGCCTTGAAATTAGACACTCTAAAAACTGACCTGCTCGGTGCATATTCGATGAAAGCTGGAGCCTTCTATGTGCAGGCACCGATGTTTCCGGCTCGTTTTACAGCGTGGGATCCGCTTGAGCCAGCTTATATTTTTTTTTCCTTTATACATCTGCCATCAGCAAATGTAATTTAAACGCCTGCCAGGCAAACCATTCAATAAATCGAAAACGCATTAAATATCCCGGCATTTTTACTGCTATGCGAATCCAGCAATTGTGTTCCCCAAATGCATAATGGTCTAAACTTGTAATAGTTAAACTATTATATCATTCATTCTATTCAATAGACAACTTAACTGATTAATTTATCACTTATCGCCGATTAATTAGGTAAATATTCTTGATCGGTGCACATCCCTACTTGAGACGAAACAGAATAATTATCTTTCTGCTAGGTAGATAAAGCCTCACGGTTAATCGCTGTCGCAGTTTGATTTTGACAGCTTAATTTTTATTTTGAAGCTAAGACAGCAGGCACTTATATTTTTTCCAAGTCTTATGGGCTATACGTTGATATCATTAGAAAAATACAAACATAAATATCAAATGATGTGTTTGAAATAAATAAAACGCAAAACACTGCGCATCGAATAAGAATGCAATGGTCACACGTGGTGAAACGGACACTGATATTTAAATGAGAAATGTCATCAGTTTCGGGCCACTTTATTTGATCTCCGAAAAATGGCGTTGCGACGCGCAAAAACAGTTTTATTTAGACATCCGTGAGCGTGTTTTCTTATGGCAGTCATTTGCATAAACATATTGAAGATAGGACAGATCTGTTACCGCGCTGTCGTTTGCGCTTTATTTTTTATATCTTGGAAATCGAGAAAAGGGTGACCTTCGGCATCTTGCCTTTTACTTCAGCCTCTGCTTCCACAAGGTTTTAGCAGTGCTCTAACTCTGGCAAGAAGAAAAAAAAAAAGAGAAGCGACGACAGGACGTTAGTTGTTTGCATCAATTAACATTTTCATGATAACTCCAAACCTTGATTAAATCGATGCCTTGCTCAAGAAACTCTTACTTTGCTAGTTATGATGCTCTTAGGTTTCGAGACAGTGTGCACGCAACCTTTTTAAAGGCCTTTAAAAAGAGTACCCATGCTATCAAAGGGTAACACGTTCCTGTGAATTAGGTGCATGGAGGGATAAATACATACGATTGATCCATTTTAACTGGAAAAGCGCCTAAAAATACGTGGACACGTGAAAGAAGGGACAGGACCAAGCGCCACTTACAACTGAACGTTTATAGAAAACACTCTCACTATTTGTACACGCAATCAGGCTCCCGACAAAACAAGTGTTTGTTTTTGTGTGTTAGGAGCCTAAATGCTTGTACAAATAGTGAGTGTTTTCAATAAACGTTATGTTGTAAGTAGCGCTTCGTCCGCACCCTTCTTTCTCGTGTCCACATATTTTTGAGACGCTTTTCCAGTTAAACATGTAGGCACTTAGCCATTTTACTGGAGCCCTTTTAATCGGATGGCAGAAAGCGCCAAGTAGTCGAAGTTTCTCATAATTTCCGCGGTTTGAAGCGCTATCCCTTGACACTATCGGTGGCGATAATAAAACGCCATTATAAAGAAGAGGTCTATTCTTATTTGATTAGCTTAATTCTTTGAGCTGAGCATACGACGGATAAGGTGTCCATGCTACAGATAAAGCGCCGTTCATACATCTGCAGCCGAGTAGGACGGAGAAGACAAGACCGGTTTTTAAGTTTCTTTCAACGTCTTAGGACCAGCTGCGCAGCAGCGCATCCGGTCCTAAGGCGTCGCAAGATGCTTAAAAACCGGTCTTGTCTATCTCGGTCCTACTGGGTTGCAAATGTGTGAACGGGCCTTAAGGTGTTAGTACTAAAATTCCAATTAAAGTTCAGGTTGCCATTGCCTGGAACGGTATTTATGGTGCCAAAACTCTATTCGGCAGCACAGTCATCTGACAAAAAAAAAGTTAAGATATATCTCTTTAATTCTAATGTTTACTCTTAGTCCTTCCGAAACTTGTGTTAGAAGCCGAAGATGAAGCGAGATATGACCATCATGTGCTCTTCTGCCCTTCCATAGGCACGAGGCTATGCATATGCAGCATAAGGTTGTGTGGATAAGCATATACCAGATTATACGAGCAAAAACCATACGTACTCGATGACACTTCGTTACGGTGTTTCGCTTAAACTCGGGCGCCTAGTAGTCGGGTGCCTATTTTTACCAGGGTCATTCAAATGAACACAGTTCTTACGTGCATCTGTCACCGACGTACAGCCAGGGCCGTAACCAGGGAGGGGGGGGGGGTTAGTGCGCTCTGAGCCCCCCCCCCCCCCCCCCGAAATTTTTTTCTGGGTACGGCCCTGGTCGGTGCACTGGCAGCCAGTCGATTTTAATCTCCACCTCTGCGCACGCGCAGTGGCGCCGGTCGGCTACCGGGTACCAAACCGGGACCGGTTCTCCGGTTTGCTGTAACTCTCCATTATATGCCACCGATGCACATGATGCATAGGCGAAAATAAGACAATAGACACTTTCAAAATGGCCGCCGTTGTCCCCGAAAACCCCCCCCCCCCCCCCCCCCCCCCCCGCGAAATTGTTATCTGGGTACGGCCCTGCGTACAGCTATTGCAAAAAAAAAAAAACAAAAAAAAAAAACATGTGGTGGATCTAGATCGTAAACTATGGGGCTTAAAAGGTCTTGACTGACTCAAAGGATAGGACAACTTCACAGGACGATTCCCACCAGGCATTCCAGACAAGCAAGGCAAAGCCCTACGCACGCTTCAGGATTTCATTCACAAAGCTTATACTAATTCCCTTATACTAATTCTCTCTCCCCCGAGTCCCGGCCTCGACGCCACCATGTCATTCATCTCTCACCTCGAAGGGGTATAAAAAACCGTCTACTAGCACCACTGCCTACGTGTATCCCTGTATACCACATAATTTTCCAACAAAAAGAAAGACAAAAAAAAGTATACCAATTGTTGCGTAGAGTGTCATCTTGACACAGATGGGATTCAAGTGAAAGCATACAATGTTGCCTGTCTTAATTATTTACAAAGGAAATGAAAACCTGCATGCGAAAGGTAAGACTTCAGGTAATAATAATAACACGTTCAGTAGCATCCAGCTCACACAGCTTTCCACGTGGCCGGATTATCCCACCCGATTCGGTAGATGTGTTCTCACATTCAGCGAGCAAGCGCTCTTTTTTTTTTTTCTGGTGTGAAAGAAAACTTTCGATACTTGCCTTGATGCCTAAAAGTCAGCCTCACTTTTATCGACTAAATAGCTTCAACCGTCTTGCGAAAATAATTCGATCGGGTAGGTGGTGTTCGTTGATAAAAAAAAAAAACGATACAACTATCGCCATCTGGTTGGAGACGAGGCATATTGGCGAAAGCTTCCTTCGTTTGTGAGCCAGCGGCTAGATGTCGCGTCCATCGGTTGCGGCAAGAGCCGACGCTGGCGCTGCGAACAGCGGACGGGAGCCGGAGGCTATCGATTGCGGCCGCGTCGAGTCCGAGGGAAGCGGTGTTTCGAGAGGAGACACGGGAGAGCCTGTTATTACTGACAGCTCCTACACAAGCGCACAATGGGAGCCCTTGATTTAATGTTTGCCGGAGGGGGCGACGGTGATGGCTTTCTCCGCGACGCACAAAGGAGCGTCCTTTTAAAGCGCATAACAGGGAATCGAATCAAGTACACGGAACAAAAACAGGTTTGCTGCCGGTCCCCACAAATTTTCCCCCGATTTCTCGTCCCTCTCCGTTCGTCCCCCTTTCCGCGCACTCAGCGAGCTCCCGTCCCCCGGGCGCTTCCTCGCTCTTCAATGCGCGCAAGGTTATTTACGGAGACGTCGCGCTTTTTTTCCCCTGTTTGTTCGTTGGCACTCTGAAGATGTTGGATAAAAAGGTGCGGATGCGGTCGAAGGAGTCGCTCTTTCCCTCTTTTTTCTCGATGCCGCTGCTTGCGTCGGCTTCAACGAAAAAAATCCCCGCTCCCTGGATTCCTGGAGGCGGGAGGTGAATCCAGGAGAGCTCTCTCAAAAGCGACGACAGAAACACACGCGGATAACGCGCTATGATAAGGTAAAAAAAAACAACGAGCCGTAGAAGAAACATGCCTCTCGCATCTCTGTTTTGATTCGGGGACAGCGAAATGCGCTCGCACGTGCGTCATCGCCGGGGAAATACGAGCGCGGCGAGAGCCAAGATGGCACGCGGCTTCAAGCGTCGCGGCTGCCGGGAGCGTCGTCAATCTGGCGCGGGCTTTATTGCAGCATTTGCGGCATGCTTTCCGGGAGAAGCGCGCGCAGGGCCCTCGGAGCTCGATAGCCGGCTCCGCCGCGTCGAGTGCCGCTGTCAGCGCCCGCGCGCCCCCTCCCACTCTGGCTTTCCCGCAGCGGCACTCCTCTTGCGGGGAAGCCCGACGCGCGGGCGGGAGAAACGCATTTCGCGCTCTCTTGCATTGGGACATTGGCGGGCGCGCAAGCAGAAAATGAGCTGCCGCGCAAAGTCGCCGCCAGGCGCCGATGCAGGTAGACGGGGCGAAGAAACGGGCGCGCCAAGTGGGCAACATATGGCGGCGGGGCGCGCTGACGTCCGTAATCCTGCGGGTAATCGAATCCCCGAGGCCGGATTTCGGAGAGCCCTGGATCCGGGCGGTAATCAGGGGCCGCCAAAGCGGCTTGGGACGGATCCCGCGGGAGGCAGGCCCGCCGACGTGTTGCGTCGGGGCGGCGGCGATCGATGCCGCAATTAGGACGGCCGGTCCGCCATGCAGCTCCGGCAACCCAATCGGCGAGATAAAGGAGCCGTCAGAGAGCGGTCCCGCAGGAGGCCTCTCAATTACCTGCGTCCGGCGGCTGACAAACGGCGCGGCCGCATAATTCCAGGTAATCGGGTCAAATGGCGGCCCGTCCAATAAATCGCGCAGGGAGCTGTCAGCCGATTTGTCTTCATTGCGGGCCGCGCAGTGACAGGCTGTCGTGTCGGCGCGTGTCGCGGGGCGCCCGGCCCATTAGCGGCCCGTTGCCATGGCGACCGCTCCCGGGGCCTAATGGCGGACGCGTCGCCCTTAATGGCTGTCGTGTCAACCGCGCCGCAAAGACGTCCGCGCCGCCCAAATTGGGCCGGCCCAGAATCAATAGCCGGAGGCATTAACCAGGTTAGGACAGGACGCCCCGGGTCCCGCCGTGCTCAGACTCGCGGCAGGCCCGCCAGAGGCCCCAAGTTCACCGCAATTAGCGGACCGCTCTCTGGGCCGATTGTGGCCGCGCTCACAATGCGGCCCGAAACGCGAGCCGCCGCTTCCATTACCCTGATCCCACAGCGGGGGAGTGCGCCGTCCAAAGACGCATTTACCGGTGCTTTCAAAAACGACGACGGCGGCGGCGCTGCCTCGGGCAGAGCGCCGCCTTTGACGCTGCCGTGCAATTAGGCGCGCCGACCACCTGACCGGGCTTCCGCCGACGTCCCGGCTTGTCTTACCGGCGCTTTCAATTCGCGCCTGCGCGCCTCGGAGCCACGCTCCGGCAGGCGTCGGTGGACGCGGCGAGAGGGCTTTTGCGAGGGACGTCCAATGAAAGAGACCGGCAGCTCACGCTAGCGCGCTTTGTCGCTAATTGCCGCCGAGTGTGCAAGAACCGGATACGGGTTGTTTATTGATTAACTTGCAGTTTTTCATTCAACGCTAGATGGTAATCTGTCCACTCCCTTTCACAGTTCTTTCTCCGGTCGGGCGAGAAGGTGAACGAAGTGAACGTATACAAACAGATTTCACAGTGCCCCCTTTGTGGCTGCCCGCAAGGCCGTGAAACTGAAAGATAAAACGGGGCTGTGTTTCTGCAGCGCTTCGCTGCAAACTACGTGGAAATGTGAATGCTCGCCTTCTACAAAAGCGTGCTCTTCTATCCCTAACCAAACGTTGCTTTCTCCCCCCTGCTGCGTCTCTGGCAGGTCGCACTGCTATACACAGCACGTCCCAGCTTGAGCCAACTTTTATTCAGTTCGCTTCTTCCCCTTGGGAGACACCGCGAAGACTGCGGCACATCCAGTAAGCGCCGCGTCCCGTGACCCGCGCAGAGAGGAAGACGGCATGTGTTTTCCTGCGCGTGCGCAGAAGTCCCGGTGTGCCAAGCGGAATTTTTGCAGGACGGCAGTGCATTAAAGAAATTCTTTAGAACAACAATGGTACTTGCCGGCAAATAAAGTTAAAAAAAAGATCCATTGGTGGATCCTTAGGGAATGTGTCAGCATGACCCTTGGGACACACGTCCCTCTTTGGGAAACGGTAGCGCTGACTACTTCACTTTTCTCTTTTGGCTTTCTCTTTCGCTTCTTATTTTTTTGCTGCCTCTTTTTGGCTTCGTTACGGGTTCAGTGTTAGCGTTTCCAAGACGGGGACGTGTGTGGCGTTTCGCAAGGGTCATGCTAACGCGTTCCCAAAGGATCGACCAATGAATCGTCGTTTAATTTTTGCCGCCTTTTTGGAACAGCGCTAGTACTTTCTTTACGCTCTATTTCGTAGCACAAACCAAGGCCTACGTGCTCCGCACACCTGCAAGCTGCAGACCCGCCCCAGCATCCGCCCGCGCATTGGCTTCCGCCCCATGACGTCACCTCCCTCTCGCCTTTGTCCTTCACTACTTTCCTCCTCTCTACGCGGCGCGTTTCCCTTTCCACTGTTTTGCCCACAGACGGACGCCGTCAGCTTTGCCCTGTCATGTGGGTACTGATGCTAACGCATTAATAGAGTTTTAGTAATACGTATAGGGGCAAACGCAAACCCCCTACGTTAACGTTGCGTCGACGGAACGTTACGGAGCGCGTCGAATACGCACTTTTAGTACAGCGGAAGAAGAACGCATACGTAAAGACTTGTAGCGCCACCTAGATGTGCTCCTGTAAACTGCTTCAAACAATCCAAGGCGGGTATTCGGTCAAGCCAATCCAAAGCCCCGATTCTCCTCGCTTTGTTACGGAAGTTCGTGTTTCTGTGTGCCTGTTGTGTACGTGTTTTGCCTTTTTTTTTTTGTTTTGTACCGACCGCACGGTAAACAACTTTTTGAATTCGACGGCGTCGCCAACGTTCTTGGCTATCGTCACCCATCTTTGTGGGTGCTCGAAAGGGTTCGTCGCGTTGACTTCTTTGGGGAGGTTGATGTCATCTTCAATGGTAAAGCGAACCCGTACAATGCGCGTAGCACTTCCGCTGGTTTGCCTCACCGCCGCCATTTTTCAAACTGGACTAGTCTCGCACTCTCCCGTGCGCGACGAGAGCAACGAAATGGCACGCAGGGGACCGCTACGTACTTTCGCAAAAATCGATAGCGAGCGTACGTACGCAAGGCTCGCCGCAGTACGTACGTATGGCGCATGCGCAGTGTGGAGGACGCAACGTTAACGTTAACGTATGGGGCCTGCGTCTGCTCCTATAGGTATTACTAAAACTCTCTGATATGCTGATGCCGTAAGCGAAGTTGACGCAGGGAGTGTACGTGTCAATTATTACCGCATTATCTAGCAACTCACATGGTCATGTTCCGCTGGAGCGATAGAAACCGATTTTTGTCCGAGAACAAAACCAAGTCTGCTTTTCAGCCACCCGAGAGGCATTTCGTAGTAAAACTAGCTCGCACACTTTGTTTTTTAGCCTAGTTAAAAGTAATGAAAAAACGGTTAAAGTGCAGGCGAGCTGGTGGATATTCACCATGGTGGAGCTTAACCCGAGACTGGGGTAGAAACAGAAACTTAAAAGTAGAAGGGACAGAGACAAGTGAAGAAGAGAACGTTGAGACGTTCTCTTCTTCACTTGTCTCTGTCCCTTCTACTTTTAAGTTTCTGTTTCTACCCCAGTCTCGGGTTAAGTTCCACCATAGTTAAAAGTGTTCTGTTATAAAAAAAAAATCTATCTATCTATTTATATATATATATATATATACAGGGTGTCACAAATGAAAATTCACACGGTCTTTTTTACCGCAAAAATAAACTAGGCGTCGCCGAATGCTCATTCTCCGCCCAAAGGTAGAGCTAGAGGTCACAACCAGATGCCAAAGTTTCAGCGCGATCCGATAACTTAATCAAAAGTTATAAGTGATTTTCTGAAATTTTCAAAGGGAAAATGGCGGCCGACGGCGTTTTCAAACACATGGGGCTCTATGGCACCAGAAACCGAAAACGGGCGAAAATGGGCTCCATTTTCCCATTGAAATTTTCAGAAAATCACTTATAACTTTTGATTGAGTTATCGGATCGGGCTGAAACTTTGGCATCTGGTTGTGACCTCTAGCTCTACCTTTGGGCGGAGAATGAGTGTTCAGCGATGCCTAGTTCATTTTTGCGGTGAAAAAGACCGTGTAAATTTTCTTTTGTGACACCCTGTATAAATATATACACATACAGGTTGTTGAAATTTTTGCGCAGATTGTCGTTGAAATGCGAGAGAACTTTGCGTAGTATTGCAGTGCGTATACCCCTTTTTTTTTTAAAGAAAGTCAGATTTGGGGGTCTTACATGCCACCCGGCACCCGGCCCCAATGGACGACTGTGGATTAACTTTGACCAGCTGGGAATCCTTTAACGTGCAATAGAAATCTCGGTTACGCGGCGCCACCTTCGTAATAATCCTTCATCACATGGCGGCTACCTCGGCAGGGATCCGTTTTTGAGAGCAGGGAATGCTCATTAAGTGAATCCCATAATAACAAAATTCGGTAAATCCGTTCGTTCATTTCCCCGCTAGATATAGAGAGAAAACGGTCGTCACGCGACAACACGACATGCCATCAAGATGTCACATCACGTGATTACGTCACGTGACGTCAGATCTCGTGACGTCAATTTCCCCCTTAAATTCAGTGAAAACATTGACTTTCAAGTCATTGTGCCACGCGATCTGACCTCATGTGACATCATGTCACGTGACACCTCGACGTCACGTCACGTGGCCAGTTACCTGACGTCATGGTATCAGGTGACACCATGACTTGGCACTGTAATGTCAATTCCCTCGCTACTTTTTGCGAAGAAATTGATTGACGTCACTTGACGTCAGACGACGTGACATCCCACCAAGTAACCACGTCATATGACGTCCTGATATCACGTGACACCACGACTTTACACCTTGACATAAATTTCCCTAATAAAATTTCCGGGATGATTGACGTCAAGTGACCTAACGTCACGTGACCTAATGTCACGCGACGTGATGTCACGGGACAACGTGTCCTCATGCCACGTGACCATGTCACGTGACATTATGATATGACGTGAAACCACGACCTGACATCGTAACGTCGATTACCCCACTAAATTTAACGGGAAAAGTGAAGTTACGTCACCTTACTTTACTTGATTTTAGCTCACGTGCCACCGTGATGTTATGATGTCAAGTCTTGGTATCACGTAATATCACGACGTCACGTGACGTCATGTTCCGTCACGTAAATGTTTTGTCTAAATTTAGAGAAAAATTGAGTAAACAATATGTTCTTCACTCCCCGAAACGACTGTTTAATATCATCTCATCAAATTTAAACGATCGCTCCTTGATTTCTGCATTCTCTGCATTTTCGGATTTTGAAGATAACGGCCGCTGGTTATTTCGTTTAATGATTTGCTTAGAAACTGCTGTAAACCTTTTTGGAATATTTTTTCGTTGACGTCCCTGAGTGAAATCAAATTGACATAATTTTCCGATCTAATTGCCTACCTCCCGCGGATGGCCATTCCGAGACCTAAAAACGGATTTCGTTGTAGCATTACTGGAATTAAAATGCTCATATTTTACTATATGTGTATACACAGAAGAGTCGAAGCTACCCGCTTGCGCTCCTTGCAAGTGAAGTTTCCGGGTGTGGGTTGGCGGAAGAACGGTCGCATTTATTAACCACCGCTTCGCAAACTCCTCTCGGGTGGAGTGACTGGTCGTCGGACCAACAATCTTGGGTTTATGGGGGTCTATTCCCCTTCTGGTATGTTCCAAATTTTCATCCTTGTAAATTTATCCCCTTATCACTCTCCCGTGCGTGCTCGTTTCTTTTGTTTGTTACAAAGAGACGGACGGACACAAAAGTGTGAAGGATTTGCTCATAAATGCTATCGCATTTAAAATATTTTCCAGCAGGATGTATCACACGTGCGTGCATGCAAGCCGTTTGTAGCTCTAGGGGGCGACTCGACTCCAACGTGGCACGACACATCGCCTCGTTGATTAGTTTCCTTTCTTATCTCTTTTTCCTAACTTCTATTTCAGTTTGTTTTTGCTACCCGAGATAATGAACAATGCTATTCTTTATCTTTGGTTTTGTGACAGAGGTGTGTAGATTGAAGAGTAATGTGGTGTTGTGCATGGCGGCAAAAATAAAAAAAGGAGATTAATTTAACCTCACAACGTGATGATCTAATAAAAACTCAACACAATAACTGAAAAATGGGAAACCTCGTCATACATCCAGCGCCATCCTGGCTGTTTCCCAAATAGAAGGGGACAAAAGGAGGGGGAGCGGTCACTCTGACGGGACGACGGATATTAGACAGTTTTAGTGGGGCTAAAGCTTTGCGTTCTCAAAGAAATTACGGGTCGAGAGTGCGCATGCGCAGAACGCAATAAAAGGGCTAGAGTATTGCGTACGCACGCAACGCCGAGGATTTTGCATTGCGGACTAGCTGGCTTCGCGGGAAGCTCTTGAGAGATCTCGGGCCAGCGAGTGCACCAGTTTCAAGATGGCGATTACCTCGACTGGCGCAGCAAGGGCGACGGGGTGTTCGCGAAGTTCAGTGTTACGTGAAATTGCCTGATGTTCAGGTCGGCAATTATTTCCGAAACCTACCGCGGTCGAATCAGATCGCTGTGCAGCTGAAGGAGGGCATAGTGAAAATGATCACCGCTTGCAATGTACGTGAACGCTGCGATCTGCTGAACGCTAAGCCTCTTCACGCAGTTTATCGCCGACGAACGAACTACTCTTCAAGAAATCGCCCAAGTTGTCGCTATGTACTGGACATCAGCAGGTCATGTATTTCTTCCCACTATAGCATTGATGAAAGATGCCGTTTCCACGGGACGATTGGGAGGCTCCGTGATCGAATTTGGCTACGAACTCGTACTGGTAGCCTCCGTACCCCGCAGAAAAGCGCGTTTGACCAGGCAGCTGTGGCTTGGTTTATTTTGAAATAAAATCATTGGAAACGTTTTCATTTTTAATATTTCTTTTGAGGAGCATGGTGGTGCTATAAGCATGCGGAATTCTACGGCTCTGGTAGATTGGATAAAAAATATCATGCGAGATGTTCACTCGGCAACGTAACGCACAACTAAAATTGGTCCGAGCAGGTCGTTTTTAGCTTACGCTATGCTATTACGTATTGCGCACGTAAAAGCCAGCAACGCTATATACTGAAACGGTCTCTTCTGTAAGCCGAGCGAAGATTCTCCGCTGCTCGGGGGATTAACGATCATTCGAGACGAGGCGAACGTGACCTCAAAACGTGACACCACTAAATACCCCCTCCCAAAAAAAAAAAAAAAAAAAAAAAAAACCTTTTGTGCAATTACACTATAACGATGAGGGTAGTTCCCAGCTGAGCTACAATGCCTGAAAGGCATGCCGTGACGTAATAAATATGGCCGTGATCACAAAAGTCAATATCATTGTCAACATGATGGGGTAATAGAAGGTGTCAGAAAAATGCGAAACTGTAGCTAAGAACGTTGGTAGTTCATAACTGAGATATAAGACGTGAAATACATGCCGTGATGTCATAAACATGTTCGTAGTAACGAACGTCCATATCTGTGACAAGAGGGTGGTATAATAGTGGAGGTTAGAAAAACGCACAACAGTCGCGTGAAAATGCGACCTTCCCGAATTAAGCCGAACTTACATATGCCAGGTAGGACGTAAAGTAGGGCCCACGTGCACTCTAAGTTAAAATTAAATGCCGGTTATTCGGCCATTTATAACCAGAAGATCGAAGCTTAACTTTCTCCCGGTTATGATTTACAGGTCGCTTAGAACCGAGAGAAAGTGTACCACTTTCTACATATTCCATGTGACCTAAACTTCCGTTCGCTCTATCGTCCCCAGGCTGTACTTTCTTGATTTTAATTGTAGTTTATTTCTTGCGGAACAACCGAAGGGGGAAGACAATCTCCGTTCCCTTTGCTGTTCGTAAATTCAGTACACGAAAAACAAGCGAAACATTCCGATCTACTATGCATACGTAGTTGCACATGAAACAAAACAGAGATAATATTTAGTCAATACAAATACCGTAGTACCAGGCACGTAGCCAGGGGGGTGGCCCATGGGGCCCGGCCCCCCCCCCCCCCCCCCCAAGTCTTCAATTTTGCTGGGGCCTCCTCTCCTCCCTCAAAAAACATGAAACAAGATACACCGAATGCGTGACTAAGGTGGTTTATGAGATTCCGTTTAGTTGGGGCCAAGTTTACATCGGTCAGATCGGCCGATGCTTTAATGAAAGAGCGCGGGAACACAAGCTTGCCGTATAACAGTGAATTCCAATCATGAATTGCCGGAAGGGAAATTAATATTTGGAAACATTGTGTTTAAATCTGTATTGTTCAATTGGTCTGGTATGATCGGTCCTTGCCTATCTGGTGGATGAAAAAGTGATATATTGTATAATGTAAATAATAAGCTTGCCGCGAATTAAAAAAAAAGCTTAATATATTAATTTTTGCCCTGGTTTCCGACATCTTCATATTTGCGTCTGTAGGCAAGTGCGTCCCAGATGTACGGTTTCTAAATTAGTTGAAGATGAACCTAAGCTCTTTTGGACGCCTTCAAGTCTGCTCAACGCGTCTGCCGTGTGGGGAAACAAACAGTTAGCGTACTCCAGCATTGGTCGAATTGGTATTTTATATGCTATGGTCTTTGACTCGGTATCTGCGAATTTAAGAGCATGCCTAGGCGTAAACAGTTCACATGTAGCCTTGTTTATAATTTGATTAACATGTTTATTCCAAGTCAATTTTCCATTAAACGTAATGCCGACGTATTCACTGTGGTCTGCCAAATTTAGATTTTTTTTTTTCGTTCACGGTGTAATTAAAATGCAGGGGATTATTTTTTCAAGTTATTGTCGTTCCTACCGTTTCGTTATAATTAATTTGCATTTGCTATCGGTTAGACCAGTGGATCTCAACCATTGATCTTTCGCGGACCCCTTGTGAATCGGCAGAGATGATGGAGGATCGCGTTCGTGGTAAGGAAAGGGAATTGTATAGACCTTTTTGTGCACTCTCGAGTCTCGTCCCCAGCCACCTAATAGGCGTATCCGGTTTGGCGACGAAACAATAATAAAACGTTTCAAACTGTAAATAGTAAAAAATAAAAAAAATAACAGAGGGGAGGCAAAACGAGAATGTGTGTCGGTTACGCTTATATCCTAAATGTACTCTGTTGGCGTGGCGACGGCAAAACAATGTTTGCGCCCATACTGGGAGTGACGACATTTTCAGATGGCGGCGCCCTTGTAAAAAGTGTCAATATATAGGTCAGTTACGGTAGTGGTATAATAATTGGATAAAAGTAAAGACTAGTTTGAAGTAGACTTCTCTCATTGACACTTACACACGAGAAAACTCACCCGAAAATTGGAACGCTTCTGAATCTGAAAAAAAAAGGCAACTTTTATTGCCGGGCTTGATCGATGAGGTAGGGCTTCGCGGACCCCAAAGTGTCCGCGGACAGCCCTTAGAAAACCAGTGGGTTAGACCTCCTTCAATCAGAAATATTGCATTGATGAGATTTATACGATCCTGGGTTGATAGTATTTACGACTAAATGACACAGTCATCTGCAAAAACCATGATTGGTACATGTATGCCTTTTGATACATATGTTTTATTTATTTAATAATACTGCCAGCCCCGTATAGAGCCAAGGCAGGAGTGGGTGACCGTGATACATTGCCAACTGGCACACTGACATCTGTATAGCAGACAAACAAAATATACAAAACAACGAAATTCTGTTCCTATACAATCAATGCACACAACCTTAAGCCACCTCCTTTTTTTACATTTGACATAGTAATATACATATAAAATAATCACACATCTGTTTTCATTGAACTTAATGATTAAATAGTAATCAAAAACATTCTTAGCACTGAAAATTGATCTCTACAGCTTTCTCCAAAAAAGATGGTGAATCAATGCCAACAACATCATCGGAAGACTATTCCATAAAGCAATTATATGCACAAAAAAAGAATGTTTATAACTATTGATTCGGGTATTAATGGGAGCTACGGTCTTTGAGTGATGCAAACGTTCGGAAAAAAAGCCTTTTGGTTTTCAATATTTCGAGCTATCAATTTTTATACTGTTTTTGAGAATCTGAAAGAACAACTAGACTCGTTTGCACGCTCTGCTGTTTGCCAGAGGATTTATATTGGCTCTCATTTTAAGTCCCGTGACAGATGTGGTCCGTCTGAAATCTGAAAAAAATTAGACGCATCACTAGTGATTGAGCATCTTCGAGTTCTTTGAGCAGAGAGGTCTGCCCTGGGCTCCACACTGCGGACGCCTAATCTAAGACAGGTCTAATGATTGATTTATATGCAACAATTTTCACGGAAGGAGGAGATTTGCCAAGCGTTCTTCTAAGGTACCACTGTTTGTTTGTTCCACGCTTCTTAACATACTCCGCATATTTTTCCCATCCTAGGTAACTCGATAAAATCACTCTCAAATATTTATAACTGTCAACTTTCGTCAGCTGTACGCCGTCAACCTCATAACCAAAGTTTAAGACTTTTTATGGTTGAAATATGCATGTACTGAGTTTTACTAATATTGATCTTCATGTTATTCTAATGACACCAAGACGCCATGCCAGCCAACACATTCCTCACTTTTATTTGGTTCTGTATTGTAGAAACTGGATTGTAAATAACGCAGTCATCGGCAAACATTCTTAACTTAATTGGAGCATCAGTGGTGGATTGAAACAAGCTGTTAACATCGACCAAGAAAGGCAGAGGCCCCAGGACGGACCCTTGGGGTACCCGTAATTAACATCCAATAACCATGAAAAGGTACCATTAACATCCACGAACTGTTGGCCGTTTGAAAGGTATGCATTAACCCATCTAGTCCGACATGGGGGAACTCCGAGGTCTATTAATGCCTTAATTAGTCTACGGTGAGGTACTCGGTCGAACTCTTTCGACAAGTTAATGAACTCTGCATCAACCTGCATACGGCTATTAACGTAACTGGATAATTCTTAATAAAATTCAATTAACTGGGTTACCGTTGACAGGCCGCTGCGGAAATCATGTTGGTTGGGGTTTAGAATATTATGCAGTTCTAGGAAAAAACGAGTTGTTTAGTTTCAATGTGTTCCAGTAATTTTCAGGCTGTGCACGTCATGGATATAGGACGATAATTATCTATCGAGTGACTTCTACCAGATTTCTTAACAGGAACAACACTAGCGACTAGCTAGTCATTCGACACAGCTGCATCTTTGATTGAAATAGAAAATATATGTACAAAGTATCTGGCCACCCATTCCGCATTTCTTTTTAAGAAGGCATTGGGCAAAGCATCTGGTCCCACCCATTTTTTTTTGCGTCGAGTGAAATGAGCAGTGAAACAATACCATCCTCAGATATAAGACTGCTCGTGACAACAGCACAAGGAATAATAATATGCTAACTTGACTCTCTTGTAAACACAGACTGAAAAAAAATGGTTAAAATTTAACTGCTATTATTTCCTTGACACTCAATACCTCGCCGTCGATGCATATCTGTTTAATGTCACTTTTTTCTGGTGATAGGCGACGCCAAAACTTTTCGGAGTTAGGTAACAAATATTCAGGTAATGTCGTTGTGTAGTATGTGTCTCTTTATTATTCTCTTGAGGTTCCCAGCCTGCTGATTTACATCGTGGAAACGGCGCTTGCGAAGCCTTTTCAGCTTCCGATTGGGGTGCAAAATTTCCCGCGTGATCCACGGGTTCTGGCGTTTTATCCTTTTTTTTCTGGGGGGGGGGGGGGGGGATTAAGTTTGCAAGACAATGGCCTACTACATACTTGAATCTTAACCATCTTTCATTTACATCAGTGCACTGATCGAAGCCATCAAGATACTGCTAACTGATTCGTCATTTGCCCTACCAAAATCATAATACATCTTTTTTTTTTTTTCAGCATGCTTAGCCCATTACTAACTTATGATCAGATATGCTGTCATAAACAAAAACGTCACAATCATCGAAATGATTACTAACAAACAAAAGGCCTAGTAGTGAACATGATGTGACAGTAACACGCGTGGGTTCTTTGACAAGTTGACGGAAACCACGGTTGAAAGCCAATTCAAGAAGTGAATCGGACATCTTTGTGCCCTGTACATCATCATCTTACCAAGTGACGTCTGGGGCGTTAAAATCTCCTCTAATTATAAACTTATTTCGATAATTGGTGTTAACAATCAAGTAATCTACTATTTTATTTATGTTCTCTGGAGGCGATCCCGGCTTTCTGTATACAGTCCCAAGAGTTACCCCAGTTCCGAAAAAGTCCAACTTGCACCAAACACTTTCCGTGTTGTCGACATGCTTCATGGGTTGACAGACTAGACTCTTATCGCTATAGCTGACTCTGCCACCTCGGGAACACCAGTCCTTGCGGAGCAACCTATAATTTGGTGGTACCACTTCGCTGTCAAGAATATCGTCATTCAGCCAGGTTTCGGTTATCACAACAGCATGCGGGTCGTAGCAACATATTACAGCTTCCAGTTGGTCAATTTGTTGATTAGGCTCCTTGCGTTTAGAGATATCATTCTTAGTTCTTTTTTTTTTCTTCCTCGCTATGAAAGAATTATGGGGTTGGATGAAGGTCTGTACTTGTTTCACTTTTTCATTTTTCTGGTGATCTCAGATGTACAGTTCACCGTTTATCTTCAGCTTATCGTATGTGAAAAAAAACTCTTCTCCTCGATCTCTGTTAACTCGCGAGTTGTCCCCGAAAAAGCTTCCTGATCGAGCGGACTCGGTATGAAAGATCTTCACCTATGCTTATATTTGTGCCTTTCAATTTTCTATCATTTTGAAGTATCAACTGTTTTTCCCGGTAATCCAAAAGCCTGAGTATGACGGGGCGTTGGGAGCGTTCTCTGTGCTTTCCGAGACGGTGGATGCGCTCTTGACTTTTTATTCAGGCTTCCAAATATTTTCCAAATATTTCATTGACTACCGTAGTATTTAATGAAGAAAAGTTTTCTTGCGAACTCTTCTTCAGCCCATATATCACCAAGTTGCTCCTTCGTTCTCTATTTTCCAGATAATCTATCTTGAGCTCCAGGGGTTCAATATGCGTTTGAAGATTCTCAACCTGGGTCTTCATACGGTTTTCACTCGACGTAACTCTCGTGGTCAAGTTTTCCTATTTATCCTCCAAACCATCTGTACGCTGTAGCAGTATTTGGGCATTAGCACTAATTTGTAGTAAAATCTCATGATCAGTTGGCCCTGGGTTTGACTCAACGTCACCACACATGAAGAGGCTAATCACACATTCACAGCTCTTCACCAGAAACATACAAAACCGTGGGCTTGGCAAAACAATTATGAAATAACTGCTTCTAAGCGATTTCACATTTTTCCAACTAACCTGGTAAAAAAGGATCGGCGGTTTAGCCATGTTGTCTTCTTGGCGAGTGCCGAACCCACTCACATCATATCATCCATAAAGATAACAGAAAAAAGTGGGCAAAGTACTGATCCCTGGGGTACCCCCAAAGTGACAGGAAGGTAAGTAGAGAATATACTATTGATTTTGACGTACTGAGTTAGCTCAGATAAGTAGGCAACAATCCAGTTTATTAGTTGGTGATGTTAAAAATTGTAGAAAGCTTGAGTAGATATTTGGGGTGTGAAACACGATCAAAAGCTTTAGAGAGGTCTAGAAATATAACATACGGTTGTTTCCGCTCATATATTACCGCGATAGCAGTTAGTGGGACACTTCGCTGGTTTCGCGCCGTCGACCGCGCTTCATATCGATACGGGCCATTTATGGCACTCCGCCAAAAGATTTCACATTGACGTCACGCCACCGACGTCATGACGCTCAATACGACTTACGTCACCTGTTACCTGGCGTCAGCTGACACCATGACGTGGCATTGTCATGTCAAGTCGCGTTGCACAGTGACGCCACGCGACTTAATGACGCCCGGTGACACCGCGAGTCCCGCGATGTCATGACGTCCCGAGACACGATGATGTCACGTGACATTCAGACGTCACAGGACAATGCGTCGTCAAGTGACACTGGGCACGTAGAAACCTAAACACGAGACTGCTGATAATATAAACAATTAAAACAAAGCTTTTCGCTAATTATGACAGAAAGGTTATTGAGCAATAAAACGAGTAAATCTAGGTGGGTGTTAAGCCGGCGAAACCACGGCCATGAAATTACGTGGAGCTACACGTTCGAAACTTGAGCGCGCGATTTTGGAAGTGATGTTCAGTGACCAGAAGGCGGTGTTAGTTTGTGTC
Source organism: Ixodes scapularis (assembly GCF_016920785.2). Lineage (NCBI taxonomy): Eukaryota > Metazoa > Arthropoda > Arachnida > Ixodida > Ixodidae > Ixodes > Ixodes scapularis. The sequence goes on along the minus strand of NW_024609884.1, from coordinate 69,246,550 downwards.
CGGTGACATTGCATAAGACGTTCAGGCAGCCACACCAACGATAAGGAACGGTTCATGCATAGACATGAAGTTTCGTTGTTCCCTGGATTTCAAAATTGTGCATGCGATTATCGAAGAGTTCTTCAATTACCACGAGACAGTCCTATTTGTGTCCAATAAAATTGTTTAAAAGTTTCACGAAAGGTTTTCTACTAAATACACCCTCATGCGTTCCAAAACGCTATGGAATTTTCGTTCGTTGTGTTACTCGGTTTTATACGAAACGCCTATGCGAACTCTATGGTGCGCGCTTGCACGTTTACTGTTCATTCGCTTCATCGGCTCCGGAATGGCACCTTACCGGCTCCGACGCCACGCATCACCTGTCGCAGAGTTTTACCTCCCGGGTAGTGGAAGTGTTTACCCCTTTTTGTAGTAGCGAATGAGTGCACGACTTCTGACAACTGTGTGACAGTCCCAGGGTTTCTTTGAAGCCGTCTTGGCACTCGACCAGAATATATTTTTTTTCGAGGTGTTCTATCATATGCTTAAATATTATATGTTCAAGTGGTTTGCATCAAGTGCGAATTAATGATAGCGGTCTGTGATTAATTAGGTCATTGCGATCGCCAGATTTATGAATTGGGATTATTTTTTCTGTTTTCCAAGGCGTGGGAAAAACTCCATATCTGAAAGTGACTGTAAAAGTAATGTGTAAATATTTTGACGACCACTCTTAATTCCGCCTTAAAAACTCAATATGCAAAGAGTCGGGGCCAGGATGTTTCTTCGGGTCAACATGATTCAGCAAGTTGAAAACGCCCCACTCCGAGATTTTAATATCGTGAATCCCAGGCCGTCGCGTATTCAGGGTGGAGGCCTTTGGGGCTTTAGCCCCCCCCCCCCCCCCCCCCCCCCAAAATCCAGCCGACCATGAAATATACAATTGCATTTTGACCCCCCCCCCCCCCTCCGCACTCCAAGTCATGGACATCCGAGCCAACCTCAGCCCCCCCCCCCCCCCTCCTCCCCTTCCAACAAAAAAACTTCCAGGGGTATGCAACTGACCCCAGGAGAAAGAATGTGTTTGAACTTCGGTAGCAGACTATTGTCTTTGGTAAATACCGATACAAAGAAAGAGTTGAATTCCTTGGGAGAGATTGTTGAGTGTTAAACTTTCCTTTTTTTTAAGCGTTGTTGTCAACTGCGTTTCAAAAGTTCTGGGGGTACGCCAGAACTTCTGAGGCGCACTTCTCAACAACGGGCTCAACGTAACGTTTCAAAATAAATGTTGTGATTTAAGGATCATAGTTTTCAATTGAAGGTTTAAATGCTGTCGGGTCTTGTCTACTTTCCCCTTCTCCATAATGTTTATTATTCTTTTTCGCTCTGGTAATTCTTCACTTGAGATGGAGTATGACTCTTGTCATCATGTTTCTTAGATTGGTCTTCTTCTAACGAAAAAGCGCATATCACGTGACACAACCTTTGACATTTTCTAAAAAGTGAAGCCACATTTGTTCAACGTCTCGCTCACAGTCATTGCAAAAGAAAAGGAAGTTCTCCAGGGACACTTCAATATAGTCTATGATGCTCACGTCGTCCGCTTTCTGCCAATATGGTACCCTAATCACCTTGACATTCGAGTTACGCATATTACCTACCGGGAGAGTTAGAGTTATTTCCTATAGTAAGTATAAAGAGAGAAGTATCCCAGCTTCTGGTAACGTCCTTCACAACCTGCAGTAAATTAAGAGAAAATATTAAATCTAAAAGCGGTTGTACCGACCAGTACTGCCCACTGATAAATCTGGCCAATCGATGCGTGGTAAGTTAAGGACTCCCGTCTGTATGAAATTACCTTGAAATTTAATGAAGTGTTCATTACAATGCCACTCTGCAAGCACATTTAATGAGGAGTTTGTAGGCCTATACATAGCAGAACTCATGAATAATACACCTCGGGAAGACCTTGTAGAGGTGTTTTTCGAGTTTTTTTTCTCTAAGTCAGTCACTGCAATTAACAATTCTCGGGATAATTCACGTTTAAAGAAATCGCTACCCTACCCCCTCTTGTGCGTCTATCGTTCCCAAATATATCGTGCTCAGGAGATGACATATTTCAGAATTGATAATGTTATAATTCACCCATGTTTCCGTAAACACCATTACATCGAGGGATTGAACTAGTATGTTTTGTTCGAGGTCTTAAACTTTATTGGCTATGCTGCGAGTAGTAAGATATATAAAGTTAAAATTAAAAGTATTTTTTCCCGCGGTCACTTACGTTAGTAGCCCTATAATATTTTGAATTTTACTCGTCGTTTTTGTTCTTTATTCCACATAGACGTGTCGCTTTTAATTATTAACATGTCATACCGAAGTAAAACCTTGTCTATCGATTATCGTTATTCTCTTCCAGCTCGATTGTGCCTTTGTATTAATTGCATTATCCTCAAAACTGTGTCATTTGGTTGTTTTGTGTGTTTAACTGTAGCCCTCGGGTTCTTTCTGATCCTTTGTATCTTTCATGAGTAGTCTTTGGAGATAAATGCTCGTGTTCCCTTCAGCCGTTTTGCATGTTTGAACTATTCTCCCTTATTATTATTATTAGTAATTTTATTAAAAACCTGGACTTGTTAGGTACTTTTCTACCCAGCCTCTGAATTCATTCATTTGCCGCCTTAACTTGTAACTTGTCCTCAAATCCGTTGGTCAGAGCTGCTTCCTTAAGTGACCTAGCTTTTTTTTTCCTTTGGGTTCGTTTATGCCGTAAACGCTAACGTTGTTGCGCGGACTGCGAATTTCAAAATCATTAACCTTCGCTGTCAGAATGCAACTTGCTGTCCACAAGTCTTCATAAACTCTCCCAACTTCTCTATCATATTAGCCGTCAAAGAAAGCGATGCCATTTTTTTTCTTAGGCGCCCTTTTCCGAGTATAGCGGCGTCGGCGTCGCCGTCGCCGTCGGAGCAACCGCGCGCGTGGCATTATGGGACGTGACAGACCTGTACACCAATTCAAACCCCCGCCAAGTTTAGCGAAGAAACTTAATCCGTCTGTACGTCTGTGAAGTCCCATAATGCAACACTGCGCATTCAGTTTCCCCACTAAATATAGCGGCAAAACTGACGTCACATGACTTTGACACCAATTCAATTTCCCCGTTAAATTTAGCGGGGAATTGTTTCGGCGTTAACGTAACGTGACGGCAATTTTCCCGCTAAGTCCAGCGGAGAAACTGAATTTGTTCATAAGTGACTTGGCATAGAGTCATGTGACGTCATTTTCCCCGCTAAATTTAGCGGGGAAGTTAAATTTGAGTTAAGGCCACGTGGCGTCAATTTTCCAGCTAAATTTAGTGGGGAAACTGGGAGGAGGTAAGGGTATAGAGAAGGGGGAGGGGAGGGTTGAGGTGGAAGAGGGGAAGGTACGGAGGTGGAGGGGGTACGGAGGAGGAGGGGAGGGTATGGAGGAGGAGGAGGAGTGTACTGAGGAGGAGGAGGGGAGGAGGAGGGTACGAAAGAGGAAGAGGACACGGAAGAGGAGGAGGATGCAGAACCAGTATGCGAAGAGAGTGATCTAAATTTGTATCTATATTTAAACGACTTATTTTTCGCGGGCTCAATATTTCGTGATTTAGGTCAAAGCTGACGTTTTGGAATAATTCGCGGGTTCTAATTTTCGCGACGCGGTAGGATCTCAACATAGCTTCTCATGTGTTTACATTTTAGCGGAATTGCTCGCGGGGCCTATTTTTGGCAAATTAAATGCGATTGACGAAATTCGCGAAAATTAGGTCCTGGCGAAAATTAAGTCGTTCACAGTATATGTTTCTTCTCAAATTTTTTAGCACGGTATATCGGTAAAATCAAAATACTTCCATAGCTGCGCTCTAATTGCGCATTACAAAATTTGTAAATGCCTTTTATTTTTGTTCAATCGAATCCAGCCTCCCATTTATGTCAATAATAATAATCTTTAATGTCTCAGGAGAGTCACGACACAGCAAAAAGGCGACAGCCGGTGCCACGGAGGCCCGCAGTGCCTCGTCTAGTGAGGGTGATTATGGCTTGTTAAGTGTTTGTCTAACAGTGAACGGGTTGTCATCCAAGCTCTTTATTGGTTCCTGTCAATTGCAGCTAATTACTCACGAATCTTAGTACCACGGTTGACTTTTACGTCTCCATTAAGCATCAGTATTAAAAGGCAGAAGGAATAAACCACGCGGCAACTGCGTCACACAACACTTCGGGGCAAGGCAGCACCATATGGCCTAAATGATCACTTGGAAGGGATGGGCACTTTTTACTAACCTGCACAAAAAAGGTAAGCGAGTTGAGTTGTGTCCGCGTTGCTCCGGTGCTGCTTTGCCCACTGAAGAGAACATCGCGGCGGCATATGGCGAGAGACCGTGCTCGCAGGCAGGTGCCGATGCCGACAGCACGCGCTCACGGGTAAAATACAAATAAATCGACAAAAACAAAATGTCGCCATAGCACAGTCAGTGCCACAAACGCGTGCCGGGACACGCTCTTTCACGCGCTTCTGAAAAAAAAAAAAGTGTGGGACAAAATTGCCAGTTGTCTCCACCCTCACCAAAGCGCACATGAAGGCACCCTACTAATATGTATTTGGAAATTAAAAAAAATAGTTGAATGAGTTGCAAAGAAGGCTAAAATACTTCATAACGGTGAAGAGTCGAGCTTGTTGGTACATACTTGTAAATATATCAGCTTGAACTTTAGAAATAACTTGAACACAAAGACAGAAAGGACTGGATAGGACAACTAAAATACTTATTCCGAATAACATTTATATTATGAAACATTATTTCTGATATTTTCATTCTCTGTAAACCTTGTTTGGTGGCTAGTGGATATATAAAAACAGCATGATTTCTATTGTTTTGAACAATTACAATATATTTTCTTAACCAACTAACAGGTGCTTACTGTGAGACGCAAAATGAATTTTGACGCTATAGCGTTTTGGCGCGCGAAACAATTTTTTTTCTAAATTTAACACTTCCCGTTTTGCGGATTACTAAGAAAACCAAACGGGCCATCAATAAGTAGAAAATACGTTTCTACCTAAGGTGAGGTGTGCGTTTCTTTTTTTCTCTTCGCCTTTCTAATTTTTAGACAAAATCAAATGAACCTCTCAATAACTTTAGTGCCTTCATAAATAACCGCGGGAATTCACTATTATATTGTCCGTTATGAACACCTCTTTCCACAGTGAGCTTACTATGTCACGGTGGAATGAAGCGGTGCTATTTTACTTGTCTAAAACAAATCGAGCTGTGTGTATGTTTATACAGCCTAGAATATAGTCTGCCTCAACGGGCGACTTGTCTCCCAGCTGTTGGTGAGCAATTTAGCCAGTGCAGTACAACCGGTAGCCTGGATTCCTTAACGTGCATCACGCAATAGTGATACACGACCGCACGTCGGTACGATGCCCATCTAGAACGAAACGGGCAGGCGTGGGGATTGAACTCAGGATCCCTATGTTATACAGCGCGAGCTTTCGCTCCACGTGCTCCGAGCTGGTGTGCTCTAGCGTTGGCTCTAGCCCACTCGGCCACCGATCCTTTTTTTTTTTCTCTCTTTATTGCACTTGGCCACCGATTTGTCTTGCAAGTGGCGTCAAATGCGCCAGCGCACGAGGTCCGTGTCTCGAGCGGCCCATGGAAGCAGTTGTCGGCGCAGTACTGGAATGAGCGGCACTTCGAAGCGAAAGGCAGTGCAGCGCCCGCTCCTCGCAAGTGTCTTGTGCGTTTCCACAACAATGGTCGGCCGTACTTGTAAGCGTGAATTTTACCAAATGAATTTAGTCTGCACTTGCCGGCAGAGCCTCCAACTTATGAAATTTACGAGGATAACTCGAGTGCAACATAGCTTTGTCTATTTAAGTGTTTCTTTTTCGCTGACAGGCAGACAAACGGAAAGTGTCCTTTCTTGCCATACCCGTTGCCTATCTTGTCAGCTGCTGTGCACTTGGCGAGCGATTGCGGACGACTAGTAGAGCCGCGCCAGTTGCTTGAACAGAGAACTCCTTGGTATAGTTCACGGGTGTTAAACGGTTGCTTCTTGTTGCTTTTGACTCGACGCGCAGAAGTGTGGACCTCTTCGACGAGGTCCACACCTCTGGACGTGCAGAAGTGTGGACCTCACCACGCAGAAGTGTGGAACTCGCCACTATATGAGCTAAGCTTAGGGTCGGCACTCTGTTCCCCAAGATTGCTGTGAGCGCCGCCATCTTGGTGCTTGTACAGAGCAGACGCAACTGCCGATCGTCATGATTCAAAAGTGTGACTTCCTCGGCATTTGATTTGGTGTTAGGAAGCTCATGTAATATTGCTTTGCTCTATCGCGAAGCGTTTAAACATTTATGGAGGACAAAAAAGCGTTTTGTGTGATTTCAGATAAATTTTTAGATAACTGGCAGCTATGATTTTAAGCCACAACATGGACAAGTGTCGTTACCCTGAAGCGTAGCTTATTTAGTGGCACTAGGGAAGATCATGGCGGAACAGCGCAGCACTGAGCTAGATTTCAGACGCCATGTTCTTCTATATATAGTGCCACTAAATAAGCTACGCTTCAGAGTAACGACACTTGTTCATATTGTGGCTTAAAATCATGGTTGCCAGTTATCTGAAGATTCATCTGAAATCCCAGGAAACGCTTTTCCGTCCTCCACAAATGTTTAAACAGTTCGCGACAGAGCAAAGCAAGACTATACGGGCTTCCTAACGCCGAATCTAATGCTGAGGAAGTCGCACTTTTGAATCATGACGATCGGCACTTGCGTCTACCCTGCGCATGCACCAAAATGTCGGCGGCCAAAACAATGTTGGAGAACAGAGTGCCGATACTCTAAGCGCAGCTCATTTAGTGGCTCTAGTTCTTCCCAGAAGTGGCGCGGCACGTGTCTCGAGCATTTCCACAAAAATGATTGGCGCCACTTTTCCCAGGATAGATGGGCTTTACTCCACACAACCTGGGAGCGGGTTTGCAAACCAGCATTCAGACGAAGAGGAGCTCGATATAGGACATAGAAAGTGCAAAACTGCCACTTTATTTCTTTTTTGTTTTCTGGCTCTAATATAACCTCCAATATATATATATTATTTATTTATTTTTTTTTGCAAATTGGCATTAGTGTCAAATGTGGTGGTCCAAACGGCTGCACAGCCGCACCGTGGACTTTCGATAATTTGGAACGTGGTTGGAACTTCAAATCCAGTCGGAAATCAGAGCGTATTCTACGTTATGTAAGCCACTATAAACTACATCTATGCTCGCTCGTATCTCGCGCCGCCCGTTGGCCGCTTCCGGCAGCGGCGGACGCAGGGTGAAGAAGATCTAGCTCGAGATCGGCGGCGAACAGCCCGTGGCCCGATCCCACCATGGAGCTCCCGACCTGCATGCGCAGCTGCGAGCATGCAACTCGTTTGTTCGGGAAAAATTCTGCGCCATCTATGAGGAAAAGGGTACAAATAAATAGCGGTTGAATCCCCCTTAACCACTCGGACACGACTGCGGGACGAGTAGGGTGCTCTAAAATGTGGTAGTAACTCAAGAACTGGGGATGTCATGGATGAAACGTTGCATGTAGCCGCTCAACCTCTATACAGGAGAGGGAGCTGCGGTCAAATGCGGATATAATCGCGTTAAACTTTGCATGCACTGGCTCCATGTTTATAGACGAGAGGGCGCTGCGGTCAAATGCTCAAATGCGTATATAACCACGTTCCATACCACACATTCTCTTTCTGAGATGGATGAAAACAAACGAAAGGCTCGGCATGCTGCGGCTCAGCGTTTACGCAGACAAGCACCACCAGAGCTTCGCCCCCATTATAAAAGCCAGCACCATTTTACGTACAAGGTACAGTTGAAGCTTATTTAATAGTTCATTGTGCTGGATAGAGTCGAATGCTTTTTCAGTCCAAAAAATTTCATAGTGCAGTTTATTTTCAATGCTGCCTATTATTTTGTCTTTCGTCTCAAGAAGTGCTTGCTCCGTAGATTTGCTTTTTTGAAAACCATATTGAAATTTATTTAAAACGTCATTTTTGAGACTGATGTAATGTGAACTAAGTAACTTAGTCAAACAATTAGCAAATACGGGCAAACCCGATATAGGTCTGTAGTCTTGTAGCTATGTTTTACCTCCTTTGTATACCGGAGTAACTTAGCAATTTTAAGCAGATCCGGAAATATCCCAGCTTCTAAAGTACACTTCATTATACGAGATAAAATACTACTTATATATTTCGACATATTTAATAAGAATCGGTTTGAAGTCGTCTACACCAAAGGCTACTTTATTTTTTATCCTATTTATAAGTGCTTCTATTTTATAAGGAGTACGTGGCATAACACAGGGTTGGGCAGAATCGCGATAGCATTTCACAAAGACATTTTGTATCAGTATTTCTGTATCGCGATGCCTTTTTTTTCACCAGTATCTGTATTCCTGTATCGAAATGCATTCTGAATGTTTCTTTGTATCGCAATACAATCAGGGTGAAATGTTTTTCGTTATATTTCATAAAAAATACCCCCCCCCCCCCCCAAAAAAAAAAAAAACAAATCCGAAAGCATTTTTGTTTTTAACTTCTGATGGACATTAGGGTCAAGGAGATGCTGGGGCATTGTTACCATGCTGACCGAGGTTCCTTCCGCTTCTCCAAACTATTTTTCTATGCGTCCTCTTCTCTCTTCTGAGAAGTGTTGCGTAGTCGGGGACTCGAACCAGGTGGCGTGCCAGGAGTGGAGTCAGAGCACCTTGTGCCGCAGGTCCTTAGGTAGGGGTTTCTTAAGTCATTGTTTGCTGGCATCCAAAGCCCGCTGCTAACCGTCTCTCTTGCCTTAGCGTACAAAAGTACACCCAGGCGGCAAAGCTGATTCACAGTCCATTGCAGCACGAGCCTGGCGGTGGTTGACTTGAAATAGTAGGATGACTCACGCAGTGAAGTTCAACACATATTCGAATGCGTCTGCGGCTGCGCCCGTAATATTGCACTGCTCAAGGGTACGTCATCAGCCGACGTGAAAGTGACCCGCTGCTTTCGTGATCCGAAACCCAGGACGGAGTTCAGACGTGGCCTCGCTGTGCCGACCCAGACTTCGTACACCTGCGACTCGTCTCGAGAGCGCCGTTTCTCAGAGAGCTCGCACCTGTGCCGGCAATATCAGGTCGCAATCCAGGAGGTCTCTATTTGGAGTATGCGAGACGAAACTTGAGGACTGCAATTCATGCGCCGGTGGTGGAGGTTCGGTAGGAAGGACCTTCACAACAGGGATGCCACCGTTGCGTTTTATCAACCGTAACAGAAGATAAGACATGTGTTCCAGGATCCTTCAGCTGGTCCACTATTATCGATACTTCCAAATGACACTGCCTGCATGACCTTCAACGAGGTAACCTACAACAAAAGCAGGTATTGTGCTTTCATACAACAGCGCGGTAAAGTTTCATGTTCAAGGCCACACATACAGGCAAGAAATTCCAGTTCATTCCACCGTGACGTCATGTGATAAATTGTGACAGGGGCGTCCTTATCGGACAGGGGCAGGGTAACATTTTGATGGGATTTAGGATGACAGAATTTCTATAGAGGTCGAAGTCTTTTCGCATTCCTCGTCAGACAAACAGGATGTCAGGGAAGGAACCGTGGTCAGTCTTTGGTGGAACGTTTTTTTGAGCCCACTGAAGACTACTCGTCGTCCGAAATCACTACCTTCAAGGCAAAGTGCCAAGCCTACGGGAAAGTAATTTCAGGATCAAAAACTTCCTCTTCCAATTTCAAGCTTCATCTCATTTGGCGTCTCAAAAAAAATTTGAAAAATGTATTGCAGTATCAGTATTTCTGTATTTGTATTTCTGCCCTCCCTAAAAAGTTTTCCTGATTTGTATTTCCAAATACTTTTTGCCTCTATTTAAATGTATTTCCGATACGTATCGCGATACACTTTTACAGATATATTTCAGTATCAGTATTTTAGCTACAATTTTAATGTATCCCAGTATTTGTATTTCCAAATACATTTTTGAGTATTTCTGCCCAACCCTGCAATAACATTATCGAGTTTGTTAAATAATGTATGTGTTGTGGCGGCGCCACTGTCGCATTTGTAGTCTGAAGAAGACGATGATCGAATAAAGGTTGTTCTTCACCGGTACTGGAGAAGGGCGGTCGACTTCAGCTACCACGGCAGCATACAAAAGATTGGCGACGAGTGATGTACCGACAAGCATGAGCCTAGCGGCGCCGCCTCAGCTATTCTGTGCCCCTCATGGTGGTGAAATACCTGGGGAAAAATGCCTACCGTCCAGAAGACGGGAAAGTGTGGAACAGGCAGCGGCTCGTCGTCATACCACCAAGCACGAAGCCACCTCCTCAAGCTGCCCTGGGCCACATCCCATGGATCTCAACGCCATCAGCGACCCCATCATCAACCGCATCTCCGCCTTCTATTGTCGCGCAACCATAATCATCTCCCGCAACATTGTTGGAGACTGCGTTGCCGGCATCTCATCGACCCCGCCGGCACCGGGATGTCCCCTCATCAGTTAATCCAGTTCAGTGGCCATGGAACCAAGACGGTCTGCCAGACAGACCCCCAGACCACAAAGATTGTGGGATTTTGTTTTATATTAGTGTTCTTGTTTCTAATGTTTACATAACATTTCCATTTTATTCTTGAAGGGGGGAACTGTTTTGGCAGCGTTACTGTCGCATTTGTAGTCTGAAGAGGAGGAGGATCAAATTAAGGTTTGTCTTCACCGGTATAAGGAGTATTTACTGGGCGCCATATTTGTGGGTGATGTCTAGAGCGCATGCTCAGAACGAGCCCACATTAATAGGCTGCTAAGACCGGCAATCTTGAGGGTGCGGAATGCACGTCGCAAAAGAAATGTGGAAGCTCGCCATCAGCACGCGCTGAGCAGTCGTGCACACAGCTATGGCCGCCAGTGAATACTTCCTATTAAAGCAGGGCGGTCGAGTTCAGCTGCCACGGCAACATACACCAGTATGGTCATCGTAAGGCAGCGTGAGGGTTCACTTTCAGTTGCTAAAGATGCCCCAACGTTTACAAAATATTATTTAATTCAATTACAGTGTTCAGTACAGTACCACTCACATGGTTTCCATCAACAATCCCGTCATGTATCTCCTAGAAATGACTATGGCTATTTTTAGTGTGTTAACAACATCCCATATCTTCTTAAGGTTATTTTGAACGCGGCAAAACAGGCGTTGATGATAGTTGATGATAGCATTCCGTTCTTCGGCAAGCTGGAATCTTGGCAGCAGGTCAGAGGGACATGACCGCGCCGAAGAACGGAATACACGAGCTCCCGTGCCCGAGCTCGTGCTCTGCTGACAAAGAAGACGATGGTCTTTTGCAGGGCAAGGGGCCCTGCAACAACTTTTTGACTGATTTTTAATTTGCACCGATCCTGAGCACACTGAACGTAGTAACTTAATGAAACTTTTCTTTTCTCAAATTTCGCTTTATATTAAAAGTTATAAGCCAATTAGAATTACAAAAACAAGCAAAAAATAACCTCCTTCATGACGTCGTAGGTCCTGGTTAGAGTGGCCGTGAACTAGAGGAGGGATAGTGAGCTCATCGAGCGCTCACGGCTGCCGCACTCCGTGTCGACGGCTCGAGAGGGCGCCACTAAAGCACGTGTTGGATAGGCTGTATGAAGCGGGCGCTCAGAGAGGCTCGCATTGCATTTGCTGCACGATTAAAGACAAATTCGGCATAATACTCCATTGGCCACAAACGACAGCAAACACGGGGTAAATATCAGTTCAGAACGGGAGCCACTTCGCGCTGCCATACCGCAAAATGGCAAAATCGCCAGCCAAGCCCGCGCCGAAAACCTTCGGAACGCTCGGAACCGGTCGGATCCTCGACCGCAGCGCCGCCGCGTACATCCGGGACCTTTCTACGCACGCCGTTTGTCGGCGCCTCATTCCACTAGCCCTTTTTAGTATGCGCCGTTTTTTCCGCCGCTTGGTGGTGGGTATGTCGACGGGTCATTTCTTGTTTCCGTACTTTCTAAACTGCATTTGTTTGTTTTTTGTGATCTCAAATACCGAACAAAAACTACTTTCATACATAATTGAAACGATTCGCGAACTTATAAATTGTATCTCGACAAAAACGATTTTAGCGGTTCTGACCAGTAGTAAGCCCAGGACCAAAGACGTCACATATCGCGCGCTTTCGCCAACGCGGTTCCCCTCGTAGGTGGAGGAGGTTTCCGCGTCGACCGGTTAAAATATGACTTACTGATATTTAGTTACTCTCTCTGTGCCCGCTGGCTTGCCCGAACCCCAAGAGACCTGGAAACCGCAAAAAAGGTAGACGCTTAAATATGATTGCAGGGCCACTTTAAGAAGGCTTGTAACGGTTCGGCTTGAGGCGGCCGCGGGTCGGGTGTCTCCTACTGAAGTCTGGCTGCAATGGAGACCCCGAAGTAACTTGTGTGTCGGTGGCCTCCTGCTGGGTGTAAACCTGAGAAGGCCCTGGCACATCCACTGGGAAAATTGAAGTGTAGGGATCGTCATATATCAACCTTGGTTTCACGTGATCTGCATGGACCCGGCTGGTTTTGCGATCTTCATCTGAAACTTCGTAGATGACGTTGCCAATTCTTTTTGTGACAACGCCTTTTATCCAGTGTTGTTTGTGGAGAGGATGTTTTATCCACACTTTCTGCTTGATTGTGAGGGTAGCGGTTCTCTCGTCCTTCTTTTTCGTTTTGGCATGGGTCCGTACCTTGGAAGGCTTCAATAAGTCGAGAACCGTCCGGTACACTCTAAGCCCTGTTCCACTTAGTAAGAGGGACATTTCTTCGATTTTTTCCCACTTAACTTTAAGTGGGGCGACAGACCTCTTAATATTACATGGAGATTCTCCCTCTTAATTAAGTGAGACACCAGCCCTCTTAAAGTAGGCGATACGGCGTCTCCCTTGAATTTGAGGTCAGAGTTCCTTGGTAAGAGGGACATTTTTTAGATATTTTCTTCCTTAAGTTTGGAGGGACGGTGGCCCGCTTAAAATGCAGGGGTATAGTCCCCCTTAAAGGGCAACTCCACTCCATTTTTACCATTTTTGGGTTATGATCTGTTTAGTCGAAGCCGGCGACCCTGAATCACGAGATATAATTTGTTTTTCGGTAGTGTGCATAGTTTTGTAGATATCGCGAAAGCAAGAATCGGTCCGGCGGCACCGCGAAACCGAAACTACCGGTTGAAGCAGCTTGGCAACACTGATACTAGTGGCGCGTCGTCGGCATGACCTAGTTCTGGTCCCGCGCTTCTGAGCCGACGCGCCGACAAGGTCGGCTCAGTCGCACGTGGAGTTTCAAAACAGAAGGTTAGATGCACATTTTCTTTCTTTACCGCTTCACTTTGGTAATATGCACCAAATGTAGTAATTTTTAGTGTGTATTTATAAATTTGCCGGCCGAAAAGCGAATTCGACTGCTATAAATATGACGCGGTCGGTGCCGGCGCAGCGTGACTGTATTTGTTTCTTGCGCGCGGACCGAGAAAACGAAATAATGGGAGATAGATGGACAGATCTATCCACAAGTGGTCTAAGTTGTTAAAGCCAAGGTGCCTTTATGTGCACGCTAGTTAGATCAGCCGCGACCTGCTGCGTCCGGCCGATCGTGCTGGAGCAGCCGGCGGACGGTACGCGAACAGCGACGGCACCGCATCGTTCTTTAAAGACGCCTGTTTCGTGGTGAAACCCGCAACAGTCAGCAGCCGCAGATCCCGTGTGTAGGTGTCTGACGTAAAGTTTTGGGAGCAGAGCTTCGCGTTGGAGCTCGGAGTCAACGGTCTTCCGAAGTCTATCCGGCGAACGGCACCGACCCACACCTTGTGCCTCTTCCGGTCTCTTGGGAACTGGTGGAACCGCAGCTCCGGGTTGCGCACCGGGTTGGTGCAACCCACAGCACTACAAGTCCTGCTCGACATTGCCCAACGCGAGACCGGCGAATCTCTCCGGCTCCACGACGCGCGCGTGAGCGAGCAGCACCGCTTTGCTCTCTTCCGCGCTGTCGCGGAAGCAATGCTGGAATTAAAGGAACTGCCTGGACGCTAATAAAAATAGGAGAACACAGGATAATGTGGTAAACACCTCGTGCCGTCAGCAGAATCGCAGAAATCCACGGGAAACGAAGCGTTCGCGGCGTCCGTACGAGAGCGTAGGACTAGAACTACGTCATTGCCCAGTGTTGCTTCACTAGCTCACCCGGTGCCAGCGTTGCTCACCCGCTTTCGGGCCGCTAACCGAGCCGGGAGAGCATTTTTAATATTGGTTTTAATCGGTAACGCGGCGTCGGTTTGACGTGATATTTTGGGTATGACCGTATTTTGACCTCCTAAAGCGATATCAGGCATTTCGATAGGGTCGACTTTTTGAGTGGAGTTGCCCTTTAAGTCGGGGTCACGCTGCTTATACATCATACAAAATACATTCTGCAGACATGGTCCGGAACGAGTCGCCGCGACACCCGTGCCTCGTACGCCACGAGGCAACCAATTCAAGCGGTTGCTTTGCCACGTGGCATACAAAGCACGGATGTCGCAGTGACTCGTATTGGAACATGTCTGCAGAATGTATTTTGTATGACGTATAAGCAGCGTGACCCCGGCTTTAGGTTATCTCTTTTATTGTATCGTAGAATTTCTGCTCCTTCGTGTTTGGACTGTCGGGTGACATGCTGCACTGCAGTGATATAGTTCTCGCACTTTCGCTGATATTGTTTAACCAAAGTTATTCTGTGCTGCGTAGCAGAATTGAAATTTGATCTGTATACTATGTTTGATGAACGGAATCAATGTGTTAAATAAAACAGTGACAATCTTTAAGAGTAAACACGTGTTTTATTTGCCATGACACAAGAAAATATTTTGAAATGTCTTTATCAAAATAGTAATTTTATACCGATGTTCTGGTAGCTTTTACGGATAAAAAAAGACGTTAGAACGACGCCAGAAGTCGGCGTTTCTTGGAAACTATCACACCAAAAATTCCGTGCTGCAAAGTGACTCATTTTGTCTATCATAAACAACAACATAACAATCGTGTTGAAAAAAAAAATTTTTTTTAGCGGGTAACATAAAAAAATAAGTATACATTTTTTCCCGCACAACACATGGAAAGAAAATCAGCATAACTCTCGGAGGCAGCTCAGCGAATGTAGATGCCGAAACATATGATATTATAGAAAAAAAAAATTAATTGCGACACTAAGCACAACAAGCGTGACGTTTTGCATCGCTTAATGTCACAACTCAGACTGGGTTTTTTGGTCTAATCTTATGTTTCGGCATCGTGATTCGCTGAGCTGCTTCCGTGAGTTAAGGTGATTGACTTTCCAAGTGCTGTTCCGGAAAGTAGATTCCTGTGCTTTTTTTAGAGCGTAGTTACCTACTTCATAGCATTAAAAACGAATTATTCGGCGTCTCTTGCCATCCGCAGAAGCTCAGAATTTATGTTGTTCTTGAACGGCCATGAGCAATTGTCTGAGCTTCTCTGACATAAACTGAATCGAAACACTTTATTTTCAACGAGCAGACCCTAGAGGAGTCCAAGGGTTTGTCCATATGCCACAGGGTAGGAGAGCCCCGTTATGTAATACACCCATAACCACATGACTAGTGCCCCCTCCACAGTCGTGCTAGCGGAGAGTTTCACTGACCCGTTCCCAGAAACGATCCGTTTCTCCGAACCGAAGAAAGTCTTGGGTCCTGGAACTTCTTCGTCAGGGGTAAAAGCGTCCTGCAAACAGCAATTATTAAAAAAAAAAAGCGTCAGCGTCAAACTTACATTTCTATTTTTGCATTCGCTTTTTCACATACCATAGGTGATGAGAGAACTTCTGGCCAATCGAGACCGGAGAATGGTCTTAACGTTCAAGAATGTTGTCGGGTTGTCTCCGCAAAAGGCCCCTTTTACCTCCTCCAGTTTTCCCAGCATGGTGACGATCGTGTTATGGAACCGAAGCTGTGCATCCACCTTTAGCTGAATGAAAGATCATATTGTTTTCCTTTAGATACAGAGAGTGGGAATTAGAATGAAGGTAATGAAGCGCTTTCACCTGTTTTCAAGCAGTCGGTAGGAAACAAATGCGAAAATAAAGTGCAAATAGCTCAAAGATTCGGAACCCAATCTGTATACGATGAAATAGCGAGTGACATTAGCTTATGACGTAACTTCTGCTACTATTAATATTTGGTACGAGAATAGACTGCTGTTTTAAGTAATTTACGAGAATCGTTTTTGTATTAGCAAGACAAAACGAAAACGCATTTAGTAGTAGATGAACATTAGAAGCCCCGTGTGCTTTGGAAAGCATGGATTGCATTTGCGGCTCGAAGCTGCAGAAGAGATGTAATGCATGTTTTAGAAAGCAACATAATCAAATAAAAAATTATATTTTTGTAGACATTTCGGCGCAAGCCATTCATTTATTCTTTTTTTCAGAAGCAACGCATATGTCAACAGAACGTGAATAGAGCCTACTTACATACCAGAATACAAAAAGTTCATAATTACCGAGTTCGTTGTGGGCCGTGTGCGGGTGGCCGCAGTAAGCTCACCACTCAGGGCGGTGCGTTCCACCGTGCAGAGGGTCCCGGTAGGGCTCTTTACACGAGCAATCCGAGCAGAACCCCCGTTTGATTTCCTTCATTGTCAACGTTCGTTGCCATTGCCTCACTCTGAAAACAAGATTTTTACCGGTCAGTCATTTAACGCCCATAGTCAACCTAGCCCTAAAGCGCCTAAGAAAGAAAAATAGAAAAAAAAGTTATGTTTATATAGTTTTCGCAGATGTACCACACAGAAAAAAAAAAATATTAAACCAGCTACAGAAAACAAAGAGCATAATAGATGTCATGAATAAAACCTCCAAAAACAAAAACATAGTCAACGCCAAAAAAAAAAAAAAAAGAACGGTAGCTTTGCCGGCGCGATTGTCAAAATATAACGAACAAAAGAGTACGTCAAAGAAATATATATATATATATATAAAAATGTACTCCCGGGTTACCGCTCCACCCTTCCCCTCTTTCCGCAGACGCCGACGCAACTCGAACGCGCGAAAGAAAAAACCTTTTTCTTTTTTTTTTTGTGGGGTTTGAATTAGAAGCTCGTCCACCTCCACTTCCCCCCCCCCCATTTTCACATACATACACACACATTATGGGTTTTTGCTCGCCTCCCACTTGAGAAAAAAGTTCATAATCACTGCAACGCTAACAATGTCTACAACATAACGTTGCAGTGTAAATTGCTGTAATGAATTCTGAAGGCAAACAAACGCAAAATCGCCAACATTGTTTCCGTCAATCAACGCTCTCGGGCGGTCAACCTCAAGCATTTAGAGTGCACACCGAGAAACAAATCGGCGAGCCAAGCTTACAAACACTGACAGCCCCAGCTAGGGTGCCTTTATGTTGGCTATGCCTTAGGGAGGGCGAAGCCATCCTTTGTAGTACCCGATGCCGACAGTGTACGCTCAAGGATAAAATAAAAGGAAATTGCCGGTAATAAAATGCCGGCGTAGCAGTGCCAAAGCTAGCAGCTCGAGCTGGGAGAAGAACGAACGCGCGTTCAATATAAAAAAGTAGACAAAAGCGTCGGACAGAAAATGGTCTGATATCACCAGCCTAGGACATACGCGTACACATTGGGGCACCCTAGCCCGCTAAAAGTGTTTTGTACGAAAGACAGCCCTGCGGCTCACGGCAGGGCAAACGATTAGCGACGCTTTGTCCTTAGCTGAACGAGCAGATCCAGGAAGCGACCGCGTCCGCGGACTACAGCTGAACACTCTCTCTCTACGTGCAAAGGTCGTGCATCTCACAGCCAGCGTGAAAATATTGATGGCTCGTTATTCCCACCCGCAATGCACCCAAAACAAAAGCGTCAACATGACAGAATTACTCACCCGAAGGAAGTCAAACGAGTAGCATGACGCATGCGGCTCTCCGGCAACGACCGTTTCCAGCTCTCCGTGAATTGGCGCGAAGCCTCAGCACCATCCGAACTCTTTGCCGTGGATTAGTGCGCCTGCCCCTCTCCTCCTGACCGAACTACATTGGTCCAGTTAAGAGGGACCAGTCCCCTCTTAATATGAAGGGAGACGCGTGAATCTTTCTGTCGGTCTTTCCTGTTCAGAGGGACCAACGAAACGGTTTCCTTGGTCTCTCTTAATATGTTGGTGTCCCTCTAGATGTTGCTATTTTATTTTTCAATTTCCCACTTAAGAAGAGCTGTCCCCCTAAAAGCATTGTTGTCCCCTCTAAAGTCAGAGGGACAGCGTTTTTTATGAGAGACCGGTTTTAGAGTGTAGGGCCTGCTCGTGAGCAGTTGACACGGGGTTTCTCCCGTTGAGGTGTCGGGGGTGATCCGGTACTTGAGCAAGAAGTCTCGGATGGCTGCCTTCCTCTCTCTTCCGGAGGAACGTCGAAGAGCAGTCTTCAACGTCTTCACAAAATTCTCTGCTTGTCCGTTGGACTTGGGGTGATGCGGCGGGGTAAAGAGATGAGTAATTCCGCCGCTCTCCACAAATTCTTTAAATTCCGAGCTGATGAACTGTCGCCCATTATCGGTGACAAGTTGTTGTGGCAGGCCTTGACGAGAGAAAATCCCCTTCAAAGCGTCGATGGTATTTGCCGCTGTTATGGATTTCATCGGCATAACCTCGGGCCATTTGCTAAACGCATCTATGACAATGAGATTGCTCTGCTGACTGTGCAAAGTCAGCATGAATTCTCTGCCACGGTAGTTCCGGAGCTTCCCAGCGGTGAAGAGGAACGTGTGATTTGTTGTCGCAAACACTGCCGCAGGGCTCACATTGCTGTGTCGTGCACTCAATGTCTCTGTCGATGTGTGGCCACCACACGTACGACCGTGCCAACATCTTCATTTTTGTTTGTCCCACGTGTCCTTCATGAAGAAGTTTCATTACTTGGTGTTAGAATTTGCGTGGGATTACGGTTCGCGAATTCCATAGGATGCAACCGTTGAGAATGGTTAATTCCAATCTCTGTCTATGGAATGGCGTGAGGTCGGTGTCCGTCATCTTTTCTGGCCAGCCCTGACTGATGTGCCGCTGTACTCGGGATAGGACAGGATCTGACGCAGTTTCCGTGGCGATGTCCTTTGCTTTCACCGGTAACTAAGACGAACTCTGGGTGTGAAGCGCAAAGACATGTTGTGTTTCACACGAGACGGTGAAAACTCCGCTTGCCATTTCCTTGTTGAAGTCCTCGTCGGGACCTTGTGCTAAACGCGAAAGTTCATCAGCGTTTCCGAACTTTGCCGTTGACACGTACTCAATCGTGTCTCTATAGTTCATTAGTATGAGGGCCTAACGCTGGAGTCTGTTCTCCGATGTCACGGGGATTCTCTTCATGGGGCCAAAGATAGTTGTCAGAGGTTTGTGTTCAGTATAGAGCACAAACTTGCCTACCCAAAGGTACTGGTGAAATTTTCGGACTCCAAAGATAATGGCAAGTGTTTCCTTCTCTATTTGTGTGAAGCACACTCTGATGAATTCAGTGTCTTAGAAGCATGTGCTATGGGGCGTTCCTTGCCATTGATCCTGTGGTATATCACCGCGCCATCGCCTTCCGACGATGCGTCCGCCGCGAAGAAAATCGGCAGATCGGGGTTGAAGTGAACTAGGGCCTCCGTAACCGTCAGTTGTTGTTTGATGTTTTCAAACGCACTCGGAGCTCCAGTGCCAGGTGGTGTCTTTTCTCATTAGCTTGTTCAGCGGCGCACATTTGTCAGCAAGGTTCGGAAGGAACTTGCTGCAATGCTGCACCATGCCAAGGAGAGATCTTAGCTGGCTGATGTTCTTGGGGCTCTGGCATATTCAGGACAGCCGAGACCTTTTTAATGGAAGGCGTGAAGCCGTCGGCGGAAACGACTTGCCCGAGGCACTCGACCTTTTCTTGAAGAAAGGCGCATTTTTCCCTCTTGAGCGTGAAGCCGTATTCCTCTAGCCGCTGGACCACTTGTTGAAGATTCCGGAGGTGTTCAGGAGTATCTCTTCCAGTGACAATGATATCATCGAGGTAACAGGCAACGCCTTCAAGCCCTGCAGTTACCTGGTCCATCGTGCGCTGGAACACTGCTGGGGGGAAGGCGACTCCAAAGGACATCCGGTTGAATCGGAACAGACCTTTGGGCGTGTTGATCAAGAAAGCCGTTCTTGCCTCTTCATCGAGTTCCGGCTGGAGATACGCTTCTGACAAGTCCAGCTTCGTGAATTTGTCGCCTCCATTTAGTTTAGCGAAAAGTTCTTCTGAACGTGGCAGTGGGTACTAGGTTATGTCGAGCTGAGGATTCACAGTGACACTGAAGTCACCACAGACTCGAACCGATCCATTCGACTTTGGGACGACCACAATCGGAGTGGCCCACTGCGAGAAGTCAACGGGTGTAAGAACGCTGTTCTTGACTTGCTTGGCCAAGTCTTTCTCTACTGCTTCTCGCGTAGCAAACGGTATTGGGCGGGGCTTGAAGAACTTTGGTTTCACTTCATGCTTGAACTGACGTTGGACCTTGAGTTTAGTGCAAAAGCCCAAGTCGCCGGAGAACAAAGTCGGAAATGTTTCTAACATTGTCAGAAGCGAGGCTTCGACTTCCAGTTCCATAGATCGAATAAACAATTTGTTTAGGTCGATCTTCAGCCGGTGGATCCACGTTCTTCCTAGCAGGTTGATGTGCCGCTTGTCAGTCACCAATGCTTCTAGCTCTTCGGAGCGTTTTCCAAGCGTGACCTGAAGCAAGCACTGGCCCTGAACAGTGATTTTCTTCTGGCTGAAGCAGAAAAGGTTGTATTCGCATTTCTGCAAGCTAGGTTTCCCTATCTTCCGCCACGTGTTTCTGTCTACCGGCTCATTCACACTGGAAGCGGATCCGCTTTCTCAAAGCGTTTGCGAACGCGGTTGTATAAAGATTCAGTACAATGGCACGCGCACTTGATGTCATCGAGTGCGCGTGCGATTGTACTGGATCTTTATACAACCGCGTTCGCAACCGCTTTGCGAACGCGGATCCGCTTCCAGTGTGAATGAGCGGTAAGAGTGTCAGCTTAGATCCTGCGTCGACCTGCAGCCTTACGAGTGTTCCTTGAATAATGCAAGTGACCGATTCGCCATCTGATTCTGGAGTGACGAATACGTTGGTGACTATTTTCACCTTTTCCTTTTTCTTGGAAGATGTCTTGTGGCGCTCTGCTGATCGACATACTTTTGCAATGTGGCCTTGTTTGCCGCACGCATTGCAGGACTCAGTTCGGAAGCCGCAGGAACTCTCCTAGTGGTTGGTGTTGCCGCATCGGAAACACTTGACAGGTGCAGAAGTGGACGGCTTCACCTTTTCAACGAGCAGCGCAGTGTGGTCTCCCCGGTCTAGGCGTCGGGAGTCTGCTTCGGCGGTGAGGGTTGACTCGGCCAAGCGAAGTGCGACGTCCAGAGTGAGGTCCTTCTTGAGCACCAGACGTGCCCAGACGCGCGTGTCACGGAGACCCACGATGAATGCCGTCAAAAGGGAGGAACTTCTGGCGTCGGCTTCAGATTCAATAGACATTTTTGGCTCTTTTTATTAAATCAGAGGTTAGTTTGTTTCTATTGTTCTTAAATGCTGCAATAATATCTTGACCTCTAGACTCGAAACAATCATAATACATTTTATTTGCTTTCTTTATTTCGTCTGTGTAAGTCAGTGGCCATCGAAGGTTTCCGCAGACGCAGAATTGGGGTTATAATTCAAATATTCTTTGCTGCAGTCTATAGCACCAATTAAGTGGCGAAACCTTCCCAAAGACGCTTCGTCTATTTATCTGTAACTGAAGCTATCAGTTTGAATTGCAGATTGTTTTATATTAAAAGAAGCAAGACAAAAAAATAGGCAAGTGGTCACGGAGGTCATTTGCAAAAATGCCAGAGGAGACCTTGTTGGTGTTTAAATTATTTATACAAACCTCAAGAGAGCTGCAAGTTTCCGCAGTGACTCTGGTGAGCTGTGTCTCCCTATTTATACAACCACGGTTGACCAAGGCTTTTTTTTTTAACTCAATAGAGTCATTGCCATTTCCAAGAAGATCCACGTTTATATCGCCCATAATTAAAAAGGTTTGGAAGTGGAATAAAGAAACTCGAGAAGGTCTTCAACAGCAGAGAAAAACGGCCTTGCTTCCCGCAGTAGGCCTGTATTCAACGCATACAACGACGCTTTCAGCATGAACAACAAGGTATTCCACATTCGTAGTGATCATAAAAAACTCATCTAATGCATGCCATCAAATATTGTTTCTTAAATAAAGGGCGATTCCACCTCCCCTTTTTTTGTTCGTCCCAAACTAGCTCAGTTATAACCGGTAAAACAAGGGTGTTGCACATTTTCAGGCATCCATGTCTTCGTATAAAGCAGGAAGTCATAATTAAGGCACAATGATTCGAGCAACAACTTGAGGTTATCTAGTTTATTGGTATTAAAGTGAATCAAAGAGAAGCTATGATCAATATTATAATAAAGTTTATTGAAATGGGTGAACTTGTCAAAATATACTTACAATCTTCCGAAACAATATTCGTCACGAAGGAAAGGGAAGGCTATCAAACAGTATAAATATAGTAAGTACTATGGCAGACTGAATTACGCGATACTTTTTTTTATATCAATGTGACCTGTAATTGTCTACGATGATCGGCGTGTCATCCTTCCGTGCGTGCATCTTTCCGCCAGCTGCCCAGGCAAATTTTTAGCGAGTTTCACGCTTCCAAGTTAAAAAAAAGATGAAAAAAAAAAAAAAAAGAAATCGCTTTACCAAGTAACAGCTTGTTCTGCTTCATCAAATATTTGATAACGTACCTAGAGTGGCGGATCGGGCTACACCAATATCTGATGTCGTCAATCGCATTTTGTTACATTTTTCCAGTAACGCGTTCCTTTTTGATCGCTGAAGAAACGTATGATGATACTTTTTTCGTTGCCCTTTTGAATAGGAAACCGATTGTAGATATTAATATCGGCATTTTCAAGACGTTCACCCACCAGCGCATCATTTTTTTTTATGATGACGTTGTTATTTAGCTGTTAGTTTTATTCAGCGTCTGGTTTTCTTGTGTAAGGCTTTGTATTTCTTTGCATCGTTCTTTTATCTCGTCCGCTATTGTTTTGAAGTCGTCGCAAGAGCTGCTATAATGATTATCACTTTCCTCCAGTCCCTCACTTCAGATCGAATTTCCCTGCGAAGCTCATCTAATGGTTTAGTAAACCCTTTCGCCTCTTCACTGATATTATATGGCAGCGAGGTAGAAACAGTTTGCACAACACTACACACAAACGGCTTTGCTGTGTTCGGCGGCAGTACACAAGTAAAAGGTTTCAGGCACGGAAAGACACTGCCATCTGTCAGACTCTCACCTGTGTACAGAGGGAATTGTAAGACGTGCTGTCAGCCTGTACTGCTGCCGAACTGAACTGGGTTCCACCTTGGGTGGTAGCTTCTGAAGGCTGGCAGGGCTGAAGACTGCACTGAAGTCGAGCACTTTGATAGGTCTCGATGCGTCACGTACACATCGCGACGCTGTTAGCGCGAACAGTCGACAGGCGTCAGATTCGTACCGGCGGCGCCACCTAGCAGCCTCTGATGGCGAACATCGCGCATGCGCAGAAACGTCATAGGGTTCGAGAGTATAACGACCTACTCCAAAGCAATGTTCAGACCGGCTCATTTGAGGAACTCGAGTTTATTTTTCTCGCGATTTTGTATTTTTATAGCGGCGCGCCGTCTGCATTCTAATAGACTGTCTCGTCTGCTTTCACGTTCTTCGTCCGCGCGCCCACCACGTCTGCGTTGTCGGTGTTTCCGTTCTGTGCGTCCTTACCAACGTCTGCTTCGGGTTCCGCCGCACTATTCCGAGGTGAATTTCGTCGAGGTGCCCGCGTCGGCTAGCGGGCGTAGGGGACATTTTAGCTTGGGCGTTTTCGAGTCTTTCCCGGCCTTTTTTTTTTCTTTACAGGGAAGCTTTATATGACTCGTTGGTCCGGTTTTTTCGGGACGCTCGACAGCGACAGTACTTACGACAGGGTTGGCGACGACGAGAGTTGCAACGACTGCCGATTGGGGCGGTAGGAGTAAATCATGTTCAATGGGAAGAGCGGCTAGTGGTGCTTCAAAATGTTTCAAAAGAATGAGCATGACGATTACCTTGCTGATATTTTTTTTTCTTCGTGTAATCATATCTTAAGCTTCGTCATTCGCTGGAATTCGTCGTTCGCGGAGATTGGCTGTCTGTGTTCTGCGAAAAAATAAACTCAAACTTTTTTTTTAAGTGTAGGACGCAAGCGCTGGTGAACTATGCAGCCCGAGAGACGCGCTGGCTTTTTTTTTTCCCCACTCACGAAGTAAAACAAAAAAAGAAAAAAGGTGAAAACTAGAGCCGGCAGCAGACCGCAATAAAAAGTGGAAAATAAGAACACGTAATTCAAAACAGTGTACCGTGACATGTTCTATATCACGCAGTGTTTATTCGTGGGATCTATTATCCAGGATAGGTGATTGGAGAAGAAAAGTACTTGAAGAATATTTTATTTGTCATTCTAATATCTAAAATACACGAATAATAATAATAAATAAAAGCTTTATTGCAGATAAAAATACAAATGAGCTACGGGTCAGCACAAGTCTCAGGGGCGTTAATGCATACTGCCCTAAACAATAAGCGGAGAATATAGTTATATAAATTAACCAAATAACAGCTTGTTAATCACCATTCTAGAGACACTAGTCACCCATGAGCTACTTCACGTTCTCTTTTTTTTTTTTCTTCTGCGCAATATACTAACGAACGACAGCAATCTGTTGTGAAAATCTACATTTTTTTAGGCGGAACTGGACTATACTTCGTTTCAGCTTCGGTCCGAGCGCGGCCGATGTTATGAGCCGAAGAGCCAATCAAAGAGCGAAAAAGGCGCAGCGTCATGGCGTGCTCGCTGCGCTTGATAGGACTAGCCGGCGGAGGAACGCGCACAGAGAGACGGCGAATACCGGCTGGTCCTATCAACTGCAGAGAGCACGCCATGACGTTGTGCCTCTTTCGCTGTTTGATTGGCCCTTCGGCTCATAACATCGGCCGCGCTCGGACCGAAGCTGAAACGAAGTATAGCCCCAATCTCTGTGCCAACGCGCTAGTGTATGGCTCATCTTTTTAAGTCGGCCCAAGCACAGGACCATCGCTTCCTCTATTACGCGCGTCTCTCGAAGAGTAAAGATTTAGTTCAGATCATTGCTGCGTAGACTGACTTTCTTTGCTATACTGAAACAAATGCACGGCCCTGGTGCACATTGCTGTGCTGGCATGTTATTGTGAAAATAGTGAGGTATATAATGACTGTTCAAACATTTCGGAGGGCCATTTCACGTGTAGGGACCGTGCGAAAAACATCAGTGCAATTTTCAGTTTCATGCGCCAAACAGCCCTTCGACAAAGTGGAAACTTCAACTTTTGTCCACACGTTTTGTTTTGTTTGTTTGTTTGTTTTTGTGCAAGAAGAGACGTTGACGGTGCGACTGTGATTTCAATCGCAAAACGACGGGAATCGCACTAAACGATCGGACAGATATCACATCCTGTGAAGTGACCTTGAGAGGCGATTGAGTGAACTCTTATAAACTCGCCGAGCACGTGTTCCACAAGGAATATCTAAGAGGATAAGTACGATTTTATCTCCGATTGAAGATATCTACGAATCTGAATGGTGCCACCACTCTGGCTTGACAAAAGACGCTTTCATAGCCAAGGCAATCTCACATGCCTTTATGCGCTTTCGCCGACACCTCCTCTGCATGAAATGACCCCAATTCAACTTCCGCTTGGCGTTCATGTTTGATGGTGTGTCGGCGCACTATGCTCGGCGACAACTTTGAGTGTGGGAATTCAGAAGAAGTGAAGACGGTGTGTGCACGACTTTGATCGGTGTTCAAGGTGGACGTGCACTCGGCGGCAATAGATCTTTTGCCGAATCACCCAAGCATCAAGAAGAATGCCGGGAATGTGGGTACACGCGCTGCGAGGTTTGGTGTCTTTTCACGGACGCTTTACTTTGGTTATTTACTTCGAATATGTTCTATAGGGAAGGCGAGCACTCGCAGCGCGTGTACCTACGTTCCCACCATTCTCTTTGATGCTTGGGTAATTTAGCAAGAGGTTATAACGCGGCAGTAGCTTCCTTGTTGTCACAGAAAGCTGCCCCTGAACTGAGCCCCGTTGAGTAAAGAGCTTCTAGTCGGTACCATTTTCAGTGTTTAACTTGCTTTCCAAAGCGATTAACACGGGCGCTCAGGGCTGAGGAGATTGCACGCTTGGCTATACATTTAGAACCATACATCGACGTACGGTCGTGTTAGTAAAGGTTAGGAATTATAAATCACTGACTATGTTGGTCACTTAACACGCTTTATTTTTTATGCGCTCATTTTATTCTGCGTTCATGCACAGACACGGAAATTCACACTTGCAGGGAGAGAGAAAGAAACTGACTGGAGACGACCGAGACATACGTTAGCTTGATTTCACATCAGCTAGTATAATCGTTTTGTCTTACATAATCGTCCCACCTGTTTTATGAGTACACTGCCTAGCGCACTTTAAAATAAATTTGAAAAATTCTAGGAGGCCACTTGGAACGGTGTTTAAGTTCAGAGGCCACAAGTAATAAATAATGACTTCATTTTTTTCTCTTTTTTGTTTGCTTTTTTATTGCTACCTAGAGACCGCTCACATTTTGTCCGGCGCACACTGCACAGGCAATGAACACAGTTGCGCAATGTGGAGGAAACTGGCAGAAATTTTTTTGGATAAGAGATGAACAAATAGTTGGAGGCTGTTTGGCTTATGTTAAGGTTTGTTGATGTATTATAGCAAATAAGGAGTTTTCATCCAGTAAAAAAGCATAGATCTGCATTTGTTTCAACAAGACGAAGCGGGTTTTACATTAAGAATAGGAAGTTTTTAATTAATCTGACACTACGGCATTCATAGTTCATTTATTTTTCCACGCTGTTTTCAGTGATTCGGAGCATTTAACAATCCATCTTCCATGTTTAAAATTTGATTTCAACAAAAAAAAATATTCTCTAAACAAATGTTATTTGAACAAAAATAAATACAAGATTATTCTGTGAACATCTTGAGTTAAATTGAATATTTGATTTTATTTATCTTGCGACTGGCACGAGTTACACCCACGTATCGTCCACAACAATTGTTGTTTTTTTCAGTGATAATCGTAAAAAAAAAAGAAATGTAAACATCGCAGAATGTTTGACAAAAAAAAAAAAAAAAAAAAACGCCAGGGATTGAACTTGTACCCGTTGCGTGTAAAGCGGACGTCTTTCCACTGAGCTACTGAAGAAACCCTTTCATGCGTATAATGCAGCGGGTCGACTGTATGTCGGAAGTTTGCTGCCGATTTCTCTCTAGTACATGTACTTCCAGCTTGCAGTCGGGCAGCACCACGCACAGGCCGCATTCGCACCTAGTAAAGAAACCATACGCGTGCGTATTCAACTCGAAGTGCGCACTTCGTGCTTGAAGTTTGAGCGAGCGATGTCTTCAGCCACGAGAAGGGACGGCGGCTCGCCAACGTCCTCGTACAATCGGCTTGCTGGTCGGGCGTGTCGTACCGGATGAATATCAATACTTTTGATCCGTCCAAAATTTCTCTTTCGAAGGAAGACAGAATTCACCGGTACCGTGAACGACAGTTCTGAAATAGAGGTCCCACGCCCGTCGTCCGCTGCCCTCCGCTAGTCCCACGATACGCGAAACGACACCATGTTGAGAATTATGCAGTTTTCGATCAACGTATTTGCAGCTTTCTGGAAGCCAAAAAAAAAGGGGGTTTCATATTTTTTCCTAATTTTGATATTGACTGTGTGCCTTCAATGACCCACGACTTTGATTAAATTTGGTGGTCGGGTCTAAACCTTAGAAAACGTCCCGTGACCACGGAAAAGAAAGTGAGCGCGACTCAAACCGGCCAGTTCTCGATCGGCGGTTTTCGGGCGAAAAGAAACCAAATTTCGAGCCCCAAATTCTGTTCTGGGTAGTTGGGCTTTCATATGTCACGTACAACTAAAAACCTCGGCGAGCATAGATACCCTGTCAGTGTCCCTTTAATGAAACCGCGTGCAAAGCTAGCCAACGGCACCTTTTACACTTCGGTCCCATTGGCTGGCGCGCGTCGACGAGGCTCCCATTGGCAGCTGCGTGTCAGTTTGCGTGGTGTCATCCTGACTGTGTTATCACACTGTTGTCTGCTGTGTTATCACTGATCACCGCGTTCGCTCGCCTCTTATCGGTTGTACGGCGCGTGGCAATATATATGGCGCATAGAATAAACCAAGGGGTTCGTTCTGCTGGGAACTACGTTGCTGTCTGTTCCTTCCTCGCGCCACAAGGCACACGACAGTTTGAACGATCGCTCACCCAATGGCGCTGCCTGTCCGCGAGGCAGCGGCTCCACCGTTCTACGCCCAAAGTCAGCGCGTTGTACGCCGCACATTAAAGAAGGGAGCGGAGAGCGGCGTGCGTGCTTTCGCATTCACAACTCATAAGAAGTGCTTAGGTGTACCTCGAGCCTTTTTCAAGTTAGTCATCTTTGGGCTCTACGCGTTCAGTCTCCTTGGACATCAAAAAATTGAATGCTCAAAGAAAAAGAAAACAAAAAATGTCATTTTTTTCTGAATATTTGAAACCTTCTAGGCCGCTTGTCAGCAGAACCCCTCCCCCCCCCCCCCCCTTGTTTTTTTTCGTTTTCGAGAATGTTGTTCAATTTCTTTAGCAGAAGTTTAATAATTAGAGTAAAGTTGGCACATTCAGCCTAAATCAAATATTCTGGGAAGATTATGTTTTCTAATAAAGCCATAGAATTTCTTGTCAGAAAAAAGGTTTTTAGTTGTTGAAGAAGTCAAAAAGCTGGCTTCAGAATGGCTTGAACTGTAGAGAATTTTGGCTTCTTTTTTTAATAAACTGAGCCGCTAGATTCATAATGAAAATGGCTTGTGGTGTTAAAAGGTTATTAAGTTCTGCGTTGGTGTGCGTCTTGGGATATGTGCTTCCTACTCTAAAACAAATCTGGTCGTAAAGGGGGGGGGGGGGGGGGCGATATTTTTGTCGTAGTAAAATGAGTCTTAAGCCGGGGTCAGCTCCTTACACATCACGCTAAAGACAGTCTGCATACAGATTCGAACGCGAGTCCCCGGGAGATCCGTGCTTCAAATGCCGCATGGCAATAAGTTCAAACGCAAAGAACGGATGTCGTAAGAACGGCCGAACCCTCCCCACTTTGAGTCGATGCTATTCAGTACGCGTTGATTTTTGATGATTTGGCATGATGGACGCGGATGATAAAATTATTACATAACCACGTTTCGCACCGCTAGCCTTGCGCCAGCAGCACGACAAGGTAACTTTAGCACACCACCGCGTTTCACATCTACTGCAATTCTTTCTAGATTTTACTGATTTAGTGGCTTTCGATGGCGCTCAGCAAGTTTCTCATTTTAGCCATATGTTTATTTTTACAAATTAAAAGCTATTCAACAAATTTCAGTTGATTATTCTACTTATCGCACGATTAGCACCTCGATAATGTCCCCCTGGACGGTTTAACTTGCGTGGTTATACGGTATTATTGTACCCTTAGCGAACTTTTAAAAACGACGTGTAAGGCCTAAAATAAACATCCTGTATTCATGATATAAACGTAATGAATTTAATATTGTAGTACATTCAGACGTGGTGTAAGTGCCGCGTAAACGGTAGTTTCTCTACTTCGTTTCAGCGTAAGTCCAGATGTAGCCGACGCTATACGAATAATGGGATCAATCAAGCAGCGTCAAAAGCGCATGTCATCGGGCCTTTTCCGTTTATAATTTGTTCAACGATTTTCCGTTTATAATTTGTTCAACACGTACAAAAGCATAACACACCATTAATAAATCTTTTTGACTTTTTTTCCCGTCCAATGTGAACGAAGGGTCTTAAGGCTTATCTTGTTTTAAAGGTAAATCGCAGCGTCCTGAAGAGGGGATGTGTCTGGGAGGGAAGTTGGTGATGGTTGTATCGAGAATGACTGTGGACACTTCTAAGAGGTCATTCGGTGGCTGATTCATATGTATCTAAAAGTCCAATCGGTGTATTGTAAATAAAGGGAATGTCCCGGAGGGGGGTTGTTGTTGTCTATAGGGGGTATATAAGCAGCGAGGGAGAAAATAAACGATTTAGCTGCGTTTGTGACGTCTTCTCCTGCGCCTTTTTTTCGACTTGAACGTTTCCCCCTTTTTCCCTCACCACAGTCTTGGCCAGCAGTGTGAAATTGCACCTACACAGGCCGCACCTATCGAAATGAACAGTTCACTAGTTGTACCGGACTCCGACCGACCGAGACGAGGCCGGTTTTAAGCATTTTGGGACGGCTTACGACCGGCTGCATTGCTGCGCACCCGGTCGTAAGCCGTCCTAAGAGGCTCACGTACCGGTCTTGTCTCAGTCAGTCGGAGTCTAACGCAAGTGTGTGAACGGGTCTTCAGGGTTAGCAGGGACGCCGGTGAGAGGAGCCTCAAACCCAGGGAGTGGGCTACAAGAAAGTTATCTGCTCTCTGGGGCCGAGTGTTTCTCAGAAAGTCGCATACACTGGGCGCAATATTTGAGTGCGTCGTTCGACGCACATGCTCAGAACTATAGCTCCACCGTCTGCCAGGAACAACCGTCTTAATAGGGTGTAATGCACGCTAGTGGCGTAGCCAGGAATTTTTTGCAGAGGAGGAGGGGGGGGGGGGGGTCTTGATTATTTCTGGGATGCTCGGGGGGGGGGAGGGCGAGGGCGGTATTTCCAACACGAAACTTGCCGCCCTGCCTGCGCCACTGATGCACGTTCGACGTGCATTCCTTCCAGTATAAGTGATTGTTCTTGGAAGACGATAAATGAAAGCTAGTTTAGAGCCTGCGAATTGAAAACTGTTCCCAAATAGGGCGTTCCGTGAATACCACCTATCCGTTAAGTAGCAAGTGTGTGAGCGCGTTATACCCCAGTCGGACGGGCTAATTTAGTGCGTTTCAACGGAGTGCACTTCGCCTTTAGCGTCATTTGTGTAGTGTGTCACACGGCCTTTTCCTGAAGAACACACTCGGCTTCAAGCGAGTTTTCTTCTTCTTTATCTTGGCTTGTGATTATCGATCAGAATTATCCAATTGGCCTATATATTGTCAATTGACGTAACGTTGTCTTGCAACGCATCTTTATTAAAAAAAGTATAAATATTGCCGGGACCTTTTTGCCTCTAACATTTTAGTTGTCTAATTTATTTATGTATTTATTTATTTACCGTAAAATCACTTTCGGGCATTACATGGGGGGGGGGGGGGGGGGGCAATTAGACAAAGTTAGTGCACTTAGTGAAAAAAAGATGACGTTGGCACAACATATAATAACAGAAAAAACAAAACAAAAAATGCTTACAGAAAACTAGGCAAGCAAAAACTGCATACACTGTTATACGTTGGTTAGGACGTCGGTAAACATCTAGGCTGAGGTGATCGATACAATATCGCTGGGTAGGCTGTTCCAATCGGAGACAGCGAGGAGGAGAGGGGAGCTTTTGAAATGGCGGGTGCGACCAAAAGTGGGGCGTACTTTGAAGGGGTGATCAACGCGGGATGAGACATGATGAGGTGGCTGGATGTATGAATCTCTGAAAACAGATGAACCATGGTATAGCTTGTGGAAGAAGGACATGCGGGGAATATATCTACGACAGTGAAGTGGCAAAAGGTTGAGGGAATGTTTTATATTAGTCACAGTTGAATATCGAGAGTAATCCTTAGCTATGAACCTGGCGGCTTTATTTTGAAGTGCCTCAATATTATTGGTTAGATACATCTGATGAGGGTTTAAAATAATGGACGCGTACTCCAACTGCGATCTTACGAGTGAGGTATACGCAAGAAGTTGCTTTATCAGCCTGGAACAATGAACGTTTAAGAAATCCCTGAGTTTTAGACGCTTTGCTGATGATATGCTCAGTATGAAGGTTCCACGATAGGTTCGCTGAAAGGTGGACGCCGAGATATTTGATTGATGCAACATTTTCAATTTGGTTCTCTCCAATTGCATACGCGTGGCTATCAACATTTTATTTGGTGGTGAAAGTTAGAGACTTTGTTTTCGTGATGTTCATTTGCATCAACCAATTGATACACCATTGGCTGATTATTTCAAGGTCGCGCTAGAGTACGCACACATCTAGAGGGGTGGATATGGGGCGATAAATGACGCAATCATCCGCGAATAGGCGTATGGTGGACGGAATGTTAGCGGGAAGGTCATTTATATAGAGAAGGAACAATACCGGACCAAGAACCGAACCTTGTGGGACGCCAGACTTTACCGGTGTGGGAAAGGAGACATGTTTATTAATCACGATAGATTTAGACCGATCTGATAAAAAGCTCTCTAGCCATTCAATAACTAATTCGTTTATATTAATAGTACTCAATTTATATATCAATCTGTTGTGGGGGACCCGGTCAAAAGCTTTCGCAAAATCAATAAACACAGCTTCAACGGGACGTGAGGAGTGAGCAGAAACATGAAGGTCATGAAATTATTCAAACAGCTGGGTTTCACAAGAATGCTCGCGTTGGAAGCCATGCTGGTTCGGAAAGATAAGGTTGTTACTGGATAGATGAGTCATAATCTGTGATGAAAGTATATGTTCTATAAGTTTGCATGCCACGCAGGTTAGCGAAATAGGCCTTTAGTTGTTGAAAGAATTCTTATCACCAGACTTGAAAATGGGGATGACGTGGCCAAGTTTCCAGTTGTCGGCTATTTCGCCAGAGGAGATGGATTGTTGAAAAATCCTACCCAGTAGAACCCCAGATACGTGTTTGGTTAATTTCAAGAGTTTGGGTTGATAATCCATCAAGGCCCGGGCTGGAGTTAGCGTTCAAATGATCAGTGGCACACCCGACCCCGTGAGGGGTGATAACAATGTCCTGCATAATACATTCAGCATGAGATGGCAAAGTGACTGGGGCTGACTGAGGCATGTCATCCTCCTCAGTGAAAACACTGCTAAAAAGGTGTTAAACCCAGCGGCGAATTGGCGTAGGCCCAAAAAAGACCCGTCATCACAAGAAACGCTTGGCAATACTGGTGAAGGTTTAGGATTCATTACTTTCCAAAAATTGTTTGCATCAGTTCTAAGCATGTTCGAGACATCCTCATCATAAAATATTTGTTTGGCGGTTTTTATTTCTTTTTTTTTTTTGCATATATTAGAGTAAGCATGATAAACGGTCCAGGCATGTTCCGAGTCTGAGTGAAGGGCACGCCTCTACAGACGTTTCTTTTTTCTTTAATATATCTTTTAATAGTAGTTGTAAACCAGGGCTTTTGCAAGCTTGGAGCGATTTTTGAAGTCGAACCTCCAATAGTGTTTCCCGAAAAAGAACCAATTTTCATTCACAGACCGTTCATCAAATTCACGAAGAAATGTACTGGAAACTTCGCGTAGCATAGACTTGAAAGTTTCCGAATCAACTCTCTTGTAGTCAAATATTTATTTCCTTATTGAGTAGCGCTTATTAAGAAACAGAGAGAAGTCACAATCCATAGCATGATGATCGCTAATTTGGTCGATTACTTGTACACTAGCGTGTTCTGGGTGAGTTGTAAAGACTAAGTCTAACACAGAATCTCCACGAGTAATGAATGTTGCTAAAGTTGAAGCCTGGGCGAGTTGGCATGACATACTTAAAAGGTTAAAACAGTGCAAAAAACGACGGGCAGGGTAAAGAAGGACATGGACAAAGCACTGACACGCAACTCAATCTTTACTGAACTCAACGGGGCAATATATACGCACAATTGAGAACAAAAAGAAGAAAAGCAACCCAAAAAACACTCAAAACAAAAACAAAAAAAAGAAAAAAAAACAAAAAAAAAACGAAGTGTCATTTCTAAAAAAGGCAAACAAAGGCACGCGCTACAACCAAGCTAATCAAGTGGCCACAAAATGAATCTCCTTCCTTGATAAGGCAACGGAAGGGCTGCTGACGCTCATGACTCCCAATCTGTCTATATCTAGGACCTCCAAAATTTCACGTGTCAGCTGGTCCCGGTGATGTTTAACAACCTCGCACTGTTGAAACTGAGGCTGGGCATCTGCAGTCACGGCAATGTATGCCAAGGTGACCGGAAGCAGTTGAAGAGACGTTGTGAGCATGTTCCCTTAGCCTGTCGTTGAGACAGAGACCTGTCTGGCCGACATAACGCCTGCCGCAAGACAGAGGGACGGAATACACAACTCCCTCAGCGCAGGTGACGTAGCGATTGCGATGCTTCGTAGTGCAGGCCCTCGCCTCCCTATCAGAGGGATTAACGGCTCGGCACAATCTAGAAAGCTTGTCAGGAGCGGTGAACAAAACGTCCACATCACATCTGCCCGCAATACGTTTGAGGTTATGGGCCACGCCATGCATATACGGAATGACGGCGAATTTTCTTCTGTCCGTGTCCTTCTTTACCCTGTCCGTCGTTTTTTGCGCTGTTTTAACCTTTTAAGTACTCCACGAGTAGGAGCGGTAATTCTTTGCTTCATATTAAAGTAATTGGCCATACCAAGTAACTTACGGCACTCACTTTTCTTTGCACATTCATCAGGTACAGCAGAGGCGCCCCAGTCAATGCCAGGGTAATTGAAATTTTCGGCAAATAGGAGAGGAAAGTTGGGGAATCTACTTTGGATCTCGTCGATAACTTCTGTGAAGCCCTAAGCAAAGTCGACCGGAGAGCTCGGAGGACGGTAGCATACGCCAACTACGCAAGTCTGAAATTCCAGGTGACCCAGAAAATTTCAAGCGTGCTGTTAAGGGAGATAACAGAGGATGAGACGCTGTTTCTAATAGCTACTATTACTCCGCCTCCCCTGGCATCGGGTCGATCCTTGCGATAAACAGTGAAAAAATCAGAAAAAGGCAACTTTGAGTCTGCAATATTCGAAGAAAGCCAGGTTTCTGGTTCCTAACAGGACATCAACAGAGCATGCATCGATGCAAGTAAGCAGTACGTCCTGCTTTGGAAGCAGATTTCGAAAGTTGGCTGTAAGAAAGGAGAGGGAACCAAATCTTTGTAGCGCGGCATGAATTGGATTTATTTTTTTCGTCACATGCTGAGTTAGCGAAAATTATCTCTGAGAATACAAACAACTTGACCAGTATTTGCATCATAGGCGTAAGTAACATCGTTTAGTATTAGCTTATCGTATGATAGCCGAAATTTTCTCCCATCTCTATTTAGTTTTGCAAAGTCACGGAGTTTCTTGCGGGCAAGTTGCAGTCGAGGTGAAAAGTCGTGTTCAATCCAGACTTTCGGCGCCTCCAAATTTTTTAGCTTGTGAGCATTTTGCTGGACCTCGGACTTGCTTTAAAGTTAGGAAATTTTATAACAACCGGACGAGAAGTTCCAGCCGTATGCTGGCCAATGCGCTGTGCGCGCTCAATTTCGCCTGGGTTAACATTTAAGTGTGTTGAAAAGAATTTTCTGATCTTGTTTTCCGTGTCATTCCAGGTTTTATCGCTCAACTTCAGGTGGTCTCTTCACTATAACATTGATCTTCGTAGACGATTGTTCAGGTCTGTCAGGCGTTCTTCGACACCGGCAGGGCGAAAGTTCGACAAGATCTAAGAAATGCATCCTGCCGTACGAGTCTGCCCATTCAAAATTAGTAAAAAGGGGCATTGCTAGCACGTGTTTGAAGATGGCCCTAAAACGATCTTGTGAACATTCTGTGCAAGACAGCTTTAATCTACAGATTTCACGCCTGCAGAAGGCAGGTTTCCCACAAGGATGCCTGACTGAGGTTGCGGAAGGATTGTTAAAAAAATTCAAAGGGGCAACTAATTGGGCAAGAGAGAAGCCAAAAACGAGACCGGTAATTATTCCGTACTTGCATGCCATGTCCCATAATTTAAAGAAAGTTGCACAGCGGTTTAGAGTACCCGTAGTATTTTCAGCTCCGGAAAAGATGGCACGCTTGTGCCGTAGAATCAATAATCCCCAGACAGACATGGAGTAGTGCGGCACAAAACACAAAACCAAATATGCTGAGTGTGCCGTCGGAGTGGTTTACGAAATTCCGCTGACTTGCGGCTCCGTGTACATCGGCCAGACTGGCAGATGTGTCAATGATCGTGCACGGGAACATGCGTCAGCTATGAGAGCAAGCCCGTCTGGCAATCTAGCTGTTCATTGTAGTTGCTGCCCGTGCTCACCAGTTCTGCATGATGTGAAGGTTCTGGCGAAATACAAAGATAAAATATGCCGAGAAGTGCACGAGGCGTTTGAGATTAGAGCAAAGGGAGATGAATGCGTTAGCGAGCCTTCCCTTGCCCTCTCAGGGAAAGAGTTTGATTTTATCAAGAGGTCTTCTGGATTGATGGGATGAATAGGCATTTTTAACGGCCTATATATTATGTGTTTTTTCCTAAATAAACTTTAGTTGCGAGTGCGCCTCGTCCTGTTTACTCTCGTCTTTGTCCTGTCGTTTTTTGGCGCTGTATATACTTATCATGAACCAACAAGCCCAAATTTCTACTTTGGTGAGAGACGAATTGAGGGGAGGGGGGGGGGGGGGCAGCACCCAGGGAAAGGAGGACAGCGATAATTGCCAAGGGTTGTTTTGAACCGGGGAGACGAGGAGAAACGTACTTGGGAGCCGGACTCGTTTTTGGTTGTACTCGTGATACTCGAGACTTCGGATTAAACCAACCTACTAAACAACACGTGGACATGTTATTGCAGTGGTTTTCTGACAATATTATTTCAGTAAATAACGACAAAACGAAAGTTATGTGTTTCCGTAATCCTTATAAACAGGTGAAGCTTACGACAGGCATTTATCTAAATTCGAGGCAAGGCAACTCTTGCAAAAGTATAGCACTTCCATACGAACAGTCTGTAAAGTACTTAGGCATATTTTTAACGAGCATATTTTAGCGAACCATCACATAGAATTTATTCAAAAAAGGCGTCGCGTAGTATCAGCGTATCTTTACCGGTTAAAGAGCGTTTGTGGTATAAATGTTCGTAAAACTGTTTTTATGGCCTTAGGAGAGTCGATCTTGCGATACGGTATTACTATTTTAGGTCAGTGTGCAGGAAATAAAAAAACTAGGAATAGATAGACTACTAAAACAGATTGCGAGTAACGTTGCGTACGGAACCAGATATAATAACCTAGTAATATATATGAAAAGGAATGAACTAATTGTCGTTTTCTAAACTGTATGAATATGTAATGTTAACACGGCATTACTACAATACGACCTCGAAAATTGAGGTTAAAAAGAAAAATTTGAGGTGCACTGAAAGGTGCGTAATACCCAGAATATTTACGAACAACGGAAAGAGAATAAAACGACATTATATTCCTTCCCTTTTTAATAAATTACCCGATAATTTGATTAGTATATCATCCATGCGACCGGCTAAGAAAGCTCTTAGAGTGTAAAACCTGATTTCCCTGTTGTTTAGTGTGTTTTTTCCTGAGTCATTTCTGTGTTATGCGATGTTGATGTGCAATTGTTGCCTATTATAGTATGTTTCACGTGAGATCGTACGGTGTTTAGAATTTGTTAATATTTCATTGTTCAGCGATTTGTTTGATTTTCATATGGAGAGTAGTTTCATTTACATGGCGGAAATATTGCTGTATTTTACAGTTCTGTTTAATTTCTTTTTTTATGGTGCTACTTGTAATGCTGTGTTCTATTCCTTTTATTTGTAAAGATTTTGGTCTGCCTGGTCCCACGGACATGCAATCTTCTTTGCGTTTGTGGGCCAGTTACTGTAAGTGTTTTTTTCAGAGGAATAAAAAACATTATTATTATTAAAAAACATTATTAATATTATTTATAAGTCTAGCTCTTTTTTATTCAGAAATGAAACAAATTAAGCCTTTTTTCGAGACAGCTGTCGAATGTTTTCCGAACACCCGAAATATAAAACAAAACTTGAGGGAAAAAAAACAACTGTACCGGTATTTGACCTGAAATATCATCATCTGTGTCTGGCTAAATATCTAGCATAAAAAATTCCTTCATAGTCTACCCCTTGGAGTTTTTATTAATGTAGTTTAGTCATATTTCGTGTCTTCAAACAAGGGGAGTACTTCCATTAAAAACGGGAAAAGGGGCATGTGCAACAGGTAAGAAAGAGCAACATCATTCAATTCAGTTATTGTTATCCAAAGTAAATATGTGCTACGCTTCTGCCACATTCAATAGCGAAACGAGACGAGACTAGAATAAGTATACAATTGGTGTACTCGTTCTCTGGTCTTTGATCTTGGCGGTTTAGAGGCTATCCAGCCAAGATTGCGAGATATTGGTGTATGAGATAGAAAAAATAAAACAAATTCCGCTTTGTCTCATTTTTTTTTTTTTGGGGGGGGGGGGGGGGGGGAGGGGGGGGGGGAGGAACAGGAGGGTTGGAACCCTCCCAGAGCGGCCAGGTATTCACTGATCCCGCAGAGCAGAGACACGCTTGAATCGACGAGCGTCGTAAATTTTTTATATGGAGGCTGGATTGAAGCTTCTCGATCCCGAGCGCCGCGCCAGGGAGAAGGGATTTGCCGTTTTCGAGCAGCTTCACTCTCTTCTCATCCCACGGAAAGATTCCGCCTTGACGTGGTTTGGCTCTTCTTCTCATCTTCTTCAATCACGATACCGATCGCCTCGATTTTTTTTTTCTACATCGTTTCTCGCTTTTTTGTTTGTTTATTTTACTGCATTGGTTTTTACCTTGGTAAAAACCAATGCAGAAAACTCATACCTATAGTGTACTTAGTACATATACCAAAGACAAACTTTTTTCCGCACTTTTATGACACAAAAGAGTATACTGTACTCCGTTCAGCCTTAAGCTGAGACTAGAAGCTCCGCCTTCAGGGCGAGCTCGCTGGCTTCCGCAGTGCTTTGGTTGCGCGTGCCTGCGCGTTTACACTTGTGTTAGCAAGGGCAGAAAGCTCGCGCTTAAGGCGGAGCTTCTCAGCTTAAATGGTACTCCGGCGATTTTTTGAGCTACCCCAACTGACTAAATTTTCTTACTCCCCGGCCTGTATACCCTTTTCGGTATGCTATTTAGTATCGCGAAATTCATAATATTCCTTGTAAAATCGGCAAGTGAAAATGATGCAAAAACCAACATTGAAATATACCCACACTTTTCAGTGTCGTGAGATCAGTGGCGGGCAGGCTTGCTAGTCGAAAAAGCCGTCTAAAAAGTAGAATATGCCAATCATTTGTTCCGTGCTGAAGCGCGGGTCCTGGAGCGAGCTTCCAAAGCATTTATTTGACACCATGAAACTGCTTCGAATCAGCTGGGAACAAAATCTAGAGTCCAAAGAACCCCTGCCCTCCACTGACGTCACTTTTTTGTTGTTGCCAGTAGAGACTTTCACTTTGAAAAAGCACGGTGAGGACCAACATTGTAAATTCAATAACTTCGCGAAAAAAGTATTTTGACCTAATATTTTGGGATACTATTTTAGCGATGTTTGTTAGCGACTTTACCAAAATTTCAAACAAATCGGGGACCATGAAGAAATTACCGGAGTACCCCTTTCAGGGTGAAGGAGTATATGAGCTTACTGATGGTTCCCCAGAAGCATTCTATAAGTGCACGTTTTAGAACACCAAAAGTGCACATCTTGAAGTAATCTTGAAATCACACTATAAAGTATACTTTAATTGTACTTAACGAACTCTAAAGTTGTACTTTAAGTCCTGCCCGCCGGGATACGGACATGAAAGGTATGAAGGGTGCTTCTTTTTGCCTGCTGACCGCCGGCGAGTAGCGACCCGCCGGCGAGAAAGGAACATTCTTCATGCTTTCTGTGTCTCGCGTTCCGGCGTGCCATTGCACGGTCCGTCGAAGAGCGACCCCCTTGAGCGCGAGACATGAAAGACAGGAAGAGCCCGTTCATTTCACCTCTGGGTCGGGTTGCATCCTGTCTGTCCATTCGATATGCAGTGTTCACAAACCAAAAACCTAGTGTATTTTCTCCGCAGCTTATTGCGGATGTATTCTTCGTTTCAGAAAGTGAGAAAAGGTCGCG
Organism: Ixodes scapularis; assembly: GCF_016920785.2. NCBI lineage: Eukaryota > Metazoa > Arthropoda > Arachnida > Ixodida > Ixodidae > Ixodes > Ixodes scapularis. Next base: position 69,206,305 of record NW_024609884.1, on the reverse strand, counting down.
TCATACGCAAGAACGCTAAAAAAATAACACATGTGCAAAAAAAACTTTACTTTCTGTAGCATCTGTAAAGGAGTGAGTGAGCGTAGATAGCTTGGACCGCTCGACGAAACCATTTATCATCCCGCTCTGCGCCAACCAGCAAACAAACAAACACCCACACAAACACAAAAAAGTGTTACTACGGCATGTAGATTTCTTTTTTCTTTCAAAGTTTATTTTGAAATAGCCTCCATCAAAGTAAGGTGCATTCAGGCACTGTCGCAACCCTTTCCGTTAGATGTTTTCTGAAAACTAGCAGCGGATGTTTTCTAAAAACTAGCAGCAAGAAATGGTTTCGAAGATATCTATTTGTTTGCTCTGAGGTAAACCATCATGTGAGCCTGTATGTTGGCCACGTGTGGAAATAAGCAAAGAAAGAAAAGCTCGCCTGCTCGCGACCGCCACGCTCACCTAGCGGTTCTCGGCGCCGGGGTGCGCTTTGACTTTTGCTTTGTTTGTTCTTCCTGGCTTACTCGCATGTACCCTTTCCTCTCGAGTGAGGCCTCATGTTTCTGAGCTGCGCTTGAGCAGGAGCAGAGAGCTCAGTCCGCCATGTCGCAAAAAGAGGAGTAGCACATTCCTTACAAAAAAAAAAAAAAAAAAAAAAACAGCGAATCAAGCAAGGCATCTTGAATGAGACATCTTGCAAGTTAAGTTGTGCGTGTATGGGAAAAGAAAATCAGGCATTTTTAAGCCAACACGGAATCCTCGCTCAACGGCCGAGGCTGAGGATTGTTGCAACTCAAGTCCAAGAGAGAATGTGAAAAAAGACCCAACGTCATTAGCCTTGTAAAAACGTTCGTGCCTGTCTCCTTCAGTATTATGAGTAATAAATATCTTGACACTCGCAGTGTTAGATAAATTACTTATATTCTCTACTACACTAATGTACTCAGATATTGTAAATTTATAGGCTCTTTTTTTATATGTTTTCCCCCTCACGTTTTAATTTTTTTTTTTTTTTTGCGGGGGGGGGGGGGGGGGGGGGGGAGGGGGCACAAAAAGGACTATCACCATTGCTTTGCATTTTGGCGCTGCTCGAGGCTTCCCAGGGTCGTAGCGTTGGCTGCGCTCGGACTTGACGTGAAACGGAGTATAGCATATGTTGGCTGAAAGACAATAACTCTATCGTCGACTCGGATCCTGCGGCCATTTCACGTTTGGTACAAGACCTGCTTTAGGTCAAAGATTCGTCAGCCGCTGACTGCATTCTTCTCTCTATTCCTTTTACAGCGAAGCTGCATATGACCCGCAGGAGGTATCTTTTCGTGTCCGTCGACAGAAAACCCACGCGCGCTCCTTATAACCGTTCGCGTACGCCTTATCATTTATCATGTGGTTTTGATGCTTGGGTCAATAAAAAAATCGCAAAACAAGTGTCAAAACCACGTGATAGGTGATATGAACGTAGCGCTTCCCGCATACGTTTCGCGGCAAAGCTTGAGGTTGCATAAGCTGCCGCGGCACCGGCAGCGTACGAAGTCTTTCATGTAGAAAAAAAAGTTTGGGTGCAGTGCATTTACTTTTTTGTCGTCAGTCATTTGGTATAGGCCCTTTTGCTCTTTACAGACATAAACTGCCGCTTGCGTTCCAAGCGACTTCCGATCGCACCGTCTTTGCAAGCCTGGTAAGCTGGATTCTGCAACCAGTGCTGGAAAGCATAAATGCTACACGGACAACAAAGTTGGAGATTTAACGAGGGACTTGGGCTATACAATATTACATCTTGGAAGAGGCAAGTTGGTGTACAAGAATACTCAAAACATTTTAACAGACTAGCTCGCACTCCTTCGTTCTTTTGACGCTCACCTGGAGAACTGGTGGTTAAACGTTTCATGTATACATTTCATCAGCGGTGTTAAGGTGGCCTTTGTTCATTCATTTTATAAACTGGAAGTTCTGTGGCATGGGACAGAGCCGTATAATGGAAGGGTTTGGCCAATGGGTGGAGCAAAGGCCATTGCCAGCGCCGAATACTCTCCCCGTGGTTAGAGCGTAAACTAAATGTGCAACACAGCGTCGACCAATCAGCAGACGACGACGTCACATCATTGGAAACGACATTTAAATCACAAAATAAAATCGTTCTATCTCGGCGTCTCGGTGACAGTTTGCTCTGTCCCACTTGCTAAAACAACGTCTCCGCTGAAACTGCAAAAGAAAAAGTGCAAAGGGTGGGACGCGCGAGCGTCTTGATTGAGTCCCGCTCGGCTCGTGGGCTGGCTTTGGCAGTGCTTTCTTTCCCCCAGGATTATCTGAAAAGATTTTTCTAGCGAATCGGGCTTAGTTTGGAGCGTACGTTCGTTTATGGTAATGTTGAATATGGACGTGACGAAAACCTCACATACGCCAAGTTTTCAGTCAACAAGAGTTGTACATTTTTACTCAAGCGACTCTTAAACGACTTAAATTAGTCGAGTCGCATTTTAGGCCTCATGATCACCGCTAGGGGCTGTTTCGCGGCCTGTGGTTGGCCCCGAGATGCTCGCTTAGTGAAACCAACGTATGGCCAAACTCTCCCAACACACGGCTCTGGCACGTGAAAGACTGGAACACCACCAGGTGACATTTGCCGTAAAGGAGGTTTGGAGTGCAGTGGGCAATCATTGCAGGTGATACCACAGCAGGTGATACCACTTCGCTGTCCAACCATCTTCGAAACGTGGATTGGAGCCTTCATTTTCTCCGTTGCTTTTTGTTACTGTTGTTTCTTTCTCGGCGAGAATCATTTACCTTTCAGTGACAATGCATCGTCTAGCAGTAGAGATATTACGTTAGGACGAGTAGAAACAACACGTATCAACGGAGAATATGTGTACATACAAAAGCTATGTAATAGAGCGTGTGCATTCGACACAGAGCAATGACACCCGAGTTCGCGGAAAAACCCAGATATGATAGCAGGAGGCAGAAGGGGGGTATATCAAACGGAGAATCTAATGCGACTTTTTGTGTTGCCAGCACTACGACGAAATTCTTCGTTCGAAGAAGAAAAGAAAACACGGAAGGAGATTTACCTAACCGAAATAACTCGACCAAAGAAACGCAAAGCGTAAACTGAAAGCATACGACTTTAGAAAAACGAAAGTGTGATCTATAGTATCCGGACGACGGTGATGCGACATTTGGGAGCGCATGTGTTCGGGTGAATGAATGAATAGGGGGATGACAGTGAAATAACGGCCAGGGGGAGGGGAGGATTCGCTTCCAGGCGTAGAGAGGCGAACGCGTCATCTGTCTTGATTTATTGTAAAATAAGAGTACCGTTGGGATGCGCGAGGCTTACATCTGTGGGTAAGCTACAATTTGTCGGGGAAAGTGAACATGTTATTAATCGACCTAGTGTTGAATATGACAATGTAGTATTTTGGAACTGCGTGATAGTACGAATACTACTGAAAGAATACAGAATAGAGTGCGATTACTTTCAATTATTTGTCGCACCTGAGCCCAGTGTTGGCCGGGATCTGTCTCACCTTAACGCGGACAACAGCGAAGGCTATGAATGTGAGCTCGTTGGTTTAGGACGAGTTCGGGCAGTGAATTCTACGGCAAAATATTTTGCCTGGTGTTCGGCAAGCGGGGCTGGACAGAGATGCGAAAAAAAAGTATTCCTGAATACAAATACTGGGATACATGCATTTTAAGGTCAAAATACAGATATGAAGATACATTTGTCTTGTAACGGGATAACCCTGAGATACTTTATTTATTTTATTGCTTTATTTGGTACTGCAGGCCAAAAGTGGTTCAAGCAGGATGAGCAAAGTGCAATCATAAAATACCCGTACATCATGAAACACAAAAGCAAGAAACAAGACAAGCAAATCAACAGATAACCCGAGGAAGGTGATACAATACAACACTGCAAGCAGTAGAACCAATTCTCCTGTCAAGGAGCGCAATACCGAAGTATATAAACACCAAATTTATCAACACTAAAAACACTTCAGAATACAAAAATAAATCTAAAACGACAAGTCACACAATTCTAGAATAAAGAATCTAATTATAAAGAAAAATCCGAAGATGAAACAACCGAACATGGCAGAGAATTCCAATCCTAAATCGTGCGAGGGAAAAACGATAATTTTAACAGGTTTGTTCGTGCGAAGTATAGTGTTAAGGAATGCTGATAATGATGCCTAGTTCTTTTTGTGCAAAGCGGCCTTAAATATTATTCTAAATCCAAAAACAGCTTTTTCTCAACTTTTTTTTTTTATAAAAAGAGTGCAAACATTTCCAACGGGTTATTCGTGTACGGTGCTCTAGAGTTCGTATTTTGTTGGTTTCCATCAACTGATTCGCCTTCCCTGTTGAAGACAAACTTTTAACATCTAAATTTTACATCTAAATAAACCTCACGGCACGTCTTTGAACTCGTTCCAATTTCTAAATTCAATTTAGTATGAGGGTCCCCAAGTTATACTAAAAGACTCTAGTTTAGGTCTAAGGAGTAAATTGTAAGCCAATAATTTTCCGCTTCTATGCAAAAGCGGGAAAAACGTATCCCGGAATAGGGATACAGGTGCATACTGAAATACTTTTTTTTCCCGAATGAGGCTATGTTCTGCAAACATATGTTTTAATGATGCAGTACATCTCCCACAACGTCATTTGTATCGCAAGTATCAAATATAGGACGAAATGGAAGCATGCGAATTATCAAACAATACACATGTTCATTTGATCAGTAAACGAATTTGCAAACTTAGAAACTAACCTCAGCTACACTTCAGCATGAGTAGCATTTCAAATACCTTATCATCTAGGCACAGATGTTTTTTTGGTCGCAGCACCAGACTACTGAAACAGAAAAAGCCTCTCTACCGCCGCCGAAATAAAATTATACCGCATTAATTAGCTTTTTTTCTCAACTACAAAGCGAAATAAGAAATCACCTGGTCGTGGCGTAGTATTTCCCCAAATGCGATGACTCCAAGCTTCCACCGTGGCTTTTAAAGAAGCTGTGCAACAGTTAGTGCTTTGCTTAAATAAATTGGTAGTTGGTGTCTCGACCTTTTTGAAGTAAAGAACAAAAAAAAAACGCTTTTGCCTGCATGTCCTAGTTATTAATTTAAAAATTGACAAAGATTGAGGTTTTCAGCACCTCTGAACTCCTTCACCATCTTCCGAGTCACGTGCGCTGTGACGTAAATGGGGGACGCGCGGGGTTCCGGTGAAGCTCTCTCTACAGCCATCAGCGAGCAGCGAGAACACACCCACTGGCGACCACGTGACCACGTGCTTGCGCAGCGCGATCAACATGGCGAAAGGAGGAAAGTCTCATCCGGGTCCGGCCATCGACGTCCGACTGTGCCCCCGTCCTCCTCCGGCTTCTTGCGGCTGTCCGCGGTAGCGCAGTAGCTGACGGTTTTGTTGACCTCGGATAGATGGCGACACTAAAACTCCGTATAATAAAAATTTTGTCGATGATATCAAGTTTTTGAGGCATTTATATGGAACGACAAGATTTATAGAAAAGTTACCTGTTATCAAGCAGGTATTCGCACCACTTGCTATCTTTCTACAAGATTCACCATTGACGTCAATCCGCGTGGTTCTCATAGCCGCCGGTCGCGGCTGCAGGTCGGGAAATATAGTAATTTTTGCCTCGCGATTACGCGGCGGAATCGTAACATTTCGAAGGAAGGAGATGTGTTTGCTGTCTTTTGTGACAAGATAAACAATGTCAAAAGTAGAAGATGCAAATTCTTTCAATGTTAAAATCGTTGCACAGCTCCTTTAATCGCGCCATGAAACTTGTCATTCGCAAGTGATAAGTGTTGTCATGGCACTCATTGGCAACGAAAGCGAATCCACATATTCGTCGACGGATGTTGACGAGCGCATACGTCCGAGTGACGTAGTGCTCGTGCCTATTGAGTGGGCTTCTAAAGTGAGAAGAGTGGATGTATAATTGGGAGACGCCTTTCCTGGGGGAAGTCAAGGTAGCGAAAGACGTTTTGAACCAAGCCCGTAGCCAGGAATAATTTTCGGGGGGTAGGGGGGGGGGGGGGCACTTGCTAATGCCACGACGTTCAAGCAGTGGAAGAAAGATGGCCGGGGGGGATTTAGGGATAAAAAGGCATTAGTCGAGCCTCCGGGGTCCCGAGGTCTTTCTGAGCAAAAGGGGCGATGAGCCTATAACTTGCGTGCTCGTCGCCATCCGAAAGCCTTCTATAATCTTCCTCCCGACTCGGTTACGAAGATTTACTAGCATCGTCGTGGCGGCAAAGTCGGAAGCGCAGCCGCGACATTGCCGTCTTTGCGTGTCTATTGGGTGCAGACTGGTGGGTACGGCGTCGTCTACTTCTTTGCGATGCTCCTGGAGCAGGTCGTTTACGCAGCGAGCTGTTTGGCCGATGTATTCAGCGCCGCAGGACATGGGCATGGAAAGATCTGCTCAGTCTTGCACGTAGTGAGCCTGTTAGCATGTTTTTTGGTGCAGCGATGCGGAGGGAGCCCCTCTCTGTTTATCGACTTGCACAGGTCTCGCAGCCTCGATTTGCATGTGAAAAATGCATGTGTGTCAAATCTCCAGGCTATGGACTGAAACCGGTGGGCCATCATGTGCATGTACATACTACATAGCTACCGACGTGTTTTTAAAAAGCAAGAAAGAAAAAAATAGAGCCTTTCGCTTGACATCGGAGAACCTGTCCTGGTGCTTGCCCCCCCCCCTCCCCCTGCACGCCAAAATCTCGGGGGGGGGGGGGCAGGCCCCTAGGCCCCCCCCCTCCGGTCACTGTCCTATTTTGAATCATGGTTAAACAAATGAAAGCCGTTTACAAATCCCTACCTATTGAAAATCGCTCTGAGGGGACTTCAGGAATTCTTTAAAGGGTGTGAAGGGGACTTCAGGAATTCTTGTGATGTTTGAAGGGTGCACCGATATTTCCTGGTGGGTTCGTTGGCCCCGTCAGAGGCTCTTCTGGAATGTCTGAAGTCCCCTTTACATGCCTTGAAATGTCTGAAAGCCTGTCAAGAACTTTTCTAATTTGGTCAGGAAAACCTTCAGGCTTCTTGAGATGTCTGTGGGGCCACGGTCTAGGTGGAGAAAACACATTTCGCAGAATTAGAACATAGCTACGTATTGTTCGCAAAGGGAAAACAAATATTTATTTGTAGAATGTCGATCGTATGTGTGTAGGGTCAGTTTTTTATTACTGCTCTTTTATCAAACACAACGGGGCTCCTCGCCCCGTCTGTCACTGGCCGGGTGTTCAGTCGCCAAGGGGGCTACGGGTTCGATCGCCCCATGTGGAGAATTGACAAGGCGCGGACCGAGTGTTGTTGGCCGATCGGCGTTTTGAGGCGAACAAGCTTTACTTGTTGCACTAATAATAATAAAAAAGGGCAAGCCGAGAGCAGCGCGTTGCCCAAATTCAGGGACGCTGGGGAGGTTCCGAGGGCGAAGCGGCAGCGACTCGTCCCAGGAACCGGTTTCCCCGCGGGGGACGGTCCCCAAAAAGGAAGAAAAATAAACAAAACCATTTTGCTTTTCACCAGAGTCGGAAGTCCTCTCTTTTTCGTCGTCGTCAAAAACACGAACAGGCAACTCAAATCCCCCCCCCCCTCTTTTACAACGCCCACACACACACACTGCGCTTCTCTCCGCCCGGCAATGGGGATAGGGTGCAATACCACAAGAGCCGGACAGCACGCTTCTCCAATAGTCGGCGGGGGAGAGTGATGTAAGGAAGCCGAGGAAGTCAGGAGGCCACTATAGCCATTTTCTTTCCGCTCGTGGGCGGTTTGTTTCTCACCGCCCTGGAGATCTGGAACGAACCGGTTTCCTCCATCCAGAAAATAAGCACTGCTTTGAGGGCTCGCCCCTTGGTCTGTGGTAATCCGTGCCGTTTCTTCCTTGGTTCCGCAGGTGAACCCCAGCTCCGCGTTGGCCGCCTTCAGCACCGCTCGAGCGCCATCGTGTTCAGCGCATTCAAGGAGATGGTGGCCGGTGTCGGCCTACTCGCAGCAAGCCTGGCAGTCGGGATCAGCGTCCCACCGCATGTAGTACCTGCGCACCGGGATCATAGCACTGTGGGTCCTGGGACGGTGGATGACGGCCGCTGTCCCGCCTTGTTCCTTGCGCCTCTTCGTCCGACCGGCTTCAGAAGCATCCAGCGAGCGAAAACTACGCCGAAGACGCCGCCCCGACGACATCATGGACGAAACCGTGACTGTGCTCGGAATTTCTCAACGGTGACGGAATCTGCTTGCGAGTTCGTGGTTTTCGCTAAACGTGCTTACTGAGACTGTGTATGTGTACGTGAGGTGCACCTGCTCCGTTTTATAAGCTGAACCACCGTACACCAGGAATTTACCCAAGGGTATTGTGAATACTTTGAAAGATATTTTTCGTTATGATAAAGAAGTCAGTTATTCCTATTTGATATGATCTCTTTCGTCGACAGCTGCTTGCGCCCGGGTTTGAACAAGCGTTAGTTTTTATCGTCTTTTTGAGTTTTAATACGCATGTAAAACTCAACGTCCGCAATAAATTTTCAATAACGTTTTGGACTTAATTTTTGTCTATGGTTCACAGTCCTTTGGGCGTCTAAAGGGTTGATGGGCTAAGGGGTTTGGGTTGTGGGCCTGGAGGGTTTTTTCTGAGGGGTATACCTGAAGGGTATTTTTGAAGGGTTTTGAAGGCCTGTGAGGTCCCATAATCCTTCAAGGCTGATAGGCCCTTTAGAATTATTTTCAATAGGGCTGTAACGCCGGATTAGAGCACAGCTCTTGAGGAGGAGGATGGAAGGGTACTGAGGGATAGGTGACTCCCTGAGCTCACGTGACCTCAGGGGAGGGGGTCTCGTGACATCAGGGTGTCACGTGACCTCAGGGGGGCTACGTGGCCTGAGGGGGTTCACGTGACCTCAGGGGGTAACCTCGTAACCCTCGTGAGGTCGTGACCCTCGTGAAGCTAACCATCGTGACCCTCGTGAGCGTAACCCCCGCGAGGGTAGCCCTCGTGACCCTTGTGAGGGTAACCCTCGTGACCCTCGTAAGGGTAACCATCGTGAGGAAAACCCTAGTAACCCTGTGAGGGTAACTCTCGTGACCCTCGTGAGGGTAACTCTTGTGACCTTCGTGAGGGCAACTCTCATAACCATCGTGAGAGTAACTCTCATAACCCTCGTGACCCTCGTGAGGGTAACCCTTTTGAGGGTAACTAACCCCCGTAACTCTCGTGAGGGTTACGAGGGTAACTTTCGTGATCCTCGTCAGGGTAACTCTCGTGAGAGTAAGCCTCGTAACGCTCGTAACCCTCAGGAGGGCTACGAGGGTGACGCGCAGTTACGCCGACGGTGACGCCGCTCAAGCCGGAAACAGGCACCTAAGAGCTGCGCTCTAAAACGGAAAAAATTACAGGAGGAAGCTTAAGCTTTGCCTTTAAAGGCACGATGACAAGCAAGCGTCGCGTAGGCTTGCCGCGCGCCGCTGGCTGCCCCCGGGTTACCGGCCAAAACCAGTTTTCGCCTTCAGTGGCTCGCCGCTCGACGGCGTCCTGTGGCTCTAATCTGGACACTTGGCGAAAAAGTCGCCGAGGAATTGACCGCCGTGATTGGTCGGTGCCAAAGTCAAGCGCGGCACCGACCAATCACGGCGGCCGAATTCCTCGCCGGCTTTTTCGCCAAGTGTCCAGACTAGAGCCTACCACCCCGCGCGCGGTTGAGGGCTCGCCGCTCGGCGTTTCTTGCCGCAGAAGAAAGAAGCCAAAGTGAGGTGGGCGTATAGATAGGGACGTTGCGATGCCATGGCAACCTGCAAGCTGCTTCTCCGCTCCTCTTCCAAGTTGAAAAGTAGGGTGGCGTAATTTCGTTGCGTCTGCAATCCCTGTTTAACCCAACACTTTTCCCGAAAGAGCGGTTCCTCAAAATTGTGCGACTTTTCTCCTTTCTGTATGACAAGTCGCAGCCAGACTACCTATAGATTAGCATGCCAAGAACAACCGCTGGGATATTATCGGAGATGGAATTCAGAGATGAAGTCAGAATAACAGGTGAGTGTCTGCGTGGCATTTGTAGTATGTCGCCTGCGTTGTGACGGATGTCGTGTTGATTTGGTGACCCTCTCGAAAGTAACCTTTATCTCTGGCGCGCAGCCGGGGCAGCAAAGCACTGACTTGTCCTTCTGTGTTTCGGTAGCACCAACTCGGCCGGACCCAAAACCTGCGCCTCCTTCCCTTCAGAGCGCGGCGACGTCGCAAGATCAAAAAGCAGGCTAGGATGATCACATTCACGCTGATCACCAGATCATCATGGACACGTACCATGTAGGCAGCGAATGCGGTTTCGATACTGATATATGCGAACGATGAGAGCCGAAACGGAAGAATGTAACGAAGAGCAGACGACGAAAACGCGGGAAATCCGGCGGAGGCGCGCGCGCGATCTTGAGAACGCGAGAGCCAGAGCTGTCACGTGACTATAACACTTGCGAAACGGAGGCCAATGTGGCCTCCTCGCATTGGGCGCGTTCAGTAGCGGCTCTCTCAGCTCCGAACGGAGTCACTCGAGTCGGAGTCCTCAGAGCGCCTACTAAACGGCAAAAAAAGAAAAAAAAAAGCGGTTCCAAATTTGCTTTTACGCAATTTCCGCTTCCTCCCCTGTGCCAGACGGTCCCCGAATAAACTGGAAGCAGACGATGGCGAGCACCATCGCGAGCACGCTTTTATTTGACGCCGGTATTCAAGAAGTCTTAACAAGGTCGTTAAAGAAAAAGCGAGTGACTGTACACATCAGCGCTGCTGTTCGAAGCGATTCAACGCGATCGAGCCTTCGCTTGGCGGTACAAAGGCAGCTATTAAATACGCACAAAACGTCGTCAGCACACGCAAATAATGGAAATCGGCGAATCTACGCCGCCAGTTGCGATACCTTTATACGGCCATACGTGTGTTCTGCCCTTCGTAACGAACTGCCTATAAAATGTATTCTTATATACACACCGGGAAGTTCGGCTGCACTCGGCGATCAAGGTTTTGTCGGCCGAAGCGAGCGTCAGCCAACGTACACCCCGATTTAGCTACGCAAACAAAAGATTACTCGGGATCATGTTCTGCGTGAGTGTCCAACCGGCTACCGAATTCGCGTTCATACCCTGCCTAGCTTTGTTCAGCGCGGACAGGACTATCGTCGACATTCACCGAGCTTCCGTGCAACGGCGATCAAGAAACGGCGTCAGATGAACGTTTACTTTGTTTATTAGCATATCCAAACCAAACAAAATACGGTCCAAAGCATTTTCCGAAAGAGCCTTACCTGAAGAGGAAATTCGAACGCGTTATTCGTCTTACCTTGAGCACTTTTCATGAACAAAAGCGAGTAAACCACACACCCGCTACAGAACCGACGAAGCTTATCCCGCCGTTTTTTTTTTTTTTTTTCTCTTTTAGCGCCGGAACTTCGTCAGCGATCCGGAATTACGTCATGCCTCGCCCCTTTCACTCCTCATGCACCGTCTCCGGAGACGTTGCACGAGAGCCTGACTCCGACAACTCGGAGTAACGTGCACCGGAAGTCGCTCTTTGCCGTCTAGTGGAAGGAGCGCCCACTCCAACGAGGTAGAGGGGCTTAGAGCGATTAACCGGGGTTCCGGTCTGCACTCGAAAGTGACCCCCATAAGGCGGCTGCCATTGTACGCAAAGTTGACTACTCGTCACATGACCAAACTAAATACGTGACGTCACAGGGAAGATGGCAGCGCCCATGCAGCGGCTGGCCCCAGCTGGGCCGGAGCTTGTCGGATTCTTTGTTGGTTGTCGTTTGTCTCGGCGAGTTGATTTCAGACGCGGAAGCCGTCATATGAGGCCGGTCGAAAGCGACTTCAGAGTTCAGCGTGGTGTCTGGCGTAGGTATAACGTGAAAATACAGAGGAACGGTGTGCATTTCGCTGGTTACCGACGGGGATATTGTCACGGAAGAGACAATCTGCCGTGCGTTGCTCGGACCTCGGATTGATTCGGATACCGCTAGGATAAAATTTAAGGCTACGTTTCTGTGCTCTCGTTAACCATCGGAATCTTCGAGGTCTGCAGTGAAGCGTGTGCAATATATTTGGACACACAGTTTAGCGACGGAAATTCCGTGAGTCGTGCTTGGCAGTGGGCAATCGTACTGCAGCTTCGTTCAAATGACCGAAGGCCCAGTTTGGCTGTGCGGCGCACCGGAGAGCTGCCTTGCAGCTGGTAGTTCCCGTGCCGTGTTAAATGATGCTGTGCAGCTTCCCAAATTGTTCCGGCGTAGACGTGCACTTTCACGGAGCCCAGGTGTGCGGCGCACCGAAGAGCTGCCTTCAAGCTGGTAGTTCCTGTGCCATGCTTTAGGTGATGCTGTGCTGCTTCCCAAATTGTTCCGGCGTAAACGTGCACTTTCACGGAGCACAAGTGTTGCAGTTTATATTGATTCCCCCGGTCTGTTGCACGCTTCGTCGACACAAAAGTTTCATCAACACTCGTTACGCGAATTGCAAGCTGTATCGACATTTCATTGCGCGTGTTACTTACCCAGTCCACCCGTTCACGCCGCTTTGCGACAACAGTCTGCAGCGGCTCATTACCAGAAAAGTGGTTCCAAACCATTTCATTTCAGTCCTATCTTCTATCAATATTTACTATTCTGCAAAGTTCCAGGCCGTGCTCAGCTGTCATAGTATGTTCTGGTGCAGGTGCTGGGTACTTCACCCATAGCCCTTCACTCTGTGTGCACCTTGGCGGCTCCTCAGCCGAGTTACCCGATAACAGGACACGGGTGGCGGACTATCCGGCGTCTTAAACCCTTGGCGAGCCGTGAACCAATAACTATCGCGAGCCCAGCAGAAAGACCGCAAGACGAGCAAGTACCACAAGGACGAACCTCGAAAATACACCACGAAGAACCTGAAATCCGAGTCGGTCGCTGCTACCAGCAGGAACCACCGGAATTTGGTCTTTTGCCAGAAAAATCCGAAGCTGACTAAGCCAACAATGACAAACCTGTAACAGTAAACCGCGTCCACTCCCACCATTGTTTGTATGCCCGTCGCACCTCACACTCCGACGCCCGTTCACGCGTAATATATGAAGATGTCGAGGGCTGGATTGAACAATATGACCGTGTTGCCCGCCACAGTGGGTGGACAGACAACCAGCTCCTGCAGAACCTATAGTTCTTGTGGAAGAAGCAGTCAGGAACTTGTTTGAGAACCGCGAATCCTCCTTAACGTCATGGGAAGTTTGCAAGATCAAGCTGAAGTGCACGCTCATCAGCCAACATTGCCGAGAGAGAGCCGAATTCCTGATTCTGTCCAGGACACGGCCCCAACAAGAGCGTCGCTGCCTTCGTGGAGGATGTTTTGCGCCTGATCGAGCACCCACGCCAACCCTGGTGCTACAGAAGACGAGAAGATAAGAATCCCAAGCCCTCATGTTCGGGACAGTACCTTCGGCAGCCTTGTCCGCAACCCCACGACAACAGTCGAAGGGTTCGTATCACTGAGACTTCCAACATTGAATGTACACTGCAGGCCGAGCCTGTCACTATCAACAACTCCCCGGTGTCTCGACACTCGAGTCTTCCAGCTGCAACTTTGACGCCAGACTCCCAGGCATCCGTAACATCATCCACATTGTTGTCCGGGAGGAGGTCAGGAAGCTACTTTCTTCCATCAGTTGCCTTGCTTTTATTTTGATTGCTGAGATTGTTTCGGAACAAGTTCGACAGGCATTTCAACTGAAAACTTGTACTAGCAAAGAGGCATCTGACGAACCGAGGGCGACTTATGCCACAAAGTCACGACGTCCACCAACGGCTACCAGTTAATATTCAATGCCAATTCAACGAGACACCCCAACGCCGAAGCATTCCCAACATCTGAAAGAACCAGTGTAGGTTCTTGCTGAACAAAGTACACCGAGGAAAACGGAGGTGCTGGAAATGGTCGACCGAACACCACTCTGGTACCAATGAATTGGCCTGCAAGAGTTTGTGCCGAACGACCTTCGACCACGTCTCGAGGAGTGTCCGCGGGACATTGAGGATTATCTTCAGCGACCTTTGCCCCTGGTGCTGGCATTACCCCAAAGCTCCTGATCACCATCACGTCGACAGGAGGTAAGCACGACAAAGCAGGTGAGTAGCAATGCAAGGACAGTTGATTTGGTGTTGGTTGTTGTCCAAGGACAATACCTAATAATTTGCCGACACTATTTATCTGTGTCCATGCAATGAAGCACACAATTTCCAACTTTGACGGAGAATGCCGCTGAGTGACTTGAAGAAATAGAATGGTTGGTTGTTCTCAAAAGTGGACACCAAGCATCACCCGACTTCACTTTGCCACACGAGACTTACACAAGTTGCAGTGGTCGCGGGATGCAGAAAAAAATTGCCATTACGAAATGGAAGTGAAATGGCTTGGATAGAAAACAAACACTGTTGCCTGTTGCCAGCCATCAAGTCAACACTACAGCAAAAGGCACAGCCACGTAAGCACTACATGCCCGAGCTTGCTGCATTGACGCAGAGAACTACCAGGAAAATTTGCGGATTAGAAGCCAGCTCTGCAGCTTCAGTGCATCAAATGTCAGTGGCCGCACACGACGTATGATTACAAGACGGCATCTGTCGGTCCAAGCTGCCACTCGACCAAACTGAACACCGACGTGCCAGGAGTGTCATCCGACAACAAGGAGCACAGGTACTACGACTGGGCGCCTGACACGAGACTGTCGCAGAAAGAGCTATTTATGAAACCATTTTCTAAGAATCAATAATTATGTAATTAAGTGGAAATAAACATATTTGATACACTAACCAGATAAACATATTTCTGCCTTTACGCCTTCAGAGTGTCTACACAAAGAATTATGTTCATGGCACGTGCTGGACCTTTTGAGGACACCCGCATCTCTGACCCCTCAATATTAATTAATGGGACATACCAGACTGGCAGACTGGTTGCATTGGGCTGCACTCGTTCCACTTCTCCTGAACATGTGGCACGTCTGAAAACCAACTCCAGTGATGTGAAAATGTTGTTTATTTATTTATTCCCTCCAAGGGCCTCTGTAGGCATTGCAGAGAGAATACTTAAAGCTACACACGTGATAACATGAAAGTACATGGACATTAATGAGCACAAACCAGGCCCAGCTACCGAAAATAAATATTACACTAGTAAGAAATAATTATTGCTGCAACTTGTTGAGTGCAAAAACAAACAGACCTCTGAGCATCTACTTTAATAATATGGATACATTGTTGTATAGCAGGTCACTTCCTATACGTATGACACACTAGACCCTTTGCAGAACCCCATCAAGCAACACAACTGTCACCATTTTTTTTTCGGCGTAAAGCACACGAATGGGCCCCAGCTCACGTCGAATGCTAATGCATGATTCCAGTCCAATAGGCGTTGAGCCGAGTTCACAGTGATGGCGGACATAACATTCTTGTCGAACAAATGCCCAAAGTATGAAAGCCTGGGATAATAGAATAGTAGCTACTGTAATTCGTTTCATCACAATTTGGCAAACGGCAAAGGCTACAGTCTCAGTGAGCCAATTTGCACGTTGGAGAGAGGCACATGACAACATCTCATTCTGAGTGCTCGTCTGCACAGATTTGTCACACACCTTCGCTCCATCTCTCTGATCGGCTCGAGGGGGCTGTGGCGGTTGCCCTTTTCCAAGTTACAATGATACGAAGTATAAGCAGCCCACACTTTTCAAAAAAGTCTATTGAAGAGACCGAAAGGAATGGTCAACATTTTTCAACAAGACTGATCTTCAGGCAAGGGATGAACACAAATGTGAAGAATCTTATGCAGGTAATTAGAACAAGTAAATAATTGACCAACTAGTGCAATACACTCTTGATGAAAAAAAGTGCTGCTGCAATGAATTTTACAAAAGAGAAAAAGGTGCAGTTAATCTATGCATACACCAAAACAGTTGTTCTTATAGCAAGTCGAAAAGCTTTGAAGCAAGTGCCTGCAACGATTATTCATCCCCACACTCAATAAAACGTCATCCTCGTAGCTGGAAATAAGTGTGCACGTCGCTCTCACAAAAAAAAAAAAAGGAAGAAAAGCGATCGAAAGTAGAATCGTCGATTAGCACAAAAGGTTAAAGATCGCAGGAGTTTCCTCGCTAAAAGTTGCTGTGATTATGCAGTTACCTAGGGCTGAAACAAATTCCCCTAGGCCCTACATCCAACGCATACATTTCGCGTCAATTTTCAGACATTCCAGCGTTCAACCAAAGCTAAGAGAACGCGAAACGTTTATGCTAAAAGCACTCAAAGTTCTATCGATCCTCGAACAGATCCCAAATCCGAGCACCGGCACGGCGATACGGCTGATGCTGTCTCACAGGTGTTAATATCCAGATGATCCAGGGTGATCTTACGCAAAAAGGGTATAAAGTCTCGTTCCTTCATATTTCCACATTATACCTGCGTCAGCGAGCACGAAAAAGCCCGAAGTCGTCGGAAAGCCGCTGCACATCACGGCTACCGCGCACCAAACAAACTCGCATCCGCCAGCTCTGGGCGCTGCCATCTTACCTGTGACGTCACGGCTCTTGGGAGGTCACGTGACGAGTAGTCACATTTCCGTAAAACATAGCGGCAACCGGGGGGGTGCCACTTCCGAACTTCGGGTTTATCACTCTAAGCCCATCTACCTCGTTGGCCCACTCCTTGACTCCTGGAGCTGGTACTGAACGCGCCCATTGGAACGCCGGACGGCGGTCCCACCCAGCGACGCCGACCGGCGCCACCGTTGCCGCTAGTGTGGTCCGGGACATAAAGGGATTGTTCGGTCAAATTTTGCGTTCGAGAAAACAATTGAGTATCACTGTTATTGACCTGAAGCGCATCATCCGTGCATTATCTGAATTCTTTTATGCCCCTCTGCTTGAGTAATTGAATTTTAAACTGCTCCAATCGCATCTCAGCGTAAACGGTGCTTTCACTGGCAATGTTGAAGCTCTCACGTCACATTACGCAGTGAGGATTTCCGTCTCGACGTTTGCCTGCGAGTGCATGCCGCAGAGTGCTTCATTTTTGTTGTTGTGCTCGACTTGTTTTGTGGATGGGTAAGGTTTTTGTTGCGCGGTTGGGTGTCACAACCACTGGGCAGCACCTGCGATACGCGAGACGTGCAGCGACGAGCAAAATGGACCGTCACCGTGCGTAGGGGGCAATGGGTTCCTGTCAAGAGTGAGATCCTGCTTATGCGGCAATCATTTCACAGAAGACAGCCACGCCCTGAGCTGCTCGTAAGCTGAGGTGTGATGCTGTGCCAACGATATTCGACTACGTCTACCCACTCCTTGCCCAAATCGGATCAATGGTTTGATTATGTAGCGAAACAGAAACCAACTACTCGGCCATCTTGACACGATGCCAAAATTTATATTTAGCGCGCGTGCAGCCCGATTTTGTTTGACGCGCGTGTGAAAATGGAGGGTGGCAACGATTCACCAAGCTCGTCCGAGTCAAGTGGTGACCTAGAAATATTACATGCATTTTGAACGATTCGCCGTTTGCCCTCGAGCCGCGGGTATCACGTCCCAAGGAACGACCCGCAGCCGGATCACCGACCCTGTGGATCCTCCGAAATCTGGACCCAGACGCCGCTTCGTGGACCCAGATGTCGCATCAGAGGAAAAATCTGATTCCTTTGCTTTGAAAGCGCTCCTAGTTCGATCGGTGGCCGTCGCATTTGTGTATGCGCGAAACAGTATGCATTTGCTCGAAGCTAACAGCTGCTTTCGAGTAATATCATGCTAAGAGGCGCGACTTTTTTGCACACGCTTGGGAACTGCATTACAAGGAACGTATTTCAGTAGGGTGCAGCCTAGGAGACTGTAAAATTCGCAACAACATACAAGTCATCCATCGACCAACGCTGGTTAACCCGACCATCCGACGATCTTTTGCGTTATGTGACGTCACGCAGCCGCTATGGATGTCAGCCATTGACACTGGCGAAATTCAGGGTGCAGTTTCGAACCACGCTCATGAAATGATTCATTATTATTGAGACATCATATATCAAAATAAAAATGGTGTTTTGTCTATATGAAGGCTACGTAACAAGAGCAAAAACTTAAAGGGCCCCTGAAAAGAAAAACAAAAATGTTTTTTTTTAAACAGTCTGGTTGGGACACGCGTGTCAAAAATTTAATTTTAGGTGAAAAAGAAAATTGTTTTCGAGCAATATTGACGGCGCGAGACATAAGTTAGTCGGCAGTCACCTCCTTTCCACTTGTTTTCTCTCTCGGCATTTCGGGCGCGTGGAGCAGAGGTGGATCGGCTTCGCCTTCACGTTGAGGTGGAAAGAGCGAATGACCATTCCGTGACGTCATGGACTTTGCGCGAAGAATTTCAAATAAATCTCTCGCCATCAATATCGCTCTAAAAAATTGTGTTTCGCGTAAAATTTATTTCTCGACACGCGTGCCCCAGGCAGACTGTTTAAATTTTTTTTTTTCAGGGGCCCTTTAAGCACTTCCGGTTTCGACCGGACAATCTCTTTATGACTGGAATGCGGCAGCTAAACCGATTCCTGGGAGCGGACGCTTATTTTATTTATTCTTTCAATTTAAGTTCTCGGAAGTTCGAGAACCTTGTCGTCTGATCGAGGCACGAATTTTCTACGCGGCGAACGTTCTACGCCGCATGTTCAAGAAACCCACGCGGGTACATAAGGGACCACGCGTGGCGAGCCGGAGTCAGTCTCGCCCCAGCGCTCAATCCTGCTGTTATGCCGCCATCGACGCCTGCGACGCTAGCCTTGTTTTATTTCGTTTTGGGCGCAAGTTGGCCCCATTAAATGTTTAGCTTCCTCTAGTTATTCGTCTCCTCATCAGCTGACATTTGTCACATTTTGGTGTAGGTGCTGGGTACCGCGTCTATGCCTGTGAAACGTACCCCTCAGAAGATCTGTCGGGCTCGATCCTTTTCAAGTCCTGGAAAGCTGATTTCAGTCGAGGAGCCCGAAACCCGAGCCTGCCACCGCACCCAAGGAGAGCCCCTTGAGTTTGGACTTTTACCTGAGAAAGCGAAGACTAAGGCGACAATGATGTCCCAGTAGAACCGCCCCTTCCATCGTCTACCTGCCCGTCGCTCCTCGTACGCCGACTCGCTTCCACGGCGAGATCCACGAGGACGTTGAGGACTGGATCCAACACTGCGAGTGCGGGGCGCGTCACAACGGATGGACTGCGGAGCAGTGCATGCAGAACCTCTACTTTTCGCTGGAGGGTACCGCAAGGCACTGGTTCGAGAACCACGATGCTTCGTTTACGTCGTGGGACATCCGTGTGGCCGAGTTGCAGCGGGCGTTCGCCACCCAACACCGACGAAAGAGGTCATAGGATCTTCTCTGGATTAGAACCCAAGGCCTCAACAAAAAGCGTCCGACGCTTCGTGGAAGATGCCTGCGCCTGAGCGCCCGTGCCGACTTACAAGCCACACACGATAAAAAGCTGCGGGCCCTCATGCGCGGGGTGAGAGACGACATCTTTTGAGGCCTCGTACGCAACCCGCTAGAAACCGTCGAACCCTTCGTCACTGAGGCAGGTTACAGGTTAGGTTAGGTTAGGTTAGGTTAGGTTAGGTTAGGCTATGGTTAGGTTAGGTTAGGTTAGGTTAGATTAGGTTGCAGGTTAAGGGTTTAGAACATGCAATTCATGATTACACTAGGAAAGAATGTTTAGGAACGCGCCTAACGCGTTCCTGTATTGACCATATCATTGTTAGAGCCAGCGATGTTAAGTTAATTTCAGTGGTGATTAAGCAAAAAGTTGTCGATCACTATTTTTTAGCTCTGACTATATCAGGAGTAAATTCTAGATAAACCGAACATACGGTCTATAAACGCGTTCTACACAATAGCAGAATTGACAAAATGATAAGAGCATATAATTGGGCGTCACTATTGATATACGATCATAATACGGCCTACCAAAGGTTAAATAAGTAAATAAATAAAAGAAATGAAGGTTCA
The DNA here is from genome assembly GCF_016920785.2 of Ixodes scapularis. NCBI lineage: Eukaryota > Metazoa > Arthropoda > Arachnida > Ixodida > Ixodidae > Ixodes > Ixodes scapularis. Next base: position 69,186,259 of record NW_024609884.1, on the reverse strand, counting down.
GTGACAAAATGAGGTCCATTTACGACCAGTGTTGGAAAAGAGTGAAACTGAAGCAACGAAAACCTGAAAATGTATGAATAAATGATGAAATCATGACGCTATGCCATGAAAAATATAAGTTATGGAATATATGTAGGGCAAACCCCGACAATACTCAAATAAGAGCAGAATTTCGAAAGTTACGTAAAAAGGTAACGGCGAAAATAAGACTAGCAAAAAACTATTATTACACAAATATGTTTTAGAACTGCAAGAGAAACCTAAAGAAGACGTTGGACCTGATCAACCGAATCACCGGCTCAAAAAGGAAGAGAAACAATTGATGACACAATTGCAAAGGCTTTTGGAAACAACGACATTATCTCAATTGGTAATTTATTTAACGATTCTTTTGTTCAAAGGGTCACTAATCTCACAAAAAGGAAAAGATATCAAGGGGGAGGACCAGAGGATTACGACGGTAGTATGCATTCCGCATACTTACCTCAGATGACAGAAATATAACTTGAAGGTGTAATAAAAAATATGTGACTTGTAAAACCTGCGGGGATTGATAAAATACGCTTAAGGGATATTCAAAATAATTTTTAAGCTAAAAAAGTTTTATTAGAAATAATATACGACTCTTTTATAAAGGGGCAAGTCCCGTTAGAGTTTTAAACCGCTATAGTTAGATCGTTGTACAAAAATGGTGATAAAAAAGACGTTTCAGATTACAGACCTATTTCTATATTGACAGTTATCGCACAGGTTATGGAAAAATTGGTATTTTATGGAATGACTTCATATTGTGAAAAGTATGATTTAATACACTCATCAGAGTGCGGATTTCGTAAAAATAAGAGCACTGAGGTTTTGCTGCAAGATTATGTCAGCTGCAGTCTAGACAATAATCATTTTGCGTTAGCCCTTTTTCTCGATTTGACAAAAACTATTGAAACAATTGATCACGAAAAACTTCTATTAAAGCTAAGAAATTTATTTAAGAGGGCCTTTCAATACATTTCTGCAGGATTACATTACAGACAGATATCAATTGGTTAAAATACGAAACTGCAGAAGTAATGTAATACGGATTAAATCGGGAGTACCACAGGGATCGACAATAAGACCTTTACTGTTTAATATTTGCGTAAATCAAATTGGAGCACTACCTTTTGCATCTCTGGTATATCAATATGCAGATGCATGATACAGCCCTGGTACTAAAGCGATGAAACAAGCACACTTTCAATTTTCCAGAAAGATCTCAAATTATTAACGACAAGGTCTTCTGACAATCATAATTTTGTTAATTCTAGTAAAACTAAGTTGATGTGCTTCCATAGTCCGTGCAAACATGTTAACTTGTCAACTCCACTGTTCCTTCATTCAGATATTTGCAAAACCTGTAGCTGCGTACCTTTAGACTACGTTCAAACAACCAAATATTTAGGAATTCATCGGAATGTAAATCTTTCATGGAATGATCATGTGGAATATATCATCAAAAAAAAATGAGAGCCGTCTCAGCTAGCCTATTTGTGCAGGTTTCGTAGTGTGGCGAACGTTTCTCTGAGAAGGAGGGTATATAACGGGTGAGTCTATCCTACGTTATGGAATCTCGTTATACGGAATGCGTTCCAACCATAAAAAATCGAAAATCGATAATATATTCTATAAAATAACATGTAATATATCATATGGGCCAATGTACAAATAAGTAGAGAAAGATGAGAAAATGAATGCCCCGAGAGTAGTAACTACTGAGAGGTTCCACTGTTATGTAATTTTGGTGAAACATAACTTGAGTAGTGATCTCAAAATTCCTTTAACAAAATAATAAATTCTGAGGCGAACAGAAAAGTTCATTCTTCCTAGTATTCATACTATATAATGAAAGAATGCAAGGTCATACTACGTTCCTTTGTATTTTAATAAGTTACCAGAGGGCTTCATAACCTGGATTCTCTAAAAAGACTAAAACAAGACCTGAGATAATGGTGCTGTCAGTCCATGGGTGACTAAAAATTAAAAAAAAATTAGCTTATCTTGTCAGGTATAATTCTCTTTGGTTTTGTTTAGTTGGATGAAAATAATGCATTCTTTTTTATAACTATGTAAGCAACCTATTGGGCGCCAGGTTACGCAGACAAGCATACCCATGCTTTTGCGGGCCGGTCTATGCACTATGTTGAAAAAGAGACAATGAAATATTTATTTGTTTATTATATATTATATATTTATTTATTAAAAACTGGAACAAATAGTCAATTCCAAAGGTCTTGTCAAGGCCCCAGAACGTTTCGTGCGTATCCATGGCATTGTTAAGTAAATATGCTTTTTGTAGTCGGAAAAGACGAGAATTGAGCAAAGCAGGTGCCGCTCTCGATATGCCTCGCTGCCTTTCCTTGGGAAGTTTATTCTGGAATAAGCCTACGAGCAGATATCCTGACCCGTTTGTTGGGAAAGCACACATTTTAGGAAGCTCGAACGAGACTTGTACGTAATCCGTTACAAGTAACGAAAATACTTATAATCCCTTACATTTATCGGTAATTTAGTAACGGAATAATTACATCTTTTCTAGAGTAATTTTAAAGTAATTCCCTTACATTTTTTACCTAATGGATTCGTTGTAATCCGTTAAATTTTTTCAGGACAAGCCCCCCCCCCCCCCCCTTCTAAAAAAAGGTCGGTTTTATTTTGGTAAAGTCGAGCGCAGTGACGCTGTTACGCGCATTTACCAGCGCAAAGGGAGGCTTGGCACTCTACAGTTCTGCAAAGCCTTCTTTTGCAACACCAAGCCCCTGAATCTATTTTCTTTTTACACCCTAACAACAATGTCAAAAAATCCAGATAAACATTTTTAAAAAAAGGGAAGGTTGGGGGGGGGGGGGGGGGGGGCAAGTTATATCTGCTTCGTTTAGTGTCTGTTTTTTTTTTTTTTTTTGTTGTTGTTGTTTTTTTCTTCTTTACGATCGAAGGCGGGGAGAAAAGACACCAAGTGATTATATGCCTCTTTGAAAAGCTCGAGGTGGTAAGTGCACAGACGAGAATTAACAATGTTCTTCTCGGATATAGTGACTACGACCATTTTCATAATGTCACAACACGAGACAACGCTCCGTCTGCCCTAAAATCCACTAAAAGGGATGTGCTAATATGTGAAGGTGCTATTGCCACAAGCATCTTCGTTCGTTGCTGCAGACTTATCAATTTCTCTTAGAAAACAGGATGTATTTTTTTCTGCTTCTTTCACATTATTTGAACCTGTTTCGAAAACTACTTACGTTTTTGTGGTTCAATTTCTAGACTTGGCCCACTTTCTTTGTGAATTTTAGCCAGGCAATCCGTATCTCAGTCACCCTTTTTGTGAGTCAGCTTTCTGCGATCACTCCGAAAATAATAATTGTCTTCCCTTTTTTTTTTTTTTTTTGCTGTTTGTATTTCAGCACGACGCATCTGATCTCAAGCAGGGATCTTTACAAATAACACATAATGGTGGCTGACGTAGACTTGAGATTCTGGGTTTGAGGAGAGAGGGAAACTCATAAGTGGGGCCATAGTGTGGCTCAGTTCTATGCCCTTCGCTGCCCGTGGCATCAGCGGAAGTCTATATGGAGAAAACCGGAGTAAACTGCTATCGGTCCGCACGTGCTCCGTGCGTTTTTGAAAGGCATCAAGAAAGGTACACACAGCAAACGTGCGTTTAAATTTCCTTGTTTTAACCGACGTTCTTATTTTTTTTTCTGTTACTTATATTTATATATTAAAAACGTTTTCTTATTCACCAACGCGCCTCAAACGAGGCTCGATTTGTTCAGAACCAAAGAAAGACGAATATGGAGCCAAACCTTAAATATTATTTAATTATCACCTTACTGGGACCAACTCTACTAAAACTCTCGAATATAAGGCAACGGCTGCAACGATAAAGCTTTGCCCTATCTTCGAGCTAAATAGTACTTATATTGCTTCGCTGAAAAAGCTCAATGCAGAGAATTAAATATTTGTGAGGCACTATACGGCACTCCCATCCAATGCCTTCAGCGCGAAACACATGTACGACGAAACCTTCCGATCCGACGTGCGGGCTGCCGGAATGACCTTGGGGGGCGAGGGTTTTCGTAGCATCGCAGAGCGTTGAAAACCCTCGCCTGAGTCGCCTCCGACCGTCGTATTGCGTGGTCGGACGTCGGATCGGACGGTTTCGTCGTACATGTGTTTCGCGCTTTAATCAGGCACGTAGCCAGGATTTTGGTTCGGGGGGGGGGGGCGCTTATGACAAAATGCAGTATGAGGGGAGGGGGGAGAGGAGGCGCCAGCAAAATAAAAAATTTCGGGGGGGGGGGGGCATGCCCCCCCCCCCTTGCTCCCCCAGTTCAAATGGTGCTCAGCGTAGCAGTCGATATCTTCAGTAAGAAATGACGCAATATATGTCTGACGAGACCTTCAAGAGCCGGCTGCTGCTCAAAATACTCAAGGTCAATAAGTGGGACAGGTGGCAACAGTAAGAACTTGAATAACCTTCTTCCTTTTGTTTGTTAATTTAGGAAAATATTCTTGAAAGTAACGGATTACTTTTGGGAGTAACGATCACTTACGTTTATGAGAGGGTAATTGTAATTGTAAAAAAATACAATTTAGCCTTCAGTAATTTTAAGTGTAATTCCTTACAATTGTTCAGTAACGTGTACAAGTCTGGCTCGCACCATCCCTTTCATAAACGACATAGCTGTAGGGACTGACTCGCCTGTGAGGCTGTTCGCAGATGATTCTGTTTTATATCGTATAGTAGACCATTTACGTGATTCTGCTCTTTTACAATCTGATTTAGATAAAATATCCACTTGGTGTCGGACGTGGGAATTAAGTCTCAACGCTGAGAAGTGTGTTCACGTCACTTTCGGGAAAAAACGCGATAGCATCTTATCGTGTTATTCTATTAATTATCAACATTTACATAGAAATATGCATGTGAAGTATCTTGGATTCATTTTATCAAGTGATCTTTATTTTAATGCTCACGTAACATAATTTCTACAAAAGGCTGGTAGAATGTTAAATTTTATTAACCGAAATTTACGCAGTCCCCCAAAGAGCAAAATGAAACTGCTTACTGCTGCTTGGTAAGACCTATGCTTGAATATGCATACGTCTATGGGACCCACACCAAGCGTACCTTGCCACTAAAATAGAATAAAATCAAAACCGTGCCCCAAGTCTTGTATCGGGAAAGTAAAATAGAACATCCAGTTTGACGGAAATTAAACGTGAGATCGGTTGGGAACATTTGGGTTTAAGTAGAAAAAACTTTCGTCTAAAGTTTTTATTTTTTATTTTAGCAGCTTAACTAAAGTTGATAAATATAAATATCTTGAATTAACAAACTATTTTTAACCGGAATAAATCATTGTAACAAGATCAAAGAAATGTTTTGCCGAGCATCAGCATTCACTACAGATGACATAGGATATTTCTTTTCAGTTTCGTAAATTTTATCATTCAAGAGTTTATGTGTGTCGTTTTATTTAACAGTATTTATTGTATTTTCCCATTGTATTTACGTTCGTCATTATTTGTTTATTTTGTTTTTCCCTTCTATCATGCCTCGGCGCTGCAAGTTGTTTCTGGAAATAACTGGCGACGCTTCTGCCTACCACACACCCAGCCTCCTCGTGTGACAACGCGCAATTATTTAGGCTCTTCGAGTGTTTGGGAAAAATACTCTTTAAGAGAAATGATCGGGAATGCGTCAAATCGTGTTCTTGGGAAAGTAGGATGAAATTGCATCCGGGGCGGAAGGGAAACGCTTCACATGACAGCTGCTTGAAAGAACGAGCTACCATGACTCGACTTTACAATCTGACACAGACTATGAGTTATTCTAGATCAGGAAGACGGAAACATATCACCCTTTAACTAAACGCCTTCCCCGTTCAATGAACAACGAAACCGGTGAATCGACTGTCTTTTGAGTCTCATCTCAAGACGCATTCATCATGTTTAACACACATGTCATGTGCGCCAGCCAAACGACTGTTCAGTACGGTTCACTTTGAGGCGTATAAGACTGTTGCTATGTAAACAGGAAGATTTGAGTGTTGGTACCTATACTGTAAATACAACGAGCACGAATTACTGCCTCAAGGTCATGAAAAGTAAGGTCAAATTGATTTCAATACTTTTGAAAACTAAAGCGCCGTTCACATATATGCGGCCAAGTAAGATCGAGAGAGACCAGACCGGTTTTTAAACCTCTTGTGGCGTCTTAAAACCGGATGCGCTGCAGCGGAGCTGGTCCTAAGAAGTCGCAAGAAGCTTGAAAACCGGTCTGGTCTCTGTCGGTCGTACTCGGTCGCAAGAGTGAGAACGGGCCTTAATTGTTACGCATATAAATTACATCACAAATTACTGCAGACTAAAAGTAATGACATTACATTTTTGTAGTTTTCAGAAAAGTAATTAAAGCTGCAATTTAATTATTCTTATAAAGTAATTTTGCCATCTCTTCGCGGCAGCCGTAAATGGATCGTGCTGGGGAACTCCGCCGATATCTTCATAGCCCTCGATTTGGCTGGAAATTGGCACACCGCATCATTGACCCTTTCTTAACAGATAACCAAAATATTTTACAAAACAACAAAAAAAGTTTTTTGTTAAGTTATCGAATTTTCAAGCTACGCCGGCCGCGAGGGTTCCAGATGCGACTCTACTGTCAACGGTGAAAAATCCCTACTTTTCCCTACCCGTGTACGTCACCGGCGGGCAGGCGAACGAGCGACCCGGGCAACCGCGAGCCGGCTTTCCGGGCACCAGCGATCGAGGTTATTTTTTCGCAGCTTCAAGGTTGAAGGCTCCTTTGCAGTGGGTAGCAATCTGTGCTCCGCGGTAGATGTTGGAACAGTGCCGGGAAAAGATTCTTGTTAAAGCGCAGCTCTTAGGCGCCCGCTTCCGGCTTGAGCGGCATCGCCGTCGATGTTGGGGTCGGTGTAACCGCGCGTTGCATTATGAGACGTTTCCCATAATGGCGTCACATGTGACGTCACGTGTTACGTCAGGAGTGTCACGAGTGACGTCGCGAGGGAGGAGGAGGAGGAGGGAATTTTCCCGCTAAACTTAGCGGAAAAAATCCCCCCTAAATTTAACGGGAAAAAATTCTCCGCTAAATTTAGCGAACACTTTTTCCGCTTAATTTAGCGAAATATTTTCCAACTAGCCATAGGGAAAAAATCCTTGCTAAGTTTTGCGGAAAAATTCCCCACTAAATTTAGCACCAAAATTTCCCCGCTAAATGTATTGGAAAAATTCCCCGCTAAATTTAGCGGAAAATTCTCCAGTATATTTAGCGGGAAAATTTCCGCGCTAGATTTATCGGAAAAAATTATCCGGTACATTTGGCGAAAAAAATTTCCCGCTAAGTTTAGTGGAAAAAATTACCGCTAAATTTAGCGGAAAATTTACCCGCCAAATTTAGCGGGGAAATTCTTCCGCTAAATCTAGCGGGTAATTTTTTCTATATTTAGCAGAAAACTTTCTTCACTAAATTTAGCAAGCAATTTTTTCACTAAATCTAGCTGAAAATGTAGTGAAAAACCCCACTAAGTTGGAGGGGAGCACGAGACGAGGGGCATACCTTCCCCTCCTCCTCCTCAAGAGCTGCGCTCTAATTCAGCAATACAGGGAGTTGTAGACGTCTTTCATTTTTCGCCCTTGTTTGCTTAGGAAAATAAAAAGGAGCTTCCCGGCAGCAGTGGAGGCCAGGCACGTCAAGGTGGTTCTGCGCGAGCTGCGTGCCGAAAGAACTAGTGTCACATGAAACATTCTCACCTATGCTAGAAATACTTTACAGCCGTGTGCTGCGAGTTGAGTATTCTTCTTCAGCTGAAACAGCTTCAAGAGCGGCAAGCGCAGACTCAAGCCGTCTGTGACTACTACGACATCCGTCCAAAGAGGAGCGCTTAATATCGTGGAAAGTCGTGCAGATTTGACGGAGTTACATTTGTTGTTCACAATTGATTCAGTGATTTAGTTTACTTGTTTTCATAAACACTATATTCGTTTGAAACATCGAATCTTGCTCGGGCTACTCTCAGAGTTCAACGCACGCGGCCGATCGGTTGCAGACGAGAAGTGAAACGTCTAAACAAACTTCAAGTCTGAGTTTAAACGCAACTTTCGAGATTGCTATTCATGTCTGGTATTACAGAGGTTTAGGAAGCAGGTGTTCAGCTCCATTATTATACGATAGAGCCATTGCCTGGCTTGTTAAATGAGTGGCGTGCAATATTCTCTCGCGGAAGAGGTGGTGAAAAGGTCTTTATTAATTTAATTATTTTCTAAATAAAATGTAAAACTAATGGCACGTTCCTTCAGACAAGAGGAGCGTGTGGGCCACCTGTACCCACCAGGACCAACTATAGGGGGGAGACCTGTTTATCGCGCGCCCCTCCTATGGTAGAGCTACTGGAGCTCTAGTTGATACTGCGGCTACAAGGCGGCGCGCAAGGCGGCGGCCCCCCCCCCCCCAATGTTGTAAATGGGGAAGGCTGCGCGATTCGAGGGGCGACACTGACACCTGTGATTTTGTCTTACAGGCGTCTATTAATGCATGAAATTATTTAACGCCGGTGCACCTTCTGCGCGCAAACACTTTGTTATTGGATTCACACAGTAATGAATAGACATATAAGCATTTGTTTTAATAGTTACAAAACAAATTTTATTCATGCTTCTCATAGAAGTCCTACACCTTCACCACCCGTCGGGAAGTCGGATTTTCTTTTAGGATTTACTTTGCCCGGTGCTCCTCCCTCATGTCTCATGCAACGTTCGTCAGGAAGGGCCTCGTGAACTTACTGACGGCTGCGCTCCCAAGCGTTCTCAGGAAGTTGACAAAGCGGGGGCTGGGACAGCGCGGTACCCCACGGTTCAGGTTATGTGCTGTCGCAACGGTTGCGCTGTTGTGTGGAGGGGACTTGAGCTGGTGCAAGCACCTGTCGCAAGCAATATTGTCTTCAGCCACCCTCCCGAAGAAACCTACGATGAGTGCCAGCGTGCTGACTTGCAGTCCTGGAGCTGGAAAATGTACCAAAAAATTTGTTTTGTGCTTTTTTCTATTTCTAACTTTTTTATAAACAGTAAAATGGTTCCTTATCTGAGGACGTTTGAAGTTCAGAAGGGTTCCAAATCTTCATATATCGCGGCGAAGCAGCAGGCTGCAGTCCTGGCTTTTGCAGCAGCGCACCGATATCGAACCAAGTCTTAAGTGCCGCTCTCTTGTGTAATGTCCGTAAGAGCCTTTAAGGATAATAAATGATGATGATGATGATAATGATGACAATAATTTTGTGCAGAGGGGAAAAGGCGCCTTAGGCATCCGTTTGGTCGTTAGAGCCGCTCAGCCGCCTCACCGCAGAAAAGGGCGATTCTACTCGGTCTGAAGAGAACTTGAACGTTAAAGCGTACTTACATCCTTGGTCCAACAGGAGCACAATACAGTAAAAAAGGTTGTGACTGCCACGGCCTCATCAGTCTCGGACGTTAGAAATTCACTGACCGACGGTGCCGTTTTCTTCCAGTTGTTCACATACTCGAGGAATCTGTTCAGGAGCCAAAATATCGAGAGGTCTAGATCGGCTCCACCTCGGCCCCTCCGAGGCAGCATTTTTCTCGTTCACCGGGCTCGCCGTCCGCAGCAGATAACATTCTTGCGTCGCCATGTGTAACTGTTACAAATACTCTGAAAAATGAGTTGCACGCAAAAAGAAAATGAATTAATACCTTCGTTTGTGCGACGGTGGTGCGGATGTCGCCGGGGATGTTCTAGTCTACTTTGAATTGCACTGTTTGTCGATCGGATAAATTTCGAACACAAAACACTGTTGGCCCCGCTGTGGTTTTCAGCTTCTTTATGTTCACATTCTCTTTATAGTCATCTGCTGTAAAATGCAGCGAACATAGGACAGTTCCCCCGCTATCACTTGGGCGCAACTAAAAGTTATTTTAACCGTTATAAAAAAGAAAAGATTGGAACATGTCATGACTTCCTTTTTTTTTTTTCTTGAAATACAATATGGCGCTATTATTCTTACTGTTCCAAATAACTGAGATGAAAAAAAAAAAATCGGCACTTACCGGCTTTCGAGATTCTTTTGATCCATTTTTCGAGGACACTCGATGATAGAAATTCGGGAAATGAAAATCATTTGCCCGTTTTGCCATACGGGGTACAGAGCGGCACGCAACAGTGTACCATTTACCCGCAATTAGAGTCGACACGTCAATTTTCGTACCGTAAAGCGGAAGACACATGGACGGCCGAATCGTCCGATCCGACGTCCGATCCGACAGTCCGAACGCTGCTCCGAATTGCCGCACGCGACAGTTTGGGACACACGCTTCCTACCTTGCATGCGACACGACGATCCGTTTGGCTCCGCCCAGGAGATCCAAGCATTCCAGCGGAGGTCCGCGTTCATAGATCTCTGGCCCAAGATCTATGAACGCGGCCAAGGCCAAGAGCTCGTTCTCGCTAGCGCGGGCGGTAAGCGGGATCCACGCGTCCGGCTTCCCGTCGCCCGTCCCGTTTTTTTGTTCGTCCCGCCAGAGTCCAGACCCAGTACGTCAATGACGTTCGCGCTAACTGTGCTGTCATTGGCTGGACCCTTCCGACAGTCCGTCCGCCGTGCGAACCTATCTGGCACGTTGGACGCACGCCAGATCGCCGATCCGACGTCTGAAGCGACCAAATTTTTCGGATCAGGCAGTCGTACTGCCGGATGGGACGTCGGCTTCCCGGACTGGATCTGGTAGGGAAGGGTGGGGGCTCCGAGCGCCACCACGAGCGTTCGTGAGGAATGCGCGTACTTCTAAGCCGGCGTTGAGCCACCGCCCAGTAGACAGGTCTCCTCCTTATTTAAGTTGGTCCTGGTACCCACATTCCGAGCATTCTCCGTGGTGCTTGGGTAATTTGTTAAAAATGCATTGCGTGAATCTTCGACCTTTCTTCGCCAGCGCAACTGCCAGCTTGTGATATTTATTATGCATGGAAGACAAGCGCGATAAGCGTTAGGGCACGGGCGCGCTGCCTACTTGGTCAGCTGCGCTCGCGGCATTATAAGAAGAACGAATTTGCTGGCGATTTCACTAAACTAGCGAGGCGCGGCTTGAGCGTACCGAGTTGCATAAGCGTTTATCTCAAAATCCCAATCGCTTCCGGTTTTCTACTTTCTCATAGTTCAGCACGTAGGCCAAGGTCATACTTTGTGCAACTACAGATTATTATGAACTTCAGATAGCACGAGCTCCAGATATCCCCTGTCTTCTCGCTGTTAGACGCGAAAAAGGCGTACACGATCGTACCCGACTCCCGGCCGCGCACCTTGCTGCCCGCCAGGGACTTCACTTTTGGATAGCGGGGAAAACTGGGGAGAACGATATTTCGGTTCCGGGAGCGAACAAAATATCAGTTTTTTTTTTTAATTAACTAGAGTGAATCTGGGAAAACGGGACAACATTTCGGAATCAGGAAGCCATCCGTATTCAGATGATACATCTGGATTATAGTAGCTAAAAGATCGACTGAGTTCCCCTCTAAGGGCGCCCTGCAATACTTCAACAGTATTTTCAGGGCACCTTTTTTGCCGCCAAAAAGGCGTGTACCTTTTTTGCGGTTTCCACATTTCTTGTGGTTCGGGCAACCCAGCGGGAATGGAGAGAGTAACTAAATATCAGTGCGTCATATTTTAGCCGGACGACGCGGAAGCCTCCTTCAGTATACGGGGGCGCCCCGTAGGTGAAAAAGGCTACCGCGTCGTCCGGCTAAAATATGGCGCACTGATATTTAGTTACTCTCTCCATTCCCGCTGAGTTGCCAGAACCACAAGAGGTGTGGAAACCGAAAAAGAGGTACACGCCTTTTTTGCGGCAAAAAAGGCGCCCTGCAATACAGCGACGCTTTGCGGCATGTGACGACATCGTGACGTTGTTGGTCCTGGCCAGCTCCTGCCTTACGACTGGTCAGGGCAGCTAAAAGCTTTTTTTTAGTCGAAAAACAAAATATAAGTGCCGCGAACCGTTTCAATTACTTATGAAAATAGTTTTTCTTCAGTATTTTAGATGAGAAAAGAAACAAATGCAGTTTAGAAAGTACGGAAACAAGAAATGACCCTTCGATATACCCGCCACCAGGGTGGCCAGATGCAGCCGAGCGAATAAGCAAATAGTCGTCCCTAACCAAGCCCAAAAAAAGCGGCGTGACCTTCGTGAAGAAGCCCAAACAAGCGGAAGTTCAATAAATGTACACATTCTTGAAAATAGTTTATTAATAATAGAAAGAGAACTGGCTCAAATACGAAGGCGAACTCGCTCAAATACGAATTCAGCGTGCCATGCCATTATCCGCCGGATAGTGGCATCGCACGCTGAGTAACATGCCAACTTCAGCTCCGGTTCTGGTATCGTTCTTGAAGGCGACGACTTGGTGACGCCCATGGTAGTCAAACGTGCACTGGAAAGTGGCCGAGAGTTCCTCACGTGTTTTTCTGTTGCCATGTGCTGAACGAGGTCGGCATGATGAGCTCGGATCCCGCACTTGCACGCTGCTTTTTTATCGTCTCCGGTGACTGGTCGTAGCCAGTCCTTCAGCTGCGTTTCCTTTTCCGACTCTTTACAATATATTTTGCCATACTTCGACTACTTCGAAGCCATTTTGAACAGAATACAAGGGCAACTAGACGCGACGACCGCGACTGCCGACTGGCTGGGCAAGGCGCAAAAACATTTGTGAATGGATAGTAAGTGTTTTGTACTTTGTGACGGACGGTAGCTTGCGCCACGGTCATGCTGTTTTTGAGTTTTTGACGACAAACGCGCTGTCAATGAGCCATGACGATTAATAAAATAACAACATTTGCGGGAAAAACGCGAATAAGCCCGAAAAACGCGACAAGCGGCTGGAAAAATTTACCAGCGACTCGGTGGAAAAAGAAGCCTAAATCCGCTTATAATAAGCGGAACTGGCCACCCTGCCCGCCACCAAGCGGTGGCAAAGGCGGCGCATACTAGAAAGAGGTAGTGGGATCAGGCGCCGACGCGCGCCACACATTGATGTGAAGGGGTGAGCGTAGGAAGGTCCCGGATGTGCGCGGCGGCGCTGCGGTCATATGCCGGAGAATCCGACCAGTTACCAGTTTTCCGAAGGCATTCGGCGAGCGGGTTTGACTTGCGGTTTGGCCGTTTGCCGGTATGGCACCGCGAAATGGCTCCCGATCTGACCTGATCGTTACCCCGTGTTTGCTACCGTTTATGGCCAATGAAGTGTTATGCCGAATGAGTGTTTAGTCGCGCGGCAAATGCAGTGCGAGCCGCCCTGGCCGCCCGCTTCATCCAGCCTATCCAGCACACGCTTTAGTGGCACCCTCTCGAGCCGTCGACACGGAGTGCGGCAGCCGTGAGCGCTCGGTGAGCTCACTACCCCTCCTCAAGTTCACGACCACTCAAGCGACCAAGAACGTCATGAAGGAGATTATTTTAGAGCGCAGGCTCTTAGGCGCCCGTTTCCGGCTTGAGCGACGTCGCCGTCGACGTAACCACGCGTTGACGTTTCCCATAATGACGTCACTCGTGACGTCACCGCGCGTTGCATTATGGCTAAATTTCCCCGTTAAATTTAGTGGAAAAAATGTTCCGCTAAATTTAGCGGAATAAATTCCCTGCTAAATTTAGCGAAAATATTTCCCCACTAAATTTATCAGAAAAAAATTTCCTGCAAAATTTCGCAGAATATTTTCCCCGCTAAATTTAGCAAAACAAATTTCCCGCAAAATTTAGCCGAAATATTTTTCCCGCTAAATTTAGCGAAGAAATTTTTCAGGGGCAGTACAGTAACAACGAAAACACCTTTGGGTACCTCAGTGATCTGTTTATATAAAATGGGTCTTGCAACAATTTTTGTGTTTTCAGTGAATACCGCTAAGAACTGACGTTGGTAACTTTAAAAAAAAATATCCATAACTTTTCCTCTCCGCACAGTGACAAACGCCGAAAAAATAAAGAAAAGAAACAGCCTTCCGCCTCCTCAACTCGCAATTAGAACAAGCGGCCACGTGATCTGGAGCTAATTATATATTGTCAGTGTTAATCATAGTCATGCACTGAGAATAGGCAAAACATAGAGTACGGGCTGAGCTTCAGACATTGTTAGAGTTAGGCTGTTCTAAGTTCTTTTATTGAACATGAGCCATTACCCGAACGGGGTGCCTAGGGGGAAGGGAAAGGGGGGGCGGCGGTGGCGGGGATAGGGCATCGGTGTTTTGCCGCGGCGTTCGGATGGGACTCGTGAGACCATTCCATTCAGCGCTCTCTGGGCGGCACCATTTTGCTCTACCGCAGCGCCCTCTCCACACATGCGGGAAGTTCAGCGGGTTCGGCAGGGTAAAACGAGAGAGAGGGCTCGCGCCACACTCCGCTAGCAGACGACAAACCGGGAGGTTGCCGTTCTCCATCTTTGGGCTGTATCGGCGGGCTCTACCGAACATCGAACTCTCGCTCGTGGCTGCCGTTGTGAAGTGGTTCGCGTTCTTAGAATAGTTGTGGCTACTCCAAAATTATCCTATAGCTCTCTGTTGTTCTATTTTGCTAAATGATCAACTGGCATATATTTTTTCCGTTACTTAAATAGCAGTTGAGTCAGCCGGCAGTACTATCCTCAACTACTGCTTGTATTGCGGCAGGAGAGCACGTTTTATTTATTATTTCAGACTTCCACTCATGGTCGCTAAAGGCCCACACCAGTACGAACTTTTGTATAGTAAAAAAGGTATACAGCAACCTGATTTACTCTTCGCCAAAGAGACCGGCCAATCTGACACAGTTTTCCCTGTTTGTTTTTTTGTTTGTTTTTTATTTGCACGCAGGTAACAGCGCAATTGGACCCTGTGGGTCTTTTTATCTAGCATAATATTACACGACAACTGGCATACCAAAATCTGCGCATCTGCTCTTGAAAGTTCCAAAATGACGCAATTTTAAACAGAGTTTGCACGCCAGCCGGACGCTAGCTACAGCCCACTCGGCGGAGCGCACGAGATGCGGGGTGAGAGGGGGAGTGCATTTTTTTCTCTTTTACCCTCCCTGCTATGACCCTAATGGAACGGTCTATACACTCCGTGCGACGCGACCGGCGCGCCGCCGCGCGGCCGTTACCGAAGGTAGGCAGTGAGAGCCCCAGCGAAACGAAACCAAGCCGCGCACGTTGGTACGCATTGAAGTCGGAGCGGTGCGGTTGCGCTGGGTCGACAGCATGAACTGCTGCGTCGTTAAGTGCTCCGATAATTATACGTCGTATCTCGTGGGGACGAGGTTTCACAGTTTTTCACCTGGCTGATGTTTTGTGGGACAGTGACAACGATGGGCCCGTGCCGTACGACGCGAGAAATTTGGTCTCCCGATCATATCTGCCACTGTGTCGGTACAGCTGACATATTGTACACTGCCGCTTTGCGCTCTGCGTTTGTTTTTGTACCAGTAACACCTACATATCTCAGTTCTAACTGAAATGCCATCCCACACTCGCGGGTATGCAGTGCCCATTTCGTTGGAGGAATGCCCTCCAAAGAAGTTTTGACTCCATCGAATGTGTCGATGATATTTCCGGACCAGTGTGGCACGCAGTCTGTACTTCATGAAGAAAGATTCGGACGGTACAAAAAGTGACAAATATAAATCTAAGGAAGACTACAATGAAACTTAGAATCACTGGACAATCGATGTTTGAGTATGGAAGTTTATGTGGTGTGCTCTCTTTTTGATCAGCCTCCTTTTGGATGTGGGAATGCTGACACCCCGAGTCTTGTAGACAACATTTTTTTTTCTCGGCTTTAGAGCCACCTATCTCAAAGTTGTTCGGACTGGAAGTACCGTCCACTGGTCCCTTCCTACCTGTAAAGTGTGCACCTCCCGGCTATGATGAATGGTATTCTCTTGACAGCCTTTGACGGTCAAAACCGGTTCCCATTTAGTTACGCCGCCCAAAAATATTTCCACCTGGTTAAACTGTGCCACCTCTTTTAGGTATAATAAGTGTTTTGTCAAGTTACGGTTGTCCAAGTACCTGTGCGCCGGAAATCAGCACCTCGCACAACCAGATTACTACAAAACAGCTGACCGCAAAAGCCCTTGACGGCCAAACCGTGTGTTGGCCGGCAACTTTGTTTTCTCGGCTTTGAAGCCACCTTTTGTAAGGTTGTTTCAATTGGAAGTATAGTGCACTAGCCCCTTCCTACCTGTAAAGCCTCCATCTCCCACGACGAGTGGTATTCTCTTGACAAGCCTTTCACGGTCAAAACCGTTTCCCATTCAGTTACGCCGCCCAAGCTAAATTTCCCGCTGAGAGCAATTATGGTCGCGGCCGTCTTGCTTTTCCGAAAATTGCTCAAACCCCTTTTTCGATCGCAACTAAAGAAATTATCCCTAATAACGACTCAAACTCAATATATAAGAAGCAGAGAAGCGGAGAAAGTATATTTACCAACACGCTCGTTTTTAATGTTAATCAAGCTTTGTGAGCTACATGTCTTGTCCTCGTCCGAACGTCGGCCAAGCAGCGTTTGACCCTAACAAATTCTTCCATGAAAGAGTTGTATGCGTCTGTTTTCGTCTCGAAGTTGTGCTTATTCTTTCCTATTGTTTAACTAAATGCCCTTCTTAAATCTGCCCCAGCACTCATGCAACGTCACCCTCAACTTATCGGCTCAAAAAGCAAAAGTTCCATCCGTGCACGCTTCCGCCGCCACAGCTTCGCACGCGAAAAGGCGCCGCAGCCTGCTGAGCGCGCCTCACTGTCGAACGCCAGCTCCTCCGCTAGCGGTGCTACGCGCGTTTTTCAAAGCGCCCCCTATAGTTCCCGCACGGAACGTATACACCAACTCATGTTTACAAACAAACCGGAGGGTCCCTAGCGGACGCCACCGGCGCCGCGCATGCGCGATGGGGGTGTGGGCAAGAAGCTCGCCGTCGCCCATAAGCAAACCATTGAAATGCGGTGTCGTCGGCGTCGGTGTGAGTCCCCCTGCCTTTTTTCGAATTCGAATTGTTGATTCTACGTCTTCCTGGCGATGTCTATCTTGAGTGGCGTCAGCGAAATTACTGAGCCTCGTTACACCGCAAAACTTCGCGTGAATAATCTGACATGCGGTGATTCATTCCGCGTGGGCGCCGCAGTATGTACGATAAAACCTCATTTGCATGATGAGATTTCGCTCGCAATTTTCAGTCGCGACGACGCTCGGGCTGCAAAAGCGTGAACCGTTGCTGAGATGGTCGACGTCGATACTGAAAATCGCAAGCAGAATCGAACCAAGTCAATAAGGCATAACAAGTCAGTGATGGCCACTGGTAACAATGATCAATATCTTCTTGTTTACATCGAGCCTGCTTACCAACCTTCAAAAAAGTCTTTTGAGGCTTGCACATTTTAGAAATCAGCTGCGAAAAACATTTATGGTCACTGGTAGTTCCCAAGCTTGTTGGCAAGCTATTCCAATCCGTTATGCGTAATGGGAGAGGTGAGTATTCGAATGTGTTGGTTTTCGAAAAAAATGGGTTCAACTTTGCAGGGGTGGTCGAGACGAGAGGAAATATGATGGGCCGGGGAAATAAAGGTTTGGGGAGACCACGGGTTATAGTACAATATCTCTATGAAAGAGAGCCGGTATATTTATCTACGAGTTTCGAGAGTTTGTATAAGATATGGACTGCTTTAAAGAAGAGATTCTATTCCTAGTGTAGTTACGAGTGATAAAACGAGTAGCACGATTTTGGACAGTTCCAACAGTGCGTCATCACGTTCAAACAGCCGCCTCATCGTTCGAGCTGTCGTCTGCTCTCTCAAACGTTTCTGCTTGTCGTCTGCTCTTTTAGACGACACCGGCACGTAGACCAAATGTTGGCCGGTACTTGCGATAAGAATTAAGTGCGGGCCTCAAAAGACTTAAGTTTGGAGGTTGGTAAGCAGGATCTATGTGAACAGTAGATACAAGGACATGTTGATCATTGTTACCAGTGTCCATCACCGACTTGTTATGCCTGATTCACTCGGTCCAATTATGCTTGCGATTTTCAGTATCGACGTCGGCATCTCACCTACGGTTCAGGCTTTTGCAGCGAGAGCGACGTCATGACTGACAGTATTTGAGCGTCGACTTTTTTTTGCGGTTTCTACACGCTAGTGGTCCCGGAAGCCCAGTGGACAACGAAAGAGTGTAAAAATATTAGCGCATCATATTTTAATTTGACAACTCGGAAACACCTCCTCTGACGGTGGCGCCGCGAGGTGCCGAATGCGCGCGCATAACGGCGCTCCCTTTCACAATACGCCACATTCTCTGGGTTTCGTGATGGCGAGAGCCGTCCCAGGAATTTTGAAGCGAAATAAAGTATATTACACGTTAACCGTCATTATTTCTCTAACAAGTCCTTTTTATAGAGCTACTAAAGTTGCAATTGCAAAGTAAAGTTCAAAAAGGGCGAAAACAACGCCTCGTTGCTCATGCGCGCCTCCCAGCGGCGTCCGCGACGTACCATCGCGAGCAGACGACAAGTGATCCGTACAGACAACGCGCATCGTATTTTCACTTGTGCGCTCCCGGTCCCGGTCAACTAAAAGCAGTAAGAGGAGCCAGGGGAACCCTTATTTTTTTTTTTTTTTTTTAGTGCTGTGACAGACTTTTCAATGTTCGAGTGAAATGCGGCGACGGGACCCAGCTTATATGGTGCCCGACCGCTCACCAGTTTGTACCTCCTACTCGCCGAGGTGGCTCCGGTGGCGGAGTTGCGGGAGACGAGTCTTCCGCGGCTGTCGACGCGGACTGAGGCAGAGACGCGTCGCGGCGCTTGCGTGGAGTGTCCTCGTACGACGTGACGCCCATATCCGCACTCAAAATCCGATAAGCCCGGTAAATTCATCGATGATGGCAACCTGATCCCAACGCTACGATGGTTGCAGCTAGGCCTAATGGCCGACGAGCCGACCGGGCCCAACGACCGGGCCGACGGGTTATCAACCAAACTCGCGTCCAATTGGCTAACCGCTTTGTTCCAATCGCTAAACTGTTTCATTTTACGTCATGAAGCGGAATGTTTTGCTTATTTAAAGCTGTTTTCTGGAATATTTATTTTGCTAATAACTCACAAAATATTGCGAAGTTCTGTAATACTTTCTTTCCTCGGTGTTCCTGCTTTCATGGAGCTCCGTTTCAGCGCGAACTTCAAACCGGTCAAAAAATTGTTGGTGGGCCCCTTTAAGCGTCCATTCTGCGGTGTCTATGCGGAATGAATCGCCGCGTGTTACATTATTCACGCCAAGTTTTGCTGTGTAACGAGCCTTGTTGATTTAGCTGAGGCCACTCAACTAGTCAGACATTACCAGGGAGAGAATCAACAATTCCAACGCGAAAAAGAGCCCGGAGACTCACACCGACGCCGACAACATCGCATTCCAATGGTTTGCTTATGGGCTTCGGCGAGCTTCTTGCCGACACCCCCATCGCGCATGCGCGGCGTCGTTGGCGTCCGCTGTGGGCGCTCTGGTTTGTTTGTAAACATGAGTTGGTGTATAAGTGAGATGGCACGTGTCTCAATCGGGTGCTGGCTCGACGCTCGTGCCTGGTTTTAACGCAGCAATTTCCCGTCCTGGGGTGGCGTGTGGGGTTCGGCGCTGGGGCTTCGTGTCCTGTTGATGTCGTCCCTACTCTACCGCATCGCGGCGAACCTTCTCCTTGATGTTTTGTTCTTCTGTTGGTGGTCTGTTGTTTTGTTCTTTGTTCTTCATGTTTTTGCTCTGGGGAGGAGGGGAGGTGGGGGCTGGCTAGCAGACGCTCACGTGTACGGCGCCCCGCTTATGTGCATTGCCTTGTGAGCCACCCAGAGTACCTCAATCTCCGCTAATAATGATTGTTACTATTGTTATTATTATTATTATTATTAACCTTCCTTCTGCTCTCTTGAACTAACCCAGCGTAAATAAATGTATTCTTCTTATCATTAATATTAGTAATGTGTGGCTGCGGGAGTGGGGGTGAGTAAGGGAGGCCTAAAATGGCCCACCTTTGATGTTCAGAGGACCACGAGCATTTGCCATTCACGAGGCCGCCATTGGCCGGCACCTTTTCAGACCGAGGTCCAGGAGATCGGACAGTGGTCACCCAAACTGTGCCCCACCCCTGCCCGTTTCGATCTGGATGAGCATCGTACCGGCGTGCGGTCGTGTATCACTACTGCGTGATGCACGTTAAAGACCCCAGGCTAGCGGTTGTACCGCACTGGCTAAATTTCTCATCTACAGCTGGGAGACTCGTCGCCCCTGTGAGGCAGACCAAGTTCTAGGCTGTATAAACATACACGCAACCCAATTATTATTATGTGTACGGTATCGTCGCAGCGCTACAGAGAAACGTCCAACTTGGATCAAGTTTGGCAGCGCAACATAGCGCATAACTTAGGCCTAAAGAGCAGAGTATCAAAACGAATTTTTTATCGGTTCGGGGAAATGGCTTTAGGTTCAGTACTGGTACAGCGCAGAAGAGCAAAAATAACGGTTCAAACCGGTGTGAACCGATAAAGTTTAAATACATTTCCAATTTGCTTCTTGATAAGCATGAAGTATTTTTATTGTTTGTACAGCACAATTTTCATTGTTTGTACAATCCCCCCCTTTACAGTTCATCAGTACGAACAAGGAACATGAAATACCATCATGCGCCCAAAACACGCTCGAAAAATGAAACTAAACAAGGCATATGTATATAACGCATCGATTACATTAATACAATGGAGCGTCGCCCATACAACAAGTAAAGAGAACCAATACAATCTACACCAAACATTAAAGTGTTTCTTTCGTCTCTGGTGTAGAATATGACAGAAATTGCTTCATCATCATTCTGACGTGAAGCATGCAATCGATACCATTTCAGCAGAATAATGGCCGGGTTAAACGTTTACACGCGCACACACACAAAGAAAAGGTAATTTCGTACTTCTTGTTTGCACAATTCCGATTACACGATTGCGATGACACATCAGCATGAGCTAGACACTTGTCGAAACATTGCCTTGGGATGCTCGTGTTATATTCGGTCTGGCGAGCAGGTGCTTCTGGGCCCTCGCTTAACAGCTCTGTGCTCCATAGTCATGCCCCGTACAAGCGGGGTGCTACCAACCGCGTGGCGGATGCGCTGTCCTGCGCTCCACTTCTCGGACAGCAAATGCAGGTGGATGCGGCGTTGGCCACTGCGGCGCCCATGACACCGGATTCGCGGTGGGGAACATATTCATCACGAGTCTGCTCCCTATGCTGAACAACTTCAGAATTTTGGCGATTACTGCCGTCTGCTTGGATAGTGTTGAAAATGCTACATTTCACCTGGAAACTGAACTGTTTCTATGAGTGACTTGTTCGTGACGTCATCGCATCATGCTGGTTGTCATTGCCGCTTTTGCTTTGCTGAGAAAAAAACAAATTTGGTGGTAGGAAATGCCTGCTGCAGAGGATACGCGCTCAGTTCAGCAAGGCCACAACAATTGCCGCTGATGTGGCACCAATTCAAGCCATGTTTTTGAGAGAAACAAAGTATTCGCGCTCGGTCAACACCACCTAGACAGAAGGCCTCCGCATGGTTTCCTCTTCCTCTATGAAACGTCATCACAGTCGGATCGCGCTCGGTCGGCTATTGGACCCGAGTCCGACCTTCGACGCGCTGATTGGCCACGAGCCGCAGCCGAACACTGACGCAGCACTCGTGCCCAATCTCTCGCCTCAATCGATCTGACTATGATGACGCGTGTGGAGGACTTCTGTCTAGGTGGTGTTGGCTCGGTGCGGCCTCGTAAGAAACGGCGCGAGCCTGTGGTACCCAAAAACACACTTTCGGGTAAGGGTGCTTATCTAATCAAAGTAGTTTCCGGTACCACTCTCTCTGGTCTGTGTTGTATGCGTCCCTTTTTTGTTCGACGACAAACTCAGTGGCGCCATCTATTGAAAAGCCCCGGTACAGTTCCGGTCCACGTATATATCCCTTTTTTTTACTTATCATTTTTATCATACAAGTTGATTAAGTCTGACAGTGCTATAAGTGGCCATTTCCAGAAGATAGCCTGTATATTTGATTTCGCAAATACTTCAAGACCCGCCGTCTAGTTCAAAACCTGAAGTAGTTGGGGGCTATTAGCTCACTGGTGCCACAACGTTTCAACTCACGCGAGAAAGAGCGAATAGATACGGCGCCGAAGAATCTTTACAATTATATTCCTAACGAGCGTGTTGGTAAGATGTACTAGATAACAAAGTATAAAACAGAGAGAGGACGAAACACAGACGAGTACATTCTTTCAAACAATGTACTCGTCTGTGCTTCGTTCTCTCTCTGTTTTATACTTTCTGTCATCTAGAAAATCTTTACAACACAGCATTTTTTTTAACTACACACCTCCCTTTTTCCTGGCCCTCCTTTGTTTATTGGACAATCATTTTCGACTTTCATTTTTCACTCAAAGACTCGTTAAGTTTAACCAGAATATGAAGGTGGTCGAAGCTGGTAGGAAGAACGTGAGAACGACCTCCTGTAAAACTCAGAGCGGCTCGGCTGGCAACGTCTCGCTAATGGGCTTGACGTCTCAGGCACTCTTAGGAAAACGTCGCCTGCCTTTTTCAGGCCACCAGAATATTTGTTTTCATGTCACCCCCCCTCCCTCCCCCCTCCCCCCCCCCCCCCCCCGCCCCTTTGCCCGGTACACACCTGTGGTTCTACGTAACATTCGGTCCGGTTACTAAGTCACATTCAGTCACTTCAATATTTCTATACTCGGCACAACTTTCTGTGGAAATTCAGAAGACGGGGCTGTTTCTGTGGTGCTCCGTTGTAGACCTCGAAATGCCGCAGCCTCTCGACGTTTCTGCAGGAGTAATATTGAACTGATTAAATTAACACAAACCTTCTTCCCTCAATCAGCTTTTGTTCGTAGCAGAACGAGCCCACCTTGCTCCTCTGCCCCTAGCCAAACCAACACCTCCTATATGAGAAAGCCTAAGTGCTCAATATTCCCGCGTCAGCGTCAGCGTTAAGCTAGGAGTCGTGTTCTCGCCGATTGGAGAAGAGGTCCAGACGAACGCTGACGCCGTAGTCGTGACCAATCTCTGGCCTACAGTGGCCTTCTTTAGTGACGCGGGAACATTTAGCACTTAGGCTGTCTTATTTAGGTTGTGTTGGCCAAACGCTGTTGTCTCTTTACCGGCATCTGATTGGCCGACGATCACGCTGAGCCTCAGTGGACTGCCGCTTCTGTTCAGCGATGTACTCTTCGGTCCGTTCCTTTTCCTTGAGAGTCATTGTGAAGATGACCAGAGCACTTCCAGCAACCGTATGTCTTCTATCATAGGATGGATGAATGGATAGACGTCGTATTGGCTATACCCTTCGTATCGGGCGGTAGTTTGCGCCCCTATAGCCTAGAAACATTTATACCCATCTGCTTTAAATGCTGCTATAAATGTTGTCTCTCGTTAAATTATCTACCCCACCAATGTTTGTGTATTATCACGCTTCTGCAGACCTTCACCACCAATCTTCAAATTTCCTTTTTGTGATTGTAATCCTTTGTTACCCCGTTCTTCCATCCTCGCCAGCAAATCCCAGTGCTCCCACCAAATGCCTTTTCAGAGAAAGCGGGACGAAGTCCCGCGCACTTCAAAACCACATACTCTAGCGTCTCGCTATCATGTCATAGCAGGCACGTAGCCAGGGGGGGCCCGGGCCCCCCCTCCCTGAAATCTTCCATTTTGCTGGG
The DNA here is from genome assembly GCF_016920785.2 of Ixodes scapularis. Classification (NCBI taxonomy): domain Eukaryota; kingdom Metazoa; phylum Arthropoda; class Arachnida; order Ixodida; family Ixodidae; genus Ixodes; species Ixodes scapularis. Next base: position 69,162,433 of record NW_024609884.1, on the reverse strand, counting down.
ACCTCCTCTCCCCCCTCCCCTTCATACAGAATTTTGTCATGGGTGGGCCCCCCACCGAAACAGAATCTTGGCTACGTGCCTGTGTCATAGGCACATGTGTGTCTATCTTTTAAAATGTATCCTTATGTGTTGTAAAATAGTTTGTTGTTGGGCGAGTTGGTGAACGTTTGGATTCATGGTTTTGCGCAAAAAAGACGGACACAAGAGAGAGAAACAAACACGAGCGCATGTGTTTGTTTCTCTCTCTTGTGTCCGTCTTTTTTGCGCAAAACCATGAATCCCTATGTGTCTTTGTTTTTGACATCTTCGTTCTCGCCTCATAGAATAAAAAACTTTCCTGCGAATTATCGAACGTCTGGTCCTGTCTTATGTCCTATATTTTTACCTCTACATCGCTAAAACTGATTTATTTTTGCATTCTTCCCTCCCTCATTTGCTTTTCTGCTTCTTTTTACTCTCTTTTCCTTTGAACTAGTCTGCTCAGTCCCATCACTATTGTATAGGTATTTAAATGTGAGCTTTCGGGTTCGGTTTGTCTTTTTTTTTTTTTGTTTAATATTTTTCATTGATATTTACTTGTACAGTTTACGTGCCTATCGCGAATCCTCCATTTAAGTTAACCATTGTCCAAATTTAAATGTACTAACTGCCTCTTTGTTCTCAAAAACGACCAGCCCATGTCCCGCTGTACCGCCTCATTTCGTGTGTTCCCATACGCTCCCTGTGCCGATCTCCCCATACTTTTTTGTCGAAATTCTAATCCTGATTGAACAGTATCCCCACCATACTTCGTCTCATCCTACGATAGACTAAAGGCCAAATCCACGCGCCGACAGGTCCAATCACGTTCCACGCTAAACTATGACACGGTTAGCATTGATTACGTTTGGACGAAAATGCTTTGAATCCAAAAACGCTGCGTCATTTTTATAGCTTCGACACTGCAAAGAGCCAGTACGCCGTGGCTTTTTTTGCAATGTAAAATTGTTGAGTCACTCATTGCTCGATCCGAACCACTGTCGGCACATTCCCATCAGTGATCCGAGACGCGTGCACCCATACGTGCTTCGAAGCGAAATACCACACAATGTCTAAGCGGCTCGTGATTAGATCTGGCGGTTCGTAGCTTTTAGTCCGTCGTAGGGTGAGAAGTATACCAAAATATAGTCCATGCACCATCATTCCGTTCTGTACCCCAGCACTTCATATATATATATAATAGAATACCACAGTGCCCTGAGTTTCATGATAGCTGAATTTATTTCATCTTTTCTAATGATATTTCATGTTCCTCTAGAAATGTTCTTCACTCATTAAGCCATACCTCCAGATATTTATATTGTTGTACATCCACGTACAAAAATACAAATATATGGAGGTAAATGCAAGACATTGTTGTAGACCACACTCTAAGAAATGCCTGCGCGTCGACTTACCCGCAAAACACCCAAAGAGCCAATCTCTATGATCTGCGAAATCAGTTAAGCGAATGATGAAGCGGAACATCAATTTAGACCTCAAAAATTTTTCTGCGCTGTGGCATTACGCAATGCAAGCATGACGCTTTGCATTGCGTAATGCCACAGCGCAGACTTCATTTTTAGGTCTAAACGGATGTTTCGCCTCATCATTCGCTGAGCTGATATCGTAGATAACCGAAATTGTCTGTTCGAGTGTTTTGCGAGTAAGTAGTCGCGAAGGCATTTCTTAGAGTGCGGGGTCTATTACGACGTAACAAGGCATGAAGTTGGGCTAGTTGGTGCATTATGAAAACTTGAAAACAGCGCAAAATACACGAAGGACAAGAACGAGAAGTGAACGAACACAACGATGAATGGCAACTAAAGTTTATTACTGCGAGGAACAGACAGATAAATATAAGAAAAGCTAGATAGATAAAAGATAATCAATCCCCTTGAAGCACGCCTCCAAACATTTAAACCAATTTGCCGAATTTCTTGATAAACGCGACTTCTTCATTCGCCAAAGCCACGGACGGGACTTCGGTGAATGACGAACTTGCTTTTATTAATGAATTGATTATCTTTTATCTATCTGACTTCTTTTATGCTTTCCTTTCTGTTCCTCGCAGGAATAAACTTTGCCAGTCATTGATGTGTTCGTTCACTTCTCGTTCTTGTCCTTCGTGTTATTTTGGGCTCTTTTCAAGTTTCCTATTACGATGTCTTGTGTATTAAGGGTCCCCCTCTTTTCGTCCTTAAACTCCCAGATGTGTCACTATACTAAAACTACATTCTAAAAAAATCCCGTGCGTCTACTTTCCCGCACAACACCCGGAGAGCCCATCACCGCAACTTATGGATGTAGCTCAGCGATTGACCAAGCCGAAACACATGTTCAGACCAAGAAACGCACTCTGAGTTGAAACATTAAACAATGCAAGCGTGCCGTTTTGCAGTAAAGTATCGTCTGTATACCCTCGAAGACGACGCTCTTCGACTCACGCCGGGCGCTTTTCAGCCGTGCCCCAAGAGCGTGCTAGAATAAGGTAGCGTACATCACAGAGAAAGATAATTCGACCCCCTCGCGGCGAGGCTACATCGTGTGTGTGTGTGTAGGCGTTGTAAATGAAGATGAGGGGGGTCTGTTAGGGCAAATTGTGAACCAGCGAATCGAGGGGGTATGGACCAGACTTGGAAGTAATCCGTTACATGTAATGGATTATTTGTAATATGTTACTTTTTTAAGTAATTTTGTAATTGACACGTTACTTTTTTGCGCCACTAATTTGTAGTGTAATTTCGTTACAAAATATTGGTAACGAATTACTTTAATTACTCGTTCTTTTTTTTTAAATATGAACATAATAAAAAAAAAACTGGAGCAATTGAGCCGAGAATTCAGAGGCATACAGAGAGCAAGTTCAACAAATATAAATATAAACCATCGTGAAGAGTAGAAAAACAGGAAAAAAAAAAAACGATTTTTCGTCTGACTGGTTACCAGAACCACTAGAAAGGCATGAATATACTACGTGAAAAAGAAAGACCAAGAAGACAGTGCCGAGTAGACTTAGCTTCTTTCCGTCGCCTTCCATCGCATTTTTCTTCTGAGAAACCTCTTCGTGTTTAATTGTTTTTGACTTTTACACCACTTGAAAGACCTGTTTCTAATGGGAGCTTTCGTAGATCGGTTCCTTACCTCCGCATCTCCTAGCGGAGGTAGACGCTGCTACTGAGCATGCGCACCGCTAGCTTGGTCTGCAGAATTCCAGGGACCATTTCCGGTCGCTGTAAGCTAGCGCGAAGGCGGTTGTGGTTGCGGCTTTCGCTGGCTTGTCAGCTTACAGGTGAACCTTGCACCTTCAATCTTTCTCTCGAGTAAAATACTTTATTTTTGCAATGACTACCATAATGCAGGCGTACGAGAAATAGAAAATAAGGTGTTGCAGAACAATTTTAAAAACATCAAAACTGTTTCTACCGTTTTTCTTGATAAGCGTGCTGGAAAAGTTACGTGAAAGTAATGTGTAACGTAACGAGTAAAGTAAACCGTTACTTCTCAGCGAAAATAATTTGTAAGGGTAATCCATTATATTTGGGGCTCGGGAATTTGTAATTGTAATCCATTACATTTTTGAAGTAACGGCCACAAGTCTGGTACAGACCCGAGTTTAATGTCTGTGCAGGTGGCGGGAGACGTCGAAGAAGTTGGCAAGGGTGAAACGGTGTAAAATACAAAAAAAAAAAAACACGATGAGCTTGTTCTTGCACGGAAGAAGAAGAGAAACACTATGGAAGGCGATGGAGAGCCTACCTGGCGCTGTCTTACTTGATATTTTTCCTTCGTATATTTGTACATGCCTTGCCCGTTTTTCTAGTGGTTCTAGTGACCGGTTATACAAATAACTGTGTCTTCGTTGCGACTATTCTCTCCTTCCCGATATTTTCTTTATTGTTTAACTTGCTCTCCTTATGCTGCTGAATGTTCTGCTCGTATTGTTCCAGTTACTGTACTATGCTCATATTTAAAAAAGTACCGAGTAATTAAAGTAGCCCGTTACCACTATTTTGTAACGATATTACATTACAAATTATTTCCGAAAAAAGTAACGTGGGAAATACAAAATTACTTGACAAAGTAACGAATTACAGGTAATCTGTTGCTTGTGACGGATTACTTCCCAAGTCTGGGTGAAATGCATGGGGCTTATTACCTTTCTCTGATTCACTCGTGAAAATCGCAGAATGCGCCAAAAAGAGGCCGTATCGCATCCGTGAAACAGACACCAACCGTTGCGTTTCCCGAGCAACTAATCTCAAAATGGAGAGTTCATTCATTTTCGCCGACGATGCTGCAGGTCGTCAGCGAATATCGCATCGTAAAAACCTGACAAGAGAGAGAAAGAGGGAGCGAACGCTAAGTTTGGCGATTTTTTTTTTATTTAAATTTATAAATTATTTAATTGACCGAGGCGGAATCGGACGATTTCCTGCCTGTAGGGGATCGCATGTTTGACCTTATTCCTGTTTTCCTTTCCTAAATTACTATGCTCAAACTTTTTGCGACACCCTCGAAATAAGAGTTATTTCGATAAATGACTTTAAATGTTTAAAAAAATATATTAACTAAGCCAAAAAAAAAAAAAAAAGTGACGGACTGTGTTTTTCTCACGATATTTGGCAAGGTTCAGCAAATTCTACCATGTGACCTAGTGGAGGATTCATATTAAAATAAGTATTTTCAGAATAATCAATAATAGCTATTTTTAGTGACCATAACCTCAATGGTGCATCGTAAAAAGGTGAGTGTTACATGCGTTTAGATAAGCAACCGTTTCCGAAATCAGGCAAGGTCAGAATCAGCTGTGTCAACAACTCCATTCCTCTTATTGGTGTTTTCAAGTGCATCATAAATTCGTAACACGGGCGCACTGCTGGTCAGTAATATGTTTTTGATGTAGTTAGAACTACCTAAAGCAAGTACTGAGTGAATCATTTATATGCCAGACATTGTATTAAATAATGTAAGAGGTAAGCATTTATTGGTGGGTTGTGTTTCTGCTACTCAGCAATACATAGCTTGCACTGACGTCACTTAGAAAATGGGCGATGGAGAGCGTAGTTTCCGCTGCGTTAACGAGGCGCTTCTGGCAACCAAAAAGAAGAACAAACTGACGTCATGTGCAAGCCGTCTATTACCAACATCAAAGACACGCGCATGGCAAGATTCAAGCCAAAATAGGACGGCTTACGAACAGAATAAATTCTTTAAAATTACATATCTAAAAAATGTGTTCTTAGCTTGCAAAATTTCCTACACCCTCGTTTATATATGCGTTTATAATGAATACAAAGAAGCTCATTCTGAGACAAAGGCAGCTATAGCTATAGGTCTACCCGCTAATCTGTCCAATCAGAGCACGGCGTTCGGACGTCCCGGCGCGCTTTGGCGTATCCTCCTCTCCCCCCCTTTCTCGGCCCATTGGAACGTGGCTGAAACAACGAGTCACGGTATACCAGCACGTGGCACGCAGAAGACTCCTCGAGACTCGCTCGCTCGGGACAGAACATCGGCACTCTGCAAGCAACGGCTGGCTCCCGGTCCGGTGACCACCTCCTTTTTACATGTGTTTTCTTTCTAAATAACTCAAGGTCCACCTTGGCCACTTCAAGGATAATACTCTCAGTTTCTATAAACGTCCAAGCGCAGCCTAAAGTAAGAAGGAAAGGGAAGAAGGCCAGATACGGCGACTCCCGACAGGCAAGAAATAGGTCAGTTTCTGCCTCAAGCGCTAAAATGTTGCATAACTTAAAAAAAAAAAAAAAAAAAAAAAAAAATTTGCTTGCTGTTTGCATCTTATTTCACTTCAGAATTGCTCCTAAACAGTTTTTATTTTTTTCTTTCAATATTAAAAGTGGGACTTTTTTAGCGTGCCCGATGTGAATTGAAATCCTCCTATACTGTGTTGCACCAGTCCCGTAAACAATGAGAGAAAACTTGTTTCCTACACTGCCCGCTCTTCCCCACTGACGTTTCGCAAAGAACGTTTTTCTAGTATCTAATGTCAAACACGCCGTTACTACTTGCCTGATTTGTCCTGAGAAAATTCAAATCAATCATCCTGTGAAGTGAAACTTCGTGCACTTCAATGCTTGCTTCATTACTGAGCGAGCCGGCAATGGAGGGATCATTTATTGCGAATGAACCAGGCAAGTACTATCGCCAAACTACACTCTTAAAAAAATGCTTACATGCATTCTTTTATAAAGGGAGCAACGGTTTTGTCCCCTATGTTCTTTTAAAAACGGAGCGACATTTGTCCCTGCAAACGTGGGAGCAAATTTCCTCCCTCGTCCGCGTAGCAATATGGCGGCTCCAAATCGAGTTAATCGAGCTCAGTAAGGCTTAACGAGGACGCCAGGACACTATGCATATATAGCGTAGGTGTTTACGCTGAACGCTGCCGCGATTCAACCGAAAATAACTAGCATAGTTTTCGTACAGGCAATGTATTACCTCGCGCCCCCCAGGCCTGCTAAGCGGCTATCGCAAGAAATGCAGTCAACCGCTTCGCGCACATCCAAGCATGTCTCTGCTATCGGAGCGAGAGCCGTGGAAAATGAAAACGTAACACGAGGAAAGGCACGCCTGGTTTGTGCGTTTTAGCGGATAAGAAAATAGAGAGGTATTGCGTCGCTGCTTTTCACGAACTGTATTCATTGCTGAAGCCGGCTTCCCGCGCTGGTAAGGAAGTGCGCTTTGAACCGCTGTCACACAGTCTTCTCGTTTTCAACACTGCGATGTTAAGCGGAGACAAGCAAAACCCGACCACTACGCACACATCATGTCTCACCTGTGCAATTCTCTGCGACATATATTTCCTTCGTTAAAACACCGCACGTCAGAGAGGGGTGAAAAACCATTCGCGAAACGGAAAGTCGTTCACCAAAAAGCGAATTCAAAGCAACGCCTAACTCGTTGCACGGTCAAAGAAAAAAAAACATTGCCAAGTGTGAGAGATGGTTACATTGCTAGTCACTAGTTGGCAGGCACAGGCAGAGTAATTGCAAATGTATAGGCTAGGTGGTGAGGTACCGTCCAATTCATCTATCACGAAAAGCAAAAACAAAAAACTTACACATACACGTACAAACATCAACATGAACACACACTACGCCCTTCGCTGACTCGGTACACTGCGCTTCCACCTTTTATACTCGCCGTTTTGAAAGTAAACGGATTTTCTCGATGAGCACCTAAGCACTAAATAATTTTCCCAGCATGCTGATTTTTTTCTCACTAGTGTCATACCTCTGACAGTATTTTGAATGCTTAGGGGATGAATCTCTTAGTAAAAAGTAAACGCTCAGGCCGTAATTATTTGAAAGCCAATAAAGCAAGCCGCTCCACTGCAGTTCCAAGCCATGCGTTTGCTTCCCCGCACAGCACGTCGTAAAATAGCGCGAATGGACGCCAGTTTTTCCATCGTAGTATTTGTTTTTCTATTTGTGCTGTTTTCTTTTTTTCTTTTGCGGCTGCAATTGTCACCTTGAATTAATCTGTGTAGAAGTGGAGGGGGGGGGGGGAGGGGGGCAGCAGGAGGCGTTGTTTCACTTGCAGAGAAATCGCTTTTCGACCAACATAAACACAGTCGAAGACGCGACTTCTCGCTCATCCCAGCGCGCCACTTAGAGGGCAATTTCTTCAGGAACCGTAATATATTTGAACAGCAAAGTAAAGGATAAATTTTTTTTACTACCCTTCCCCTTTAATGCTAAATTGCAGAAGACTGTAAATATACTTACTTCCCGTCATATTTCAAGACTGTTCAGTCTTTACCCCGGAGGGCAATCGCGATCGGGGAGGGGGCAACAGGACATCGCAGATGACAGTCACATTGATAACTGTACGATATCATGAATCTCCGCAGGTCCATCGACTGCGCCGTAATCCCTCAATCTGTCTTACACTCTTTAATGTAGAGCATAATATCAACCTGCGACACCCGCCTCCTTCAATCATGGCCCGACCAGAGGCATCATGCCCGACAGTTTACGTAATCTCATATTGTTGTTACACCACTGATGCAGGAACACAATGTCACATCGGCGATAATTCTGCAGTCTTTATTCACAACTCACAACGCTGCCATTATGATGTTGCTGCTATGTTGCTGACACGCGCAAATACAAAACCAGGTTCATGATCGGTAGGACCTCGGCATCAGGAAACAGAGCTGAACACAGCACAGGAAATACGCAGGCACCCGGCAGCAAAACCAGCCTGTCTTGGACGCTGTTTCCGCAATTTCGATAACGTCGTCAACGTCGCCACGTCGTTCCGCATGGTTGCGCGATCCGGAGGCGGCCATCTTAGCCCAGTGCACGTAGCGCTGCTGGCACTGCTCCGGAACTTCACTGCTTCTAACGGTTTCGTTTGCTTGTTTGACAAAATTACCGTTAAAACGTCAACGCAAACGAGATGTTTTGCATGTCTCCACTGGGAGACGGAATCACAGGTTGCCTTCGCTGCCACTGAAGCTCAATCAGCTTAATATCAATTTATTAAACAAGGTGCCCTAGGTGCCCGAAAAATAAAACCGAAAGAAGGTGAGGCGGCATGGTGGAACCTTTCTCCCGTCTGCCTGGAGAAGGAGAATAGCGTTTCGTTCCTCTTTTCTTTACGTGTCCGCTTGGTATCGCGTCAGTAGAAGGAAGGAAAACGTGCTATTGCTAACTTTTTCTCCCTTTTTTCTGAGAGTGGAAGTCTTAAAGGAAAACGTGGAACGTAAAACACGACCTGTGAGCGAAGTTCCACCGCAAACAAAGGAGTGGTTCAGGCAAAATACACTTTTAAAGTTTTTATGGCGGCGATGCAACACAGAATGCAAGAAACTGCACTCATATCGTTGAGTCCAGCGGAGGCCGGGGAACACGTCAGGGATATACTTTCGAATCGCTCTCAACTGCATAAACAGCCCTCAAAAAAGCGCTACCGCAGATACCGTGCTGCTCGATACAAGTGGTTTCAGGACAGAACAACAAAGAAACATTACGTTCGTTAGTGTATGAAGACAAACTAAAACGGTGTTTTCTTACCTAAATGCGCCAAGCGCATCGGAGCAATTCATCTAGCGCTGAATTTCTCCATGACGCGTAAAAATTACGGTCAATCACAATCATTTTTTTGCACCGCAGAAGCGACTGAAGTAAACATGGACGATATATTTGCGGGTCACCATCATTAAGAACTTCGAGAACTTGAAATCTTCCGGAACCGCCGTCGACCACTACCTGAAAGCGTACACAAAGAGCCTACAAAGCCCAGCGCCCAACGGAAACGCTCTCCCGCCAGAAAGACGACGCAAGCGTCCTCTGCGCAACAAACGAAGCCGCGAAACTCACAGTAACAAAACGACAAAAAACACCCCGCGTCGGCGCGGTTAGATCCCACCCCCTTCGGGTATATTTGTATAAGCGTAATAAGGAAAGGAGGCGCCTGCGTGCTCGCTAGTATCTAAGCGTGAATTTTACCATCGTCACGCTTAGGTTGTTGATCGCGCCCGAAAACAAAGGCGACCGCCCTTACTTAAATCGCCTTCATGCTTAAATGGGAAGAAAAAAATATCAGGCTTCTTTTTTATTACGTGGGGCCTCAAACTTCATTCAAGTTTCTAGGACGTGCATTTCACGCTTAGAACTGGCTGTAAGCGTGAGAGTTTTTAAAGTGTATACGGATTGGCCAAGTGCGAATTGCCTTACTCGAGGAACTAACCTTCGGCCAGTTGTCCTTTGAAGAATAGACTTTCGATGAATTGTCCTAGACCCGATTTGTGGGATGGGTGTCAACGCCATGATTGCACTTGAGCCCGAACCCGAGGTTCCATAGCCGCCTTCGTTGTGCTCCAGCACACATAGAGTAATGCCACTCTTTCCCGAGGCAGCAAACTAGCGAACCAATGCAGCTTCCTCGTCTTTCTTTATTTTTTACTCTCTCTCTCTCTCTCTCTTATAAACTCACTGTTATCAAACCCGTGTGCCGTATTACGTCGCAGTGCGTTCACGTCACGTCACAATCAGACATTCGCGGAGTGGAACGTGGCCGACGAGAGCCTTATAGGCATAAGACGGCTTGTATTCCCCTATTAACAAGATCCAGTCCGCAGGGAGCTCATAATAGGGAGTCTTCGTAGACCGTTTTCCCACCTCCGCGGTCTCCGCGCACTTCTGGATTTCGGGTTTTCTAGAGCGTTGCGGGACGCGAAATGCGGAGGCTCCCCCATCCCTTCGTAGTAAAGGCAAGGGTGACGCTCATGGTGGGGCCTGCTCGAAAGAGAACCGGTCGCTTTCTCGAGTCAGTAGTCGTGGCCCGCTGCAGCGAACCTGGACGCGCGCAGCCCGGCGACTGCGGGGGAATCGCGTCTGAGAGCGGCTCCTCGGGACTCCCGAGATGGACCCGACGCCAACATGGCCGACGACCGCGCGCTCAGCCGTCGTGGGCCGCTGCTTCTCGTAGCTGGCAGTCGCTTTGGGTAGGAGCCAGGCAGCCCGGGCCCCGCGCAGCTCATTTGGCTTGCATGAAGCCCCCTTCCCTCCGACGCGCTCACGAGTGCGCAGAGACAGATCCCCGATCCAATTTTCTGCCGTTTCCCCGCCTCTAATCCGGGCTAATCGGATTTGGCTGCAACGGCATCCCCCAAGTAATATCCGGGCAGGAATCTGCGGCCGCGCAGCCCGGTCCCGGAACGGTCCAGGTTAATTTGTCGCCAATTAAGCGCCTCTTCCGCCGGAGACAAATGGCTGCCACGTCCAAAACACGCAACCCTCGTCCTCTTTTTCCCCCCGCAGTTTGTATCAATATTAATGATTCGCGGGGAAGGGAGGGCAACGAGTTGGCGGGAAGAAGAGGGCGAGAAGCTTTCCCTCCTCCGGCGAAGGGTGGGGAAGGCGGAGCCCGGGGGGCGAGGCGTCGCGAGGCTCCGCCCCCTCTCGCGGCGGTCTCGAGCTCGGGGCCGGACCGCGGAAGTGTCCCGAGGCCGTGTCCCGAGGCCGCCATGCTCCCGGCCGCGCACAGCCAGGAACCCGCCGGCATGGCGCTCACCCCGGAGGCCAAGGCCAAGGCGGCCAACCCGTTCTCCATCTCCAGCATCCTCAGCCGCAGCGAACCCAAGCGCCAGCTGCTCTGCTGGGAGCCCGGCCTGCTCGCCAAACCCACGCCTTGGTACCCCTGGGTGCGACCAGGTGCGTACCCGTGGCGCGTGCCGGAACCCCCGCCCAGTGCGAACCGCCAGCGGGGCTAACCTGTCTTCTCCGCCGCGCGCCAAAGCACTGCCGCGATATTGTTCATCTTTCTCGATGCGCCGTCCTTGCGCCCACGGTTATCCGATGCTCCAAACTCCGCGTCGCTGAAGAAAGCGGACAACTCCAGTTACTCCGCTTTCTCCAACGATTACCCTTGGATACCTTCCGCCCCGAAACGGTGAACGCCTCGACGTGGTTCCGTCGGATACGTCCCGTTCCCCGAGTTGCGTATGCCGGTGCAGTGGAAAGCACGGACCCGATCGCGTTGCCACGTGCTCGAACCCCTTCCCCGGGAGACCCCGGCTGCACCCCGAAGTGCTTTCCAAAGCCGACCGCGCTCGCGGCCGCGTCTTCCACAGAACGCTGCACGCAACTTGGTGAGACGGGCTCAAAACTCCCCCGCAGACCGTGCCGCCCAGAATCTCGGCATGGCCTCTTACCCAGTCAGTTATACAAATTAGATGTATACACTCTGTTTCACCTTAAGTGCGAGCGAAGCGAGAAAGCGTCAGGCTGAAGTTTCGAACGGCATTTGCACTGCACGAACGCGCGTGCATGGCAGATGTAGAATCAAAGCACGGGGCTCGAGCATGAAGCTTAGACTTCACTCACTCTTCAGATGAAGCTGAGTAAGACGACAGTAAAGCGGGCGGCACGCAGATTACAGAGGTTTTCTTGTAGACCGTACTCTGCGTACTGCGACTAGCGTGCTCAATCCACGCTTCGAGGTGACAGCACGAGCTTCCGCTAGCAACGCAAAGCTCCTGCGTGCGGTCGCCTAAAATAAATAAATAAAACATATTTTGTTTCCATCGGCTATGATGGTGGCCCCTATTATTGAAAGGTAAAAGATATCGGCTCGGCAGAACAGATGTCGGAAATAGACCCAAGTAAGCAAAGAAAAAAATATATGTAGTAAAGCGTAAAAAAATATCGACCCCGCGAAGAATGTTGAAGAGAGAGAAAGAGCGCGAGCTGTCACAACGCAACATCAATCTTGCGTCTTTTGACGGTCGACAAGGGTCTTTGGGCGCGGGACCAGCCCAAAGGGATCCTGTCGCACCATTCATCTCGCAGACGTCAGTCGCTCGAGTGTGGTGAAGAACGATGACGAGGGTCAGGTTCCTTCGCCCCACAGTGCGCTTTGCCTCGAAACGAGTGTTTTTGACGTTTCGCACTTTGTCGTCTCTGTGCCGTACACACCTGTGACATATTCCCACTTGGAAATCATCGTGTATGAGTTGCTTGAAGAAGTTCTCGCCGCACGCAAAGTTCGCGTTTGTGTTTCTGTGTTCTTTTTTTCAAGTAAACATTTGCTCGCCGAAAATGTGTGTTGTTCTTGTGCGTGTATGTGTTATGTCAAGGCTTCCGTGTTTACGGATAAATCCGAAGACTCCGAAAAATGCCCGCCGTTAAAATTTTCGTCCATTCCGATTTATCGGATAAACTCCAAATTTATATGTACCAGGGTAAAACGAAGAAGAAGAAAAAAAGCCAATATTCTGCCGTTAAGACACCGGGTCATGATACTGCTGGGTCATGGGAAAAGCCGCTGTTCAGGTTTCCAGTTTGACCCTTATACTATTTGTGCTTCATAGAGGAAGGAGAGGTAGTGTTTTCGTAATATTGAAAGCTATGAACTGTAGAGAATTAATCAAAGAAAGAAGAAAAGAAAAAAAGAAAGGGGAAAAAAAGGGGGGGGGGGGGGGGTTGAAGCTTCTATATTCCACCTAGAGTCAATTGTAGCTTGTACCACTCCACCTGACGCAGCAGCGGGGTAGGGTGAGGAAATAAGATGGGGAGGAAAACGAGCTTCGCAGACACTACCTCCTCCAGGGGTGTAGTGATTTTAAGGTGTCGACGCTCGTCGAAGAAACGCTCGCTAAAAGTTTTGTCGTGGGAAAGATTAGTATAGCCATTATCAAAGGCTTCAATGCCAAATTCAGCTAAAGAAATATTATTTGACTCAAGCGCGTTCTATGGAATCTATCACGCGTTTACATCCGGATATTATTTATCTTTAAAAACAAACTCCGATGAACTCCGAAATTTTGGGGGAAAAAAATAATCCTCCGAATTCGATGAAAACTAGTCTCCGAAAACACGGAAGCATGGCTACGTGTTTCTCGCGAGTGTTGGACTGACCTAAGAATGGCGATGAAATGACACGCTTCGCCCCATGCGCATTCGTTATTATGTATGACGACAGTGTGATTCGTTACACCTAGAAACGTTCGCGGTACTCGTGACTCGGGTAAATTGGTCACTCAGATTGGTCACTCAGTGAGCGGCACAAAAGACAAGACTTCGTAACGCGTAACGTGCGGCAAATGGTAGGCTTACACGTCCTCCAGTGCGTGCGACAGTGGCCAGCACTGGGTTTTTCCAGTAACAAGAGCCGCGGTACCAGGGTTGTTTTCCTATATGTAAACCTCCTCCTCCTCCTGCGTATTGTATTTTGTTTTAGATGTCTGGGGGTTCTTTCGACGCCACTGCAGACAGTTGTATATGACCAATGCAGCCGTAAAATAAAGAAGAAACAGGTCTCAGACAGGCGTCTCTGTAGACTGTCTTTTGTGTTTCGTGTAGTAGCCTATATCCCGGTTATTAGATCGGCTTTGAATACAGCCAATCTCCAAAGGGTCATCTGTGCACAAATGATCACACTCAGGTAGCAGAAAATAAGGGGGTTTAGAATATAGATAGGGTATGTGTAGCGTGCGGGGTGGAAGGCGACGGCTGAACACTTGGTACTTTATTGGAAAGGGCTTCGCCCTGGAGTTGCGGAGGGCTAGACGGATTTAGTAAAAAGCTTTGTGCTTAAGGCTCCGATCCACGGCGAGCATCTTTAATGGCAACGAACCGATTTTAATTTATTAGAATGAATATGAAGATGCTTACTGAAAAGTAGTGTTGCTGACGTGTTCTCGGGGATTCTTGGGGAAACTATTAAAGTCGTAGGTTAATTAGCTACCTAGATAATTAACTTTAAATATTGCCACGTGCTTCTAATTTTTGTTCTCCTCCAATATTAGTGTTAACAGGGTTCTCATTTCCCACCGCGTACTCAGTAAATAATAAAGAATAGGACGAGAGCATACTCGAAATCTTTCTTTTAAAGTGTTTTATATACTATATAAAACAAAAAAGGTTTCATGGCATCAATTATTTTTTTTAATGCATATTTTCAAACAAAAATCGCCAAAAATCTATCATCCACCTTTTGATTATAATACTGAGTACGCATTGTAAAATTATCACCCTCTTACCATTAATATTTGACGACAAAAATGAGAGGAACGAGGCAATACTTACTAGACAATTATATAAATAAAAAAAATCCTATGACTGTAATAGCTTGCCCTATAAACGCCATCGGGGAATATGTTAGGAAAGCTACTTTTGGAGTGTTCATTTTCATATTTATTTTAAGAAATTAAAAACCGCTTTGCACCCATTCAAGATGCCTCCACCGTGGGATCGGAGTCTCAGGGGCAGCGACGGAAAAACAGACGTTGGGCGAGCGGAGATCACTGAGCACAGGTTATATCGGTCCGCCGGCAGAAGTCGACGTAAGGATAGAGTTTCGTCATTCTTTTCTTTCAACCTGTAGGGCGGAAGACCCGGTTGCGAAGAGACGCTTCCGTCGCACGGAGTGTCATTATGTTTAAAACATACGATTAAAAGGCTTACCCCTCATGTTTCGTAAAATCGGGGATGAGTTATAATCGATGCAATAAAAGGCGTTGGCTATAGGCGGGCAAGCCGCCGCCCGATGTACTGGCTTGGGCCTCGTCCATATCGACTCCCTGACGTCACGCAGCAGCGGTGGCGCTTGTATCAGTAATGCGCATGCGCACAAGCTTCCTTTCACGCTAAGCTGGTTTCTACGCATGTGCAGTGCTCACACCTGGCGGGGGCAAGTGTTGACTCGTTTATAAACAGTATGTTGATTTACATTTATTCGTCTGGGGGGGCTGTTTTACGCTCTGTAATTCACAGTAAGTCAGACCGCAGCCATGGTGCCACGATCCCATGGCGCCGATCAGGCAGCGCCAAATGTGCATCGTCACTGCGCTCGTTGTCTGCTGTCGGTGGCTAAACCAATCAATCCTAATAACGCCGATAACAATACCCGATACTCCGCTAGAACGCCTTGGCACATGCTTCGCGAGTCGTTGTCGCTACCTATCGTTATCGAAGTTATGAGGACGATCCACTAGAACTCTCCGCTAAGTATGCGCGCGACGGGTGTCTGCGGGCCAGACTGTCGGTTCATGTGTGACCGGTTCGTTCACGTGACGAATCGTCCTATGATGAGGGGTTTCGGTTCGGACGAAGCGTGTGTATATAGCCCGTCGCCAACCGACATCGTACAAATTCGCATCTGCTGAACGTAGCTTTTATACCCGTCAATTCTTCTACGCGTTAATTTATATTCCTGACCGTCATTACCTTGGGAATGAGCGAGAGTGTACACATAAGGTACATTTTATAGCTGCTATTGTGTTTAGTTGGTATTCATAAGTACGTCCATTGAGACAAGTATACGTTATCCTCGGGATTTTTTTATGTCTAAACATCGCAAATCCCGAAATTTTCCAATTTTTTTTTATGTACGTTGGAAGGGTTGCTTAGGCAAAAAGTTGCTAAAAGCAGCTTGATGGGGTCTAGGAGCACGTTCCATGGGCAGCAGCTCTGAAAAACAAAGTTTGCGGAGCGCAAGTTCGACTGCTTCTTCCGCAGGGGTTGCGATGATGTCAGAACGCCGATCTCTTATTGGCTGATTGGAAACAAAATGGTGGGTAGACATCGAGGCATCTAGCCATTCAGATCTACTCCCTATCCTTTCAGTCAAAGTTAATCAGAGCTCGGCGTCGTTCTGATGTCACGCAACCCCTGCGCAAGAATTTATATATATATATATATATATGTATATAACGAGAGAGAGAGAGAGAGAGATTTATGAAAGACATGAATACAAAAAAATATATATAAAAAGCATTCAACAGCCTGAATTAAATGTGAGCGTAAATCGGCTTTTAAAATCAGAAATACATCACCCTCATAAAAAAAGAAAAAAATTTATTTGGAACTGCCGGAATGTTGTAGTGAAGGAATTGTGGAAAACAATTTGGCCGGTGTCGATAGACCAGCCAATTTTCTGGGCGACGAGTATTGATGATGCTCTCCTACTTAGTCCGGAAGTCGAATACAACAAATGTATAAATGCTGTAGAGGAAAACCAATGGAAAAAAAGGAGACGACATTCATACATGTATTCGATGCAAATTACTTTCTATCTAGAAAATAAATAAGGTTATGAATGGGACATTTGCAATATCACTCAACATTTTCTTTTTTAAGAAGTAAAATGATATTTCAGTTTTTTTTTTTTCGTAGTCGTTGCCAAACCAGATGGCAATATAGATTAAGGGGGTATTAAAGGCACAATAAATTTTAAATTTAATATTAATTGGAAAGAAGCTGCGGCACCTGGCAACCACACCAACTGCTCAAAAAGCTTTTTTTCAATATTCAATATAAAAATTCCATGAAATGTGCTCCGTAAGAAAAAAAAAAGTATCCCTAGCGTTTTATGTTGCTGCGCTATTTCAGATTTTTAGGGAACTTGAGAAATGCACCACTTTATTGGCTGGTCTAACTACAATTGCTTTGGATTTTAATATGTTATTCTTCAGTCTACCGACTTCTGACCACATAAAAATGTATTTAAGACCTTTTTGCCGTTTTAATGAGCACGTATACATCGCTATCAGACAAAAATAGGCTGGTGTCGTCCGCAGCTTGATTGTCCATATTTACTATATCATTTATATAAGCATTAAAGAAAAGAGGCCCAAGTATGCTGACTTGTGCACAAGGCAGCATACAATATTAAAATAAAGAACGAGGTATGTTGACCGTAAATATTTACGCACTGCGTAAGAGTTCAAAAGCAAGAGTGGTGTTCCGCAAACTCAGCTTAGCAAGCAAAACTTTGCTATGCTTTGCTTGCTAAGCTAAGTAAAGCAGTCAAAAGTTTTGCTGAAATCCATAAAACACCAAGAGTTAGAAGTCGCTTTTCAATATTTTGTAGCATCACTTATTTTGTAATAATAGGGCCGATTCCGTGGATTTACCTCTTCGAAAACCAGATTAGAAATCGGTTAGTACAGAATGTTTCACAAAAAAAATATTGAAGGTGTTTAAGAATAACTTAAAAAAATATAAATGCAAAATATAGGAACCATAGATATAGGTGTGTCATTGTTCAGCCTATTTTTATCACTTACTTCAAAAAGAACAGATACTTTAGCTAGTTTCATAATTTGGGGAAACAGTCCACATCATAAAGATAATCTGAATGTATCTGCTAAGCATGATGCAATGATGCCCATTACGAGCTTAATGTGTTTAAATTTGGAGATCATTTATGTCACAGCTCTTTCCATTTCTAGTCCCATAAACATATTAAAAACCTCTTGCTCATTTGTAGGTTAGGGAAAATGTTGTAAACGGTATGAAGAATAAATATAAAGCGCCATGAGACCTAGATTCTACATCTACAAAATGGTCATTAAAATGTTCCGTCAGACGGGCTCCACACACTAATCTTTCGTTTATACTTAGCTCACCTATAGTTGTGGGCCCTCTATTACGATTCAAAACTTAAATAATATTTTCCACATGACGTCTCGAGGTTGTCAATCAGCATCATGATACATATCCTTGCAATTCAATGATTTAATTATTTTTTGTTTTTAGCTCGGCAGTTAGTTTGTTACTACAAATGGTAGCAGCGCGCAAAAACACAAGAACAAAGGGAGGAATTCACAAGACGAGCGCTGAACTTCAACTGAACGTTTAATGAAAAGAACATGCCCAAGTAAACAACCACATCGTTATGGCATCAACACTCAAGATAAGCTATTTCTTTTTTATGTAAATACACCCTGGCTAACACAATGAGCTCAATTATCACAATTAGTTTGTTACTTAATTTCTTGAAAATGGCCAATTTATTTGGATATCTTAGCGCTAGCAATGTTCTGTATAAGCTATCTCTTTTCTTCATCATGTTAACGTGTACGGCTTGTAACCCCGGGTTTTCTCAATTATTTAGACACAGCAGCTGTTTTTGGGAAGTGCATGTCGTAAATCGTTTTAATACTTTGATATATTCATTATATGCATCATCAACAATTAAATGAGAATATAAAAAGCCCAAATTACAGTTCTCAACATTATTTCTGCATGCATTAATATTAGCATTTTAAATGTTATGAAAAGTAATGTAGCTTTATTAGCAGGTTTTTTTTTTTTGCAACTCTTCTATGATAAGACAAAAATATTGGATTGTGATCGCTGATGTCACAGGTGTTCCAGCAATCTTAGCTTTTAGGTGTGTTGATATCAGTGATAAGAAGATCGATGTCAATCGACGTATACAAGGTAACTTTTGTGGGGGACGTAATAATGTTGAAAAAACCAGCACCGTTTAAAGCAGTTGTAAGTGTTAAAGTTTGGGTCAGACAAGTACGTTAACGTTGAATTCGCCCCCTAAAATTAAGTTATACTTGTTTACAAACACATATTCCAAAAATGATTAAAAAATTATGACATTACAAAAAGTTGCCGTGGTGGGCCGTACAACGCGGATATTACGCTGTTATTCTGTTTAAAGCTCAGTACTTGAAAATCGCTTGTTATTATCGAGTAGCTATTTCGAACCTCGGCATTCATATTTTCTTTTGCGTCAATTGAAACGCTCCTACCACGCGTATCTCTACGATGTAAAACTGAATGTCCACAACATTCTAGGTCGAGCATATCAGTGTCTCTCTGATACGTTGTTTGAGAAAACATTATTATATCGAATGATATGTGAAATTCAGCAAAAAGGGAAACAAGGTAATCATAAAACAACAAGAAAAAATATTACGCTTTATATTTTAAATGCACGCCGATTAGATAAGAGACGGAAGGCGATAGGAGCACCACCTGGTATGTACCGCGGTGAGGAAGAGAGAGAGAAAGAGAGAAATTCTATTTTTCAACCAAAGTTGAAAGCTGGGCTATAGTTGGTGCAGGCTAAGCATAATGTATATATATTGTTTCAAATCGTATCCAAGTGCCGACAAAGCCTGGTATTGAAGGGAACCGAAAAAAAAAGAAAGAAAGAAGCTATGTTTCAATACTCCAGTGTAAATAATCTTTAAAAAAAGTTACAGTAAAGGGTTAGCGCGGTATATTATATAGACTTCATGCCAGATTTTTTTTTTTTTGTTGGTTTTGCACGTAAATCCCGCAAACTTGACTTTTTTTTGTTTTTGCAACGAAAAAGGGCGGCTGCAACGGGCCAGTTAAAATAGGTGGCTTATATACACCCATTAAACATTGGACCGTCCGACTTGTCATGGCTCCGAACTCAAGATTACGTGTGTGCACTTTCAAACAACTGCTTTAATACTACTACCTGCTAAATTAATTGCAATGTCCATGTTTGCAGATATGGATTCTGCCTTATACCCATGAATTTTGGTAATCTTTCAGCATTCGCTAAGAAATTAAAGACCCCCCCCCCCTCTCCGCGTTAACAAGATGCGTTAATGATTTCAATAATTGTAGCACATCGCTCAGTCGTGTTAGACATTTCATCTTCTTTCTTCTTCTCCTTTTTTTTTTTTTACTTTTTGAGGACTGGCACGTTGCTACGTTTTGACGACAAATTTCATTTGTATTAAAAGTAGGAATGAGTTTGTGCTAAGCCAGAGCACGAGAGTCTCGAAGTTAATTGTTGTTTTTCCGGACAAGAATGAACTTTTGCTCATGGGACAGGCCGCAGTAAATTAGAGCAAATTAAGCTTCGATAGAAGGAGGAATTAGAGCCGACGTACTGAGTGCAGTATCCTGGTCGTGTAGAGCTTGTAGAGTCAATCATTACGACTGAGGAGAAGAAAAAGAAGTTGAGTAAATGACGAAGCACCGATCAGGTATTATTCGAAGGATGCGCTATCAGCTAGAACTTTGATCACATGAAAATCACGCTAAGGAAGCCAACGAGGGACTTTGCGTTGAAATCAAATGCTGTCGGTGCCATTTGCTGGCATCTTCCGAAGACCTCTATGAGTGGCTCTCCGCATGCTGTGCAGAGAATTAGACTTGCGGGCCACTTAATTTTATTATTTTAGTACTCCACAACCTTACTTAGTGCGTCGAGGGGGCTCGTCCAGTTGTCTCCGTAACAGGCGTTGGACGTGCTAAATGATGTTACAAGTACAAAAAAAACAAAAAAACTTTATGTACGAGGATATGAGATACGAGGTATGATCGAAAAGTTCCGAGATTGATTTTGTAGCGTAAGAGGAGAGGGCAGCACAGTGATGTGCGCGCAGCAGCCGAAGGAAGGGACCTTCGTGTATCGTTATACCAAAGGGCGTTGCTCTGTGAACATTTAGAGCTCCGTCCAGGAGATTTTGTGACCACCTGCACGGGCACAATGGCGATTTCACCCTAGACTGCAAACCAGAGCGAGAGCGATTATCAATTCTGCGTCAAACTCGGCAAATATAGAACAGAGACCTTTTAAATGATTCAGCAGGCTCGTTGCAAAAAGGAGTGCATTTTGCGAAGTGTCTTAAGTAGGACTCCGGCGTTCAGGAGCAGCAGAACATCGCTGGAAGACGAAGAGCGGTAGGGCGACCTTATCCGACCTCTCCATGACTTCAGTGACGTTTTGCCATTCTCGAGGTGCGATTGCCACTCAAAACACCTTGCACACCTCACTGCGTTTTGGCATAAGCCTTCTAAACCATTTCAAAGGTCTGTGTTTTATATTTGCCGAGTTTGACGTAAAATTTATGTTCGCTCTCGCTTTGGTTTCCTGTCTATAGAGAGATCGCCATTATGCTCGTGCATGGGGTCAAATAAACTTATGTAGGGCATTTCCAAATGTTCACAGAGCAACTCATTTTGCCAAAATGGCGCCTTCAACTCTTGCGCGCGCATCATTATGCTGCCTTCTCTTTTTACGGTAACAAAAAAATCAGTCTCGGAAATTTTTGAGCATATCTCCTATATATATTGTTCCGTCCTCGCCAATTCTCGTATACACTATTTTATGAGAAGGGTATAGTATTCTGTATGGCAAACTAATTTGCCAGTTGTACAGCTCTGATGAAAAGGCTAACCCAGGCTCCTCAAATAAGAGAGATTCGCCTGGGAGAAAGTAGAAACGTCGCTCTCGAGTACGCAGCTGAGGCAGACCCAAGCCCTTCCTCTGCGAAACTAAACCAAGCCGATATCCGCAAGATCGACTCTTCCCGTTACTTGTATCCGTAGCCAAAGTTATTTGATTAGCTCAGTTACGGAACTGCTCATAGACGCTGCTTGCACGAGCCGTACCCCTCCCCCCCCCCCCCCTCCCCCTCAGTCACCACGACTCGCCTCCCGTCGTTCAACGCACCAGACGGCTGCTATATGTACGCCTTTCCAAAAAAACGCTCCTAGGCCGCCGCCATGTTGCTGATGCTGATGCGGGTGGTGCGACTCTCGCACCCTCTATCAGCTAGAAATTTTCTGCCATCTCTTGGATTGTGAAGAACCGCTCAGCGCGGTTCTCTACCTATGTTTTTGCGGTTTTGCATTCGACATTTTCTGGCCCCTCTTGAAAGTTTCCACTTAATTTTTGTATGCGTGCTGCGTACCCTTTCGATGTTATCTTCCATTGTGAGAAATAAGGCTGGTAAATGCCTGCCATTCAAGCTTTTCTGCTTGACATTCACTGGAAACGAAGGAGGTGAAGGACGTCGAACGACCCTCGACGCGATTTGTCGAACATTCTCCACCCTCCCAGAGATAATCCGCGTATAATCCTCAGTCATCTCCAAAAATAGTTCTCCGGGTTGGGGTGAGAAACGGGTCAGTCGCGTTCGTTCCTTTGACTTGGTGCCGTTGTGAAAAAAGGAAGCTCTCCACGAAACGAGCCCCAAAACGAAGTCATCTTGGATTCCGTCCGATCGTCAAGATGCGACTGTCATCAACTGTTACTGTGTTATTTGAGATCTTTCTCAAATAACTTCGTTTTGGATAACGCTGCATCATGTAGTACGTACACTATATTGTTCGAATGTTAACACTTTCTAAATTGTATGTCCGTGTCCTGTCCATCGGTAAACACGTTATTTGTGAGCGTGAAAAATCCATGCCTTTCGGCTCTTTTCTGTTGTAATTTATTTTTGACAGCTAAGCGCTTTGTCGTTTGTCATGCGGCGAATCACGCGGAGCCGTCAAAACTTAGCGCAAAAAGCACACAATAACTAGAACTATACATTCAAGTCGCATTCGTTCTGTCGCGCGCGTTCCCAACAAAAATAGTTTATAGGGTTTTTATTGCTTTTTTCTTCTTCTTTCAAATGTGGTACAATGCTTTCTCAATGACCTCGGGAAAATACATGCACCATGAAACACAAAATACAGCGGGAAAAGACGAGAATTTATCCGCCAGCAGTGTTTAAACTGCGCCTATGCAGGCTGCGCCTATCGAAATCACAGTCCACTCGGTTAGGGTTAGCAGGGACGCCGGTGAGAGTCTAGCCCCAAGCCCACTGACTGGGCTCGAAAACGGTTTGCGGGCCCAGGAGTCGAGTGTTTCTTGGAAAGGCAGGGTATTCTATGCAATACGTAGGCTTCGAAGTGCAGCGTCTAGATGGCGTTGTACCGTACTCTATGGAACCTGCAGTTTTGAAACGAAACTCTAGATGGCGCTTCAAAAGACGAGAGGCGGACTGAAGTTAGTGAGGGGGGGGGGGGGGGGAGTATAATCCTTCCGCGGGAGTTCTACAACAGAAGCAATCTAGTACGTGGTCCGTATAGCGGACAACTTGCGCGTCAAATTTCGAACGCGTGCGATTGTGAGGACGATACTCGCGTTCCTTCGAGCGTAACCCAAGGAGCTAACAGTCCGTCTCTTAGCAAAAGGTTCCGACTTTTCCGGAGAAGGTTACTCAAGTTAGGGTTCCGAATTCAGGGGTGGGGGGTCGACCTGCTCTTTATTAAAGTTGCCGGAGAAGCGCGGGGGGTTCGGAACCGACAGCGCGCCTCCGCCCTTTCCGAAGCGGGAGCACGCCCGTGCGCGTAAAAGGGGCGCTCTCAAATTTCCTGCCCGGGCAGGCCGCGGCACTCAACGCAAAGAAAAGGGACTCCGCGTCTTCCATTCGCGGAATAAATTGTGCCCGGTGGCATTGAGCGCGGGGGTCGCATTCTGTGCTCCAACAATTACCTAGATGGGGGAGTCAATGATTCCAGTTACATGGGCCCGCTAAGTGCATCACCCGAGACGACAGGATGCGTGCAGCGCTGCGGCTCGCTCGTTATCGCGCAAGACGTTTTTTATCAGTGAACGACATACTTCCTAGTTGTTTTTTGTTTTATTCGTAAATATTTGAGTTGCTCTAAATGATATCGTCCTCCCCTGCAACGTGTTCATCATTACGCGTATACCTATTGTGAAGTCATTATTATGATGATGCGAGTGGCACGCATCTATCAATGATGCTGGGGAAAGAAGAAGAAAAAAATGAAACGGCAAAACAAGATAATTCCGAAAAAAGAAACAGAAAAAAGAACAGGCAGATTGTTTTGGAGAGTTTATTTTGACTTGATTCTCTAGAGATGGCAGATTTATACAGAAAGAAAACGTTAAGAAGACAAGGAAAATAAACCAGTCCAAAGAGTCACTGAGAGCTGAATGTGGGAGGCAGGGTGTGGCGTGTTAAGTTCACGTTTCTTGAGCCGTGATTGATTCTGCGGCGTTCGTATCGGTTAATGTTGCGATTTGATTGACTCGGGAGAGATAAGAAGATGCTCGAGATTCGTCACGCCCCGCGTTTCTTAAAGGGGCACTAAACCGCTTTCTGCGACAGTTTATTTATGTTCACAACTCAATTAATGGGTTCTATACATTATAATCAAACCAAATATTACCAGTCATGCCTGGCCGCCTTCTATATTAAAATCGGTATCAAAGATAACTTACCTCGAAACTACCGCCGACACCAGAGGGCGTCGTCGAGCGAGAAGGGCTTGATGACGATGATGATGATTTTCGTCTGTTCGCTGGTGTCCGCGATAGTTCCGAGGGAATCGATCTTTAATAACATTGTTGATAGAGAAATCGGCCACGCAGAAATGTCGTTTTCGTTTTTCTCGTTTTTTTTTTTTTTTTTCGTTTTTTTAGGGTGCTCGGAGCCTATAGACTGAGTTGTGACCATAAATAGACTATCACAGAAAGTGGTTGAACGCCTATTTGAGCTTTTAGTGAGTGAAGACGACGGCTTGTTAACGTGGTCTGTTGTCCCTCGCCTAAAGGTCTAAGTACGGTTTACAGTCTAGCCACTAAACGAGCAACGATTCAGAGCACCAACGTATACAACTCTTCAGCCATCTTGGTGCTTTAAATCATTGTTGTGGATTGTCTAAAGCTTAATTTGAAACAGGAGGAAAGCTTTTTAAGTCCTGAAGAGATGTTAAAACATTTCGTGACAAAGAAAAACAATCGGCGGCAGAAAAAAAGAGCCTACCGGAGAAAGGCTTACCGGAAAAAAGCTCACCGCAGAAAAGCTCACCCCAAAACCGTCGGATGCGGAGAAAAGCTCACCTTCGAATCTGTGAGCCGATCGTTCAGTCAACTAAGATATGTTTGGATGCCATGTGTATTGCACGCGGTTATTGTGCAGTTTAGCAGAAGATAAATATTTTTCTTTCCATGTATATCTCATTCGTGTCATGGATTGCACGATGAAAGTGAAATAAAGTATACCTAATTAACTGTAATTTCAGTATATAGCCGGTGAAAATTTTCCAAGCATTGCAGGCTGCCGATTCCCAAATCTTCAAATTTCGACATTTATTTAAGAAAAAATACGTTTTCAATAGTCCTGTCGCTAAATGACCCAAGCACCAAGGAGCATGCTGCGAGTGTAGTTACACGCGCTGCACGTGCTGGCGTCTGCAAGAGTATCTGTTTTGAAGCAAGAGCCTAAAACAAATTTCATCTTGCACGCGCGTTCGTCAACGCCTTATTTTGGTTATTTACTTCGAATCTTTTGTACGGGGAAGGCGAGCGCATGCGGCGCGTACTCCTACATTACCGACATTCTCCTTGATGCTCGGGTAATTTAGCAATAGGTCCGTTATAAGGAGGATTCCGTGTTTTCGAATAAATCCTAAAAAATGTCCGAAAAACACTCACTGGTGAATTTTCGTCAATCCAGATTTATCCGAAAAACTCTAAATTTTGAGGTCACAGCAAAAAATTAAACAGCAAAAAAAAAAAAAGACGGAGTTTTACAACAAGACTTTTTAAGAGCAGAAGGTCAGTGATTCTGACGAGATTCCACTTCAGTTTCCTTTGAAATCTAGAACTACTGAGAAAGGGGGTTTACCTTTTAGCACGTCGAGGTTCCTTCAGGACAACGGGTGATGGAACCCAGACCTCGTTTATTTTTTAGGGCCGAAGCTCCTTAGGGTCTAGCCTTGTCCGGCGTCCGTGCTCACATCGATCGCCATCCCATCTGCCTTCTTAAAAAAAGAAGAAAATGTTTGCACAGCCAACAGGATTCGAACCTGTGCGGGGAGACCCCAATGGATTTCTCGTCCATCGCCTTAACCACTCGGCCACGACTGCGGGACGAATAGGAGGCTCTGAGATGTGGTAGTAACTCAAGGGCTGGGGTTTCTGTCATGGATGAAACGTTGCATGTAGCCGCTCAACGTCTATACAGGAGAGGGCCCTGCGATCAAGTGCGTATATAATCGCGTTAAACTTTGCATGGATTGGCTCAACGTTTATAGACGAGAGGGCGCTGCGGTCAAATACTCAAATGCGTATATAATCACGTTCCATACCACATATTCTCTTTCTGACATGGATGAAAACGAACGAAAAGCTCGGCATGCTGCGGCTTAGCGTCTACGCAGACAGCAAGCTGCTCCGGAGACCACCGACCATAAAGCTGTAATAATGAAGTCGAAACACAACCCGGAACTCAGCACTACTTCTGAGCAATAAAACAAAATCTGCACCATCAGCACTACCTATGAATAAAATCAGTATCATCAGCACCACCAGAGCTTCGCCCCAATCAACATCAATCACCACGTGGAGATGCGGTCATTTTTTTTTTTCAATTGCTTTTTATTTCACGCGGTAAAATAAATTCTGAATTTCAAAGAATTGGGAATCTAACAAAAATAAACTCCGATAAACCCCGAATCCCCAGAGAAAAATAAACTCCGAAAAACATCCTCCGAATTTCACGAGAAATAAATCCCGGAAACACAGAATCCTAGTTATAAGCCTTTCTGATCGGCAAATGAAGGCAGTTATTTCCTTCATCCTGGTTACGTCAGACGAGACACAGGAAAAGAGTCGACGTGAAAGTGGAACGGGGGCTGCAAGAGAGCGTCATTGTGCACCGCCCGCATTGGATGTACGCACATGTAGCTTTTCTTGGGCTACTTTTCTCAAATATTCAATTCGATCTCAAATAAAGAAAAAAAATACAGCGTTCACTTTATAAAAAAATGCATTGAATTGATAACGATTACTTTGCATAAATATATAATCCAAAGTGAGCTTTCCTCCATATCCGCCAAAAGCGGGTAAGTTTTTTTCCGGCGAGCATTCCTTTAAGCTTTTTTTCCGTTGAGCTTATCTCCGGTGAGCTTTTCTCCACAATTCATAATGATATTGACTGTGCTTCGTGACAGCTCCTATCTAAATCTGAGAAAGTCGCCTTTTTTTATCAATAGCTATCGCGAATCGTGCCCGCTCTGCGCTAAGCACCAAAATGGCGGCGCCCACAAGATAATCGGGGACAAGAGTAGCGGTACTCTAAGTGAAGCTTGTTTCGTGGCCCTAGTTTGTACATACTATATGTTTCTGACATCATGCCAAAGCGGTGTCGCTGGACGCAGAAAGGAGCATGCAGATGCTACACGCGCACTTCCAGTAGCGCAGGCTTCGCATTTCAAGGGAAAACCGACTTTCCGCTCCATGAACATACATACATACAACCAGACCGATTTTTCTCGCGATCGTAATTTCTCAGGCAAACTCAGAACAGCCATACCGCGGCTAACATATAGGCGTTATGGCGAGATAGGCTTCACTGGGAAATCAGTGGGGACGGTGCTATGTGCCACGGAAAAAGAAAGGTTGTATACTAGCAATAGAGAGAAAACAAATTAGCTCATATTTATGAATAACAAAGACAGCGAATTATGAAGGCACTGATTTGCGCTAGGGTATAGATAACAATGGCAGGGAACACAAGGGTATAAAAAAATAAAACATAAAAAAAACTCGAACAATTATAGCATTAGTGAAAAACAGAGCGTCGTGGAGCTGTAGAAAGTACTGCGTACATATTCACATACAAAATAACAGTTATGACGTCTTTGTTAGGAAATACAGAATTGGGCGTACAATCGGAATTTCGTACTATAAACAAATTTAGAAACAAAACAGCTCGGAAGGCGTACACCCGAATCGCGTGAAGCGCCACTTGATTCCAGTCCAGTTGTGATATGCCAGATATAAACATGCTTAACGCAACGTGGAACGTTCCTTGGACTGAGATATTGCAGGCATCACAAATTGAAAACTAGAAAGCACAAAAACTAGCTATAGCTCGTCTCTACCCGAATTGGAAGGTCTACTCGAACGTGTTCACCGATCCATCCACCCATTCATTATTCGTCTAAAAATACAACAAGTGTCCCCACTATTCAAAAACTTCTTACCTCATCACTTTTCTTTTTCATAAAGGCCCTTTCTATTTTGAGACACAAAATTCCCACATAGCCCTCTGAACAACGAGCTAACGCGAACGTTTAGAAAGAAGACAAAAAGTACTTCAGAATGGAGCGACCAACTGTAAGATATAAGGAAATAAACTCGATCGGTATTTGCACACGAACTGATGTTGCGCTGTCGGATATGGCTCGCAGAGTCTTTCCATTGGCTGCTCAAAGTCGTTAATAAAGGCCATTGATTTCGCCTATCTGCTCCCGGTCACGCAATATAAACGTTTTTCTCTATATGGCAGTAAAAAAGAGATTTAATTAGCATGATCGAGAGAGAAACAAAAAGAAGAAAAACACCACAAGCTTATTCGCTCAAACATAAAGATAAATAGCGTAACCAAGTAGTTTCAAGAGACGCGAACCTTTGAACATCGACGCACTATGAAATCAAGACCGGGGGACGTTCAAAATAAAATAAGAGGCGGATGGGCCGCCGATGTTTTAATTTTGGTAATTAAGAATTCCTGGTAATGGATGTTTGCAACCTAGAACGGGCGAAAGTTTCCCGCTAATTGGGAGAGGTTACGTTTTCGAAATCA
Organism: Ixodes scapularis; assembly: GCF_016920785.2. Lineage (NCBI taxonomy): Eukaryota > Metazoa > Arthropoda > Arachnida > Ixodida > Ixodidae > Ixodes > Ixodes scapularis. Next base: position 69,133,758 of record NW_024609884.1, on the reverse strand, counting down.
CGTTGAGCCGAATGCTCATTATTAATTGGCGCGTTAACGGGATAAACGCTAGACAGATTTATGAGTAGCACACGCGACACAGCGCTTATAAATGGGACGATGGCGATACGCGAATTTTCTGATTGAAAGCAGGACGAGCGAGCGAACGCTGTAGTTGCTTATTTGCGTGCAATTTTATCTTTAAAGCTGACTCAGTTGTGTCCTCGATTATCCATTTATCATTCCAACAAAAGGTGCCTTTTTTGTCGAATATAATCTTTTGGTTTAAATCATGCATGTTCTCTAGAATGGTTATAGTATATGATTTATTATAAAAAAGGGTAACAAAAATGTGTTTCATATTTTTTTCTTTTTTATTTCCTTATTTTCTTATTTTGGATTGCGAATTCCAAGTTAAAATATTATAACCAAAGTTTCTAGTATGCATTTTGTGTTTCGACTTGGATATACTAGTATAAATCGGACGTAGGACGCAAGCCACAAAGTAGAAAATCACACATCTCAAGCACGGGTCGATATGACGTTTTTGATCGGACAAAACGTGCTCCAAAATGTCCTGCTAATGCTAAAATCTTTAATAGCAAAAACAAAAACAAAAAAAGAAAACGCTGCCGTTCATTGAAGGGCGCTCGTGCGTCCACCATCTTAAGGCTGGTTCACGCAGCATTGTACTCTTACGTTTTTTGTCTTTTTTTTCCGTCACGAATAAGTCACCGGAGCATTCGTGTCTCGATTGTCGCGTGCCAGGCTATCTTCATGAACAGGTTTCCATGCGCAGTATGAAGCACAGATTTCCCAGAGACTTACGTTACGTACGGTTCCGCAACGTAACGTAACGTGAAAAGACGGAGTCATGCGAACCAGTGTGAAGCAGCCTTGAATCTCTTGAAGCAGGGATTCTTTCTTAAAAATCCTATTTTTGTAGCATGTATTACCAGTCAATGGATGAACAAGTTAACGCGGATCAACCCTTTAAACCGGACGGCGGCTTGCGCCATCTAGCCAGGGCTCCAAATGAGTTGAATGAGTTGACGTCATTCACCGGTCAACCTCTTGACGCGGAGAACCTGGGAGCTGGCGCGGCTTCATTGTTAAAGCGAGAGGCAGAGGAACGGAGTCTAGGAAGCACGTGGTTGGAGCTGCAAATAACGAAAGCCAATCACGTGCTTTCTAAGAAAGCTTCTTCCACCACAAGGCGCAGTAATGAGCGTTCTACGCGCTAGCTCATACGATGTTGTTTTGTCTGGGATGTGGTGGAGGCGTTAGGTACTTCAAAATTAATTATATAGCGAGCCTGGGTTAGGAAGTTGTGTTTGTTCCGTTCAGAGTGGCCGAAACGACACCAAGAATCTAGTCACCGGGAAGACTGTTTGCCACGGAAAACGTGACGAGCAATGCAAGATGTAGCTCATGAAAGATCCATGAGCCACAGTTGTTCCGGTGTCTTTATTATTGCTGTCGTTTTGGCTGCTGTGGACGCAACAGGCACAAATCTGGGAAGCAGCCTTAAAGGGATACTTCAACGAAATTCTAAATATGCCCGTCGTGTTCAGAAATAGCTTGTATATGATCCACAATATTTGTAAATGACAATCTTACGTTTGTATTTTGAGCCTGGTGGCTGTATTTTTTGTTATATACGGCCCACTCTGGCAAGCGCTCGGAGAACAGCCAGCGGAGACCACGTGACATCCAACGGAATCGTGACGTAGTTAGTCTCGGGACGAGCAAAGATACAGCGAGGCTGACGTCGAGAGGTTGGCCTAGTCGTTCCAGCCAACGCTTCGATGGCTGCTTTCAAACGAATTTCCAGTGGCGGGTTAATCTTTTATAATCTTCTAGTGGGACAATAGCGACTTCTCGGTCACACAAAAGGGATTCTTAGGAAAAGGGGAGCTCCTCCTTTCCCTCTTCTCTCGTCGTGGCCGGAGGTGAGACAGTTACCGTCACTACCTCTCAAGGTTCCTAGACGGGTATTAGAAACGAGGCGTTAGCGACATCCACCAGGTGCTCTTTGCTAACCGCTTAATTCGTTTTAAAATTCCTTTTCGTGACTTTTTAACAAGATATTGGTGTGTTTGATGTGATACTGCTCCTTTGAACACACGTAGACCAGAAAATAAGCTCCGAAATTTCGTTGTACTATCCCTTTAACCAGCCATTAATATAGTTATAGGGAGCTTCATATATCGAGAGAATTTAACGAAGCCCGCAGTAGAAGTAGGCAGCGCGGGCCCTGCCATTTCGCCACTCGGATGGTCCCAGTAAAACGTTAAAGTATACCAAGATTCGCTGTAAAGCATTTACACAAAAAGTAAAGCAAACGTAATCCCTATATTTACTTTAGTTCGCTTCTTATTTTTTCGTTGATTGCGCAGCGAGACACAGCAGTAGTGCGGCATCGCAGTACCTATAGCAGCGCTCTGTCCGTCACCTTAAACATAAGTCGCCATGTTTGAGGCTCCGGAAGAAGGTTGGCGCAACGATCAACAGATGGCGCACCAATCTGAATAAGGTCTATTGCTAAGGAATAATCACTTGATAAAATCAAAGTGTTCCATTGGATAAATAAAATCTAGAGTACTCCGAAAAAGAGTCAGCAATTATTTACTTTGTCAAAGCGGCTCGCCGCTAGGCACAAGAGAAGTTTAAACTGTAACTAGATTGTGTATCCATTAATCCTATTAATGTGCAAAAGCGCGTTCAGCAAAATAAAAGAAAAACTCAGAAAAAAAAGTCTTTACTTTATATAGCGATTATCTGAGATATGTAGTTCGTTAACTATATAATTTGTGCATGAGTGTTACACGCTAGGAACGAAGCTACAGAAAACAGAAGAGCGTGAAATCCAGGTGACGATACAAGCAGCTTGTAGCTACGCTTCACAGATAACCGAAGTACTGATGAGACATTCTACTAAACATTTCCAAAAATTTTGTTTTGTTTTTCCTTTGTTTTTTTATTTATTTCTGCTTGCGGAAGCGCACATTCATGGTACAGTTGGGACCTTGAAGCGCTTTCCTCGAACGGGTCTTGCCATAACGTTTCACTCGCCTCACATGTGATCACAGAACTCTTGCTCATGATGGTTTCATCGTTTTATGCCGGTGTTAAGGCGTAAAGAAGTAGGCCCAAAGCATGCCGGTAGAGCAATCAGCGACGTACTCCCTCGCGGGAGGTTATCATTTGAGCCCGTACTCGTCTCGACCCTTTCATTTGGACCTTCGCAAAACGACCATTATCGAAACAACCTTCTCGCACAGGCCCACCGGATTCGACCCATGCGACTGTCACCCTTTGCATCCCAGTTTTTCCGTCAGTACGCAATGACGAGGGCAGAGGTTTGCTTTTTGTTTTCAAGTTTGTCGCGGCAGATCTATTTATACTACGTGCGTTTGAAGCGCTGGGGGTTCACATCGGCTGACATTGTTTTTCTGAATCCCCAAGGTCTTCACTTATTGGTGGTCTTTTTCCAGAGCCTTTCACCGCGGGTGCCATCTTCATTTTGTGCAAAGACTGTAGAGTTCCGTGCAGAGAGTGTTGCCGCTCTGGAGCGCATATTCAAATAACAACCAAGGGTGCTCATCCGCATGCTCGTGACGCACTTCTTGGCAACCGGCATCTGACTTTCCGCGCGTGGTCATTTAGGAGACAGGAGCAGATGATGTCTCACGGCAGACCGGAGCTAATTGTGGTGCCTGGTTATTTTGACGCGCCTTGAATGAGCGATGTGCCTTTATTCGAGTGGTGGGACCACGACGGGTACAGGGGACCAACAATAAACAGTCACAGGATGGCATGGCAAAGTAAACTTGGCGGCGTGTCTCGAAGAGCCCATCCCAAGATCTTCGAGTTTATTCATCCCGTAAAGAAGACGAGGCCTTCACAACAGTAATGCCGCTTCAGGTTTCAAGCAGATGAGCTTTCCGCAGGCAAGGCAGCAAGTGGAGTAATAAAAAAAGGAAGCTCGCTTAGCTTAAAACCGTTTTAACAAAGCCGTCATCCTCTTACTTTTTTAGCCACGTTTTGACATTTTTAAGGTCATTAATTTGCTCTAGTGGGAGTGGTTGTCATGTGTTTCTTAGAAAATATAATTTATTGCGATGTGAGTCTGTGGTTGCCATTTGGTTACGATTTCTTTACTCGAAAGCTGCAGTGGATTTTTGTTTTTTAAGAGAAAATATTAATAATAATAATAATAATAGTATATATATATATATATATATAAAACTGAGAAGAAAAAACCCTTAGTGAAAAACAGCAACAACGGACGATTTAATCTTCGACGTTTCGGCCGGAGTCCGGCCTTCGTCAGGAAGTATATATATATATATATATAAAACACGATACATCTTTTATATTTTCATGAGTTTTTATTTTGATAATGATATTTTACGCAAGATTGCCACAGGACGTTGCAACCATTCCAAATTCATTCGGCTGTATTATAAACGACGTAAATCAGTTTTCAGAAGGTGCTAAAAAAAAAAAAAAGGCTCGAAAGCCCATAAGTCGAAATGCAAAAGGTTGAAATTAAAATGAGGCGCTTTGAGGTACACGCCCCCATGCCCATGTGCAATTGCATCCTCTTACAGCCTCAAGCTTGGGAAAAAAGATGTAGGACTATGGGCAACGACGTCGCTCACTGTAACAATTCAAGGCACCGTATACAAAATAACACGGCAAGGGAAAGCAAAAACGATTAGGTATAATAAAAAGAAATGTTTCTATACTTCGTCTCATCCTACGATGGACTAAAGGCGAAAGCCACGGGCCGCCAGGTCCATTCACGTTCCACGCTATACTATGGCACTCTTAGCATTGATTAGCGGTGGACGAATTCTGCTCGCGAATGCAAAAGCGCCGCATCATTTCTATAGCTTCGACGCTGCAAAGATTACAATGTCGTGGCTTTCTTTGCGATGTAAAATTGTTGAGTCACTGAGTGTTCTCAATTCGAACCTCCTTCCACCCGTCCCCTCATCAGTGGTCCGAGACGCGGGCACCAATACGTGCATCGAAGCGAAATACCGCACAATTTCTAAGTGGCTCGGGATTAGATCTGGCGGTCCGTAGCTTTTGCCTTTAGTCCATTGTAGGGTGAAACGAAGTATAGGTTCATTCTTCTACACAACAGGGAGGCATCCAATGACGGGATTCTTCTGTTGTCCGACGTGAGTGGCTGCCCCGATATCTGGCAAAAATAAACCTCACTAATTTATGTTGTTCTTTTTTTTTTTTTTTGTAGATAGTGATTTGAAAATTTCTCAGGGCCTTAAGGCACCGAAGGAATGAGACACCGCGTGTATCTCAGACAGGAACGCTTACCTGTCTATGTTTGATTACTTTATCAAGGTACCCTATCTGCATTTTTTAGCAAAGCTTGCGATTAACTAATATTTTTGGCAAGTTGCAAATCTGTAAGCAGCCGTAAAGCGTACTTCCCCGTCGCACAAACAGATGCACGGTGAAGCCAGCTTGGACGAATGCAACGCCAGGCTCGTCGTCTATTTCGAGTAGCCCTATTTTTGTATGTGCCTCTATTTACCCAGCTAAAGCACTAAACACCCACCCTTTAAAAATAAAGCAAAAAAGTGATATGATTGTTTAGACAGCGTGAAGTGAGACTGCCAAGAAATGAACGACTTCTCTCATCGCGCTGTAGATGAGCAAGTTGGCCAATGCGGCACGACTGCTCACCGAGGACCTTTACCATGCATGACGCAGTAGTGATTATGCAACCCCACGCCGCTTCAAAGCCCTTGAATATTACAACCGTTGCAGTAACGATAGCGCATTATCCTTTGGGCTCTGCAGCGCGACCTTGCTCTCCACACCCACTAGGCTTAGTATTATAAGTATCTTTCCATGCTTCTGCGAACACAGGAAGCTTCCAAAGTTAATTTAGACTCGATGATTACAACGTTGCTAACTCACAGCGAAATACAACTAATACTCCCACGCCAAAAGAAATGAAGAAAAGTATGAAAGTACGCACGATAGGTAGAGAAGCAGTATTGTGGTGAAAGTAGCAGTACATCACTTCGAGCATTTGGCAGTACAGTGTCTCGTTTTGTGCAAATGGTATACGTTCCCGTGTGTAAAAAGAAACAGGGCTACGAATTCCGTCTTTGTATTCTATTTTCAATTATTCTCGATTTTTGAACATGTCGGAGGCCGTTTCGATTGCATTGGCTGCCCAGTCCTAATTAGATAACCTGAGCTGGTCCCGCCCCGAGCTTATTTTAAGTTACCAATGCGACGTTATTTTCGCCTCTAGAACATCACCTCTAGAATGTTGGCCAATGGAACGTGTTCAAAAATGGACAAGGTTCAATTTTGAACACGTTCCGTTGGCCAACGTTGTAATATAATGAACTCAAAATTTCGCAACCTTCGCGAGTATGACTGCTGGAGTCCGCGTCATCAAGTCGAGGTACCAAAAGCGCGGATGTTTATTCGCAAAGAACACCATGGTAAAGTTCTGCTGTGTCGTTACACCACATCAAAATGAAAGTGTGGATCCTATTCTCTGATACGTGCTTGGAAACCATCTCGCTACCGGACAATTATTGGTGCACCTTACTGCACTACCGTTTTTGTTTTTGTATCCTCGTTTTTGTCGTATTTTATTTTTCGTCGTGTTCCTAACGCCCGTCGGTTTTCACAAACGTGTAATCTGTCGCGACCAAACGAATGTACCTCTCGCAATTTTTGCGTGCGGTGGAACAAACAGATATTAGGGACCTTTAGCAAACCGTTACCGTGCTCCGCGTACCGCACTACCGGAGCCTTTGAAGCATGCTTTTAAGCGCGCGCCGCGCGGTCACGCTATCACCCGGGTGCGCGCTTAATAGCATGCTTCAAAGACTCCGGTAGAGCGGTACGCGGAGCACGGCAACGGTTTGCTAAAAGTTCCTATTGACAGTGGAAAACGTCTGCTGGGCTACGGTACACTAGGGCGCCCTTGCGCTATCAACTCACACCAAACACGGGGACCACGCTCAGTGTACAAATCATCCAGATGCGCAAGCGTCTCCGATCGCCCCCGCTTATTTAAAAGAAAAGAAAACACTCGACACCATCAAAAACAAAACGCGCCGCGCTTAAAGGAATCAAACTGAAAAGCGCCCGTGCAGATAAAGAGATGCCGAACCGAATAACAAGTACACAGCGCAAAGTGCGTGCACATCCGCGTGTGCGTGTCCGTGGGAAACGCCCTGAGCATGGGCTCCGAGAGCCGACAAGCGCTCCTGAGCCGCGTACCCAATCGCCTTAAACGCGGGCCACACGACCGTCGGAATCGCTGCTGGCAGCCTCGCATCGGGGGAGGACCGGGTGGTCGACGCCGAACGTCGATAAGCGGCCCTGGATTACGTCCTACGAGACGCCACGCGAGGACGGCGACCGTGCTCGCACGCACGCAGGCGGCGACGGCGACCACGACGACGCGTCGTGCATGCCAAGCTTCTCGAATTTTGCCGAAAGCGAGCGAAATCCGTTCGGGATACGATCCCCACCTCCCTCCACAGGGCGTGGTCCGAAGGATCCGCGAAGCCCCAGCCAACTATCCCAATCGAGAACGCGCGCGCGTGTGTGCGAGAGCTTCGGTAAAAGCGGCCGCTCGCTCGTCGTCGAGGCGATGGAGATACGGCACGCTATGGGGGGAAAGAGGGAGAAGAGGGGGAAGGGGGTAAAAAAAATTAAAAGATGAAGGCTCTCGAGTTGTATAGTTCCGCTTAATGCGCGGCCAATTTGCCGGTCTTTCGAAAGAGGGCCAATGAAAGGACGGCCACTGGATCCGCGCTCAAGCGGCAACCTGTTCCCGCGGCCACCGCGGTAAAACTCTGCGCAGGCGGGAGATTGATTTGGGCTCACCGCGACTACACGAGGAGGGAGCGATTCGGGCCGCGGCGGATTCATCAAAGGCATCGCGGAGCTGCTGTTTATTGGGCGGAGGGACGCCGCGACTTAGCGTTGAACATCGCTGCGTTCGTTGTATCATGCTGACGGCAGATTGCTACACGAGATCGTTTCCAATTTAGTCGTCTCGACAAAGTAGGTGTTAAGCGAAGCACCCTTGTTTCTGCTGGCCACCAAAACCGTCGCTGTGGTCGGCCTTCGGGAATGACCAAACGCTAACTATGACGTCTTGAGTAGGATGAATTATACTTTGATTAATGGAAATAATATCGGTTTCAGACTCTCAACTTCGACGGTGCTGGTTTAAGGACGCGATGACTGCAATTTTCCATTGTTTTTGTTTTCTTTTTTTACCAACACCACCGAAATATTCGCTGGTATTTGATAATCCTGGTTGTGACTTTACAGATAGGAACCATCCCTTACAAAACTTATAAATGAGTTTCAATAGCGTTTCATATGTATTCCCATAGAGTACATTGAAAACGCAATTAAAACTCAGTGATAAGTTAACTTTGTAAGGGATAAGAGAGAGCCGCCAATAGTTGACAATATGTTGTTTTTGCTTCATGTCTAGAAACTACCGCACATCGAACCCATGTAGCAGTAAAAAAAAAGTTTTAAGTTGCGAGTTAAAAACAAACTTCAATAGGGGCTGCATAAAATCAGCTAATGCGTTAAATCCTTATTTCAAGTTATTTTAGTTCAAGTTCCGCTCATTAAAAACACGTAGAGAAAGCCCAAGAACGCACGTAATCTCGCGACGCCGCCATCGTCTTCCTTACAATAAAGTACTTCTGCTATGGTCACCATCACCGTGGCAACGAAGCATCTATTTTTTGAACGCACGTGCAAATGCAACGTCTGAAGTCAACAACGGCAGACACTATTTTTAGACCGCCTTTGCTAAAGTGAACGCGACAACGCTAGCCAAAGCCAGACACGCCTGTGCAGTAGTCGACGACGCTGAGTACGGGAAGCGGTCGCCTGGCGAACCCTTCATGGTTTCGGGAAGTTTTCACGCAAGGTCGAGACTGAGATGATAATGCACGTTCTCCGGTGCGAAGCAAGGGGTGACCGCGCATAGCACTGCCTGTTCGGAAGTTTAACTTGGAGTCCCAAGCTAGCGTTGCTGCGTTCACTTTAGCAGACCGCATGAAGAAAATGGCGTCCACTGTATCCGGCTTCAGACGCCGCGTTCGCGCGTACGTCCATAGAGTAGGCGCTTCGTTGCCATAGTGGCGGTGAATAAAGTAGACGGACTTTCCCGTGCGCAAAGGAGACAGCGGTGCAGCGAAATCAGATGAGTGCTTTGGCGCTTTTGACGTGATTTTCAATGGGCGTAACGTGAACAAAAGAAGTTCGATATAAGGACTTAACTGACCTTCACCAGCGCCTAATATTTTGACGAGCCTTACCCGAAACGCATGTTTCTCTGGCCATCCCGTGGCCGGTTTGTTGCCCCTATGGGGCTAATGTGTCAAACTGGAGAAGGTACACATTCCAACGAGTACTTTCGAAATTAAAATACCATTGGAATATTACCCTTCTGCGAGCTGATATCTCTGTCTCCTATGACCTAAATCACGTTTCGAGTATGCGCAATAGCTGTATTCTGCGGAATATCGCACACCGCGGATGTACTTGCAGTCCTGTAGGTTCAAAGGTCACAGTCAGGGTCTTGGCGAGAACGACAAGCCAAAATGCGTCTATAACATTGTTTTATCCTAAATTGATGCGTGGCTTATAAAAAAAAATCCTCTTCGTGGCGAGTGTCTCAACGAGTCTCAATCAATTGCGTGACGTTACAAGTTCTTATCAACCCCGAGCTGGCTTGGTTTACCTAAACGTTTACCCACAGAAAAAGGGTCAATACGATGCCTTGAAAATATAAACGTTTAAGTTGTTTAGCGGAAAACGAAAAAAAAAAAAAAAACACCAAACGCAAGTTTTACTGCGGCGGCCTTCTCCACTACTCAGCCAAATAAAAAAAAAATAAAAAAAAGTGGACAAGAGCGCGGCCCATCTATTAGCACTCTGTAACTTAGAGCAATATAACTTTATCGGACACAAAAACAAATCGCACTCGAGCGGGCGAAAGCGTGTCCCGAACTCGCGAACACTGAACAAGGCCACTCATCGCATCATTTTACAAGCTCTATAAACGAGCCACCCCCGTTTTTCGCTGAGTTTCACTTGGATTGACTCGAAAACTATTTCCCCGCGTTACCGGGTGTCGGCCCTTACCGCGGTTGTAGCTCACAGGTCCTCAGACAGTTTGTGTCGAGAGTAGCTGAACCGGGCAGAATGTTCGTCGAGCAGCAACCCTCAATCGCCCACTGAACTCGCGACTTGTTCGCCGCTCTCGCGCGGCAGGCATTCGGGGTTTGGCGTCCCGGATTGGACGGGAGGGCCTCAACACCAGTGCAACTCCCGGGGGAGCTGTTGCGACCCTTCACCGGCATCTGCCGCCATGGCATCGGGCGGCCGTCACCCCGCCCAGCTCCATTTCGAGTCCATTTCAGGGACTGTTACCCCTTTCTTACTCCATTGATTCTCCGGCCTTTCCCCCGGCCCAAGTCGCGTTATCGGGGAGCGGTGCAGACGACGTAATTTGGGACATTTTCTCGAGCTCCTTTTTTTTTTTTTCGCTGCTTCTCTGCTCGGCTCCCGACGTCGTATCCACCCGCTCCAGCCCTTAATGGCTCTCCGGGAACAACGCCGTGGCATTGGCGCCTCCCGCGGAAGAGCGTCGGGAGTTAACAGGTAGTTACATCAACTCTCGTTATAAATGCGACGGGTCTGTGTATATGTGCCTGCTCGCTGCTACACTCCCTTCACGACGCTGGGGACCATTTTGCGCGCACTTTCACGGACGCCTTCGTTCCCATTTATATCGGGGTAACTGCCAGGGCGAGATTGAAGCCCGTGATGAAGACCAAAGACCCCGCTATTAGCGGAGAAACTCGTCGTGTGGTGAACCGGCAATTTCGCGTGTGCTCACTGCACGGGCGTGCACCACATTTTCGGTCGTGATTCCAAAGAAACCATCGCGGCGAGGAGTCGACCCTGACTTTGGCATAGTAGACGCGTTGATGCTTTCTTTCATTGCAGAATTTGAGCACAAACTTGGCACTGTACGGCTCTTGTGCTTGTACCAGCGGAAGCTGAAGGGGACTGCCTTCGGGCCGGGAGCACTTATTGGCCTCTTCTGAGCGCTGAAAAACGTTCAGTGGTTCCAGCAAAAAAGCTGCAGAGGAATATTTGCTCGGCCCATAAGCACGAGCGCATCCAATGTCCACAGCGCCTGCCGGTCAGCATACGATTCCTCGCAGGCCGATTCGAATTTCGAAGCCACGTACGTGTTAGAAATCGAAATTAGTGAAAAGAAGGAACCCTCGACCGAGAACCTTCTGAAGAGCCTCGAGCTCTGGCATGAAGTAAACACTGTTAATTTATTTAACCCTTAGCTACAGTTCTGCATATAGTGTTTCTGTATTTCTCGCATTTTAAGTATATCAGTACTACTATAGTTAATGAGCAGTGAAATCACTAGAAACCAGGGATGGGCAGTATTTCAAATACAAGAATTTGAAATACGTATTTCAAATACTTTGTGTATTTTGCATTTGTATTTAATTACAAATTGGGTAATGTATTTAACGTGTGTATTTAAATACTAAAACGTGGGTATTTCAAATACAATTGTAATTAAATATAATTTTGTGGGCGAAAATACATCCCTGAAATTTATTGTCACTATCCAGAGCAGGAAGAAAACTACGTTCTGCACCGAATGCAGTGTCTCTCAATCAAGCACAAGCGTTTAGTGACTTTGTGATTACGGTGCTAGTCCAGGACAAGAATAGTTACGAAATCGACGTTCACAGGCAGACTGGCTAAATAAGTGCCTGTGACAACTTGTGATGCTTTTCAGCTTGATTTCCATCCATATTTTTGCCTGGAATATTCTAAATGCGCGGCTCGTCCAGATTTTCGTAACTGGTGCGATTTGCAACAATAAAAAATTCTCTAGCTAGTGCTGTGCGTCTTGGTCGTCTCGGTTCATTGTTGGTCTATACTAAAATGTAATCGACAAAAAAAAAAAAAAAAAAGCTGCCTGAAGCTCTGTACTTTTTTCACCTATTACGTCCAAGCTGATTACCTTTTTTTTTTTTTTGATTGTATTTCTACTACGTTACTAGAGCCTCGCACACTAACTCCCGAGCGTGCGATGCAAAATTAAAATGAGATACCCAGAAACGCGTCGCAGGTGCCCTGAAGTCGCTGACGCAAATTTTGAGGAATGTATTTGGAAAAGTATTTGGAGGAGACCAAATACATTTGGTTGTATTTGTATCTTGTAGTTAGATGCTTTTTTGGAAATGTAATTAGATTTGTAAATAAATACATTTTTGACGAAGTATTTTGTATTTGTATTTCGATACATATTTGCATGTATTTTGCCCATCCCTGCTAGAAACATTGGAGTACAAGATCTAACCTCAAGGATATGCTCATCTTAAAAACTCTAACATCCACTTGGTCCTGGACTGGCAGAATAGTCACGTTCGGTCAAAGATGTCTGACACAACCTATACCGTTTTGTTCGACGGCGTCATTTCTAATATACAAAGCTTAGAATTTCCTATGGTTATTTGAAGCATCTTGCGGAAGCGGAATCCTTTCAATATATGTCAGAAAAGCCTGTTGCAATGTGAACAACAGCATAAGGACAGAACGCACGAGTCGTCGCGCTCAGGCAGGTCTCGGAGAGGCAAAAGCGAAGTACACGACACCATGGTGCTAGCCACGGGAAAACGCGCGACATGTTGCTGGGCAACCTAGCCAATGGAAACCCAGGCTCTGTAAATCCGCGGGAGACGTTCCCCAACAATCTTCGCAGACAAGTGATTTCCGACGGTCAAAAAGACGGCAGAGGCGATGAGATTAAACCGCACTTGCGGCACGTGGCTGCGTAGCGAGTGTTCGTGCGAGCGACGCCCTAAAAGTGCCGATTTGGTTCAACCTGCGCCGAATATTTCCATCGGCGCTCGCGCCGATTACCGTCGCCACCATGTACTGTCACGCGGCCTACCAAAAAGTAGGCAAGCTTTCACAAATCATTTCTATGACGCCACCTATATTTGTTTGATTTCAAAAGCGTATACTTATGGAGAGACGTAATTTGGACCTCGCGAAAGGTTTATGCGTACATTTTTGTCCCCCCCCCCCCCCCCCTCTCTTCCCGAAACAAAAACAAAAAAACAAATCGTTTGTATTTATTTGAACTCGCCGACTAAATTAATTGAACGGACGCACTCATGCTATCGTGACAAATGTTTGCTCGTCGTGATTTCAATGCGTCACCGTACCAGGCTCGCACCTCTATGTTTTTAATTATTCTCGCCGTTTTATATATATATATGGTGTTTTTTTTATATTTACAGATTAGTTTTAAAAAAAGCCGTGAAAGCTACAGTAATGCGGTCTTTGTAGGCGCGTTACGCGGACAGAGGGACGTAATATAGGGGGCTAATCATCACGAAAAGTCGGATAATTACCTTAAAACTTGTTCATTAGCTTTCTAACTAGTGAAAAAAAAAACATGTGTTTTCAATTAGAGACTCTCTGAGCATCATCAAAAAACACTAAATTAGTATTTTACAAAGACCTCGAGTACCTGGGGAGCGCTGGTGTCCGAGTATCGTACAAGTCCCGCGGCCCAGCAGAATAACAAACCTGTTTGGGCGGTTGTTACCTCTGCACGCAGCTGTTATTTGTCCGTTCGCCTGGTCACGACACGTACGTTAAAGTTACCACTCGGGTAACAGGCGCAGGGCTGCTGTTTCGAAAACGCGGATGATACGAGACGGAAAATCCACGCGGGAGCGTTTTCACTAATGTGGACCGCACAGACCAAATTATAATAACACTTTCGTTTTTTTTTTTTTTTTTTTTTTTAAGTGTGTAAAGACTACAAAAACACGTTTTGTATATCAAAATGTTTATAATTGACGGGAAAATTTTTTTGCTGCGTTCATCTATCCGCCGTAAATTCGATGTTGCTCAAGGAATTTACCGTGAGCAACAGCAAACACCAAACACGAATATTTAGTTTGCTGAAGGGACAGGGGAGGTTATCTAGATTGTTGGATCGGTTTGAGGGCTAATAACCGGCTCAGATTCAGGTATGCGAAAGTTCAGAAGAAGCGGGAATCACCATTACTATTACTTAAGCAGGATGTCGGCACTTTCTGAAGTCACGTATGAAAACATAAGAAAACTTTAAAGTATAAAACAGCGAGGACGAGGACGGAAACAAAACATGTTTCCAAAATGTCCTGTTTCCGTCCTCGTCCTCGCTGTCCTGTTCCCGTCCTCGTCATCGCTGTTTTATACTTTCAAGTTTCGTATCTATTAACCAACACACTCGTTTTCAATTTTTATGAAAACAGAATGCTCTTACGTTACCGAAGTTCTATTCGCTCGATGGGAACACAATGCTTTGTATTATGTGCAATATGGAATTATTCTGGGTTATTGTGAACGACCTACGTTTTACACGACAAAACTTTATTGATGTTCAAGCCACAATTTATTGAAAGCGATCTCGCTAAAAATATATTAATCTTAGTTTTCATAGGCCCAACTTTTCTTTTGCAAAATGTGATACGTGTGAAATATCCAAAAGTTCAACCGTTGGCCGCAATCACTAAACAAAAAAAAAGAAAACGCTATTTTTTTTTTTTTTTTTTTTGCGAACCTTTTTGTTCGCAAAAAAAAAAAAGACGTCTTTTGTTTTTGTTTTTGCTTTCAGCAATAGTTTATGCAAAGCATTATAAAATTTATGAGTGCAAGGACGTAAAGAATACATTCCCCCCGACACGAACACCATCAGTGACTGGTGGGACAAATATTTGGAGCGTGTGCAAAAAGGCAGTGGTAAGAACGGAGACGGATAAAGTCGAGTTCCGCCATTGTGGTGTTCTTGCCGGGTCGTTGATTCCGTACGCCTTCCTCGGAACAGACGCTGCGCTGCAATGCCACCACGTCACTTTCTCCAATTCCGTCTCCCCAATAGTCAAAGAGAGTTTAAGAAACGCTCGACTTGGCTTACCATGTTCATCATTCTTTCTTCGTAATTAGTGCATCGGTGTTCTAATCCCTTAAGGCCACCATCTCATTGGCACCTGAGCGATAATGATGATTGTAACATTGATGTAACATTGTAACAAGGATGTAATAAAAAAAAAGTAAAATTACTCACATGAAGAAGCTAATGCGCAAAATGCTCTCGGTGTTTGGGCAGAAGCAAAGAGATCACCGAATTTTGTTTGTAAATATTAATAAGCATCGAAGGCCCCGCGACACCCGCCTCGAGCTCACCTCTTTCCTAAGTCACGCTGCTTGCTATTTGACCGCCATCAATCATAAATAGATGTGTTTTAAAGCAGCTCAGCCTCGACGAAAGTATATTCTCGAGTATAGGTGGAAGCGAATATAATCGTTCATTGAATATTTTATCGCAATTTCCATGGATGTCCACTAGACAAGACGCGAAGCCTGGACCGAAATGATTCTTCGTAAATTAATGATCTTCTCTGGTGGTTACCCTAAAATCAATATCATGGGAGCGGGCACTGATTTCTTGCTTATCGCCTTTTCTCTTTTTTTTTTTTTATTAATCTATATAGGGGTAGCGGGGTACACCAAGTGTCGGAGGACGCACTGTGCTCGTCCCTCATCGCAGCCCGGGCTTGTCCGACCGCGATCTCAGACATCCAAGGAAGAAATGACTCTCACAGCTGTCAAGTCATGACGGTGTCATCATGTGAGTCTTCCAAGCCCGGGCGAGGGTGTGCACCCCGCGAGCAACCATCTCATTCGAAACTTCTTTTACACGTGGATTTCTATAGTCCGGAGCCTAGCTCCGATTGTGCCATCGATTTCCGGACAACTAATCTAACACTGAAACGATACGGGGACGCCGATGTTTTCGCTTCTCCAACAACATCTTTACCTTTTGACCGTGACAATACTTTAGGGTTACACAACGCCACTTGATGCGGCGACACTTATTTAACTGATGGTATGGCCGATGTCGAAACTGTGTGCAAAAGATTTGCCCTCGGCATTACTCCAGAAAAAGAATCAAATGTTCACGCACAAGGTTGTACATCAGACATATTTTTAAGAGCATTATTATACTCTCACTCTGTCGACAGGGGTTCGAAAACTGAGCAAGCTTCAGCTCCATTTCGCCATACCTTGCAAAAATGAACACTGCCACTTACCGTATTTATTCAAATATAGGTCGACCTTTTTTTTTCGGAAATGTTGTCAAAAATTAAGGGTCGACCTATAATCGTGACCAAAGAATTTCGACCTAATTCGCGACCAAAATTTGAAACCCTACCGAGGGTATGGAGCTATCAATCACCTAGCCCGCGTCGCGGTAGAGCCGCGCGGCTTCTTGTTTCAAAAAGCTTTTGATGCACAAAAACAACCGAACAGCAGCAGCCGACAGCCCGTGGCCGCCGGCTACGGCTCTTGCGCACATTCCTTCGGGCGTCAGGAGTGCGTCTCTTAAGGTCTCCTTGAATTCTGTCGGCGCCTAACTGATAAAAAACAAAACGTTCCGATATTTGTACTTCTTTTAAATCATTGCTACTACAAATGGGCAATATTTCAAATACAAGTTTTAGAAATACGTATTTGTATTTAAAGCATTTTGAGTATTTTGTATTTCGTATTTAATTACATACTGGGCAAAATACTCGCAAAAAATGTATCGATATGCAAATACAAAATACTTGGGCACAAATGCATTTAGTTACATATCCAATTACACTTTTCAGAAAAGTATTTAAATACAAGATATAAGTACCACTACCAAGGGTATTTTCACAAAATCCTTTCTTTTTCCTAGGTTTGATATCTTAATCTTTTGCCTAAACCCAGATTAAAAAGAAATCCGGTCGGTACAAAAGGTGGGGTCTATGTGTATTAAACATCGCGTGCATAACAAAAAAAAAATTTGCAGCTTTAAAAATAAAAGTTATTTGGCATAAGGTAGACGGGGGGAGACATCAGGAAGACAACGTATTTGTTCCGGGTTTAATTCCAAAGGTTTAAGGGAAGCAACAAAGCATGCATTTTCAAACAACATGACGTGAATTAAAAATATAAGAATAAAAACGTGCCTATTCAAGAGCTCAGTAACTCTACCCATCCCATTCATTCCTTGTCCTTCTCCCCTTTCTTTTTCTTTGATATTTATTGTTGCAACGAAGAGTGCCGAAATCGTATTTGATTGCGAAGAACGGTGGCCAGAAGTGTGCCTGGTCAGTATTTGAAATAACAGTAGTTAAAATGCAGATGTTTTTTTTTTGTATTTAAATATAGTCGAAAACTACATTAGGTCACATGTAATTTAGTACGAAATAGAAACGTGTCAATATAAAAGGTGGGGTTTATATGTACCAAGCATCAGGTGCTTAAAAAGAAAGCTCCAGCTTTAGAAATAAAAGTTAAGATGCATATGGTACAGGGAAAATATCAGGAAAACAACCTATTCATTTCGGATTTAATTTCAAACGTTTAAGCGAAGCAACGAAGCATGTCTTGAATTACAAAAACAAAAATTAAAAGCGGGCCCATCCAATTGCTGAGTAACTCTAGCCATCCCGCTTATTCCTTGTCTTCTCCCCTTCCTTTTTTTTTGATATTTATTGTTGCAACAAACAGGGCCGAAATCGTGTTTGATTGTGAAGAACGGTGGCCATAGAATTGTATTTGGTCAGTATTTGAAAGACAAGTATTTAAAATACTGCTTTTTTGTGTTTAGATACAGCCGAGAAATAAATACATTAGCGAACATGTAATGAAATACGAAATACAAAATACTGAAAGTATTTTATATGCGTATTTCAAATACTTGTATTTGAAATAATGTTAATTTCTGTTACATACTGGCTAATGTATTTGTGAAGTGTATTAAATATTTAGTATTCCAAACACTCGCATTTATTACAAATGCTGTCTAAATACTAATATTGGCACTTTTCTTCGCAATCAAGTCAAATATTCACGTGGTTCTCGTGTTCAGTCTATGAGCCACATTTCAGTATCGTCACTCTGCGATTCCTGTGACTACTTCATCAAGTTTTGCGAAAAAGAAGCTAAAATGAAAAGTTCGCATCTACCCTTAAATATCATTGCGCCAAACAAAGCTCCTCGGACGGCAGAATTTTCTGCCGGTATATTGGGGCCACAGTAGCGCTGGTAAGCTTGCGTAAAGTGAAAAATATTCTGAACAAAATGTGTTGCACTGCCCCTTTACATAGAAAGCTATTTACAGCCGATACCTTTCAGAATTGTATTACTGATGCGGGCATGAGGCTATAGCTCGTTCATTTTCACGGCGTGCAGAAGATAATAGTGGTGTCAAAAAGCAGGCGTAAATTGCTGAGCATACAAGTCATACAACGGACCTGGAATAATAAAAAAAAATGAACACGAAAGAGCCGATTTGGCCTCTTGGGCGCCTATATTTGTTTTGCATAGAATATATTATATGGTTGACTTCTACCACTTCCTGTGACACCTTCCTATGACGGAAGAGCGTCACACGAGAGCTGCATCAGCGTTTGGATGCAACTCGTGCCCTCACTGACTGATCCCGAGCCCCAGCCGAACCTAGACGGAGCACTCGTGCCCAACCTCTGCCCCACGCTGGCCGCTCTGGGGTGACGTAACAAATCCAGCACAAAGCCCTTGTTAAGGTGTTGAGCGAGCACTCTCGCACACACGGCGGGAGAGCAGCTTCTTTACCAGGAGGATGCATTCAACTCCGTTCATTTACATTAGACAGCGCGCCTAGAGCACCAGATCCTCCTAGTGGTGGGGACAGTCAGCTTCCGAAGACACACGCTCACCGACCTATTCACGCTGTCGCGCTTTCGCGCATGCGCCGAGGAAGAGGGCTACCGCCGGTGCACTGAGATACCAGATTCGCCAAGGTAGCGGAGACGCCTGTCACCGCTGTCTCGACTGGTGGCCACAACGATAGATGGCGGCAGCCACTCCTCCCAATTAAGCCCCTGGATAAGAAAGGTATTAACATCTTCTCTCTTCTCCTCTGGCGCACACGTGTTTTATCTTTATTTTATCTTTCGCACTCGCGGGTTGACGGTAGAGCCGCCTGCTCTGGCGGTGCTACCGTAGACCCGGGCCAGCATCCAGCGGATCCCGCGAAGGCATAAAAATAAAAATCGTCACCTGCCAAAAAAAGAAAACACGTATATATTTTATTAAGTCACTCGGAAAATCGTTTCTAGCCGTGGATCGAATAAGGCTGAGCTACGAAACTTTCTCGTCTTATCCCAACACCTATTGCCGTAATCGGACGGAGTCTGATCATTGAAGCGGTAAGTGTAGCTGATTACTGCGGCGCGAAAAACGCGTGTCACTTCTCGTTGCGAAGCCACGTGTATCTATTGTCGAGTGGATCAAACTATCAGGGGCGCTTCGTCCAGTTTGTTTTCTACGGAGATAGCTTTGGGTTTATTCATGGTCTGTCAATTGGACTTTTTGCGTCATCTTCCTCAATCTAGCGCGGGAGAAATATTAAACAGGAGTGCCGCGTGAATTTTAGGCTGGGATTCCTGTTGGTGTTTCACTGATTCAACGCGAGCCACAGCCGAAGGCTAATGCAGCGTTCGGCTACGTCGGCCCTGCGCTGCGTCAGAAACACAACCAAATAATCTGCGTTCCCCATGGGTGTAGTTCTCAACCTAGCCACTAGGGGCGCGACGGTTGAATCTCGTCCTAAACAGAAGATTTGCTGCATACATGGTACCAAACACTTCTCGATTTAAGAAAAAAAAAAGTATATATATATATATATATATATATATATATATATATATATATATATATATATATATATATATATATATATATATATATATATATATATATGCATTACGCTGATGACAAAAAAAAAAAGCGTTGTTAGCGAGCTAACCACTGAACACTCCCGGTGGCCAGTGTGGCACCTGCGAGTGTGCATGCGGCGGGAGGCGGCGGCCCAGGCGACCGCGCATGCGAGCCGCAGTCGGATCGGCCCGTTTGCAACCTGTTCCTCGGTCGGTAGTCCCGACAAAGCCGCCGCAAGCGGACGCCCCCGACGACGTTTTCCGCCCGAGAAAGCAGCAGAGGACCGTCCCGCGTCGTCCCCGCGGGGAGAAATAGAAGTGCTCGCTCCCTTCTGCCGACACGAGCGGACAAGCGTCGGTGTGTGCAACGCGCGGTCGCTCATCGGCATGCATGGCTTGCTCCTTCACAGATGGGCCGTGGTTTGGCGCTGACACCCGAGGCTTCCCTGTCCGCCTCGTTAATGGCACCCCCTCCCCCGCGCCGCCGCTCCGTCCCCCCGGGGACTTGCCGCATAAGCAAACACCCAAAACAGTCGGAGCGCGAGAGGCCCTGGTGGCCCTGAGTGGATGGGGACCCTCGGAAGTGGTTTTTGCTGTTTAAAATGCACGGATAGGCCGATATCTTGAAACTTCTTTCGGTAGTAGTGCCTCTTTTTATTTCCTTTTTTTTTCCCGATAGACACGGCGAGACGAGGAGTCTGGAGGCTCGTAGCAAATCGTTGTTCTAGAAAAAACAGCTAAAAAAACTTTCTTTTAAAGCATATTTCGTTCAATATTGCGGGATACATGTCCAATTTTTTTCTATTTTTTATGCCTTTTTTTAAAGAACATTTGAGCGATTGCTTTGTATGTGAACCGCCAGCTACAAAGAAGAGCGGGCAAAAAGGCAACTAATATCACGATTAATTAAAATAACATTAAAAAAATTAAGTAGTGTGTGATTTATAAGAAATAAAAGCAATCTATTAAACGTCCACATTTGAGTCTGCACTTTTCAACCTACAAAGTCACCGGTGACCTGTGGAAATCCTGTCCCACTTACCTACACCTGTTCGATGCCCCTCCGATTAGGCGCGTCTTTTACGGCAAATTCCAGAGCGACGTTACTTCTTCCTCGGTAGTACAAGATCCGATAAAGGAAACGAAACCATGCTTTTCGGTTGTTAAAAAAAAAAAAATACGCATTGCAGATAGCTGAAGTTCCATGGATATCTAGCGCTAGCGGTGGTGAGCGGTAGAATGCAAAAGTTCGATACTAGGATGTTACCCAAATCAAAAGATAAAACAGGAACAGAAATAGAAACTTCCCTACGGGATGACGTCCACCTATAGGCATAATATTCGTCAAGACACGAAACGGCAATGTTGGCGCCTGTGACATTTCTTTGCGTGAAAAACAGCTTCTTCACAAAAAGAACACAAGATGCATGTGTCTGTCTCGCAAGATTGTTTTTTTTTTTCATTGAATTAAATGCCAAAGGCGCCATCATTGTCATTTTTTTTTTACAATTATTATGCCTAAGTGGACATCGGCTCGTAGAGGAATTCCGTTTTATCTTTTAATGCAGTTAATGTCAAGTTCTCAAACTTTCACATTCTATCGCCACCGCTAGCTTGACATTCACACGGAGTTTTCGCATTCTACGATGCGTAGTTTATTTATGCGGACCGAAACACGGAGCATCACTTTCTTATTCGAACCTCGTAAATTGATTAGCTAGTTTCTGCAAAATAAACAATTTTGACCTGACTTCAATAGGTATCAGGTAATGCGCTCAACCACAGCGCTGTGGTTGCCTCAAAGATCCTACTTAATGCGCACTGACGGCATGTCACCGACCGCGTAGTCTTCTAATCGATCGTACGAAAACAGTTCCCTAGAACTCCCCAGTGGGAGTTTAGGGATCTTGAACTCCCTGTTAGGGAGTTCTGGGGGTCGAACGATCGATGGAAGCTACACCTTCTCCTGCGTCGCCTCAATAGATACTTTCGGGGAGTGCGCGCACTCTTCTACCCATTGTTAGGGAACATATCCTCAAACTCGGCTCTAGGATTATTATGTTTTAAAGGAAGGTTCGTTCAACGATTTTCGAGGCTAAAACTTAAGCTTAAGCGCTTAAGCTTCGTCTTTAAGAGTGGAACACAATAGCATAATCGGGCCCCGTTCACAATGCCTTCTCATTAAACCTGCGGTCGTTCTTAAGCCGCGCAAGCGTGTGTGCGTGGTCTAGTCAGTAGCGTCACGTGTCATCACTTGACGTCACGTGTTGACATGAGAATTCTCCCGCCAAATTCGGCGTAAACGTTTTCCGCTAAATTTGCAGGGAAAAATTTCCGCTGAATTCAGCGGGAAACTTTTCTGTTAAATTTGGTGGGAAACAGTGAATCGATAGATTCATGACGTCACAACCACGTGTGACGTCACACGTGGCTGCACGCGTTGCATTGTAAGATATTTGGTCCCACCGACACCGACGCCGACGCCGGATTTTTTTTTTGACGCGAGTTTTTAAAGGCTATCGCATTAAAACAGCCTTACTTTACAGCTTAGCAATGTGGTTTGTTCAAATTATTTTAGAAAATTGTTTTGAGCAGCAGGTATTTTTTAACATTGCATCTGTCTCACTGCAAAAGCTGTTGACGTGGTCCCTGCGTTGGCCGGTGAAATTGCCAAATAATGCTCTTTTATTTGCCTTTTTAATTTGAGGGTAACAACTCAAATTGTTGCCTCCAAAACATAGGAAACAGCAACAAAAACGTAGCGGCAAAAGTACAGCAGTTGCCTTTGTAGGAAATCCGGATTACAGCAGGAACTCACCATAAGGGTGTGTTTTGAAATGCACACTAACGGACGGACGGCATACATGGGCATGAGCGAAATGTAATGATAAGCGCAGGATTCAAAAGGATATGGCAGCATTTCAGTGAAATTTTGAAATAAAATATTCTAGAAAAACAAAGCAAATGATTTGCGAAAGGTATAAAATGTTAAATAAAAATGATGTGCTGATTCATTAGAATAAAACCAGAACTATCCTCGTTAAGTGATGCATTTTAAGAACAGTTTGCGCTAATGCACGTTTTAACGTCAATACCAGATCACTAACGGGGTTTTGATATTTCTTCCAAAATTAAAATTACAGTTAAAATTCTTAAAATTATTCCAAGCAGGAGCTAGTGAATGGCATACCTGCACGACTAAACCAAATCACACTTTACGAAAATATGTATTTATTTATTTCCTGTGACCTCAGCAGTTTTAGGCACACAGAGAGGTTGTAAATGCATTGTGGACTTGACATTAAAAATGTGGCATAGCGGGTCATAGCTGACGGCACTGAGGAATAATTTTGCTATCTATGCAATTCCCCAAACAAATCTCCGTCAGTAAGGCACACTGCGCGTCAGAAGAGGCTTGCATATCCCATCTTTCTGGAACAGCCCTGGATCTATGGTTTAAGTTTTATGTTCGTAGCAAATTTTCCATACACAACATTACAATAGCTTCTGTCATTTACAACGTGAAAAGTATGATTATAATGCAATTAAATGCAAAGTGCGCCAACCTTCTAGCTGCGCGAATCTTCGGCGGAACATAGGCTCTGCGAATGTTGCTTCTCCGAAGTACTGCAGTGCCTTGGGAGAACCCAACTCAATGACGGTAACTATAATCTATCCAACTGGAATCCGAACAATAAGAAATATTTCAAAATAAAACGTATGCAGTGTTCGGCACGAAGCTCGAATCGAAAATCAAGTTATTCGAATTGATTTACAAAATTGTCCAACACCCTCCCATGCTTGCGTTCCTGTTCTCGGGAGAAAATTAACCTTTGGAGCAAGACGAGCGCAAGTTACTCTAAATTTTTATTTAAGGAAGGAAACTTTAGAAAAGAGCGCATGGTGGCACAGTCTGCTCGGCTCAACAGATATCCCATTACCACTGACACACACTCTTTTTTTTTTTTATATATATATAAGGCTCTAGTATAGCGCAGTAACGGCCACTTTTGAATCAGGCTTTTAAATTCGAATTTCGCATACTCCCTAATATGGGGCTCTCGGAACAAGAGTCGCAACCATCAGTGCGATCGCGAGCGACATCATTGGCGCTGCGCGCATAACCAAGAGAATCACTGAGTGCACCAAGACGAAACTGGGAGACTGGTGACGTCAAAGCAAGAAGCAGCGGAGAAGCAGTTGCTTTGGCTCGAGCAGAGTATGAACTCTGTTCACCCGTTACAAAGCGAATGGGCAACACAATTCAATCAAATTCAAAGTCATTGCGTCGCATGTACGTTGACCGCGGTCCGCGTCGATCGATCAGAAAACGGTCCCTTTCAATCCGGCAGTGTTTACGTGTTACCGAACCGAGATGGGCCTGCGTGGCGGCCGAGAGAAGCCCGGGAGGAACTGATGTTCCAGGGCCTCTGACTTGATCACTGGTATCAATCGAATGTCGGGCGGGGACGCCAACGGGGGACGGGCCAGCTGATAAGACAAGATGAAAGAACAATAGAAAAAAAAAAAACGCGCAGCTGCGGTGGCTGCGTTCTTTGCTGTTCAGATTGTCAGCTCGGTCGTGTTACACCCCCCCCCCCCCCTTTCCCCCCTCCCCTCCCTTTTTGCCCTGCTCGCGAGAGGGCACCGGGAAACGAACAATGTCCGTCACTTTGGCTGGGTCGTCCTGCCTAGGTTTGTGGGTGCGGGGACGGGAGGTGGGGGAGGAAGAGGGACAGACGTACGTCGATTCGTGTTATGGAGCACGACTTTCGCTTTCCCTGTAGCACAAGAGCGATAAATTCGCAATTGAAGACAATCCTACCACCTATCAGGTCACTGTGCTCCCTTTCCCATGCCAGAAAAGAAAAAAAAAACGAACAGCGGTTTTGTTATGGTAACGAAGTTGATAGCGTCTTTTAAATTGTTGCACAAAATGCGAACTCATGTACGCGTTTTTCTACAAATTCAAGTTGTCTAATTACAATTTAAAAAATAAATTCCAAGTTGTGTTGTGTATGTGTTTTTTTCGAAATCGGAAAACTTTCATTAGCATGAAAAGCTTACGAAATTCTAGAAACCCTCCCCAGGAAAACCAAAACCTGAACGCAGTCTTTCTTTTTTTTCATTGAAGAAAATGTTGAATCGCATACATCAGTCAGGAGTTAAGTGAGGTGGAATTTTTTTATATGTTAAAAGTATTGGAAATTAGTAGCTGACGTACCCTTTTGAAATCAAAACTTTTGTCACATCCGTCGTAAAAAGCGAGAACGGATAAATTCATAGCAGCCTCGTTTACTTGACACACAAAATTTCACTCAGCTGAGTGAAATTCTGTTCTTCAAGTAAACGATGCTGCGACGAATTTATCCGACAAAACGAAAATAATGTGCTGGCACATTTTCGTTTTGTCGCTGAACGGTTGCCGTAATGTTGGGAGCTGTCAGTCATGGATAGTCATGGAACGCTCTGGCATGGTGCCTTCTCAGCCCGAAGAAATAACATTTAATACGGAAAGAGAAGGAAGTAAAAATTGACAGTATGAAGTACGCAGCACATTGCTACGCCGAGAAATCTCTCTTATAGCCATACCATCCATCCATTAACCCTCCATCCATCCTTAATTGAAAAGGTTCTTCCGAAAAAAGTTCTTGGAAGCCTTCCTTTGCCACTTCTGCTGGACGTACATATGTGACCTTCCCGCTATGCGCGAAGTTTTGAAATCCTAATTTCAACCTCCTTACTGCATGCATGGCCGAGCTTCCCCTATGCAGCGGAGGCGTCGAGATATGCTTAATTATACCGAGATCTTAAAGCGAACATCCGTGAACGATCCAACGCGTTCTAAACAAATATAGATAAAAAAATTAATTCTAGCGGGTTTTAAAATTTTGTGCAATAATTCGAATGACGAACCGTACTGCGGATATGTCAAAGATTCTACGTGGTGGCAGGTATTCCTATATTGCCATTGCGGTCAAAGAGTAATTTCGTCCCATAGGCTCTAAAAGTTGCTTCATTCATAGTTCACACTTTATAAGTATCCCTATGCTGGGACTGTAAGTAAGGACAAGGAAGAAATATTAATTCGGGTTTATTATGAATTCGTTAAAAAGATGTGCTTGAAGTTTGATTTTTTAGTTAGGAAGTGAGCAACTTCTGCTTCCCATTACAGGGCCGGGTTAAGGTACAGGCTAAGGGGCTGCAGCGGAGGGGCCCAGCCCTCGGGGGCCCATGCTGTAGGTCGTAAAAAAAATTCGACACAAACAAAAATAAATATTGTATAAGGTAAAATGAAAGAGAAAAAAATATATATTTCCATAATACAAATCAAATATTTTGGAAAATATTTCCACAGCGTTCAAGAAGAGAGGCATGACGAAGATAATGGCACACCAAGCGAATAAAACAAAAAGCACTCTGCGCGGCGAGCTTCTTGGGTTGCTTGTAAAGAATGGCCTGATAAATCTGGCATGTGAACGGCGCCTCACGCAACTTCGCGTTCTTTTCAAAAGGGCATTGAGCAAAATAAGATGCAGAGGGGCCCCCAGCCTTTTGAAGTTTTCCATTCTTCCTTAAAGAAAAAAAAAAAAAAAAGGAATATCGTAAACGCCTTCTCCTCTGTCCTTCTCAAGCTTGTGCTCAGTGTTATACTGCGTGCAAACACATGCTTATGAAGCGCAGCCTTCGATGCTCTCCAGCGAAGGGGACAGAGGTGCCGCCTCTGCGGTGGTCTCAGTGAAGTTTGTCCAAATTGAAGTCAGAGGAGGGACCTGAACCTTTCTTCAAATTTATGGGCGAAGTTTTCGCCTCCGTTTTGGGAACACTAATGGGCCTTTAGTCAAGTCTGTTTACGCTGAAAGCTGCACATATCGTTTTACTTCCCGATGTGTTCACGGTGTTTGTATTGAACCTTTCAGCAATGTGGAGAACGCTTTCTCTATAAAAGTGAATTTAAAAAGCTTCTGACTAAGACAAGCCAAAAGAAATTTCGGCCTTCCAGAAAAAAAAAAAAAAGTTACATCTTAAATTATTTTTTTTTTTTTAATTCACAAGAGCAACAAAAACAAAAAAAGAAGAGGAGACTGCGAAAGAAACAACAAATGGACGACATTTCTAGTTACTGTGCTCCATGTTTCCGCCTCTGAGTGGCTGACTTTGTTGAGTCAGAGAGTGAAAGTTGAGGTAGGCAACCACTGCAGATCTTTTCACTCGTCTGCATTCCAGTGCTTTGGTTTGAGTCACGAAAACGGGCGATATGACAAGTCCTTGTTCTTCCGATAGCGCAGTTCGTTTTAATTTGCAGTTTGAATGTCAGGGCACATGCATCTAACTGGGGGACTGCGGGGGCCGGGGGGGGGGGGGGGGGGGGTGTAAAGTAGACAGCAGAGTCCAAAAAAGAAAGAGGCGAGAAAAGCTACCAAAGCTGACTATATATGCAACCAGTTGTCCCAAGACATTCAATGAACACCCTGCCACCTGCATCATAAAAGATCTATAGAGAATGACTATCGACTGCAATCCATCGATCATGCCAGAGATGATGTTAAATATGCTTGTCCACCTGCTCTTTCCTTCCCGCTCACTACGTACTATATGTGAGCGTCTGCCGAGGGCCAGCTTACAATCTGCCATCATAGCCAAGGAGAACCGAGCACTATTGAGCACGATAAGGGTAAACAGAAAGTTCAACACTTCAAACCCAAAGCGCTAGCTTATACTGAAAGTCAAGTTGTAGCAGTCATTAGATAACCACGTTCCGTTTTCCTATAAATAGTAATTTGCTTGAAGTAACCACAGAATTTGACCCTTTCTAGAGCGACGAGAATGCTCAAAGAACAAATGTGAAAATGTAAGAATAACCTAGACTTTCCAAAAAGTACTGTGTTAACCAGTCATATCATTATCGTCATTGTTGTTGTCGTCATGATCAGTATCATCATGAGGGGCTTCAAAAGCAACTTTAGCCCAGGCCCCCAAAATCTCTAAAACCGCCTCTCCTTTCCAACATTGATAATTGTTTTTTTCTCATATTGATCGTTCTTGTCTCACAATCATAACTTCAAAGCTATATTTTGAATTTTGGGAATTAAACTTAGATAAACGAATAAAAAGCTTCAAAAAACCTCAACTTGCGTAATTATCTGACTTCAATAGTGGGACGAAATGTCAAAAATGATTCGGCCTGTGTATATATTTTCCCTCCTTTTTATGGCATTATTGTTGGGAGGCATTTTTGATGTCTCTAAGCACATGTTTTGTGACAGAAGGTACAAACGTCCCTATTTTGAAGAAAAATGGCAAGCATTAAAGGGCATGGAAATAAAATGTAAATATATCGTTTAAGTAAAGACATCTCACTTTAACGTTTCGCCATACATTTGGGACTACTTGATGGCGGCCAATGTAGATGGCGTACTGCTGTCGTTTCGCCATACATTTGGGACCACTTCTTAAATCCCGGATGTCTTCATTCGCCTAGTTTCTATGTGGACCATTTCTGGCAACAGGAAGAGCCTTCGTCGCCTTCGGACTCGAGTTCGTGCATTTTATCTCACGCCCGTGGGGGGTAATGGTTGACGCGTTTGAATCCAGGACGTGCGTGTTGCGAACCAATATGTACAGAATTAAGTATCAAGATATAGATGCAGTGTGCGCAACGTGTGGAGAGAGGGAGGATAAGGCTAAACGCTTAACACTCTATTGTAAAGGGCTTCACCCCGGAGGAGCAGGGTGGCGCTCCGCGATCGACAAAATGTAAAATCACGAGCAACAGGTGCCACAAGCTCTCGCCCGTTTGAAATGGTTCAGCCGTTGCATTCAACGCCACCTATCCGTCCTTTGCGATTTCTACTTTTTGGGGTTTATGACAATAAATCAAACTGTGTAAACATAAAAAAGGTGTTTCAGCGTTGCTTTGCTGCAGACTACGTTGCATTGCGACATTATTACTTGTATTCTACTAAGGCACACTCGCACTCTCCCTTCCGGTGTATCTCTGGCACGTCGAGCACGGTCATCCCCGTACGTTGCAAACTGTTCAGCAGTGTCCTCTTCATCTTCAATCCGTTCTTTCGTCATGCGAGGCACTGTGCAGACTGCGACGCCATCACTGAGCGCCTCGTCACACCCGCGCCTGCACGCGATAAGGAGCGGATACGTGCACGAGGAGAGGAGGCCACATTGTTTTTTTGTTAAAAAAATGAAAGTCGTTTACAACTCCCTGTAACACCGAATTAGAGCGCAGCTCTTGAGGAGGAGGAGGGAAGGGTACTGAGGGTCACCTGTTCTCGGGGCGGGGTGTCGCGTGACCTTGGGGGTGGGGGTCATGTGACCTTGGGGGTCACGTGACCCCCCAGAAAAATTTTTCCGCTAGACTTAGCGGGGAATTTTTTCCGCTAGATTTAGCGGGGAAAATTTTCCACTAGGTTTAACGGGAAAATTTTTCCGCTAGACTTAGCGGGGAATTTTTTCCGCTAAATCTAGCGGGGAATTTTTCCGCTAGATTTAGCGGGTAAATTTTCCGCTAGATTTAACGGGGAATGTTTTCCGATAAATCTAGCGGGGAAATTTTTCCGCTAGATTTGGCGGGGAATTTTACCGCTAGATTTAGCGGGAAACTTTTTCCGCTAGATTTAGCGGGGAAATTTTTCCGCTAGATTTAGCGGGTAATTTTTTCCGCTAAATCTAGCGGGGAAATTTTTCCGCTAGATTTAGTGGGGAAATTTTTCCGCTAGATTTCGCGGGAAAATTTTTCCGCTAGATTTAACGGGGAATTTAGCGGGGAAATTTTTCCGCTAAACCTAGCGGGGAAATTTTTCCGCTAGATTTAGCGGGGAAGTTTTTCCCGCTAGATTTAGCGGGGAAATTTTTCCGCTGATTTAACGGGGAATTTTTTTCGCTAGATTTAGCGGGGAATTTTTTCCGCTAATTCTAGCGGGGAAATTTTTCCGCTAGATTTAACGGGGAATTTTTTCCGCTAGACTTAGCGGGGAATTTTTTCCGCTAGATCTAGCGGGGAAATTTTTCCGCTAGATTTAGCGGGGAAATTTTTCCGCTCGATTTAGCGGGGAAATTTATCCATAATGCACCGCGCGGTTACGCCGACGGCGACGCCGACGCCGACGGCGACGCCGCTCAAGCCGGAAACGGGCGCCTAAGAGCTGCGCTCTAAAATGAGAATATCTCGGAGGGGGAGCTGCCAAAGAAATAATGTCGCATTTCGAATAACGGGAGTGTAGTGATGCTTAAAATTAAAGTGCACACCCCCCCCCCCCCCCTTTTCGCCATTTAAAAAAGAAATTCAAAATAATCGATTATTTTATTGTTGCGCTACGTGCTAAAATATGATGTCTCTACAACAGCCCAATTAATTTTTCGCTAGGGAGTTTTTTATATCTCTGGGAAAAAACAGGCAGCCGCAGTCTAACCGGGGCCGGAGGAGTAACCGTGAGGAACGTGAAGTGAAGGTCGCCGAGTATGGCGAGGGAATGTTTCAAGTTTCCTTTAAAGAAATACGTGCGAGCTGCTTCGGTGGCCGTAAGAATCACGTTTTCCTCTTTATGTCCTTCTTGTCTGCAATAGTGAATATGTGCCTCGGGCGGCGTATTACGGCACTAGAAATACTCCGAGCTCTGCATCCTTATCGGAGGCGACCGGGCAAAAGAGTGCTTTGAGCATGCCGGTTCTGGAGCGTCGGTTTGGCTGGAAAAACCCGAATTTCAGCCGAAAATAGTGTTAATTTTTCTCTCCATAGTTTAGCCCTCTTAAGTCGTGTTTCACTAAAAATTAAGATGGGCATTAGTGTACTGCCCCTGAAGAACAGACAAAAGCGCGTAGAAGACCGACCAACAATTTTCCACACAAAAAAATATAAAGCGGCGTGAACACTTTTTATATGTTTCTTTCTTTTTTTTTTTTGCGTGATTACAAACATTAGCAATTGTCAAATAATAGTAAGAGGTTTGGGGAACCGTACCCCCAAAATATTGATAAATTATGCGCCTATCACCGGGCGTCTTTTTGCAGCCCCGATTCTATAAATCTGATCACACCATAGTCGTTTTGATGTTTTTGTTTGAACTAAGGTTTGTGAGATACGGCGAGTGTTAAAAAAAATAAAGAAGGCCTAAAAGAGTGTCCGCAAGTCAAAAATGTTAGTGCAATTTCTTTCTTTTTTTCTTTTTTTTTGTCATTTAAATTGTTTACGTTTTTTTTTTTTTTGGTTAAAAAAGATAATTTATTTTGCGTATAGAAGCGTAAAAATACGCTTCCCTTTATATATATATGTACACATATAGAGTGGTTCCACCGAATTTTCTGACCGATGTAGGACAAATCAAACTGCTAAAGCCGGCTTTTTGTTAGCGGGCAAATAAAGACGGCGACTGAATTCGAGCTCGCCGTTCCTCGAGCACCGGGCCACAATCACGTCTTTGAGAAAATGGATCGCGCACGAATCCGGAAGCCAGGGGTTCGGAGCCGCATCCCGATCCCCGAGCGCGCCCCGAGCCAAGGCTCGAGCGGCGGCGCCAGGAGCGCTCCTCGCCGCTCTCGACCTCGACGGTGACAGCGCCCGAGGAAGAGCGGGGGAAGGGAGCAGAACCCCGGGCGGTCGGGAGAGAGCGTCCAAACAGCAACCCAAGACCTTGTTGGGCCGCATAAAAGTCCATTAACCGCTTCACGGGAACAAGACATCTTTCAGTGCCTTTTGCGCGCGGAGCGCGCTCGGGTCCGCGGTCGGGCCCCATTTATATTTATAGACGGTGAGGGGCGCATTATGCTGCCCGGGGCTACCATAAATCTGCGGCGGCTCTCCCGTCTTGCTCCTCGCGAGGCGGCCTCCTTCGCGCCCCGCGAGGGAGGCCCCGGAGAGCAGACGCTCGGAGGGGACGACGCCCGTCCGGAGATCGGGGCGCTGGGACGACGCAATTAGAGAGGAGCTTCCGCGAGGTGGTCACTTTGGCCGGAGCTCCTTTGTCCTAATGGCTCGGGACGCCTGGCTGCTGCGCGCCCATTTGGGACCGGGTGGGGCGCAACAACAACGGCGACGATGGCGGCCGGAGCTCGTCCGAGGGCTCCGCGGGCTCGTAATTTCTGGCTGCTGGGCGGCGTCCCTGGAGGTTCGTCACTGGGTTCGCCACTGGATCCGCTGCTGAGGGGGCTGGGAGAGTTAGCGGGGAAGGCCCGGGGGCGACAACAACGACGTCGTTTTCCCGCACCCCCAGGATGGCGAAAGTCCCGGAGAGAAAGCGCGTGTCCTTCTCGATTGGGAAAATATAAACAATCGTAAACAAAAACAAAAATAATAATAATAATAATAAAAAGAATCCCAAGAGGGTTATTGCACGTGATTTTGCCCGTTGTGTTAGTTTGACTCTTCGTCGCCCTAATACAGCTTACACGAGACCACTCGATCCTGGTTCGCGCTTTGACACTGAAATAACCAATAGACCTGAATCCTTACGTTGACTGCCGTGTCGTTCGTAAAATTATTTAGTTTTCGCAGTGTTACTTCGTGGATACCAGGTAGCGCAAAACCCCCGAGGTCCAGATAATGCGTGTCTATTATTGGGTTTTCATTAACTCGAGAGTCGGAGGGCGTCCTGTCAGTAACCCTTTGAACTCGGGTTTTGTGGCAAAGCGTCACAGCTTACCTAAGCGAGCTCGTGCTAGAAAGGGGGTCCCTCGTGCTCTGCGTTTTCCTCTCTCTTTCCGGGTGAGCTAGTCGTCTGGTGAACGACTCGTGCGACATACGAACTTCCCCATTGCATTTCAGAGTCTCTTTTAAACTTTTACAAGCGCGCAACCAGGGGAATGAATGCAAACTTGTGCCATTACTTCAAAAATGTAATGGATTACAATTACAAATTACTTTCGCTGAGAAGTAACGGATTACTTTACTCGTTACGTTACAAATTACTTTCACGTTACTTTTCCAGCACGCTCATCAAGAAAAACAGTAGAAACAATTTTGATGTTTCCAAAATTGTTCTGCAACGCCTTACTTTCTATTTCTCGTACGCCTGCATTATGGTAGTCCTTGTAAAAATAAAATATTTTACACGTAAGAAAGATTGTAGGTAGAAGGTTCCCCTGTAAGCTGACAAGGCAGCGAAAACTGCGACCACAACCGCCATCCCGCTAGCTTACAGCGACCGGAAATGATCCCTGGAATGGTGCAGACAAAGCTAGAGGTGCGCATGCTCAGTAGCAGCGTCTACCTCCGCTAGGAGATGCGGAGGTAAGGAACCGATCTACGAAAGCTCCCAGTGGAAAGGGGCCTATCAAGTGGTGTAGAAGTCAAAAACAATCAAACACGAAGAGGTTTCTCAGAAGAAAAACGCGGTGGAAGGCGTTAGTAAGAAGCTAAGTCCACTCGGCATTGTTTTCTTGGTCTTTGTTTTTCACATAATATTTCCACGTCTTTCTAGTTGTCCTGGTGACAGGTCAGACGAAAAATCGCTTTTGTTTTCTCGGTTATTCTTATCTTCAAGATGGTTTCTATTTATATTTCTTGAACTTGCTCTCTCTATGCCTCTGAATTCCTTGCTCATATTGCTCCAGTTTCTTTATTACGTTCATATTTTAAAAAAAAGTCACGAGTAATTAAAGTAAACCGTTACCAATATTTTTTAACGAAATTACATTACAAATTACTGCCGCAAAAAGGTAACGTGGCAATTAGAAAATTCCTTAAAAAATTAACTGATTACAAATAATCCGTTACGTGTAACGGATTACTTCGCAAGTCTGGATAAAAGATATAAAACGGCAATTGACTGCGGTCGCGTGACGTCATGTGACGTCACGCGACGGGGTCAGTTGCTCTCACGGAGTCGGAGCCAAGTCAAGGTGTCAAGTGATGTCTCGTTACGTGGTGCGGGTTATTGAGGTAGAAAGAATTTTACGCAACTTTTACACCGACGAAGTTTTAGGGCATGCCTAAACGACATGTATAGGTTCGGAGTTTTCGGTTTAAACCGATAAAAACCGATAAAAGTATGTCTAGTCCGTCTTCTAAAATTTGGTTTTAACCAAAAAAGGTCAGTTTTTTAGGGCAGCGTCGGAGTGGGTGGGGGCGGGAGGGAGGGGGGGGGGGGGGACAGAGAGAGAGGGCTTTGCAAGGTTCGACATTGTGCGATGTCTTCACGATTGCCCCCTTACAAGGTTCAACATGCAACAAAAAGGTCTTGGATTGGCCTTCGCGGGACATCTCTGTCCTTTCTGTGATCGGGCTTAGTGTGTCATGTTCCCTGTCCTAAAAAAAAGTTCGGATGTGGACTAGTATAAGGTTTTTCACTTCATGCACTTCAGACGACATCAAATAAAGCCGCTAATAGCTTTCTTAACAGCCTCTCTCAAACTTTCCTGTGGTTAAAAACATAAATACAATATATATATATATATATATATATATATATATATATTTATTTATTATGCTGGTTTTTGTACAGGCATTACCTCAGACGCTCACGTCGTCAGGATAGGAAGGAAAAAGAAGCGCGCTGAAGTATACGCCCGCGAATTCCGCAATTCGGAGGTGTGTTCTGACAGAAGTTGCAGCGAAGACCACGTATGTATACGTGTCGTTATACTTTGAGTGATTACAAATAGGATAGCTACTAGGATTATCTGGTCCGGCGTCCGACAGTGCTTCTTTCATTCACCGAAAAAAAAAAAAAAACGGTAAACGTTTTGGGAATAAATATACACCGAAAAAACCGAAACTTGAATTTTAAAATAAACACCGAAAAAAGTACGCCGAATTTCGAAAAAATGAAAACCGAAAACGCGGAACCCTACACATATCTCACAAGCAACGCGGAGAATCGGAAACCAATTTGACGAACCAATCGACGACTTCCAGTTTTATTTTGCCTGAATTAATTTCAGCTGGGTGCCAGCAAGCATCTGCGTTTCTGTTCCTCCTCGACTTTGTGTGCGTCCAAGGAAGGCTGCACCGAGACAAATATGTATACAGCGAGCTGAAAATTGCGGGGCATATTTAATTATTGGCCTATCGGCCACTCCGACAATGGTATCAAAGGTCCCGACAATACACGGCTCAGCCTCGTCGGCCCTAGATCATATGGTATAAATTTATTATGCCATTCGTTTCGTGAATCTTTTGCGAAGCATTCTATAGACTGTTGTATATTTCCACAAAGGTAGACTCAAAGAACAGGCTGCGCGTGCGAATGCGGAGAATGCGGCTTTTGGATAAACACAGTATACCTGGTAAGGACCTAAAGCATCGTGTGTTGTTTTCAAGTATGTTTAAAAGGGAAATATATTTTTTTTTCTTGGGCGAGGAAACGAAGGCAGTCCGCCACGGATAGCGGCACGTATAAGAACAACGGTATCATGCTGTTTGTTTTCTTCATTTTTCCAACAAGAAAGCAGGAACAAGACGCCAAGCAAGTTCAGTCTGCGCATTTCGCTGACTCCTCATCTCCTGCGAGTAGCTGCAGTATATATATATATATATATGTATATATATATATATATACTTATTTATTACTTTATTTTACCATTAGGGCCACAGGCAATACAAAGGTGTTTTTTTTAAATATGTATAGACAGAAGAAAAAACACAAATGTTAACAAAAATAGGAATAAAATATACATTAGGTAAATAGTGAAAGCACATAAAAAATAACTGAGGAAATGAAAGCACATGGTTACTAAGTGCAGTACAAAAAAGGGCGGAATCCACAATTGATGCAAGGGATGTAGATAGGCGCTTCCAGTCACTTGATACTTAGTGGAGAGCAAAATTTGTTATATCGACGAAATGGGACGCCAACCTTACGATGATGCTCAAGGCGTCCTGAAACTAATAATGGAGGATCTATTAGATGATTTCTGAGCGCAGAGATAAGGTGGCAGATTTTGTGAAAGAGACTAAGGCATGAGATTCTGCGGCGATGTGCGAGAGTGGGAAGATGTATGCTCTCTTTCATTGATGTAATAGTGGCGGTGTGGTTATAGTTAGCCAATATAAAACGTAAGGATTTGTTCTGGACGGATTCAAGTGTGTCCATAAGGTAAGTAGTACCGGGGTTCCAGATGAAGGCTGACTATTCAAGTTTTGAACGCACCAAAGTTTTATAAAGAAAAAGGTTTAGCGATGAAGGAGCTAAAAGTAAGTTACGTTTGAGATAGCCAAACATGCGATTGGCGTTACTAATCACGTACGTGATTAGTAATGCCCAGACCATGTACCATGCTCGTTTGAGGAGAAATCTGAGGTCACTATAACGCCCAGATATTTGTACGAGTCTGTACAAGCTGTAATCCTTTGTTATAATGGTCAGAAGCAGTAGTAAAGGCAGGTTTACGAGCTACACGCAATAATTTACATGTATTAATATTTAATTCCACTGACCCCAGTTTGCATCATTCAGTTCAAAATTTAGATCATTCGGTAACTGTTTCGCATTAGAATCATTAGAAATGATTTCGAAAATAGCAGTCATCAGAAAACAATTTTATTGAGGAGGAAACAATACCTGGCAGGTCATTAATATAAATTAGAAATCGCAATGGACCTAAGGCAGACCCTCGAGGCACTCCAGAAGAAACCGGTAGCATAAGAAGAGTTAATACTATTGCAGGTTACAAGCTGAGAACTGTCTGTTAAAAATGCTGCCAGTCAGTTAATCACTTTAAGATCAATGTTCAGTTTTTAGTTTATAAAGAAGTCTGTGCAGGTATACCTTGTCAAATGCTTTTGAAAAAGCAAGGAATACGCAGTCCACCTGGAATCCTTGATTTTAAGCAGTGTTAAAATCGTTATAGTAATACTAACCAATGTGTTTCACATGAAAAATTATTTCTAAAACCATGTTGAGCTGTGGGGAAAACGAGTTGTATTGAAGAAAGTGTACAAGTTGTGAGTAAATTATGCGTTCGAAAACCTTACAAGGAGTCAGTGAGATTGGCCTGCAATTATTAGGAGACTGCTTATCGCCAGCTTTGAACAGAGTTATTACCTTTCGAATTTTCCAGTCATTGGGTGAAACTGCAGAGTCGAGTGATTGTTGAAATATACGTAGGGAAGTGAACTGATTTGTTGCTTTTAGAATCTTAAAGCGATAGCATTTTTTATGTATTTCACTCGGTTTTTGCGATGCGCTCTCTGGCCTCGAATGCACCGTGCGTATGTGCGGCGCTCGTATGCACCTCCGCATACGCACGACGTCTGCTAGAGGTCGTACCTGAGGTCGTCGGAGAGGTCGTCCTAGACACCGTTCTTCAGGTTGTCCTAAAGGTCGTCCTTGAGGTCGCCCTAGAGGTCGTCCTTAAGACCACCCAGAGGTCGTCCTAGACGTCGTCTTAGCAAGCAGATAAACCCGTGCCGCGCATACACGGAGCGGCAGTCCGCACACATTCACATTTGCGTCCAAGCTACGAGGCTATTATCGGCTTGAGTTGAGTAGTTGGTACATGGTTAAAGACGGTGGTGAAACAGCTTGAACATTAAACGATTATACACCAAGACAGAAGATGAAACAATTACACAAAGACGAAGCAATCACTCAGTTTCGAAGTGGCGCACTCCAGTCGCGCTGATGTCGATGATTCCGTCGTAAACCATTCATGAAATAATGTGTTCACTCAAAATTTGCGTCGTCGCATTCACAGTGACCAACGTCGTGAATCTCATGATGAATGCTATCGCAATTCATAAACAACCATCAATAGTGGTTTCTGCAGCCAATTTTTTCAGATCATTTCGTCCATACCAGTGGATGAAGACGGTTCAAGACCGTGTATAATTATCGAAACACCATCGGAGTTGGTAACAATGCAATCTATTAATAAAAAAAAAACGTTAGCATGATAAGGTGGACTTGTATTACTGTGGAGATTAGAAAACACTTGATGAAAACTTCATTTAAGATTGAAGCACAGAAATATTCTTCAATGCGAAATGCATCTACAGTTTTGAGTGAAATGAGAGTGACTTATCTCAGTCAGACACAATATTTCAAAACTGTCGAGGATTATTTAGTAACATTGATGGCAAGATTTGGTTATAAAAAATTAGCTTACCATTTCTAAAAACATTATTGTAAGCAACATCAGCGTCGCCGTATTTCAGCCAGCGAACTGGACAGAGCGTAGCTTTAGCGGCTTTAAATAAGCGTTTCTTTATGTTAGAAAGTGTTACGAGCACTCTGTACAACCATGGTGAACAGGAATCAGCAATTATGGTTTTAAAGGGAATATACTTCCCAGAAAGAGGCCCAATCTTTAAACACGGTTCGTACTGTTTTGACGGTGCGCTCCAAGAACTCTTCACAATAATAAACACAGGAAACGACATTATTCAGCATTAATAGCATCATAATTGGCTCTGCTATAATCACGAATAACTTTTTTTATTAACAGTCTACTCAAAGATAGTGCAAAATGTAGCAAAGAGTGATAACTAAGACCCGGAAGATAGGTTATGTGGCCGATAAGATTAGGAACAGAAGTCAGAATGAGGTCCCAAATATTCGATGTGGTGGCCGTCATGGCTATTGGGAACCTATGGAGACGTTAATTTATAGACTGTTGCAAATAATTACTGTGTGTACCTCTACTTTTTAGTAGAGATAGATTCCTCGGAATGTTCATGAAAAATATTGGAGAACAATATTGGCGCGAAAGCAGCCCCATATGTGGAACGTCGTTCACCAACTAGGTGGTCACTGACCAACCGACTTCTTTGAAATGACACACAGGTAGCCGTTAGGGGCAGCGGCTTGTTAGCGTGTCGTCGCGCGTGTATTGTGCGTGTGTGTCATCTGTGTTCTAATTCCTTGTCAATGCTAAATGTAAATACGTGTGCAAATGTGAAATAAGCGCTGTTCAAACGTGAATGAGCTCAGTGTCAAAAACACTATCCCAGAGATGACAAGTTTCTTTTTGCCAGTTTTGAATTTGACGTTTACTAGCGCCACCTGCGTCTTGTGAGATTTAGGGCCAGTTACTAGCTAAAGGTAGTGAAAGATACTAGGATGGTTAGTAACCGTTGCTAGCTTCTTGAAATAGTAACCATTACTAGCTTGATCGTTACTAAATGCAGTT
Source organism: Ixodes scapularis (assembly GCF_016920785.2). Classification (NCBI taxonomy): domain Eukaryota; kingdom Metazoa; phylum Arthropoda; class Arachnida; order Ixodida; family Ixodidae; genus Ixodes; species Ixodes scapularis. Next base: position 69,094,810 of record NW_024609884.1, on the reverse strand, counting down.
ACTAGGTGCCTAGTAACATATCTGACAAGCGATTACTAGTTTTTAAGTACTAAATACTATACTAGCTTTTTTTTAAGTGTTCATAAACAATTTGTTCTAATTAGGCTGAAATGTAGAACCCTATATTAAGCCGGGATCACACTGCTCTATATATTATACAAAAGACAGTGTGCAAACACGGGTCACCGCAATATCCGTTATCCGAATGCCGCCGTACCAAGTTTCCTTCTTGAACCGATTGTCCTGAGGCATTCGAAGCACGCATCTCGCGGTGACTCGCGTTCGAATCTGTATGCAGACTGCCTTTTTGTATGATGTAGAGGCAGTGTGGCCCCAGCTTTAGATTGATCAAATTCAATTAAGTTAATTCGCACCAAACGTGTCGGAGCAAAGAAATCCTCGCTAACACCAATTTTTGTCAGCTTAAGATTAGACCTTAGTTGTAGTACTTGCTCTTTTATTTTAAAAGATGAAACTTTAGCAATGACTGGTTTGTTGGCAACTAACCGCCTAGCTATAGTCGGTGTGTGCGCTCCATTTTAGATGATGGCGTATTTATAGCAGAATTCGCTTCTTTATCGACGCAACCCGACAATACTTTTTTAACGGGCTTTAGTTGAGTTTGTTGGTGCATAATACTATAATAGGGCCAGCTTAACTTAGGAAAATAGAATATAGAGAAGAAAGAAAAGGGACATCCAGCGGTATGTCTGTCCTTTTTTTTCTATATATTATATTTTCCTAAGTTCAGCTGGCTTTATTATAATACCTTTTTAATCTTTACTTCTGCTTGTGCCCAAGATTCCTCAGTACTATCAGGGATCCCGTAAAAAATAATGTTATTTCGTCGTGACTGATCTTCCATTTCGTCGATACGAGAATGAGGCATTTGGTCTCCTCTGTTCCGCGCTTGCTGGACTTGCTGCTTTCAATTCGGTCTTTAGAATCCCTGTCCTATCCTCAACGGTCGCAAGTCGTTCCCCAATTTTAGTGACTTTTTCTTGGGTGATTCTTTTTATTCGGTTTTATGTCATTCGTGGAAGTTATTAAAAATACGTGGCCAGTTTCGAAACGTTCTGATTTAGAACTAAACTCGTTTAAAAGTATCAGCATTTGTGTAAATTGTGTCAACTGCTCAGCACTGGCGGGACCAGGATTGATTCGATGTCACCGCCACAAAGTAATGACTGAAAAAAAAAAAAAATAATAACCACATGATTCAACACAAGGCTACAAAACGTGTGGGCAGGACAGGAGCAACAGAAAACAGTTGTCTGAACGATAACAATAACTTTCGTCATCATTAAGGCATACCTGGATAAAGAAGAATTGCATTAGGCATTGTGATCATGCTCCTGCAGCTGCCGATCTGCCCACTGATGAAGTTGAAGGGGCGACGTGCTTTTATAGCGTCTGATGATGATGCTGACGCCCCACGTGGTAGCCCAGCGTGCCAAGACCCCTGGTAGTTGAAAATGGAACTGTCCATCGTGAGTCTGCAGAAAGGAGATGACGGAGACTGGATCACTGCACCACTTTCCCGTGCGTTGCCGATGATGCATCCGGATTAAGGACCGCGTCCCCAGAGGTGACGCTTCATTTTCCATGGGCCAGCAACGAGAGCTAAATAAAGAAGAACAGCGCGTTAAGCATTGTGATCGTGCTGCAACCGATCTGCCCTCTGATCCCGCATATCTTAACCCGATGAACATCAGCTTCCCAATGACTGAATGGACTTGATGCAGCTGCATAGAAGACGTATTATTTCGGTATCATTTAACCCTGCTAAAGCCTAAAGGCTGGTTAACATAACACCAAGAAAGGCGAGGTTCGCGAAGTAGAATTATGACAGAGACATTCTCATTGGTCGGACATGAGTGGCATCTTTCTGATGACTGAGTCCACGTCACGCGCACCCTCTCTCCCCGATGTCCCCTTTATGCTCCGACAAAAATCATATCCAAACCAAAAAACGAAACGAAGCGTTCCCGCTTCTTCCCTTTTTTCGGCTGGAACAATGCACGCTTTCCGCTTTTCGTTTTTGGTTTTGAGGCCCCTTAAAGGGGCACTGATAGGGTATTTATGATCGCAGAGATTTTTATTTGAACATGGCCTATAAAAGCCCAACTATACCCAGAACACAATTTTCGGCTCGAAATTCGTTTTCTTTCTGCCCGAAACGGGTCTATCGAGAATTGGCCAGTTTCAGACGCGCTTACTCTACTTTCGATGGTCAGGTGGCGTTCAAACTATGTACACCAAACATATTCAAAGTCGCAGGTTATCTAAAACTTATATTCAGTTTTAAAAACGAAAAAGAATATGAGCCCCATTTTTGTGCCCTCCAAGAAGCTGCAAATACGTTGATACAAAATATGTTGCACAAATTACAGAAGTATACATGTACACGTCATGCTCAATAGCGACGTACCGCGGGCTTTTGCCAATTTCGCCAGCAATTTTTGCAGGAAGTATCCGCCATCAAATAGCAAGCGCATACCATGTATCGTCACCGGACTACGGCAGGGTAAAGCTGCTTTCTGAGCCCGGTATTATACTGACAACCGGTAGTTATGTACCGGAAGTTAGGTATCGCACCGGGCTTATCGTAACGACTCGCTAAAACTTCCTCCGAATAGACGATTTAGTTTTGACTGTGAAGTATTTAGTGAAAAGGATCTCATTTAGTCATGTATTGAAACGCACCATTTTGAATGTTTCAGCTTCATTTTTTTTAGTTGTAAATTGGTATCTCAGGTGCGAGTCTCAAAACTAAGATTTAGTATTAGGTGTGTGTAAATACCAAACATCATAGGTGGTTGTGCGCCTAATACTATTCCCATGTATGCGTGAGAAAATAAAAAGGCACTGCCTGATTGACTGTTCGATTTCGTTTGAAATACTCTTCATGATTTTCGTGAATGTCCTTATTTTTTATAGATATTAACGTTGCGCCGATCCCATTACAGGTTTTCTTCTGGACATTTTCTATGTCAAGTCAAGCAAAGAAATGAAGGAGAATTTATGTTTTATATTGCTTGTTTGTTAAACGATATTCTGCTTATTTTTTTTTCCTTTTACATTTTTTTTTTTTTTTTGTTACTGTAGGATCTGGAGCTACACTTGTACTAAATATGCACCTATAATTGAATAGAGATTTAAGCTTAGATTGGAAAGAGTGCTGCGCTACGCCTGAAACTAATTTTTGGACACTAAGTGTCCAAAATAACTATAACTAAGTGACACTATATACTTTAAAGCGAAGATACCCAAGACCTCCGGGGGCGGAGTTTCCAGTTTACGGAGGGCGTTACAAAGGAATGTAACGTCACGTCACGGACGAAGTTTACATCCTTTTCTGCTAATTTAAGTGGGCAAGGTTTCATGCTAAATTTCGCGGGCAATTTAATCCCAAAACTCAACGGAGACGGATTCTACGTTCACACAAATTTAGCCGGAGCCTAAATATTTTTTTTTCTTCATAAAGATAAAGTTTACGTAATATTAATGCATAGTTCCCTTCGAATTCGGAAAGCAAACGTCGAACTTTCAGTTCAGACAACCCTATATAATATAAAGGTTACCGATAATCCGACAGTGCTTCTTACACCGCCGTGACGTGACCGGTTGGATGAATAACGCGGAACCTGTGAAGTCGGCTCGAAATCTTTGAGCGATTGCTTTTCCCGACTCCTAAGGGAGGGAAACATATCGAAGGCGCATGAACAAGGGAACTACGCATATATACTGCACTAATGACTGTCTGTCCCTTTCACCGGGCTTGTGGAACCGTCGGTGAAGACTTCCAGGCATCCTTCTAGGTACTTACCTTCGCCAATATTTCTACCTCTTTGCAGTATAATGCATCCGCAGTGTTCAAGCACGTCGCTCGAATCCAGCTCACGAAGTGTATACGAGTACTGCGTCCTTCGGATTGCACTATCCGTCAGCAAATATTCGGGTATCCGGCGAAGGAAATTGTTTGACTTTATAATTGCGTTGTGTGTGTGTTAAGAAAGCAGGAAGTTATTGCAAACAACTCAGTTTTCACAGGGACCTAATATTCGCGAATTTCGCGACTCGAATAAAATCGAGAAAAATACATCCCGCGAGTATGCTTCCACATATGTTAAGAACTCTATCGCATACCACGTGCCTTGATTCGCGAAATTTCGTGTCCGCAAAATAATCTCACATGCCACACTGCCGAATTCACAATATGTTGAGCCTTCGAAACTAAAGTATTTTACAGTAATATATTTCAAACGGCTTATAGAATTAACGAAAACAGTTCATTTATCTGGGAATTTTAATCTTGCACCATGTCATAAGACATACGTTGAAAGATCAATCGATTTCTGCAGCGCAAAAACATGGAGCTCTCTACCTAGTGATCTTCAATGTTCACATAATTTTAGTAAAGCCACCTTTTTCACTACCTTTTTCTTTCTTAAAGGCCAACGTACCCTTCGCGCTTTCCACTCTTGCCCGCCTCCTCTTTTCCTATATCCTATCCACGATTCACCTTTCCCCAACTTGGCTCCCCTCGCAGCTTGGAGCGCTAAGAGGATTATCTTCCCTGCAGAAAACCGAGGTTGTTCTTCGGCCTTTAAATCACCTTCACCCTCATAATCATTCTTTTGGTTTAATGAAATTAGTGTTTCTCCTATGATGAATATATGTCTTGTATATTTCTTGTTTTGTAGAATTTCGTCTTTCTTTTTTTTTTTTAATATTTTGTGTTGCTCATTCTATGTCTCAGATTTCTTATTTTAATTAGAGACCAACTTGCCAATTGACTGGCTGTGGGTCCATCTGCTTTTTCAGTAAAACGTATATGCATCTCACTGGTAATAACATAATTGAATTGAATTGAATTGAAGACAGTGAGTGTGCCTGCGAGCTGGTAATAGTTAATCATGATGTTTAAAACCCGAGACTGTGGTGAGGGGGAAAAAAGAGAAAACTTTGAAGTTCAAGAAAAAGGCACAGGAGGCGTCCTTTCCTGTGCCCTTTTTCTTCCACTTCACGGAGTTTCCGATTTTTGCCCTTATAACAGTCTCGGGTTTTAAACATCACGAATAGGCTTATACGAGGTATGGCTATTAAATAACCATGCAAACTGGTGGCAAAAGTCTGGTTTATTTTTGCAATCTCACACTTGAACTCTTATCCCTTCAACATACTTCTATCCCCTGTCACACCGTTGCGTACGAATTTTCTCTCGTTGTCAACCTCATGTGACCTCATGTGCTAACCCTTTGAGCAGTGCCGCCGTGTTTCCCTTTGCGTCGACCATGGCTATCGCCTTGCCATTTTCATTATCGATGACACGGGAGTTTTCCAACGCATGGATTGCCTCTTCGTTTCCAGATTTTACCGGAAAATCTGTGTCTCGTCACATGTGCTTATTTTTTCGGCGAATCAGCTTCTGCTGCGAGTCGGTCCGTGAAGTGGGCGCAGATGTGTTTCCGGGCGTCTTCTGGTCGCGACTGAGGTTCTTGAAAACCATTTTCGCGCAAACTTTACGCATACTCGATTGGTCGTGTTACATTTGTCGTATACAGTCTCTATCAACGTGCACCATGTCTTCTATCATCCGAATTCTTAGCCGCCGATCGTTGCGGAAATTTCGCAACGCATTCTGTTCAGAGCGGAAAGGAGCCCGGACACATATTTGCACCGACTTCCAGGAACGACTCGCAGCCGCACTTGAATCGCCTGAGAAGAGGACAGATGAGACGAAACGTAGATTTTAGAGCACAATCTGGAAACAAATATACAATTGATGCACAGAAAAACTCCCACGTCACCGTGAATGAAAATGGAAAGGAAAGAACTGTGAACGAGGAGAAAACGGAGGCGCTGCTGAAGGGGCTTTTACATATAAGCTGTTTCCAAGGGTGGAGATTTTGTATATGCGACGGAGAGTGAGAAGGGACGTATGCTGAAAGGTATAACAGTTAAGTTGTAAGATTTTAATAATAAACCACACCTTTGGCACCAATCTCGTTATTTAATAGCCCCAACTCGTACATGCCGTGATAATTTTTGGCTTCGTATCCGCCCGTGGTATATATTCCGTATGTTTATCTTATCAGTGCATATAGTTTTATATTCGAAACGGTGCCACGATATTTGTACTTTCATTAAATGCCTCCTAGGGTGAATCCTTGACATTAATAGCCTACAAAACACGTTTTAGTTCTTAAATGCGATAGCATTTCTTTCGGCATCCATCAGCAGTGTGCTTTTGGAGAATCAAACCTGTCAATAGAGATATGACACGTGTGCAGTCAATTTATTTTTCCGATACGGGTACCAAGCAGGCATGTTTACCACGACGCAAACGTGCTCGCGTGCACTATACCAAGGACTCGTAAAAAGAACAATAAAGTGGACCGGCACCTGCCTCGTAGTATACTTTCGCTTTATTCCGTTACGGTTTCGGTTTTCAGGTACGAGCTTTCAACTACGTATTGCTCCCGAAAACAATTCCGATCCCCAATGATTCGGGGTTCGGGATTGACTCCCGCCGCCCTTCCCATCTCCCGCTCCACAACACCGGGATCGGAAACGACCAAGGACAAATGATTAACGTTCTCCAACCCGAGACGCCATCTCCGCATTCCCGGGGCACTCTCGGGTCGGATAAAGGGCCCCCCGCAATCATCGAGAAAGCCCGGGACATCACGTCGCGACCAGGCTGCCGGAGAGGCCGTGTCTCCCTTCGCCGCTAAAGAAGCGCGGACAGCCGCGGCGGAAGTTGTAACCGATGCGAGCAGTCCCTGATAGCTTCCTATAGATAAATATAGCTCGAGCATCTTGGTGCCCCCCTCCCTCGAACCGCCTCTCCCGATCTCAGAAAATGGACGAAGGAAAGTCTCGCCGCTGTCGGCAGCAATCCGCCACTCTGTTGGCAGTTTCTTGACTGACCGAGGCCCCAAAACACGACACCCGCTTCCTATTGGAGCTCCCGGTTCGAGAAGGAGGAGCTCACCCCCGAGACGACGCGCACACTTATTTTCTCCCAGTCTGCTCGCTTCGTTGGCTCGCTTGTTTGCTGGCATTGCTCGCGGGGAAAGTGGGGAAGGCTACATCGATCCGCGGGCTCTCCGGAATGACAACAGCCCTGACCACATTGCCGCGCCGCTGCCGCTCTCGCACCCGGCATCGCCGAGTTCACATGATCCGGGATCCATCCCAACCCCCCGCAAATTGAGTTGCATCGGTGCAAGACCTGCGAGGGCCGCCGCCCTAACGTCGTTTGGGACGGAGGGCTTTCTTTGGGGTTGCCGACGCACCGCCCCCTTCCGACAGCCTGTCCCCGACTGAACCTCGCCGCTGTAGCTCTCTCGCGATCGCTTTTGGGTCGCTTCCGTCGGAGCCTCCCTCCCCCTCCGACCGTCGCGTCATTTGCTTTTTGCCGCTACGCCCCAAAAAAGAGAGCCGGTTTCGGAGAGCTGCGGTTGACGGTCCTTGCGGATTTGATTGGCTCTCTCGTGGTTGCGAAAAAACGTGACTGCAATGATCTCGCCGATTGGGAAAACTGAGTGGGATGGGAAAGCCGCTTGGTTTTTCGCCGGAAAGACGACGGGCAGCCAGGGGTTGCTTCTTTTCGCCGTTCTTTCTTTCTTTTTTTTTTCCCCTTTTTCTTGTACTTGAATACAAATGTTCGTCCCCTTCCTTTGTTCCGACAGGAACGACGGATGGCGTGTTCGTGTATCTTCCATCGCCACGAAGCAAAAAGAAATTAAGTTTCTGTTATATCTATATTTATATATGTCTCGTCTTCGTTCAGCTCAAGTCAATTTCTCTATTCGTTTCCATTGAAACAAAAAGTTAGAGTCTTCCCCACCCCACCCGCACCTTCTTTTTTTTTTAGTTTAAGTATTGTGCTTGGCCCATTATGGCTGCAAGTTTCAAAAGCGGCACCGACTGCGATGGGAACAATCGAAACAATGACCCCGCCTAATTTCTTGCGAAGACATAATGGGATTTTTCGTCTCTTTGAAGGTCCTCCGAGCATTACAGAAAAGATCGATGTTGGGCACTACTGAATGGAATCGCTATCTGTATCTGCGAGCTTGGAAAGGGGAGGTTGAATGGGTTTAATAATTAAATAAGGGTTGTGTCGGCCATACTTGTGAGCAGTGCCGAAAGTTACTATGTGTGAGATTGGTTTTGTCAAAGCTGGTTCCTTAGTGTAATCAACAGTCGTAATCCCTGGCAGGGAAAGAAAATCTGAAGGCTCTGCAGCAAAGAAAAGAAAAGGGAAGTGGTTTTACAACTTCTTCGCTTCAAGGTGGTCATATCTGGCCTTATATACCCAATGCTTTATATGATCATATATGACATCTTTGTACAGGATGCGATACTATACATTCTTCGCAGTGGCAGTGATATGTGAAGTGCATTACTCCGGCGATTTTTTTCACCTACCCCAACTAACTATATTTTCAGAATCACCGGTATTTACCCTTTCCGATATGCTATTGAGTATCGCGAAATTCAAAATAGTTATTATAAAATCGGCAAGTGAAAATGATACCCAAACCAACATTCAAATATACCCGCGCTTTTCAATGCCCTGATTCAGGGGAAGGCAGGATATATAGTAGGTCGAGTGGGCAGTCTAAAAATAGACTATGCCGACCATTTGTTTCGTGCTGCTGCGCGGGGACTAAAGCGAGCTCCCAACGCATTCATTTGACACCATAAAACTGCTCGTAATCAGTTGGGAACAAAGTTATATACAGTTAAAAGATCGGCTGCCTTCCCCTGACGTCACTTTTTCATTGTTGCCAGTAGATACTTTCACTTTGAAAAACACGATGAGGTCCAAAACTGCAAATTCACTAACTTCGCAAAAAAAATAAAAAAATTGTCCTAATATTTGGGCTCTATTTAGCGATGTTTTTTGGTGTGTTTAGCAAATTTTCAGGCAAATCGGGGACTATGAAGAAAACGCCGGAGTACCCTTTAACTTTAAGGCAATGCAACGATTTGTTTTTGTACTTTGCGTGCAGCGCTTGTTTAGAACGAATCCCTCATGTTACTGACCGAAACACGCGTTCCTTTTCACCACACACGATAAACATTTTGCTAAATTACTCAAGCACTAAAGAGAATGCTGAGACAGTAATCGCACGCTCCACGCGCTCGCCGTCCCCATGCAAAATATTCAAATAATCATATAATAGAACCTTGTGGAACGCACGTGAATGCTATGTGCCGTTTGTTTTCGATTTTTGCTTTAAAACAGTTACTGCTGCAGGTTCTCGCGCATGCAGCGCTTGTTACCTATGTTCCCGGCGCTAGTTCGTATGCTTGGGAAACTCGACGAAACGTCTATACCGTATTCCCAATATTTGCAAGTCCACCAGCCCAGCGTGCGATCTCCTCAGCCTGCAGCACGCGCATGTTCGTTGCTTCGCAAAGCGAGAAAATCACGCGCCATACGTACGAGCACTGAAAATGGAACCGGCCAGGAGCACTTATTTCGAAAAGTCTACACGGTGTATTCACTGATGGCCATATATGTCTGTGTGTGCGGTTGCTGGGTGCGTGCTGACGGCGAGATGTGACCTTGCAGCAAGGACGGATAGCAAGCGTTTATCTGTCGTGCGTGTTCCTTTCTTTCACTTTGTTTTTCGCGCGCTTTTTAAGTAGTATCATAGCCTCCTGTATACTGACAAAGCCTGGCAGATCGCCAGAGAAGCGGCCGCCGAAATGGAAAAGTTGGAGCGGCAGACAACGCATGAGAGGAGAGCCATGTGACTAGCGCCCCGCTGCGGCGAGCCTCCGAAACACACTTCTCCCGAGAGAACGTATGTTTCGGGTCCTCGCCACTGCAAAAGGCAAAAGCTGTACGCTGACGTCCAGGTTACCCGAGAAATGGCTCTTTGATGCAATGCGCTATCAGATCCTCGCGCTCCAAATCTGCGACTGGACACTCTTCGTCGTCAAACTGCCAGGCTTTGTGAGTATAGAGGAGGATATATGGTAGTTTGTTCGTTTTCTTTCTTATAAACCATTCGAATAAGCGGTATCTTTTTCTTCTTTTTTTTTTTTTTTTTTCTTGAAAGGAAGCGCCGGTCTTAGTTTTCTGAAAAAACAACAACAAGCAAATAAACAAAACTTACACCGCATGCCGGCTATTCTAACTAAGTCGTGCTGTAGATTAGCTTTAAAAATGGGGAATGCAGAAAATCTTCCTGCGTCCACAGCTTCGATAAAGTGAGACCCAGGCTCCCAAGTCGCGGCAACGCTCAAAGTGCCCCATGCGGGATTTTTCCTGCTCTGGTCGGCGCTCCGCTGTGGTAGATCTTATGTCAGGAGATGGCACCGTAACGTAACGCGCGCAGTATTGCACGCAGGAAAGTTTGAAAGTATAGACTCTGCTGACCGCTATTGATACAAGAGGTCCCCATCACTAGCAGCGATGCGGCGAAAGGCACGCAGTTATGGACAGAAAGTGTTGATCAAATTCGACGACTGCGCCATCAACTTCCGTCCTGGATCACCGGATTGAATCTAAGCAGGCAATGAGCGCATCTCCCTATTTTGGGTATCGTTTCCTGCGCGGAGCGTTTCAATGGATCCGAGTTCCCACCGAGTGCGCAATATATATATATATATATATATATATATATATATATATATATATATATATATATATATATATATATATATATATATATATATATATATATATATATATATATATATATATATATATATATATATATATATATATAATTATTATTATTATTTCTCGTAAACGAACAAAACGAATGTGAAGTCACATTCTATAAGTAAGAAGATACTAAATGAATTTTGAAAATATACTATAATGAAGGATCTCTTGACCGAGATAGCCCACCCTAACATTTCTGGATAGAGTTAGAAATGCAACCGGGCGCGCCAAAAAAGAAATCAGTTTTTTTTTGTTTTTTGTTTTTTTGTCAGAAGCATTCGTTAAAAGCTAAACTTGCACGGTCACATGAGTATCCCGACCCATAGAATAACGAAAACGAATCTGAGCGTGCTTCGCTTCGTTATATTTCCTTTCTCTTCGCGGCCTGTCGCCCGCACTCAATAGGTTTGGAAACAAGGCAATCGGAATTATCGTGCACTTCTCTCTGAAATTGCAGCAGCTACGTTGGAAGATTTCTTTTGTCTGCTGCAGCTCAAAGCGAACGCGGGAATCGCTTTTCAAAGTCATGGTATAAAAATGTCAATCGAAAATAAAAGGAAGGCAGCGTAGAAAGCAACTTTGAAATGCGGAAACTTGACGCTTTTGTCCAGTCGCAACAGCAACCCCCTTCATTCAGGGGAAGCCTTCCGTCGATTTCGACGAGACGACATGAAAAAACCAAACACTGAAAAACATTTGCCACTCCGCCAATTGCTCAGAACACACGCGTTTGCCCTTCTAGAACATATCCAATCGTACGCAATATTGGGGTCAAGCCCAGTAAGAAAATATCCCGTAATCAAGTGCTGAATGGAGATTGAAAAAGGAATTTAAACTTCTTTTTGGGAACTTCTGCTTCGATTTCGAAAAGGCTCATAAGTTTAAGGTTGTTCTTTTTTTCCCTGAACTTTTCAGCTGCTTATTTTTGGTTTTGTGGCTGAAAGGGCTGTGAAAGCCTCCCTCCTAGAAAGCAACCATACACCTACCCCCCCCCCCCACACCAAAAAAAATAATATAAATAAATTAACAGTTGTTTTGCACATCTTTATTTTCTATACCAAGATTTATTGAAAAGTTCCCTTTTATCAAGCAGGTATTTGCAGAACTTGCTATATTTCTACGAGCCCTCTTTTGACGTCACGCCGCGTGGTTCTCGTGGCCGCCGCTCGCGGCTGCAGGTCGGGAATATTCTTTTGCCTCACAAATACGCGGCGGAATCGCAACATTTCGAAGGAAGGATATGTGTTTTCTGTCCTTTGTGACAAGATAAACAATGTCAAAAGTAGATGCGAATTCTTTCAACGTTAAAATCGTTGCACAGCTCATTTAACGCTAGACAAACGGGCCCGACCCTGAGGCTC